>NW_027045448.1:12024019-13224019 GCF_025399875.1 Dalotia coriaria
CCAAAGACTTTCAATGAAAGTGTTGTTAACAAATTTTTCGTTAGAAACTCTTAAGACAAAAACGAATGAATGAATGAATGAATTTATTTTGCGCAAACATGATCTCCACCAGATCCACTCGTGTCAATATTGATATTCATTTCTTTTTTTCCTTCCGTCAATAAAATAATATTTATATTGTGAAATCACAACTCTACGCTCGCGTAACCTGCGCAAACACACTTCGTAGTGTTGAAGTGCAAATCTTACCATCGCCTAGAACTGCTTACTATCGTCAAGTGGTTTATAAGCGGCTAAGAAGACGTCGGCTGTGCGCCGTCATAAATTTCCGCCTAATTTTTCTCATTACACCCAAGAGCAGTAATTATCAAGTTTGCAGCCTTCCTGCCCGTCCGGTTTCCAGCCGCCACTTGCCTCGGTACGGGTTGAAGTTTTAATTATGATCTACGTGCGCGGCTTTTACAATTATTCCGCTTTTTTTTGCGCTCCGCGTTTCGTTTGGCGTATTTCGAGCGCACTTTTTCTCCCGCTGTTGTGCACAAGTGGTGCACAAAGTGAATTTCGATTCGTCGATTTTTTTGTAAAAAGGGAGCGCTTTTGATGGCGCATAGTGAAAGCCGGCGGGAATTTGAGTGACATTTTCATGCAGTTTGTGTGGGGCGTGCGGGGCAGCTAAACGCGTTTGCAGGGCGTCACGTTGCGAAGTCGTCTAGTGGAATTCTGGACATGTGCTGGACGTGCGAAAACCGACGAGATTTACGATTGCCAGACGAATATTTCCACCACATATTTTGCTTTCTTATTTTATATTCAATATTATATTCATAAATATAATCAAAAAACAAAAAAATTAAGATTCATTGTGATTTCAAAGATTATTCTCAGAAACAAAATTTTTTGCATTCAGTTATTTACTAAGTAATATAAAACAAAATATCATTCTCTGTGCAATGTATCTATCGATATCAATATGCGCTGGGTAAACACACGATGTGTTGACACATCTCTTGCGTCGAGTAAGCAATCGAAGATGCCGCCTTTGTTGACGACGAGCTACCAAAGCGAATGCAGGAGAGAAAACCATGCAAGTTGGGAAAAATCGAAGGATTGTTTGTCGTCGGCTCGCCGCCAAGCGCCGAAAGTCTTCTGACGCACTTGCGCAGCGAAGCAAGAAACAACGGCGACCGTCCAGGATACCAGCATAAACTAACTTACACACTCACACATACTTGCATATAGATACATTGAGAACCTAATACAAAGATACCAACTAGTGCAAGTTGCCAAGCGGTGAGATATATTGCTGCGAAGTGATTCCAGCGTTCGGAATCGCTGGAAATTGAAATAAATCGAGGCAATTCGTACGATTCCACTCGTTTCTTCCAAGCGCCACACATCGCACACTTAAATTAAATATTAGATACCTACGAGAGCGTCGCATGCCTGTGTCGGTTGCGATTGCATTTACCCAACATGATTCAATCACACACATGCTTTATTTTAATATGCCAACTGAGAATAACTGCGATTTCTCTCGCGAATAACGAATTTATGGTTATGCACCTAGTGCACTTTGGGTTATGTTACGTTTTGTTAGGTTAAGTGCCAAGTTTTACTACTGCCAGAATCGTATTCTGATATATTGACGAGTTTTGCAACTTTTAAATAACTGTGATGTGAAATCTAAACAAAATGTCCATCACGCGAATGATGATGCTCTTGAATGTTTGTCGTATTTTTAGCTTCGCTTTTGATAATTCCGTAAATTTCATAATTTGCGATCCACTTTGTGTGGCCGCGCGTTTGTGCTGTGCTTCTATTCGTATTCAATGCTCTCTCGCATCACGGGAACTTTCTCAAACGTATTTGCTCGCGAGCAACAAGGTTATCGGGCACTTTGCACAATGGAGGTCGACCAAGTGGAACGTCAAGCACACCCCCTACACTCATCCCTCTCATTCGGGTCCAAGTTGCTTCCTTCCTCCACGAGTGGCTCGACTTCATGAATAATAATTTCATATCGGGGAGGCCAGGTGTGCTGTCCTGTCGTTCAAGTAGAAATCGGAGAATTTTAAGTTAAAGCATTATTTGCTTTTCTGCCTATCTGGGTGTCCATGTGTGTGTGTGTTGAGTGTGCGCGCGTGTTTAAGTGCATTTCGTCATTTTTTCGCGATCGTCAATTACTCCGCCGTTAGTCGTTAATCCGCACGAAGCGCACGAGGTGCGTTTGATGCGATGCGGCGAGTTGGAAGAGAATCGGCTGCGGTGGTAAGCGACGCGTAAAGATCGCAACTGGCGATGATGAGCAGGACCGCGAGCATGGTTGAACTAATGGACCATTCCCACCGAACGCCTGACTGCATCATCAGAAAGCAAATAGGTCGCAGCAGTCGCAAAATAAAAGCGAAACGACCCAACACGCTCAACACCAACGCGATAATATCAAAGTTTAAAACCGGGTTGACACTAAAAACAAATCGGACTGGCGCTATCAAAATTAAAGACTACCGGTAAAAGTATAAAAGTCACGACAATGATGTTCGCACGTTTCATCAGCCTACTTTGTACTCGAAAAGTACCTCTTAAGTTTATTTCATTCGGTTTAACCTACTTCGGCGGGATGTGTGATTGGAAAAGTCTATAAATTAGCACAAGACGGTCCTGTTCGTCAAATCGTGCTCGGAAAACTCGCAACAAACTGGCCGGATTTTCACGTCGGGGGTGGTAAACTTACAGAATACAAATGGCGACCGAAATAAACCACTAAACATCGAAAATCGAACGAAACAGAAAATGTTCCAAACAACGCGGCCAAAAATCAGGGTAAGAACCTGCCGGAAAGGTCAAATCCCCTCTGGTGAAATTCGAGGGATCTTTAACCGAACCAAACTCCAACTTGGACATCTCTTGGGAGTCTCGAGTGTTCATAAATGTCAATTATCGATACAAATTACCAAATAATGCTGAACAAATGTTTTCATTTCCGTTTATTATTTCGGTAGGTTTATATTTTGATTTTCCGCGTTAAGAGAAAAAATATGATACCGCAGGTTTTTAATTATAAATAAATTAAAAAATAATTAGAAGCAAACACGATAAAACAGTCGCCCGCGTGCTAGGAAAGAAGTTGTAAAGAGGAAAGTTTATAATGCAATAAAGAAATTTGTAGAGTTAAGGTTTCGGCCGGGTTTTTAGTGTGTACCGGTGTGCGGGGACAGGAAAGTCCAAAACTCGAAGTGACGTTTTTTGCGCCCTCGCCTTGCGGTGTGCGTGTTTGTGGTGCCATCTCGACCGCGACGCCATCATGGGTCACCGCGCTCGCCTTTCGACTGATATAAATATACTTAAAAGTCAGATTTTCTCACTTCAACAAAATAGTTTATATAATTCACATTCCTAATAAGAATTATCAATGTCAAAAACTTTTTTAACATTGAACAAGATATTTATTTGTTTTTAAAACAAATTTTATGTTTTTTTTATTTAATGTTTTTGTTTTTCTTTTCAAGTAAAACTAACTAAACACGTGAAAATGGTTTCAAGGTTCAAAATTATAGATTTAATATAAATATAATTTTCACATCGGTTCTACATATTGCATGCAAACGGCGCGGCACGCTTCGCAAAGTGGAAAATGAAACGACGGGCGTTTTCCACGAAACGCGACGCAATTTATCCACGCTTACGATCTGTAATTTTCACCCACTCGGTAACAAAGTATGGCAGACGGTGGTGCCGCGAACAAAACAGCAAGTTAAGCAACTTCGAGCAGCTAATGTGAAAACTACTCGAAGCACTGGAAAACGAGTGAAAGTCGCGATCGAAAAATCAGGAAATCGTCGAATTGCGTTTGACCTACGCGCGCAACAAACACCATTAATTTCGTGATTTCTTGCCGGCAATTGGCGGGAGAATTTATCACAACCAGTTGTTAGTTATCAATTATTGCAAGACGCATTTTCAAGGATTTTCATGTTTATTCTAGATTATTAACAGTCGGGAAAAACCAATTATCGGCACGTAGTTTCAATTTAAACGGCGTAATTACGGTAAATAAATTTAACCGCAGGGAAAAACAATATTGCACGTTTGTATTTATTGTAATTTACTACGTGGTTTATTTTTTCTTGTTGGCACTGAATTGCTGCGCGCACACTTTTTTTACACACTCGCGTTCCTGCGAATAACAAACTTCTCCGAACGCGAAACGCAAATCTTGCGCGCCGTGTTTTTTCTAATGATTGCGGTAAGGATTACGTAACCGATACGCACACCCTTATAACAAACGCGACACTTTTACGCGTCGGAATAACAACGATACAAAGTGACACAACACAAGTTGAACACAATATTTCGAGCGCAGCGGCAAGCATTTGATACTTTCCTCTCACAATAAAGCTTTACAAGTTTCCATGTTTCCAGCTTCATAAGCATCTAGCGTCTATTTATCAGCCGGCGTAGCCAATTTTTCTTTGCGTTTAATATTAAGGGTCCCGAAATAAATATCCACACAAAATAGGAAGATAAAATGTGGGAGATGTTAAAATAACTAATTTTGAACACACGGTATACACGAAGAAGTCAGAAAGGAATTCCGTTATAATGCAGATAGATAAAAGTATAAAAGTCTTTTTGGAAGCGAGCAAAACAACAAATGGATGATTTACAACTTATAGGATTCCATTCAAAGTATACCGAATGTTTAAATTTTATTCGTTTTATTTTTATTAGTATTATTGGGAGTTTATGCAACACTCTGTATAATTTTGTTTGTCGTGAATTTGTGTCTAACGGAAGTAGTTTTTTTTTGCTGGACCAAACTGATACAAAAACGCGTTTCCTATTCGCAAAGTAAAACTTGTTTTTTGGCCGGACGACGTTTGCGGTTTCCTGTCGCCACCTCCGCTGTCAGCGGCGGCGGTAGGTGGACAGCGTAAGCGTCAGCATCAACATCAGCATCAGCGGTTAAGCACATTAAGCGGACCGATTGTCTTTGTACAATGCTAAGCTGTGTGTTAACGTCAACCACTTTTAATGTTAACGCAACCGGTCGACGGGAATCACAGGGCATGAGAGGACTCTAGGGAGTGGATAAAAATTGTACAGTACAATACAATACAATACAATTCAACACACTTTATTTGCAACACATAGAAGTAAGCTCCATTGAAGTGGGGTGTTCAGTGTATTCGTACAGTGTAAAAACAAGACTTTTTTTGAGTGTTTTTTGTGTTTTGATTTTGATTGTTGTGGGGGTAGTGGCGGACAAAGCGTTTATTTTCAGCGTCACATAACACATGTACAATCTGACAAATCTTGCGGATTCACAATGTTCATGGATAACGACAGAAATGGCAAACAATGTGTTTTTGTTTTTGTGAAAGCGGTCGTGCTGTATATTGAGATATTTTGCTTATTTTTTTGGTGGTGGTTGGCTGGTTTCAGAGAAAACTACCTGCGACGTTGGTGGCGTTGATGACGGCGCGGACGGTACAGCGTTTGGGCTTCAGCCTCTAGCGTGGAGGAGCGCGCTCTGGGCATGTCGGCCGGGCCTCCCATCGGCCCGAGCGCCGGCCGCACACTGCCGGCTCGCCGCCACCAGCCGTCGTCAGCCACCACCGCGGGGCCGGCGAGAGCATGCGACACATACTCGTGTGAGTGTCGCGCAAACCGCGCCCCATTGCGAAACCCTTTTTACCAGGCAGATTCGCCAAGAAATGCGAAGAAGCAAGATGAAAAACACGCTGTGTGGGGGAAAACATGTAACATATGTAGTGTACGAGTATGTATCTACATTGAAACGAAATGAAAACGTTTTGAGCCGACAATGAAAAACAACAAAGGCATAAAAATGTTTTTGTGTCCTCTATACACACGTATAGAAGAGAAAAAAAAACAGTTAAGTTTTGAGGTAAAAGTTTTGATTAATTTTTGAATATGATTATATGTATATGTTGTAAACAACATTGTTTCACTGTAACCCACATGAAAAGTGAACTCTTGGTCGTGATTAGCTCTTTATTGTGTCCTTTGTTCGCGTGTCAAACACGCAACTTTGCTTGTTCATGCCACATACGCAAAGGACGACGATGACGACATTCGCAGTTTCCACGGCGCTGTTTTTTTCTTCCGGCCGGTAGAAAACGTCGTTGGCTATTTAGCATAACGTGGGACGCAAAATTTAAAGCGTGTGTAACCTACATTTCCGCCCCGAGTTCTACGCAAATGCGACGCATTTAATTAAATCGCCGCGCGTTTTACGTTTCGCGCCTTTGTCGTCGTACAAAGTGACAAAAGTGACGCGGCGACGAACTCGCCGCTTCCGTTCAAGTTTCCTTCCTTCGCTCTCGTCTTGTGCCGAAAGGCGCAAAAACCATCTCGCCATAGTCATATGAAAATGCTAATAAAGTCGAGTCGGCCGGAATGAAATGCGTCGTCAAAATGCAACCAGCGAAAACACAAACAAATCAATACAATGAAACGAAATGCGAATGTAGCTACATCGCTTCAGTGGAGAAGAAGCAAACACAACGAAATGAGAAGTAATAGGATTCAGACGTAGTATCCGATGGCAAGGAATATGAATAAAATTACGTGGGGGAAACACGAGAGTTGTGCTCTTTTAAGTGGTCGATGAAATCAGATACGATTCACGACGTACACACAATTGGAGTCGTAAGAGTTTTAATAACTAAATCTTTTTATAACCATCAATTAAACCCGTTGTAACGCCAAACCAGGGCGAAAAATCACCCGCCGAATGATGAAACGCGAGATGAACCTTCATTAAAACGTAATGGGATATCGGAAAATCAACACTTTAGGGATACAAAAGGGACAAACAATTTTACGTACAATAACAAATAAACACAGTTTAATTAACGTTATATTGAAATATTCTTCTTTGATTTCAAACGAATAATTACCGCGCGCCAAAGTTCGCAAAAAGTTCGAGATCTGAACAAGAATTTGAATTACATTGCGAAACTATTTTAATAAACGACACAGTTACCAGTCGCCTCTTGAGAGTTGCACAACTAGAGATACAAAAGTGGAAAGTGGAGAGACAAAAGCAAAGAGGGCTTTTATTAAATAGAAGGATAGAAAATGAGAGGAAAAAGTCGAAGGTCATAAAAAGTTGAAAATGCTTGGAAAGTCATAAGTCGCTTGGTATTTAATGAACAAACTTATTACATTATCGTTTTTTTTTTTGCTAGTATAAGGTAATAGTGTTCAAATTTAGTAATTATACCGTTATTAAAAGCGCTTTAAAATTAGTCGCCGCAGTAAAAATTCATCTCTATTATATAAATCGGAAATTTGTTGAAGCGCACATTCGTTGAGTTGATTAACAGTATTGATTCAATTTATTTCGAATGCGGTTATTGAAATTATGAGCAGTTTTGCGTGCTAAAATTTTTATTCGCGAAACTGTGCTATCGAAGCACGTTATTGGCGTCGATTTTATTAGGAGCAGCTGTTGCCCCTGATGCGAAATGGTCGAATTTTAACGATATGGCAAAATTCTGCATGCCTATTCAAATTTAGAATATATGACGATTATTTTATTTTTAAAATACAGAGTATTAGCCCTTGAGTAATATAAAATCGTTAGAGAGAAGTGCCTTTACACTAATAAATAAAAAGTAAGAAATTATTGTGAATTTACGCAAATAAGTGCTTCAAAAATTTAGTGGGAATCTTTTATAATGTGATTATATATAAGAGAACTCATTTACTTCGGCAAAAACACTGCATTACTGAATTAAATTTTATACGAGTAAATGTTTGGTCAAATCAACACGTCAACTTTGACCTCGAATAACTTTTGAACCTGTAGAGTTAGCAAAAAAACATAAGAAACCTTTTTTGTAGCCCGTTAAATTTCCTATAAGAATATGTCATGATATTAAGCACATAAGATTGATTTAATTAAATATTCGTATTTTATGATGAATTTAAATGAATTCATTCGAAAGTGAAATTTTGACCATTGATTAGTTTAAAACGTCGTTGTTCTTGGCGTTTTTGAACGAGAATACAACTGCGCACATGTACCCAAGCGTTATTTATCGTACAATTAATTGCGAACGTTACACATCGCTTTGTTAGGCAGCAGCGCATTCGCGCGCGCAATCTAACGCAACAATCTACTGCCGCCCCGAAGCCGCCGACGTCATACGAGCACGATTATTATATTTACACGCTAGGCGCGAATGTGCGAGTGCTGCGCGGGCGAATAATAAACCACTTTTCTATGTTAAGGTTGAAATGTAAACACACGGCAAGCACACTCGCCATCGCGCATGTTGCACGACTGCAAAGTACCAAATGGCACGCGAAATTATTTCAATATTAATTTTTTCGCAAAACGCCGGAATGTTTTAATCTCCCAACTCAACATTTTCTGCAGAATAATTGTAGGTTAACCTCATAGGTTATAAAAGTGACATTTGACAGTAAGACAGATGTCATTTGTGAATATTCTATTAAAAATGACCTTTGGGATCGCCGGTTTTGCGTTCGTTGATATTTTCGGCATGTCTTCGGCTTAAATAAGAACTGAGGTCTACCACATGAAAAACAGCATTGTGCGCGCTCGGAAACGGAGCGTTAAAGTTAAGGTCGCGCCGAATTCGTGCCGATACGAATATAGCTCAAGCGCACGGCGCGGTGCGGCGGCAACGACAAGGCTTTCGGCTCTCGCCGCCGCCGGAGTAGTCGAAACGGTTTTATGGGGCCGCTCACATTAGGAGTGTCACCTAGTTGGACGCCATCCAAGAGCAGCCGCGGGCTCCGCACTACAATGATCTCGCTTTAATTAATCCCCGAATACATTAGCGGCGCAGACACAACGCACTCACTTCTCCCGACGCACGTATGAGTAAAAAGGGGAAAGAGAGGCGAGAGCATTTGTATTACAATGTGTAATGCTGTAATGTAATGGAAGTGTTTTCAATGTCGTTTACAACTGGCATTAATGTTGCCGTCGAATGACTTTCGGTGCGATTTATGACATCACTGAATTGTTTTAGCCTTGAAAGAGTAGTTTAAGATTGTGGTTATGAAAGTGCCATCAGCGCCATCTATTGTAAATTGGGGGCAAAATTTTGTTCTTTTACCTTTGCCTACCTTCTGGTGCTAGATGCGTTGGGCGGCGGCGTCGTACGATGCGACGTCGAACTCACATAAACCATGGTGCCGCCGGCGGCGTGCCACCCACATTCCGCCACGCGCGACTCCGCTCACATTCGCTGACGAACGCCACAACAATCCGCGCCGTGCCGCACGAGAACAAATTACACAACGCACAGCAGACAAACGCCACCACCGTGTGTGCACCTCGCAACGTGCAAATTGCATTAATGCATATCCGGCGCCGCCATACTCTTCTCCCCGCAGCACTGCTACACGTCAATGACGCTTGTGGAAAAAACTCATCACTGCGATGTTTATGCTTTTCCGGGATTTGCTAGGCTTCGCGACACATTTTCCGGCGTAAAAACGGTGTTAAATAGAATTCGATTTAATCTCTACGGCTTCGCATTTTCTCCGCTCGGTTTTTATTTTTGCTTGTTTACAACACTATTCGAAATATTTAGCTGGTGGCACTTTACACTTAATGTTTATTTTCCAACTTGACGAGTCAATTTCGCACGCTTGTTACCGCGGCGCTAAGTGACTTAAGTCGCCTTAAAGTCCCGCTGTACTAAAAGTGGCCGGCGTGAAGACAGAGAGAGCTCTACGATTCGAAAAATGCGGTGTATTTTTAGCACCTATTCGGTTTGCGAGAGCGCGAAAATTCGTTTGTTGCGGCGAGCGGTCGTCTTCCGTCCGTCCGGGTCCGATTGTCAAAATTAACTCACTTCACTTAAGCGCACGCAAAGCTCCCACCGACAGCTCCCGCCGAGAGTGTGTTTACGCGGTAAGATGTTGCACGCGTTGTCTATCGTTACGAATAACTTGATATTTATTACTCGGACTGCTTTATTTCGCCGCCACAAAGCTCGCGCGCGCCGCAAATGTAAACAAACACATATCGCGCCAGTTGGGCGATGGAGCAATATCATTGATTGATGCCTTTCGAGCACAGCTGGACGACCTTCCGGCCAAGCGACCGTCGCGAATTATAATTACTCGGTGTGACACATTGCACATCGTAACGACCAAACGATGCTACCGCCCGAAATAGACGGATGCTTGCGGCGTGTGTTGTCGCAGCCGGAAATTCGAAACAATTCGAATTTTCAAGGCTCGCGACAGTTTTCACGCGGAAATATTCGTGCGTTGATCAATTCAGAACGCACCGCCTTGTTTTCACGTGAGATCAAAGCACATATAAGTGTTTTATTAAGCGTTCCGTGTCATAACGAAACGTCAGCGAAAATTTATCACCACGCGTATATAAAATATAAAATCAAAAGAAATTTCCGCACGATTAATCACACTTAGCGCTCGTTTGGCACGTTTCTACTTAATCTTTAGTAGTGAGTATGATTTAATACTGGTTTGCTACATTGTTAAATCTGCAATGTGTTATTTTATTATTTAGAATCAGTAAAACAATTTGTTTTTCTCGTTTTTTAGTATTTTTTAGTGGAATAAAGGAACAAATGCAATATTAAAACCTAGATTGGGACGCAATTGGATTGTTTTACATCGTGACAACTTGTTAAATATTTAAAGAAATTAAACTGTAAGTCGTTGTGGGTATTGTTGGTTGCCAGTGTATTTGTGCTGCGGATAGCGCCAAAGTTCCAGTAGCGGTGCGGTGTGGCCTTCTATCGTGCGCCGGCAAATTATTGAATTTTTGCCGTTTTCCGCATCGTCCTCTGCCTGCTTACGTCGGCGGCTAGCGTGCCGTGCGCGATGCTATCGAGCATCGATTTTCCATCGGCCGGAAAACTCGTACACAACATTTTACTACTAGCGCCATCTGACAACCAAAGCTTTGTACCATAAAACATTATAAGTTACCCTCGGGCGCTGTCTAGAGTGAAAATTCTAAAGCTTGCAGTGCTCGTTGTTGGCCACTAGACGGCGTTAGCTTTGGGAAATCGGAAAATCGTTATGCGAATAGCTTGGCTGCGACACAGCCTGCGTGCAAATTGCGAGCGCCAGATGGTGACAACACGTTCGCTTTCGAAATCCATTCGAATCCTATTCAACAGAGAATTGAATACAAAAACGCGTCACATGTGTAGCTAAATAAAATTGCAGGCGAAAAACAACGACAGTCACAGTATAAAAAAAAACGGACAAACATGAACATGAAACTAATTAAAGCGAACACACGCACAGCATCAGCGCGCAATATGGAAATTGACGAGTACAAAAGGAAAACAAAGTGAAATATACGCGAGTAACAAAAACAAAAGTCCTGGTATGGCACAGATGCCGACGGGTAGAGTAAGTCAAACGCCTGCAGGCGTGAGCCGATGCGAAACAAAGCTACGCGCACCGCATGAACGACGGTGACGGCGGCCGCGTGCGTCTGTTAACGCGAATCCAAACATTTTCGCAACGCGCGCGGTAATGCAGTAGTGCCGGTGGTGAAGGCGCCGGGTAGCGCAGCGCCGGCGGGCTTATTAGCTATTTATTACGCGGGGCTACATCGGCACGAACAACCCGAGCGCACCGGACAAACAATAACTCATTAAATATGCTACGCGCTGCTTTTTTGTATTTTTAGCCGAACCGAATGAACATGGGAAAGCAATTTACATTTTTTTACATATTGCAGTTTACAGAATATCTTTAGAAATTATTGATGATATTTAAAAGACAAGAAAATATTTTTACAAAAATTTATATTTAATATTAACTAGATGATTTTCGGTTGGGTGTACGTGTACTCAAGATAATACCCATTACCTAAAATCTGTTGACTTTGTTTGGGTTTAGCTTCTCTCTCTGCGCGCACATCATTTCTCGCTAATAATCTCATAAATATTGTGCGACGTGCGCACCCGCTTAGCAACGCATATTTGGTCTCGGTACACATTCGCGTCGCCATGTCACCAAAATTAGTTATCGCCATCTATGTTATGATTCATGATAAATGCATGCCCCCGAGCATGCCGCCAGCGCGATAATGAGCCCTCTCTCTGCTCCTCATAATCGCTTACATTAGCGTTTATTAGATATTCACCAGCACCGTCAGTATCGCGACATACCAGTTGCGGCAAACTCCGCCTACGCGGTGCACATCAATGAAGCCATTGTTCGTGTTAGGATCGCAAAAAGACAGCATATTGGAGTGTGATCTTTTTGTTCGACGATTTCATTAGGATTCATTACGTTTTATACACCCACGTTGGAGATGTATAGGGGATTGGGATCAGGAAGGGTGCTTTATTAATAGAACAAATCCAACGCGTGTTTATGTTCGTGCCGGGCGTGCTCATGTTCGAGTTTTCGAGGATGAGCATGCTCTCCTGACGCAGGCTATGCTTTTGGAAAGTTTAAACAAGCACTTAGTGCTGGTTAGCTCCAACTATATTCCTGCAATGTTCTTTTTGCTATATGTGCTTCTATTACCAACACACATAATTAAAAAAATAAATTTTACCTTAATTAACATCAACTATTAAGTTAATTTTATATTTTATATGTTTAAGATACAAAATTGTATGCTTAAGCTTCTTAGGCATTATGTAAAGTAACTTTCAGGTGGTAGGGTAAACTTTTGCAGATAATTACTGATAAGTCACGTATTATCTGCTTGACGTCGTGTTAACGCGCGTCTAAAGTATCTCTGTAAGCACCTAAATCGCAGAATGATGTGAGTAAAACTGCTACAACAAAATTAGCCGAGAATGCGCGAGGTGCCGGACGTCGTGCCGCGTGCATAATGAAGGCGAAAATCGAAGTTAATTGTGTTATAGCGTGCGCGAATCACAGCGCTCAGGACTTCGTCCTCAATATTGCCGCCCCCACGGCCGCAAACAAACTATAGGCAAAATAGGTAAAATCGCGAGAATGAAAGCGGATTAATAGAACACGACATAAATATCAGAAAATACTGTAAACTATAATTTAGTTTAATGAAGTTATTTTATCGATAGCAATCAGGATAATACAAAAACAACTATTTTAATTTAATTTATTAAATATTTTTATTTTTTGTTTCAGATTTTGATGTTTTTTACTGGTGAGTTTTTTAAATTTTTTTATTTTTTGGATTTTTTTCAATGTGTAGACGTTGATTTGATTCTGATTTGTAATTTTAATGCAAATCTGAATAAATTTACTTTGGGATTTCCCCGACGTCCTTTCCGCCGGTTGGGGGCAATCTGTACTCAGTTTAACCCACCACTCGCTACAAGTTAGTATCAGCAGGGGAGAGGCGCAGAACCCCAACGCGAGATAATTTACCGCCGCCGACGTCATTTTTATATTGTTCGTAATTAATTGCGCTCGCAAAACGCTAAGTGCCCTCGCTGCGAGCCCCTTTTCAGCTATTCCATTGTTTACCCTCAACGATCGCGATATCACAACTTCCCTCTTCGAACACTGGCCACTCTCGTGGAGTTGACTTGACGTGGCTTTAATACACACGCGCCAAATGAACTGGCACGCCATCGATTGCTTTCTCTCGTTTCTCATTCCACCAACAGCATGGAAAAAAAAAATGCAGGATACTGTTTGTAATCAGTGCTGTAGCGGGGCGAAATGGAGGCAATATACGCGCTATTTCGGCGATCACGATCGCTGCGGGTGTTTTATATCAACACGTCGTTTAAGAGGAAATTAAAAATCGCACTTAATATACACCCCCAACGGGCTCGGCCCGTTAACACGTACACACTGATAGCGATAGACTTGTGCTCGAAATTGAAACTGCGCCTCGAAAGAAACGTACTAGTTACTGATAAAGCTAAAGCTAAAGAATGGCGAACAAAATGAAGCAATTAGTGACATCTGTTACATTAATCGCAAATTACACATAAAAGCTTAAGCGTTAATTAAATTCTACACCAACTACTACAGCCTATCTATATGATAATCCCAAACAAAAATTACGCATCACATTTGATCCGATTTTTTTGTGCGCCCCGGGAAAATATTTACATATTTAAATTTTCACCCGGACCAAGAGCCGAAAAACTCTAACTCCAACTCAAACATTCCGCGCGCGATCGAAATCACTTATGGCGAATGTAAATATCGATTAAAAATTAAATCCCGGCCGTTTGATGTCCGCTAGGAGTTGACGTTCCGTCGAATGCATGTGTGTGTGTGTGCGAATGTAATATTTACACAATCCTTTACGATCCTTTCGCGCATCGGATGAGGCGGCACGATAATAGAGACGGAAAACAAAAAATTTATCGCCGCTTCGGGGGCCGAAACAAAGGCGCTGCAGATATTTGGATCTTGTGTGCGATTCCATTCGAGCGCCAAGAATCCTTTTGTTATCCTGCCTTTCGCGCAGCAATTTGCTTTTATGCGTTTGCGTGCATTTTACATTCCACTACACTTCCGTAATTGATATTTTTTATCTACATTATATGTAAGAAAAATTAAAAAAAATTCTTTGGTCATTTTCAGTGTGTTATATAATAAAAAACGAAAACAATTGTCTGCTAAATGAAGCATTTAATTGTGTAGAAAGTGTGGAAGTGACGCAAAGTTATTTGTCGTCGAATAAGCGTGACAATTGTCTAAATATCTAGAATTCTGCGTAAGATAAGCACCGACTGCAACACGAAGAATGAAGGAAGCGTCGCGGATGTGCTATATAACTAGGATGAAACCGTTTTGTAGGTTAGAAAGGCGTGCGGTGGGTTGCTGCACGCTCTGCACGTTATTAAATCCCCTTTTCGTCCCCGCTCTGCTACGTTTCATAGTGTTCCGCCTTGCGTTCGTTACATATTGCCCAGGCAACAGTTTGACGACACTCAAATTAATTCGAGTGTGATAAACGATGCGCCCGCCGCTTGTCTTCTTAGCCCGTTCTTTGCTTCTTGCTCCAGTTGCTCTACTTGCTTCAATCTTTGTCCTCGCTTTGTGTTTTCGACTTTCTCTTTCCAAAGCACTTTCAACGCTGCGCGATAATTCATGTCAATGTTGTTTTTGCGCGGCGTTTTTTATTGCGCCAACACTCGTCGTCGTTTTGCAACAACATTAGAAAAAGCGCTCAAGTGGAGACGAAAAAAAGTTTAACTTCGATGGCACAGCCCAGCAGCAGGGTCGTGAGTACGCTAAATATCTAAATGCGAATATATCGTGTGAATTTGCGGCGCGCACGCGTTTCGTGTTTGAATCGTGTCAATAAATAAACGAAAAATGTGCGCCAATAAATTTATCGAGGTTGTGAACGCGGGCGCGTTTTATTACACCTTCTTGTACCCTCCCGCCCCTCTCTGCGTCAATTTGCATGTCATTTTTTCCACTAGCATTTCGACGTTTTGCTCGTGCGCACCGCATGAATAAATAAATATTTGTCATAAATTTTTATTACCCATCGAACGCGAACATATAATCTCACATAACGCTGAATATCATGTAGTAAAAGCTAACACTGTTTTCGGCCAATAATAGATACAGATTGTCAAGGAAATAAATAAAATCAACAAAATCAAAATAATTTCAGACGTGAAATATTAAGCTGGCAATAATGAAATTTGCAGCCAAGTCGATACGAATCAGCGTCAAGCCCGACAAACTTGTCGGTAATATTCCGGGCAATATGCAAATGAAAAGGAAATTGAAGTAGGAAGCGACCGGCTGTGCCCGGGCCATTTTCCCCGCGCACACACAGTGTAAATGCGGTCGGTTTTAGGCAAAAAGTTAATTAAAGAAAAATAAAACACGACCGAATGTTAAAACGTTTCGAGACCAAGAAACACAACGGAATCACGAGTCATATAATAATTAAAATGGAAATTACTTTAGTCATTAAATCATAAAAACCTCTTATTTCCCCAGCCGTTGATTCAGTTTCTGGTTTTGAAGATCAGAGAGCGTTTAAATCGAGAGCTACTCGATTCAAACGACCACTCGACAAACGTTTGCAACACGAAAGCTAACCTCAAACCAATACTAGTACATAATCATGAAGTAAGATAAGTTATAGCGAAAGCGGCGGAATTCATCGCGCAAAGTAAATAAAAGCGTCGACGGAAATTCTTCGATAACGAGAAATCAATTCGTTTTAAACTTGCATCGCGCGTTTTCCCCCTGTCATTGATTAAAGTTCACGACTCGAAGAAATTTGTTCCGGGGCGCACTCGTGCCGTTACCGGAGTAATCCACCACATAATTCCAAGGATGAAGGGATAAATCGGAAAAGAAACTCGAGGGGAATAGCGAATACAAATGTAAAGATGTGAATAAAACCTAATACCACCTACTTACAAAAATTCTAAAGAGTATAATATTCTGTGATCATCGATTCAAAAACGTTGTATGTATGTATACTTTGTGTAGCTATATATATTTTGGACATTAAATTAGGCCTTGGCTGATATTAATGCGGATAAAAACAGGCATCGCGTTGGTGGTAAGCAACCTTCGACCTTTTCGTTTTCGCATCGACGCCTCGCGCGCGGATGGCGAGGGTGAGAGGTTGTGGATAACGCGATGGAAATCCTTGAGCGAGCCGGCCGTAATTAGCGAACCTGTCCGTGTCCGGACGTTTTCGCGCTCGCGTTATTTTCGACCCGAGAGTGACCCACGCCGGCCGCGACACGAGGAATCTAATAATACAGCACGCCGATATGCTCTTCATTGCTCTCAAGGACTCGAGGGTTTAGCATGTTGGCGAATTTCGAAAGAACGCGCTTTATCTGCACTTCTTATCTTTGTTATAAGCTTTCGTGCTTCTCCGCACGGAATCATGCAGTTCAGATAGTAGAAATCGTACGAAAATATACTCAAATAATTATATCTTTTACTCTTTGCACTTTGCTCTTTCAAAATAAATCAATTTTCAAGGAAAAATCCAAAAAATAAAATGTTTGGTGTAAAAATTGATGATTTTTATATTTTGCACTTGAGCACAATGAAAATCTGCATTTAATTAATCGTTATTTCTTCGTTGTGTACAAGATTGACGGAATGACGTAGCGGCCGCCGGCTTATCGCCCAATCGCCGCCACATGCGTCAACGTACTCGCCACCCATTATTTTTCATTGTGTTTCTTTGTACACTTCACCGCACGTTTTTGTGTTGTTTTTATTTTTCAAACCCTCGGTTAAAAACTCACTTTTTTCGACTTATTACGGGTCATAAAACTTGTCATCACCAAATTATTATTATTAATATTTTATTTTATTAGTTTTTTTTCGGTAGGTACGTACATAAATCAATAAATAAATCTGTACAAATCAAATACGTGTATTGTTGTCACAACACGTTGTGGCAATCGATATAATTTATACCTTGCGCGGCTAATCGCGGTTTAGTCTAATTAGCAGCGATGAATTATTCCCATCGTTGCGTTGTTCGCACTCGCGCGCTAAACGCCTCTGCGTCGAGGCGAATGCGCAATAACAATTACCGACAATAACTATTTTTACACTCGGTGTAAAACTAACTAGAAACTACGCGAAACTATAAAAAGCACTCCAACGACTATTGAATACGAGCGAATAATAATGTCGGAATTATATTTATTAGATGCAAGCTGGACGCAGGTAAAAAATAAAAACAAATAAATGTAAAGTATAAACACGACGTGTTGTGGATAATAACATACCAACTGCATTTTATGTGTTTCACGTTTATTTTTATTTTTATTGTGAAAAAACGATGGAATAGCGCTTATTGGTTTTGCGCCGATTTTATTTTCTTCACTTTTTCTTTCTGCCCGGCGCCATATTTTTTTCAGCTTGCAGTCGCCTGTATATTGCGATTGGGATTGCGCCATTTCGCCGCGGCACCGGCGATATTACGCGGCCGGAACTTTTGGTGCATGGCACAATAACAATAACATTACGTCGCCATAACCGCGCATAACATAACGCCAACAAAATGGAACCCGGGCCCTCCAAGAACCTATAACCTATATTTGAAATGCGGGGGATCCATGCCTCCATATACGGCGTTAATGTCGACTGTCGAAGCTCGTTTATTTGCTGTATTTACCTGCGGAGCGAATAAAAG
Organism: Dalotia coriaria; assembly: GCF_025399875.1. NCBI lineage: Eukaryota > Metazoa > Arthropoda > Insecta > Coleoptera > Staphylinidae > Dalotia > Dalotia coriaria. Next base: position 12,042,132 of record NW_027045448.1, read on the forward strand.
CCGGCGAAGGTGAAAATTGTAAAAAAGGCGAAAAGCGAAAGGTCTTTACAATTCGCGGCCGCGTTTGCAAATGGGCGTTTGAAGACGAATCGATTTTTGTTTTGCGTTCGTGTGGGTGCGTGAGGGGGTTATTTTCGTATGGAAAATTCTTGAGGCCACCTGCCTCTATTTATACATTCTTTGGCTTTCACCCTGCTATCTAGTTTGCATACCACCATGCCGCCACGCTTGGTGGGAAAGATCCGAAAGGAATATTACCTTTTAAGGAGCGAGTTGGGGCGTCGTTAGTGCCAACACACGAGAGATATTTTAGGATAACGCGCAAAAAGGAACGCTTTAGAGAAAAAATAGAATAAAAACGTGGTTGAGATCACATTAATTCAAATTATAAATTTTTAAAGTTTACATATTAAAAAGATTTTTTTTAGTCCTGAAGATCTAGAAATGTTTGTAGAAAGGTAGCCATTTACATTTCTCATTGCATTTCTAGGTTAGGTTCATTTGCCATTCAAATAGATCCACTTTACATGCGGCAGACCGTAATATTAACGCTCTACAACCCGAAAAAAAATCGAGTTTCACTTCCAGTTCATATTTCACACCAGCGTTACATTAACTAAAATATTCCGGATCATAATAAGATAGTAATCAGAATTTCATCGCCACTTTATTCGAAAATTACAGCCGAACATAACAAGAGTGATGCGCTGATTTTATCATCGCACAATCGCTTGGCATTGATTGCATACCCGCATGTGTGGAGTGGTGTAGGTGGAATGAGTATGGTTGAACGTTCAGCGCTAGCGCACGCACGGAAACAACCACAATTAAATCGCGTGCCGGCCCGGAATAACTCAAACGGCGTTCGAAAGCGACCCGGGCGCCTCGCTGCCATCGTCTTATGGCCCATAAACCATCCGCGGGCCACGGGAATTGCCCGCAAATGGACATAAACGCACGCCGAAATGAGTAAGGAACATCGCTACAACTTATTTCGCATCGCAGGCGCAGCGCCCTCAAGGAATATAATCAAAGCGAAATATTACCGTCATGATTCAATTGAAATTTCAATTTCCACAACGGTATTAAACAGCGACTGCAAGGCATGTAGATTTGCTCATTTAAGTCACACCAGCAGATGGCGTAGTTTTATGTGCGGTTGAGGAAACGATCCAAATATAGTTTCGCTTTTCGCTTTTCGCCTTTCTATTTTCCGCACCTTCCGGCTCGCGTTTGCTGTGTTACCTGCCAGGGCAAGCGTCTATCAGTCATTCAACGACTTGCTGGTAACAGACAGGGAACGTAGCTGCCGGACGGAAAACGCCAACACACACTCCAGCACAATAACCGTTAACTATAATGCAAATCACGCCAATTATATCGATCGTCAACGGTAGCCACTAACCGCATGCTCTAATGCAATATACCTGAAAGCTGAACATGTCCACTACTCACACACTCACCTATGACACAAATTAAACGTCGACTCAAGTGCACCCTGCTTTCCATATTCATTACACATTATGTACGCCTATTAATTATTTTCTATTCGGCGCTATACCGTAAAATGCTCGCAACTCAACATTATGGTTATGTTGTTCTGTTCCAGCAATTGTGACAGATGTCACCGCAAATTGAGGTTATATTTCCACGAGCAAAACTCATTTTTCTTTCGCTCATATTTGTATTGCGTGGGGAAAGTTTAAAAGTCAGCCCGGTTCGTTTTGCTTGCTTTTTAATAAGATATGATGAATGAAACCCTTAATATCTTTAAAATTACGACCCTTAAAATGCTTCCACTATCTCGGTAATCTCATCGAGTTTCTTGCTTTCGCATTCGGCTGCCAAAAGAAAACGAATTACGCTGCCCGACCTCCGAGTCGCATCTGAAAGCATTTTCTACATGCTCTAACCCTCTTCCTACGTCGACCATAACAAGGAATATGAAGCACGAGAGAAAATGTTTTTGCGTATATTTACGAGCTTGGTCTTGACTGTGTTTTCACTCCATAACGGCGGTACCTTCTTTTTGGCTTCTTTAGTGGCCAAAAAAACTTGGAATGTTGTCAACTTCCTCTTTATCTCACTTATATAGATAACCCCACATTGTTTCAAGGCCCCAAGGGGTGAAAATAGAAAAAACAAACGCTCATAATCAATTCCAAAGTGGGGTTCAATTTTTCGGCGATATTTTAAAACTTTTTGGCAACGATTGCATATTGGAAAACGCCATGTTAATAGTGCAACATATTAACAACTTCCAAGCTGTATAAGGATAAAGGCCACCTTGGCATCATGCCATGATGATGTCAGAAAAGATTTACCAAAGGGGAGAATAGTTTTGCTAAAAACTTTGACCTAACCTTCAAATATGTGTGCGGTGACCTCCACTAAACGCCATTAACAAAAGTTGTTTAAAATAGCCGCTGGTGTAAAGATTCAGTGAGAAACAGAACACAAATTGAATGCGTTTCCACTTGTTACGTCGGATATTCCACGTCGATCCGTCAACGTCGTCGCGTTTACAATGTAATATCATCTGTGTACTCATCGTTGCTCCACCACTTTTACATTGCTTCCTTTACGCGTTGATTTCTGCTTCTTGCTTGTTGTTTCTCAGCTCAGTTTCATGCTCCGTTGACTTCTCATCTTGTCACCGCGGCCATCACATCAAGATCATTTCAAATGCAATTCATTCCTGGAGGGTGAAATGGAAGGAAGTCAAGGAAGGTCGAATGGGAAAAATCGAACACTTTGGGACCTTACGCAAACTCCCGAATCATTCAACCCCAGCGGGGAGATATCAGGGTCATCTGATAAACGCCAGCTTGTCCTTAATCCCGACACGTCGATATTCGACTTATCTACGACTCAATATCCAATCATATCTTTTGATTATATTACAGTTGCTTCAGCGTCTGCTACAAATGTAGCAAATTTTCGGAGTGAATCTGTTAAGGGTGCTGCCTATGTATAAATATAAATCTCGGTTAAATGTTGAGCAACACTTGGTGGATCTTGTTGGGAAAGCGGAAGAAATGGAACGATACGTAGCCGGGTGGAAAGTGGAAAAGTCCGCAATACGCACACGCCAAGAAACGCAATATAAACCCGATGCGGACATATGATTTCTTCGTTTTTATCGTTTCAATATAAACGCGTGCAATTTCAGGATATAATATACACATGCTTTTGCTTCTATCTCAAAGAATATTTTCTCAACTCTGACAACCGGTGAATATCAGAAATATAACCCTGAAGATCGACAAGTTTTAAGTTTCCTTTTTGATGCACTGTCAAGACATGTGCTTGCTGATCGTTAATCTTTACTCGTTGCTACGTTTTCGGCGAAAAGTGCGCGTACAAAGGAGTAAAATATGAAAATTGCGACAGAGGCGGCGACGTGCCGACTGGTGTTCATCATTCTCCTATTTCTTTTTCATTATTATCGCCGACACTCCGAATTTTTCCACAGCGCAATTCAGCATTGAACCGCTTTGCGTCGTATTTCAGTCAGAAGAAGGCTGAAATATTACTGCGCTTGAAAGAAGGCAACCTGCTTAAAATTTTGCGCTTTACGGCCGCTTGTTACTGAACATCGCCGGTTTCTTTGATATTAATTATTCTGCGTCTTTTCTGCTTCAACCAAAGCCTGCTCACTGCAGTATATCTTTTATATCGCCGCGCCTTGTAGTCGCGTTATCCCTTTGCAGGATATTATAAAAATACAACCAGGGTGTTCCAACTTGTGAAGTTTTTAAGTTATGAAGTTTAATCCGCTGCTCAATTATGCTGGATCGCGAGGGTTGATGAAGTCCCAGCGTCATTGATCAAATATTAACGTGTAGGGTAAACGCTCGGAAAGGTTAAATACCTTGCGTGGACGCTTTTGGATGGCCCTGAGTGGTGCAATTTTTACCGCATTTCGGCTTGTCGGCGTGTTATCTCTCCTCTCTTCGCTCCTCTGAGGGACTAGTCTATCGCCACCACCCAGCGAGCCTGCCACCGCTACCACTACCGCAAAGTTATAGCTCTACGCACACGATGAGAGCTAATAAATTATTATCGCTTCAGGATGCTTCGGGATCTGCAGGGGAGCAACGCCAAAGTGAATTACAACGTTTACAAAATGTTGTTCTAAATACTTTTTTCTGAAAGTTTTTATTTTTGCATTTTCAGAATCTGTAGTTGTAGGAAACACTTGTTTCCTGGAAATTTCGTCAGTTCTATCCAATTTAAACGCGTTCTATTCATTTTTTTCTCTTTTTCTTCTCTTAAACTTGTTTGCTCGTGCATTCCGACAAACCGCTTACAGTTGTTACCGTGTTATACGAGACTTTAAGTTGCATTCGGCCTACATTCCCGAATTCGGTAAAGAAAGAGTGGAGAATTTCAATTTTTCGGCAGCTTGCGTCCGTACAAACGCGTCGGCAGGCATTTTTCCAAAAGAATAGAAAGGTCCGTTGCGCACGCCGAGTCCTTTCGCAGTGCGCCTGTAATGCCATGCATTATTTATATCCGGGTGCTCGAAAAAGGCCTTTTGCATTTCAATCCGGTCGCGTTCGCTTGGAATAGACAACAGGATATCGTAAAACGCACAAAACAAAAAAGTTGACAAAAATGCGAAGATATTGCTGTGTTTTTGGCGTCCCGATGCGAAACTAAGTGCTGTCCGACTACTATTTTATGCGACACCGTGTGTCGTTCATCATATTTGCTTTTATCGCAACCATCGCAATTTACGATTTTTTTACGTTTGATTGATGTTGATTCATGTTATGAAATTTCGCATTAAAAGAGCGGCTCGTTAAAAAACGAACAGCATCATTCTCCGGCTGCATTTGTTTCAGCTGAAACAATTTCGCTCGACCGCAGAAATAACATTTTTTTTCGCAAAACGCAAAAATGCTGAAACTTTCAGCTGTGTCCGCACGTTTCGTACAATTGCGCCATTTCGAAACGGAAGTATCTCAAAACGTACATACGCTGCATATCAGCGGAAACGGTAGAAAGTTAAATTTAAATATCATGCGCGTCCCGCTGACCTGTGACGTCATCTCGGAGGTTTTGCAGAAACGGCGGTGAGAAATACTAGATTCGTAATGTCACTTTTATCGCTGTTTATTTAGTCGCCGGCGTGTTCCAAGCGGCTTTTTACGACTTTGCGTACGGCCATAAGCTACCTGCATCTTTGCACGCATAGGCAACCAGTCGTACTTATTCCTACACGCTGGTAGCATTAACACCATTTGCATTCCTCTCATGTGTAATGAGATGTTTGCTCGAGTGGAATGCGACGATACGCGGCTGAATGACAATAAAAGTAATGCGCGTTATCGTTTAAAATTTAAATTCGTTAATTGCAAATGTTCCTCACTTACGGCAAGCTGTGCCCTCTGTTGATACCCATCGACGATTAACCAAGTGGTCATTAAAAGTTTTATCCAGCGTGTAACATTCGCGACGCGTCATCTTTCATCCTGTGCGCCTGTTTCTCCACCTCCAACAACACACATGTGTCCCACATGCATTTTACATTCACTCCTCTCGGAGGCTTTCCGCGCGGATTTGCATAATGTAGCAATCTGCAAGCCGTGCGCCACGCCACTTTCCCGATGTACGCACATAACATTATCAAAGGTAACGCTGAATAAATATTTATTAAACAGCATGAGCCTTCGAATGCGAAGGAAGCAACAGCTACCGAATTTGTTTGTACATTCTATCGAACATAACCTCACATTAATGCTATCACCGACAACCTGTATGTAAACTAGCGTCTTATGAATATTTAAATGATATTCTTAATTGCCAGGCAACTTTTTAATTATTTTTGCGCGCCTGCTGAAGAGGTTGGTGGATTTGAAGGGGATTCGTCTCATCAACCCGTTTGATGCGCGGCTTTCATAGCGAATTAGAGAGTAAATTGAAGGGATGACGGTGTGGCGCAGGTCTCACGAAGAGCGCATCAAAAAACCGTCCGCACAATGAAGCGTGAAGCGCTAAGTGAGACCCAAGGCGGCGGGATGACAGGGGCCGGTAAAGATCAAGCGCATTCGGGAGCAAAGGCCACGCTTTTTTTTATACCGCCGCGCGAAAGCAGCTTTCCGCTTCATCCGTTCCGCCCCCGAGTGGAGATTTAATGAATCTCATAAAACAGCAAATTATTTCTTTCTTTGCGTTAATACTTTCAGGGCAAACAAAGCTTTTTGTTGCGTCGCGTAGATATGATAAATAACACAACAAATCGCTAAATTAAATAGAACAAAACAGAGCGTTAATTGCACGTCGCGCACGCTGGAAAAGAGCGAAATTGTTAAAGTTCTGTTTGGTGAAAAGGTTTTTTCCTTGCTTTGTTTGTCTTGTGCAATGCATGAGCTATTATTGCTTCATTGTGAGTGCGTCTGGTGGCGCTATTTAGTGTTAGTGCACCGACTACCGAGGGCTGTTGCACGATAAACATGCAGGGCGTAATTAAAATGCAAAGCGACAACTCTTAACTCTTCACTTTCAACTGCTCCAGTGCGGCTCGGCGCGCGCTCAATGCGTGCGAATTGTTGGCGTAATAAGTCGCTGCTGCCTCGGAATGCATAATCATCGCATTCACACTGTGCTTTATTTGCTGCAATTTGGACGTTTTATTCTGGCATTTAAACAATACCGTTAAATTTGCATAAATTCCAAGGAAAAATATTACGGAACATTGGAAGGGGAATAACGATTGAAAGATCAAAAATAAGGTTATGTCGTTTGACATAATCAACGCATCCTAACCTATTTTATTTTTTGACACAAAACTTTTCAGGTTATTTCGATTTTTAGGCATTAAAAAAACATTTCATAAAAATAACGAACGCAAACATCGAAATTGAATTAAATTCAGTTAATAATTAATTAGAGATAACAATTACGCCTGTAATAACTCGTAAATTTATTAATTGAATACATTAACTAGTAGAATATTCAATTATTATTGAAAAAAAGCATTCTCTAGGTCTCTGAAGTCGCTAGAGAGTTGCTAGTAATTAATAAAACATGAATTCGCTGGAATTCAATGAATAAATATTGGTTTAGCTACAACAATCAATCGGAAATTATTAAGTGGATGTGAGTGATGATTCGAGCCCACGGATAAATCCGCGCCGCACAACGCGAATTGTTTGCTCTTCTAATTGACATATTTGGAAGTAGTCCAAGTGCGCGCACGCCCGCCGCAAACAATTCCGCGATATTCAACCGCGAGCACTGCTCGTTTTGCGATCTGCATTCGCGCTGCGCATAACTGGCGTCGCTAGCAATGCGTATAATTTGATAAATGATATTCGTACGCTTGTTCACATTGGCAACTTCCGGAAATGCAAATGCACACCTACACACGCCCGCACACTCGAGCGTGAAAACGTTTTCAGCAAATTTTCGGCCAAAACAGTCGAGAGATTCGATGATAAATTGAAAGTCCTCAATAACGCAATGAAAACATATCGCTTCGCATATACAATGCGCATTTCACATCAATCAGTGTGTAAAACAAGCATGTATAAAAAAGCAGCAGCATAAATTAACATCAACAAATTAATAATCGACAAACAATGCGTGAAATCAGCAAATGGTAAATGTTTAACGTCTGTCTGTGCCTAAAACCTGACACGACATGTGTCATCCGTTTAAATATGCTCTTGTTCACAACGTTACAATGAAACATTGGTTGCCTATATCATACACGACGATCAGTGCTATCGTACGCGAGGTGACGCTACAAGCTAATAAATGTCAAGGCCATTAAAATATCCTTGAATATTTCATGGCGTGTGTTTTATGCCAGGACACATTTTCTCATGAACAGAGCGCAGGAGTTGGCAGCTTCAACGTCACGTCTTTACACACAGATGTTGCGCGCGGCGTCGAAACGCCAACAAGAAAACGAGAAACAAACAAACAAGAATGCTAGTAGCAAGCAAACAAGCATTCTCTTCTACGCGGCGAGAAATTCAAAGACGAAATAAATTTGATTTTTTTATGTTTTGTGATTTTAAATGGAAATGCGATTTTCATATTTTATATCACAGATATAAACCGCTGGCAGCAAATCTAAGTTATAAGAAGGTAACAAAGCGAATAGGATATAGTGAAACTTTATCGATAAAACTCGGCCAGACGAAAAAGCTTATGACGAATAAAATGCCTCGGCGCGCGGTGAAAACAGGTGTTACATAAAGAATCAGCCCAGCCGGTTATTGAAAAGCCGGAAAACATACAAATTGCAAAAGGATATAAACACGATAGTCAAAAGATTAACACGTTTTCCAAGCATTAAACACACTGTAAATTGAGGTTATGTCACAATAACCTCATGTCATTTGTATATAACCTCGAAAAATATTTTTAACCAACATTTCTATTAGAATAATAAAATTAATATTCGTTGTGGTTACGTTTCATCAATGTCACCCCGCCCGCATCTCATCACGTCTTCGCCCACGCTCCGAATAAATCTTCTCGTTTTGCGGATGATATGAAGATGAAGCGATGGACACCGATGAAATATGCGCCGGCCTTGATTCGATATATCAAACAACCGCACACCACCTTACTGATGCGAATAATCCGTAAAGCAAGTTTATCATCCACAGCACATCTGTCCGTGGTGGTTCTTTTATGCTTCACGCCCTTAGTCGCCAGACAGGCTCATAATGGCCATTAGAAAAGTGCCACTTCCGGAACGAGTTTGCACTTTGCACACATGCGTTTTTGCAAATTTGCATTCGGTGAATTTGCGTGCGGCGCGAGCACAAGCAGTGAGTAAGCCGGAAAGTCGATGCAATTAATCGACGTCCGGACTATTAATTAGAATCCTATGGGGCGGAAAGCCCGGAGATTGCACGCCCTTCTTTGATTCACTGAAAATTTACTGAAAGTGTTCAGTATTTAAAGTTTTACATTGGATTTTTTTAGTTTTAGTTTTTTTTTTTTGTATTTTTGAATTTAAAATCAAAATAATTCAATTTATTTATTTTATTAAAAAGCCGGAATTCAATCCCAGTGATTCTGTTCCAATAGATAATTGAAACCGGGAATGTTTGATATCCTACTGGTTTGCCAAAGGGCGTTTAATGGCCACGATCGGCCATAAATCTGCAATTCGTACCGCGCCCATACGAAACTATGAGTTTTCCCCGGTGCGCTTCCACTTCCACATTGGCATTGAGTAGGAAAAAGCTGCTTGCGGTACCAAGCCGCCCGCAACTGGAAAACTTTCCACCGCAAAGCCTAAAACGCAAACTTCCATTGTACACACATTTAATGCGGCCAAAATTGCCGCCCGAAAACGCTAAGAAACGCAAAGTTCCGCGCAGAACAACACATTATTATCCGCCGCAAACGCGCCGCGTGTGCGACTAGAAACGGATGAGTAACACGGGGATGAGAGCCCCAAAAAGCGGGCAAACTTCGATGAAAGGATGAAATACTCCAGACAGGTTCAACATTGGAACGTACAATTTGAAAGTAATAAATTTCAACGTGCTTAAAACTTTTCTTTGAATTCAATTTCATGTTTGCCGCTATTTTTCACTCCAAGAATGAAATTTTACTGCCTAGGCAGAGATATTATATGCTGGAATGTTGATAACTGGACTTTGGATTCACAATTTACCAGTCAGCAGCGCTCAGAAACATCTCAACGAATCCTCGAAATGGAGTTTCACCGCAGTTCCTCACAGTTGCTGCGCTACTGTAGGGATCCGTGGAATAATTAATGAGCGCAATGCGGCATATACACAATACGGACTTGGTACGAACAATATGGCCGCCGCTCTGTGGTCCAACAGAGTCTCGACACAACAATGTCTGATGTTGCTGTAAATTTGCTCTTGTTCCAAGATGGCTCACCGGCTCTCACATTTCTAAGATGTTTACTCACGTTTGTTATGATTAAAACATGCGCGTCACGTACATAATATACGAATTTCCAGTGGCTGCAAGCGCGAAGTATGTCGAAACTCAGTTCAAACACCTGAGAACATCAAAATTTAATCCTGTACAACTCAATTAGCTCCGCATATTATAATAATATTACATCAGGTGACATTGAAGCACTTTAATATTCATTTAATTTCTTTGCTGTAAAATTACATAACCTAGTTTTTGAGCACTTTGTATTTTTAAACAAATTCCTCGCATTTTTCAAGTGTTGTAAAATTCCTTGTACTAGGAAACTTAATTTACTTCTAAAATACGCAAAGAGTAAGCACGTAAGATAAAGTTTTGCGCAAAAATTCTCAACGCGTAAAGTTTACTAACTTTCCATCGCATCGCAGCACATCGGCCCAATCGGCTTCAATTTAAAACTTTGTTAAAATTGATTTCTCGAAGAATACATCACTTCCTACCTTTATTCTATTTTCATCCGGAAATACTTTTAGTTAATATTATTCAATGCGTGTTTTTACATCATTGTTTATTTTTTGCAGGATTTTATAGTGAGTGCGAGCAAAAATAATGTTCTGCGGTTTGTCCACGACATTTTTCCAACGGAGAATTTCGAGAATGTAAATTTCAAAGAGGCTCTGCATAATTGAAAGAATTGTAGAATGGAAGAATGGTTTTGCCTTTGATTATGGAAGCAGCTTGGAGCGTATCATACACAAAGGTGGGTACAATTACGAAACGTTACATTTTTCTCTTTATTTCCCAACGACAATAAAAACGCTTTTCGTGAATCGCGCAATGAGCAACTCCATATTATTCCCAGCATGTAATTTAAACTGAATTTAATTTTCTTTTGTAGAATTAATTAGTTATTGTAACTATAATTAATTAATTTCACAATTCGGCCGCCAGCCCAGCGATGATAATGCACATTGTATGATTTTAGATAATTATACCGCTGCGCTTTCTCAATTTTGCACGTTTGAAGAGTTGTCTCTTGCATGCATGATTATGAACACAAGTTGAACACATATTTTGAATTTCAACTAGTTTACTTAAACAATTAACAATTATAGAGTAGCCCACGTTTGTGGTTTTAATTAAAATAACTTTATTTGCTTTGCGTTTATCGAGTTACGTGCAGTCGCGAACAAATATTAGTCTTACTATTTTCCCACACACATAGCAAATTTCGGTGGGTTTACTGCAGCGCGCGCGCGCGGGGAAAACGCGTCGAAAAGCAAGAAATCCCCGCAGTCCCGCTGGCGCGGGTCTCAGGCATATTATCTATTTACTTTTCGCGTTTCGTGCGTGAAGCGGAATAGAAGTTGAGATTGCGCGACATTTTCCAACATTTCCCAGGCGCCGTGTAATATTACCTCTGGTGATATTGCAATTAACGTATGGAAATGCGTAGAACACCAAAAACATCAAACATTCAGACATTCCGGAATTGATTAAGGCAAGGTTATGAAAATGGAAGTAGCGACATCTATATATACACCACACTACTGGTAATTAAAGATAGATTTAGGTTAAGTGCATTTTTTTGTTGGCGGTAAAGATATCCAGTGCTATAGATAGCACTAATGGCAATTAAAGGTTAAGTAGATGAGGTAAATTAAAGTTCGCCGTCACTATATTTAAACCCTCAATCGAAACCCGAAAATAAATCACGCGGCGCAAATTTAAGTGGGACGCATGTCGATATATATATTTATTGATGTCCCTGCTGTAAATATATGTGTATTTCTTTCGTTCGCACGTAAACGTTGACCAAATTCTATTCCCGATTTACCTCAGCGTGCTCGTAAATGTGGAGCGTAAAATGTGCACAATCTGATAAGGTGCACGTGAGCGCCCTCTTCGAACGAATTTATGCGATTTTATAGAAAGTATCGACAAAGTAATTTGAGGTTATGAAGAATTTAATCCGAGTTTTGATTATACCGCTTTCAAAATTGAAATGAATTAAGTAATACAAATGCTATTCGAAATTCGGTCGTCCAGAGTCGAAGAAAACCTTCCGAGTTGCGAGTTGTGGTGGTTTGGAGGCAAATCCATCAGTCGACAAGATTAATATTCGCTGGGAAATTAGAAATTCGGATTTTGTATACGATTGTACGCTTTGTGTACGAATAGCGTGACGAATCGCTTTGCGTTACCCACAGTTGGGATTTTCGCTTCATATTCATACACGTAAACATACAGTATGTTGCTATTAATTAAAAAAGTTTACCCGGTGTAATTGAAGCAAATAAATTTTGACATTTTGAATATTTGCGAGTGAATTACGTGGCGGCGGTGGTAAACGAATTTATATCAGCCGCAAATCCGCCATAAATGCATTACATACATTTGCTCAGGAGCTTGGAATGTGGACGGCGTCGCCACTATTTCAATTCCATTTCGTCTTCGCCAGGATAACGCGACGAGCGTGGCAAATCGTCGACGCTCGCCGTGGTCGGTTCGTCAAAATAAATCCCTCGCATGTATAACGCGCGCCCGCGTCGTCCTGAAGCGGTCACATTCCGCATGTCAAATTGTTTGCAACCGGGGATGCATTAATCCACGGTACGCCGCCGACCGTTGGATTAAGCACGGACAATCTACGCAAAACGTCACGGGTGGATCAAATTTTAACTTAATTAAACTTACTGAAAACAAGTGAATACAAATTATTTAAATATTGTATTGTATAGAATTAACGTTATGTAAATTCATTATTTTGTTAGTTTTTAGGTTATTTGTCATTTCGACGTGTGAAAGTAAAGTTCGTCACGATCGTGACATAGTGCAAGTAAACATAAGCAACCAACATAACACCTTTCGAGCGTGTTTGTTGTCTTTGCCATTGGAAATTTTCTTGTGCATACACTTTGCGCTTTAGTTTACTTACGCTGAGTGTAACGAGTGTTAATGGGTAATTTCATAATGTGTATCCGCATTGTGCACGTCCGTTGTGCGAGTGTCACATTTCAGCACATTACATTTCTTCTGTAATTCTATGCAGATTTAATTTGCAGCGAGCGTCTGCGCCATTGCCACAAGTTGGCAAATAATTTCGTTGTCGTCGTGCAAATGCCTAAAGAGATTATCAAATTAGATTAATGCGCCAGTCGTTTCGATACGCTCGCTTATTACATCATAATTTCCTCCAGGACATGTTTACAATTTTAACAACGTTGGAAATACGTTTTCGTGCACTGCGACGTTTAGCATAATACAAAATGAGAATGATTGAGCGACTTGACATCAATCGAAAGTAAATTCAAGCGAAATTTCAAATATTTATTACATCAGATTTTTTTTGTTTTGTTTATTTGGTTGCATACCAAAAGGTTAACCGAGTTTTGTTTTGTTCCGTGTAGGAGAGAAAACACATCGCGTGCGCTTTTTACTTTTCCACGCTTTCTAACTTTGTTGTTGCCCTTTTATTGAACAACACATTCACATTCACCGAGTGAGTGATTTAAAACACACATTCTTATACGCGCCAACACACACACACAGCGGCTTTAAATTATAGCTCAGTGGATCAAACATAACCTCATTCGAAGACTATCTCGTTGCGACTAATTTACGAGTGTTGGTGGTGTGTGGAAGCGAACACTGGCGTAAAGAGTTGCGTTCGAATCGTAAATGTAGGCGAAACAAATGATTACGACGCTTTTGTAAAGCGCGCACGGAACGGTTCGTTTTCAGTTTGTTTATACATTCGGTCCGTTCGCTGCGGTCGCATGTAAGTACGAATAGTTGCGCGCCGAGTGCGCTGGAAATCGGGAAACGGGAGCAAGAACATGCCACGCAAAACCAATAATAACGCCGCCAAGTTGGACGCATGCCGTGCCACCGCCGCGCGGGTGGAAATTATTCATATACTGACCAATTATAATAATAACGAAAATAATGTGAGCGACACGTGAGTACGTGCGTTCACGGCGTGAGTAACCGAATTTCGTTTGTATTTGCATGTTTCTAACTTTCATGTATAAATCGCCTACCTGCAAACAAACAATTTTCGAATTTAATTTTTAGAAAACATTTATTTTGTTTCAAATTACTTAAAAAGCTTTTATGAAAGCTTAAATTTTGTTTTTATAAAATTAATTTCTTTTTAAGAATTTTTAAATTTTATTCCTGATGAGTTCACAAGCAACTCAATATTCATCTCTTTGCGGAAGCACAAAATGTGTTTGTACAATACTTTCCACACGTGCGCTCGATGATCCCCCGCACTCGTCTATCTTTTACCAGGCGTACAACAGAAGCATTTAATGTTCATAACATAATAAACGTCGCATCCAATTTGGAGCGCGGTTCCTGCCGTGTTTTCACACCGTCAACGAGCGCGCGCGCCTTTTAATCGAATTATCTTTTTTCCACAGCGCGTAAAAATCCCACCTCATGATGAAAAGCGTCTATCTCCGTTGATTGCTTTATTATAACAGCGCAAAATTCATTTGCGCACGACCGAACGCCAACAAACAGAATGCAAATTGCACGATTCGTGAGTCTCGTGAGTCCAATTCGAGTCTCGTGAATAATTTGCTTATATTTGAATATAATGTCGTGAACGAAAAATAAGTCGCCCGTCCCTCGGCAAGAAAGTAAACAACTTCACCAACCACTTCGATTTGAGTCGAACAAACCCACTGATTTCATGATAAATTCAAATTGGATCGCTGGCCAAACTTGCAACTCGAGTTATTCAATTCATATTTTACGATTTGTTGTTTTTTTAAGTTGGCAATAACTCCGAGGAAATTATTGCCAACTTAACATGCCATCATGGCGCACAATAGGCAATAACATGCGGACAATAAGAAATACGAAAGTGATTGAAAGCAGAACCCGGAAATGAAGGGAAATAACGTCCGTCGAGGGTTAATTACTACGCTCGTTCCAATCGTCCGAAACGTTTATTACAGAAAATTGAAATTAAGACCTAATGCTGACACTTAAATATGATCCTCATAAATATTCCTAAAGTTAGGTAACATTTAGGTTATGAATCGAGACATAACCTCATTTTATAAGCGCGTCGTTTATTATCTCTCGCTGTGCTGTAAATGTCGATGAGGAATGAATAAAACGAGAAGCGTTTCGATTTCTTCGCCTGCACCACCTCATCTTAAAAGGATTATTTCAACTAAATTGGAATGTCTTTTCCGGACGTACCGCCCGGTTTCCGGGGCCGTGATCCACTTTTATACGCGTCCCTCTTTTCGCCCTGCTTTATCTCCGTCCGACACTTTTTCGCGGTGTGGCATTCGAGGTCCAAGTCCAAGTCGCTTTTACGCAGACATAAAACATGACGATACGGGAAAAAAGTGTAATCAACTGCCACGTTACACGTTACGCGCATAGACGTCGTGGACGTTCCAAAAAAAATACATGAAGGCCGCAAAAAAGACGCTAGTTTTTCGAACCACTTACTTTCGGAGCCTTTCTCCCACGCGAAGGTCCTCGTACTCGTCCGCCATCTCTTGTTTACACATTGCGACTACTACTTTCTTGGGTCCGGTGATAGTTCAACTCCTTTCGAGCGTGTGTACCTTCAAATTACGAGGCGAAATGAAGCGGAACGATTCGGATTAACTTCGGTTTTACAACACTGGTCTACGTACGTGTGCAACATGCCAACATAAATTACCAGTGACATCTACATCCTGTATTCATCCGCATGTTCGTAAACAATTGAAAAAATAACCCAAATCTAAGCAAACAGAAAAAAAACACGAGAAAAAACGCATTGTGTAAAGATTGATTAATCGTTGTAGCAGATGAATTCATCTGGAATATGTGATTGATATAAACGATCACAAAATGGCTGACGATATATCTACATGTGTAGCATGTCTACGCGCAACCAGATGTCGCCACAAGCGAACAAGAAGACAAATATATTCAGAAGTTTTATTTGTGACTGCTTTAAAGTTGTGCGCTGTGTGTTGCAGCGTTAACAAAAGGAAACAAGTTGGAAATTTTACATATAAAAAAAGAGAGAAAGACGTTGTACTAACCACAACACAGTGGCGAAGTTTAACTTAACTTAAATGCAAAGTTAAATCAAAAAAGTTGAGAAAACTCAAAGTCGAGTGTGTTTTAGTGAACATTACATTCCTACCTTCCTTGTTGTGTGAATCTTTTTAGTGTTTCTGTATGTGATTTTTTCTTCTTCTTTCGCTCGCATTTGTTATTTTATGCGAAGTTTAAGAAGAATGTTTTCATTTTGTGCTTTCCGTGTTCATTCCGCATGCGTATATATTCGTGCTTTACGCACTGTATTTTATTTTTGTTGGTTTGTTTGTGTTTATTCATATTATTTGTTTAGGTACGCTGTTTTTGCGTATTCGCGAGTTTATTACTTTAGGTGCGCGGCTATTTTCGTCCGAGTGCGAAACTTTTAACTCGTAAATTTTCATACAATTACGAATTTAATGTTTAATGCAATAAAGTCCACTGATAAGGTATCACTGCTTTAATGGGATGATATTATACTGAATTAATTTTCGCAAAAATTTATCTTTCAAAGTTTTTTGTTTGCTTGTTTATGAAAATATTTCCTTATCGTTTGTGTATATTTACTTAGTTTATATATACGCCTCATCTTATTTTATTTACTTTTCGAATTCTTCGCGTGCCGTTCCCGTTTTTCATTTTTCACTGCGTCGCGAACAGCACAAAGGGGCCGCGCGTTGCCGGCGCTTTGTGCGCGTGGTCTAAGACGCCCGAATTCAATATGCCAGGCTAGCCATAGTATGCCGCCCCCAATTCGTTGTTGTTATATCGACTTAATGCGGGAACTCCGCTGCCGGCTTTACCTTTAGTGTAGCTCAAAGAGGAAATTCATCATTTTTGCTTTCCACCTGTCTGCGCGTATAAATTGCTCAGAAAAAGCTTATAATACCTAACCTCAAAAAGCATTTATAACCTATATTAAATTATTAATTAGATAACGTGTTAATGGCTTGTTTTATTTTGAGTATATAAATATTTACTCGTAAACTTTTGTATTTATTTCGTGTTGGAAATATAAACAAAAAGTTAATACTTGGCGGATGTGAATGATGGATTCTTCTTCTTCCACAAAGTCGTTGGATAATATCACGAAGAAAAAATATATAAAGAAGTGATGCAAAAAGTTATTGCCATTTCAAGCGTTTGGGTGTGTGGAATAAAAATAAACCCTCGTAAAAGACGAGTACATAAAAAATACGTACGCTTCATAAATTTTATATCGTCTTGCTCGTTCTTAATTCATATTTCATGTTTTATCTTACAAGTTAAAGAACTACGTACAATATAAACACAATATTGTCAATTCGATGAATTCCCTTGAGATATCGTGACCTGAGCATTGAGAGGATAGTGATTATTGCTTTCAAATTACTCTCTGTCACCCGTGGAAGCCGTGCACCTCCAACATTGGATTGCTCCGAGATTGAATACACCGTGGGTGTTTCGGACGTAATCAATTACGAAAGACATTTAACCGAATATAGGAGGATTGTCTTGTCCGCCTCGCCTACATATCCTTGCGATTGTTGCGAAACTCGAAATTAACACACCGCCTCGACGAGAAGCCAAGTATATGGCTTAAGAGGAGTGGAAAATGGCTCAACTCTCAACACGCGCTGGGTGTATTGAGCAAAAAGTTCCTACCTACTCTGGTCGATCGTGCGGTTGTGTTGGCGTTGTGGAAATTGGAGTTTTAAGCCCTGTTCGCATAGCCACAACGGCGATTTGGGAAATCGCGGCGTGAATTGAAACGAATTGAAACCTAATTCATTGTTCGGACTAATTCTGGTTTGGGGGTAGCAATTAGCCGCTGATTCAATCCGCAAAATACGAAAATTTCCCCACAATGAAATTGAAACGTTTATTTTCAATCGAAAAAAAAATTACAATTACACTTGTCCAGCTTAGAGGACAATTTGTATAGAAAATCCTCAAAGATCAATCACTGGTGTTTTAACGAGCCGACGTGTTTAATATCATCAATTATAGTCGCCGGCGGGCAAGTTTTGCATGCGCTGAAGCTAAAAATGTGCCGCAATCGAAATTTATCCAGACGCGGCGATATATCAATGGCACCGTTGCCGCCTCCGTCGCCGCGGAACGCGATGGGTATGCCGTGTGATTTATAAGCGCTACTTTTTCACACCGTGCGGATAATAACGCATTGGCACAGGGCGCACGGGGTGCGGAACATTCTTTGCGTTAGTTTCAGTTTAGTTACGCTCATAGTTTCCTCATCGTTTTCATGGAGTGATATGAACTATTCCAGTCGTTTTTTCTGGGTACAATCCAAGTAAAAGTTGAGTCGACATAAGACACATGATATATTAAAGGTTATCACGGAAGAAAAAGAATGGTCGCGGAAAAAAGTGGATTTCTAGGTTTTTAGGTTATGAATTTGACATGTCAACCATTTTGACAGTCATTATTCATTAAAATTTTCATGCGCTATGCGTTTACAAGTAATATTCTCATAACTTGTCGTAATATATTTCAGATTTTGTTTTATAATGTTTTGTGTGTCTAGTTGGTTTCCGGTACGGTGCATATCGGTACCATTGCGTGCTTTCCTCGCCATTTATCTGTCTTTTTTCCGGCGGGGCGTCGCGCTGCTTCACCTTTCTTCGCGCGGTGGGAGGCGGCGGCAGCTCGCGAACACCGAGTCTAATATAATGTCGGTTGTGCAGTCATCGTTTTTGACTTTCACGCATTGCGGATAAATCCCCCCATGGCCGCCCGCCCGGAATGCGATACGCCGCGATACAGGAATACACCTAGCTGGTTCTCCTCCTTTTTCACGACTCCCTCGTGCCGCATTAGCATCGACGCGTCCGGACAACATCCGACGGCTTAAGACAATGCCACTGACGCAGTTCAAATTTTAGAAAGATTTTAGAAAGTTGTGAAACTGAATTTCTTTAAAAATTGTTATTTTAGATGATTTCTTATACTTTAAGTTTCACTTTCAACAAGATATAGCTTAGAGTCTGTTATCCTTTGTCTTGAGCGCCGGGCACTCTCAGTTATTGTCCTCGCTGTCTTTTGTTTCGAGATAACGCACTCTGAAGGCTCTGGAAATAGAGCTAGGCCTCCAGCACTGCATTCCATCACTGTTAATCTTTGCTAAGCACGCAGTCTATAAAGTGCAGGACTTAAGGTATTTATCCCATCAGGGAAATAGAGATAAGCATGTTAATCACCTTGGGCCAACTAAATATTTAACATCCTTACCCTTTTGGGTACAAAATGTCAAATACCTAATATCAGGTTAGATTTTGCATTGAGTGTAAATTTGGTTGTATACTTACTGGCTGAGGGTCTTGTCGGTAGTGGGCATGGCATCGTGATGCCTTGGCCCCTTCTGGACGATGCCCATCAGCTTCATCCAGGCGTTGTTCTTCCCCCCATGGCTCGCCATCCCACCTTGCCACATCGTCATGACTGCAGCGCATTACCGGGTGGGCACCCGGGACCTTACTATGGTATCAAAAACGGAACCGAACCGAAATTCAGGCACAGGCCCACTTAAGGCCAACTAAGTCCTTCCCACATCTCGAAATCAATCGGTTAGCGAAATCACGGCGCGCACTGGCGTTGTTTAAACACGCTTAAGCCCATCATTCTGATCACTCCAATGCACACCCATCACAATCGACATCGCTTATGGTTACTGGTAACTTTAATACTTAGATAATCAAGCACTACTTTTAAATGGACCGGGTGTTTGCTTATATCAATATAAATATAGGTTATAGGTTATGTTGGAATGGAGTTTTTTCGCTCGCTCGTTTCTTCAATCGCTTTCCGTTCGAGTTGGCAACTTGTGGCCGTTTTTGTGTAAACAGCCGAACAGGTGGAAAACTTTTGCATTCAATTCCGTTCGGGAAAAGTTTTCGCCCGCCCCGTGCTTGTATTGCGTTTAGTGTTTGCTTTTTATTTGTTTTTCTTTTGCTTCGGGGAAACGATTATGATATGATTACGATTACGAGTTTATTAATTTGTTACGCTGTTTATTAGGTACTTATCAAGAGGTAAAAAATGTAAAATTCAAAATGGAACGCGTCGCGCTAAAGCCTTGCCTCGATCCGCCTTAAATTTAATCAAAAATGTCGAAGATTATTATTTGGATTGATTTTTTTTAAGGTTTAGGTAAGTTTTGCGTCTTTATCCTTGGGAGGGTAGATTAATTTAATATCGAATTATGCTTGTAATTGGAGACAATAGCGAATAATTTTTCCTACGACGGCTTTTTTATGATTTACGTTTAAGCTCGAATCTGTCGCCAGAAATTTCTACGCGTAAATTGTTTAATTACTATCTAGTTATTAGTTATAATATTATTGTTTCGTCGCTCGCTTACGTTTAGTTTATCTCGCGTTTATAATACCGATTAATGTGTGATGCAAAGCAATTTCTTTTATCAAGTTTAAGTAAAAAATGGAAGATTTTACGTTCGAATTATTAATTCATGGTTGCTTTCAGCGCTTGCTTTAATTGTTTCATTTAAGTTTAACTAGTTTTAGTTTAACTAACAGCAGTTTTGAGCAAAATGACGCGATTCTTGTCCTTTTTTTCCTCTTTTTTTCTTTAGTTTAGTTCCGTGTGTGATAATTCTACGAAAAAGCACTACACACGCGGATGTTTAACTTATTCCTCTAGCTTCGGCGGCAAAAGAAACTGATGGTGTGTTGAAATAGTTGCGTGTCAAAAATGAGCGCGACGTGAACGCGAGGCGCAACGCTCGCAGCGGAAAAGTGCCATCCCGACGACGGCGACGGCGACGACGACGGCGACCACACGATCGGAGGACGTCGACGGCGGCGACGGCGACGACGATGTTGGATGCGGGTACGCTCGCAGTCCAACAGGTTGGACCGTGTCGGCGCGCTCGTACGATGCACTGCAAGCGCGGAGCAGCGTTTCGCCGGAGAATTCGCCGGCGCACCGAACGCGAGCCAGCGGCGGCGGCGGCGGTGGTAGCGGTGGCGGCAAAACGGTAGGAGCGCGCACGCGTCGCCACACTGCGGATCGCGGCAGTTGCCTGCCCCCGCTCGCCGCCATCCGCAATCGCATTGCACTGCGGCTCATCCGCGGCCCGACATCCGCAGAGAAGTGTCGATGGTGTCGATGGAGCCCGGGGTTTCTATCCCAAAAGGCCATCATTATACCCCGGACTTAAGGAAAATTACATTGAATGTCATGTTGTCCATATTGTTAGCTAAATTTAGATCCATTGATACTTTAGCGAAAAAAAATTGCAAAAAATCTGTTTTTTTGTGAAAAATTCTGCGAAAAAAAAGTTTAAGCCCTTGGAATTGAAGTGCAGGAGATTTTGGCCACCAGGGCACTATTCTCAAGGCTCAGGTCGAATCATAGAGGTATCCGGGCACTATCCGGATGAAACCCCGACATCTATCCTGCTATTTCCACCTCTTCCATCTGTACGAAAAGCTCAGCCGATTTGAGCGAAACGAATGCAAACGAACGGTAAAAACCCCTTGAAAACGCCGACTTTCGCCAACCTGGCGCAGAATAAACTAAGAAAAAGCGCCTGCTTTCTATCGGCGTTAATGCGGCCCGCACACGAACAAACTAGACAAATTACTGCGAAGAAGGCCCAAGCAGACTAAACAGAATGCGAATGTAAATGAAATTTCCAAAGGATTTGCCGAATTTTCTTATAAGCTTTCCGGTTCACAAAAGTTGCCCACATCGGCGTAATGTAATTTGTTTGGAATATTATTGTCGAAACAAAAGGTAAACAATGAACGGAAGTTCGCGGATCCGCAAAGTTGTGTGTAAATCGAAAGAGGGTCCGGCGGCTGTCGAAGAAAAAGTCCTAAAAAGGATAAAACTGGTAAACAATAAAAAGGTTGGAATATTGGGTCGTCGGGTGATTTGGCGGCGCTTATGGTGCAACGATAAAAATCACTTTTTACGGTTCCTTCCGCTCGTTTAGGGCGTAACGCCAGAAAATCAATAAATTTAATTAAAACGGTTTAGTATGTATTGTTATTATATGTGCAGATTATCCAAGCTAGGTTAAAAATTTAACTGCTATTAGCCGACCGCAATATTAATTATTTTTAAAGCCTTTAATTGCGGAAAATTTAATCAAGCACAGCTAAAAATAGTCGTATACGAAAATGGCGCAAGTTTTATGATTTAAGTTTGGAAGTTGAGAGCTGGTACTGGTGTTTTAGGGGCTGTAAGTTGGAAAATATTGCAATGCCAGCGATAAGTTGCAAGTTGTTTACTTTTTTTTTATTACGAAATAAATGTTTGTTTTTCTTATTATTCTAGCCTCATCTGCTAAGACCAGCGATTGAGGGCACATCCGTCAACGACGCCTGCCTTTACATGACTGACCGCATGCGGGTCGTGCACGTGATGACTTAACTCCCCCCACCACTTTTCGCAGGTACCCGCACCGCAAGCTCCCGCGCTACGTACCATATAAACCTCCCTACCTCTACCCTTCTCCCCACCACTTTTCACCGGTTGTCCGCAGGTATAAAAGGGCAGCGCGCAGCGACCACAGTGCTCAGTCGTGTCTGAGTCGTCCAATCGTCCAGTCGTAGAGTTTTAGGTTCTCCACTTCTCTCTATCTCGTCCTTGGTCACTGGTTTGAGTCACACAGTTGTTATTTATACTGTTTATGTACTTTTTGTCGTTTTTTGCACTCCGTGACGCACAAAACGCGTAATTTTGCAGTTATTAATATTTTATGACATTCCTATAATTAAATTTAAAATTGGAAACAATATTAAACTACGATTAACTATTTTCAGCACTTTTTTATGCAAATCCAAGCAGAGCAATATTTTTGTACGCCTGCTGGCAATTTAATTTTAATTTCGCAAAGTTGATTTCGCTAATGAAACTCGCAGAATTAATTACCTGAAACTCATAATGCAAAATTGGAAGTTATGCTACCATGCAATCGATTAAATGCAGCTCTGAAGTGATACTCATTTAGTACTTATTAAAGTTCATATTTACTCTTTCTAATAAGCTCGGCATAATTTCTTATTAAATTATTAACTTCTAATGTTACTATTACGCACTTATTTGTTTATTTTAAGCATTAGTGCGTGCTTACATGCGTTAAATGAAGTTAAATTTATATTTTCTTAGGCAGTGAGTGATGTACTGCAAATTTCAAAGTGTGGCACTGCTAGAGCCCTCTAGGTGACACCGCGTCAACCGGTTATAATGTGAAACCGTTTCGAAACTTCAAACTACAACAAAATTCTAGGCGCTTGTCCCAGGCGTCCCAGTGAGAAAACTGCGCCTGCTAAATTTCCGTGTGCTTTCCCGATACAACACAGCGACCCACCCGAGTCGGCGCTCGCAGTGTGAACATCGACATCTATGCCCAAGGAGTCCGCTTTTCCGCCAGCCGCTGCCAACGCTGACCATTCGCGGCGCAGTATTGACAGGTGCTGCTTGCGGCGCGCGCCCGAACGTGTGCATTTGTCACTAGTCGTGCGCGCTGCGTGCTGCGTTTTCCCGAGAGCGCACACACCACGGCACACAACGAGTCCCGCAACCGCCACGAACGAATCGGCCATCTTGCTGTCTGTCTGGCCCAGCGCGCTGAGTTTGCGTACACCGGTCGCAGACGACGCGAAGTGAACGCCATCGTCGGGGGGTTACGCCACCACAGCGGAGACACGTCGGACGGAGCGCGTACACGCGAGTGCGACCCATCACATCGCCGGTGCCGATCATACACTTTACACACACACACACACAGCGCCCCCGCGATTAAAGAAGGGTAGCGCGGCGCGTGCAAGATTTTCTTTCCCTATCGGCCCCCTAGTGTATTCGCGAAAGTGATCGTCAGCTGCAAAGCACATACAAAGTGGACTGAATCAGACGACAGCCAGCCAGGAAAATGTCAAAGCCGGAGCAGGTCCTGCGGATCGAACCCCAATATGAACTCAAATTTCAGGGTAAGTCTGTCAGTCTGCGACCGGAAGCAGGAAAGCCTCCCCTTGTTGTCTAACTCGAGCTCATCGCCGCCGTAGGCTGGCCGCGGCGCCTGGATGCCGTTTCTATTTCAGGCGTACGCATAACCTTAAAAATTGATTGACCCAGGCGAGGAGTGCGGCGACCAGGAGCGCGCCGCGTATTTTCGTTTATGTATTTTCCTCGACCTCAGCCGCGTGCGTGTGAATATTATTAGCACGATTTCGGTCGGTTTGCGGATTACACGACGTCGCCTGCGTTAAGTAATCCGCGACTGTCTGCTCGCCGGATCATCATCCTGCATATGGGGAGAATCAGGTGCTGCTGCGCCGGGTGATTAAAATGGAAACCTGCTGTGTCATTACAGCTCATTATTTCCAGTTATATCATCAATAATGCAATCAATAATTCTAGTGTGTTTCATATGCTAGGCATAAACGCTAATTTAGGACAATTTTTGATATTTGGCAAAGTTTTATCTAAGCTGTATTAATAAACACTATCTTACGTTGAAATTTACAACCTTGTCATTTGTAAATTGAAGATTTTATTAGATTCTATGATAAGATTGAGCCAGTTATCACCTGATAAATAAGTTATTGCAGTTTAAAAACCTTATTCTTTTAAAATGGTCATCTGTTTATGATGTCATTGTTGGTTTAATGATGAAATACATATTTTTATCGATGTCGCACTTTTGCGAAATGTGGTGTTATTGGTTTGTTATTGTTTGTTGTTGTGGCTGTTGTAGGGCCGTTCAAAGTGCCGGTGACTTCTTACATGACACTGACGAATCCATCAGACAAAAAAGTAATATTCAAAATAAAGACAACAGCACCGAAGAAATACTGCGTGCGGCCAAACTCTGGACTGTTGGATCCAAACGACACGATTAAATTAGCAAGTAAGTGATTTGATTGTTTTCCTTCGTGTCACACATGATTTGTTATTGATTTTTTCAATCTCTGTTTGTAGTCTGCCTACAACCGTTCACGTTTGATCCGAGCGAAAAGAACAAGCACAAGTTCATGGTGCAGTCACTGTTTGCGCCCGATGGCGAGGTGAACATCGAGCAGATATGGAAGGAGATCAATCCGGAGCAGTTGATGGATTCGAAGCTAAAGTGCGTCTTTGAGATGCCGCCCGATCAGATGGAAGCCGGCGAAGAGGTAGTGAAGGTTAGCCCGAAAGTGTCAGTGATCAACGCCGCTCCGTTACATCCCAACGCCAATTCCAGTGTGCTAGAGGGTGATCTGAGGACCGCCACCACAGAAGTATATAGTTGATATTATATATATTTTTAAATGTCTGTTTAAATTGTGTGAATTGTAATTTGCAGATTCAGCAATTGTCAGAAGAAATCAGCAGCCTTCGCGCGGAGAATCTGCGACTGAAAGAACAGATGCTGCAAATGAAGGTAGATGTACAATCGCGTTCCGGTGGCGGTATCGCGGTCGGCGCCGCGCCCACCAAGTACCAGCCCGCCGTGCAGATGCAGCAGTCGCTTATGCTCAAGCGCCTCGCCACCAGCTTAGCAGTAGTCATCGTCGGCATCATACTCGGCAAGTATGTGCTCTGAACCTTTTCACTTTTAAGCGAACACACGAAACACATGCAGACAACAAATCTCTACTATATAAATACAATATAAATATAAATTATACAAAACCAACAACAACAAACATCAGAGAAGAAGAAAAAACTAGTATATGCAAGGAACTAGCAAAGCGGTCGGGAAAATCTTATAAAAAAAATTACAAACACACGCAGAAACATTTAATCTGTACATTTATCGATTGTAACATAAAAATCTTCGTGAAACAAAATTACAAAACGACAACACGGCGTGCAGTAGAACGCAATGAGTGTCTTCGGAATACAACCAGAGACCAGCGAAGACACACAGAACCCATTTACACACAACACACACATTAATATGCTGAAAAGGAAACCGAAAGATGAAAATGACACTCACTGTAATTAATATAAATATTTAAATATTGACTTAATCTATTACTTATGTTGTGCATTTTCGCGTTCGGCTGTTCGGCAACAACGGCCGCCGCGAAGATATTGTTATAAATATAAAATAAACAGAATCAATTAGAACGCCTTGCTGCGCCACGGTCGCAATGTGCCCAGCGACACGCAGTTAACGTGCTAAAGAAATCAGTTTCCTCGTTTTAGCAACGAAAGCCTTATCAAGTCGTACTCTTAGATGTAGGAGGTGATCTGTTCACATATTTTCTTCAGTTTCTAATCGATTCCAAACGCTAACTGCCTTTTTCGTAATGTTTTTCGACTGCGCTGCGTACGTTGCGATCGGCTTGGGGGGCGCAAGAGCGGTAAAAGCATGTGTCAGATATTTGTAATGAAAGTGTTGAAATGAAAAAATAAGTAACAATGATGATATGCGTGTACGTCCATCTAAAACGAATGCTAAATTTTCAATTTAATCGCTAATATTATACGATGCCGAAAATGCTGACAATGGAAATGCAATATTCACACCGTGGCGCGGGTAACACGCTAAAAAGGAAAACTGTAAAACAATTGTAAACTGCATTTTATGAAAGGTGCCTCCCCCACGATTTGTTTTGTGTTGGCCTGTCTCTTTATAATTCATATATCTCTTTAGCGATTCGTTTTTAATTTTATCTGTGGCGGATTTACATTATATATATATTTAAGCAAAAGAAATGAGAGTTAAGCAAAAAACATGGAAATCAGAGGAACACTAATTGAGTCATTAAGTCTTAACGTTTTATTCTTAGTCTTTGGTAGCACACAACCACTGAGAGTGAGCCGAGGTTTCTGGTATTACTGAATTAACTCTTAAACTAAAACTACAAACATAAATAATAAAAACATACCTTATATAGCAAACCCATAACACACTTCTTTCTGAGTTCGATGCAGCCGAACGTCTACCTATAACTTATTTGAGCGTGCAATGCGTGTCGCTTTTATTAATTTTATTTTATTAAAAAATACGATAGTTAACTATATATTTTTTATTATTTTTGTTGTACATAAGTCGTAAGTTTTTGTAAGTAGGCGTCAATGTTTGACATTGCGTTGCATTTTAGCGGAGTAATTGTAATTTCGTTTGAATAAACATTGTAAACATTCGAAGAGATGCGAGAACACGACCAGAAGAAGCGATAACAATTCGACGATATCACGGTACGGTGGAGGGAGTGGACGTAGTTCCAAACACGACGACGTTTCGCTTGCTTTGAACGTTTTTAATAAACTCTTGTAAAACATTTAACCTGTAATGACACACAAAAGACGCCGGCAACCAGTGGATTTGATATTTGACTCGGAAACCAAACAGAAATAATGCGTAGTGTAATTATAGTGGTGATACTTTGGACTCTATATGTGTATCAGCAATGAGTTATCAAGTTACCAAACTGGTTTTATTATTAAGTACGTTTGCATACTAAGTAAAAAAATACAAAACAACCAAAAAAAGTAAAGTGGTCAACAAGTAAAAATACACGCAGACGTTGCAATAAAAATAAAAGTGGTATTAAAATAGAGCACTCGATTTCCACCTTTATACCAACTTTAGGATCTGTTTGAGGGAAATGAATGATCAGGTAAGACTTTAAGCACCTTTATCAAACATGCTCGCACATTAACATTTAGTTGATATTATTAGTAGCTTCACATGTAGGTAATATTTATTTAGTTCATTAGTCTCCAAGTCAGCTGGTTGGCTGACTAATCACAATTATAGATTCTTGATGAATTGGCCACAAATTGCACTCTTTAATTTGACACTAAAATAGAAACCAATTAACAACAAAATCTAGATCCTTTACTAACTTACTTTGTTATCATTTGCATATGTGTTATTGTCATGTTGAAACTAGTGATTAATGACTTATATGTTTTTATTTTTAGTAGTTTTGTGTTTAAATGCATTGCTCAACAATCAAAATGCTATTTGTATAAATTTACAAATGAAATTTTTGAAATTGAAAGAAAGGAACCTTTGTTTTTTCTTGTTTGTAAATGCGTTAATTTATATATTTCGGCGGTTTTCGGTATCTCCCTGAACGTTATACTTGTTTTACAACCGGGGCTTGAGCAGCCGCTGCTGCGACAACCGGAGCTTGTTTAGGCACAGAATTAACATGTGGCGACGAATCTACAACTTGTTCCTGTTGAGGAATATGATTCTGTTGCGGTATATGCTCATTGGACGCCGATGGTTTCTCGTTACTTTGGTGATACTGCTGTGGTGGTGGTTGAGGTGCATCTTTTCTTTCTTGCTGTTGATGTTGCTGTGAATTACCTGGGTTTACCGGGGGGTTTGACGGTTTTTGTTGGTGGCCAACCGGTGCAGAGTTCTGCTGTTGTTGCGGCGGATGACTTGGATAATTCTGACCGGAATTTTGTTTTTGATGCTGGGCAACAGGACTATCATGTTGATAGACCTCATTTGTGTTCAAATCATTCATTTTGAAATCGTGCATCTGCTATTTTACCAAACAAAATATTATTAGCGATTTATTTAATTATAATTTAAATTAACTTACTTGATTTATTTGTTGTGGATGTACCTGCGACTGCGGGATTTGTCCAGGATGAAATTGTCCTTGTTGTGGATGTCCCTGTGATGGAACTCCTTGTGGGTGGCCCTGTGGTGCTCCATGTCCTTGTTGTGGGTAACCTTGTGGATGGTGTGCTTGTTGCGGTGGGTAACCCTGTTGGTATCCTTGTTGTGGATGTCCTTGCTGTGGATGATAGCCTTGCTGGGGATGCCCTTGCTGAGGATGATAGCCTGGTTGCGGATGCCCTTGCGGTGGGTAGCCTTGCTGAGGATGTCCTTGTGGTGGGTAGCCTTGTTGTGGATGATATCCTGGTGGTGGCCGTCCGTGTTGCATATACTGTTGATTCTGATAGTATTGCTGTTGCTGCATCTCATGATGCCTCCTTACATATTCTTCAAGTTCTTGATCGGTATAAGGTTTCTGTTCATCCAATCCCTTCCAGCCAGGATCTTTATCAAAGTTGTTCTTTTTCGTTTGTTGCAAAAATTCAGTGAAATCAATGAAACCATCGCGGTTTGCATCGATTTCTTTGAATACTGCTTCGCGCATCCTTTCCATTTCTTCAATACGTTCCCTCATGTCATCCTCAGGTGCGCCTGACGCGTACATTTTATCTAACTCCTTAACAAACAAGGCTTTCACCTCATCCTGATCCCATAATCCATTACTATCCAAATCATGTAACATGAAGAAAGTTTTTGGGTTGAAATCTTGCGTCATGTGATCCTGTTCTTCCCACACCTCCTCCAACTGTTGTTTATGTCCTGGTGTGTGCAGTTTTTGATGTTTTTTATGTTTCTCATCCATGTCCTTATACTGCTGCTCCAGTTTATGTCTTTCATCAGTGTTATCAGTGTGATTTAACTTTTCAAACTTGTCAAACTCCTTCTGCAGTTCATATTCCTTAAATTCTTCTCTTCTTCTCCTGTCAGCCTCTGCCAGATCTTCAGTAGTCTTCACAATGAGTCTTTTTAAGTCCTCCACTTCAAATGTATGTGGATTCTCATGTTGAATGTGATGATGCATTGGATCATCTTGATCAAGCTCATTATTCAACAGAGCATTTCTTTTAGCAGCCAAGTCTCTTAATCTTTGCAACTCAATTCTTTTGATCTCATCCAATTTACTTCTGATATTGTGACTTACAAGTTCTAACTCAGAAGCTATCTTTCCATTTCTAATGTCCACATCATTGGCTTTCTCAAGTTTCTCCCTGAATGCTGGGTCTGATTCCAGAGCCTTGACTACTTCCTTGATGTATCTATGATACTCTACATAATCTTCTAGTCCTTCAGTGTTGTCTGCACCATCTTCAGGCTTCTTTTGTGTCACTGGTGGTGCTACACACACTTGTAGCACACATAAAAATGCCACTGTGGCATATAATTTCAATTTTAACATTTTCTTCTCTTGTCTTCAATGTTTTGTGTTCTTGACAAATGAGATTATTGGCAAAAGCCTTGCAGATCTGAAAGACAATTAATTGGTATGAGTACAAGGTCTTTTAGTAGATGTAATTTGCCTTAAACTGGATTAACTAGTTTACTATCTGATGCAGTTAACATTCAGATATGTAAAACATGTTTTTTGGTAATGGTAATGTTAATGTGGATGTTGATGTAAGGTTTACCTGTAATATGTAAATGTTGAAACCGATGCGTTATTTAACTTGCATTGCACAGCGCAAACTGATAAAACGCGCCAACAAAAATTGCTGGACCTACTACGACCGTTTGTTTACTGACGTGTAGTTATCGAATTGTGCAAGAACAGAACTGATGTTTGCGAAGTGTCAACCAAATCAACAACCACGACTTTAAATTGTTGACAGTTGAGCAATAAACGCCGAAAAGGCATCAATGAATGTCCAAATGTAATTGCAAAACTTTTAAACTTTAATAAATATGATAATTTTAATGGTATTCTGATAAAAAACGCACGAATAATTCATAAAGTAATTTGTAAACCTAAGCGACATCTGTCAGTCAAATAAACAATTAGGGTTATCTCGAGAGGTGGCCAGGGGACGGTTGAAGATCATTTGAGTTTTCATTGTTTCTTCCGTCTATTAGCAAGTTTAGTTTTCGTTGTTATAAAGTAAAAGTTGTGAATTTAGTGTTTATTCAACAAATAGTATCTTCGTGTGAAGCACTACTTCTGTCTACTTAAATGTAAGTGTGAAAATATTTACTACTTGCCTTAAATCAAAGAGAATATGAAATTATAACCCAACTGATACCAGTTCACATATTTTGCAATAGGTCCTAACTTTCGCAATCTGATATTTATGCTTTCTTTTCGATTTCATTTCATTTGTTTTGACTCTGTCCTTCCGAATAAATCCCCCGCAATAGTGAAATCCGTGAAATTAATGCATTATACGAATTGCGCAAACAAAGATTGACTTTGTCACACATTCTCACCAATATGAAGGTGTGAAAGGCAGCATTGTATAATTTTCAATTGCACAAACTCGTGTGCTGTTATCATCAACAATAACACGCACGCGATTCTGACAATGAATTGAGGACCGGGCAAGGTTATGGTGGAGCAAGAATTTCACGGTATTTCGTTAATAGTGTTTTATTCATTACCCTTCGCGTACTTGCATCAAACTTTTTCCGCATTCATTAAAAATTGGGATGGGGAAGTCAATATAAAAACAAAAGGCCGTAAAAAGTTAGTACTTGTTGTCGATTAGTCACAACAAACGCAATAACAATGCATAACATACATTTATTTATTTTATGCATGTGGTTTAGCTTGTGTGCAGCCAATGAACTCATAAACTGCAAGTTTTTTTAACACATCGATTTTGCTTTCTATATATTTTTAAAATTCAGTTTCAGAAGTATCATGTGAAAACAAAAATGGCCAGAGCAAAGTAGTTGGTGGGGGCGACGCTTCTCCTGGGGAATTCCCTTGGTTGGTATCACTGACAAGAAGAGGTTACCATTTCTGCGGTGGCTCCCTCATTTCACGACGCCATGTCTTGACAGCCGGCCATTGCGTCTGCAAGTAAGTTAACCAACTTTATATAAAGTAACAAACTAAAATATTGTGAATAGTGGTGTAGATGGTTTCATAAACCCGGCTAGCATCAAAGTAACAACAGGTCAACACGATTTAGCATCTACCGGCAATGCTCTAGAAATGTTGGTAACACTGATCACAACGCATCCCGAATACAAATGTAATAAGGCACGGAATGATATCGCCATTTTGGAATTAGATTCTGATGTAACATGGTCAGATCTTGTACAACCTGCGTGTTTTTCATCTAAATTTGCTGATGGTGATTGGGCTGTTGTTGCTGGTTGGGGTAGAACAAGTGAGAATAACACAGATAGTGATAAGAAAACGAGTATATTACAAAAAGCAAAAGTAGCTATTTTAAACAATGACGTATGTCGGAGTTGGTATCATTCACAAGGCAAAAAGACGAAAATTGATCATACTCAACTATGCGCTGGGAGAAAGGAAGGTGGAGTTGATGCTTGCTGGGTATAATACATTCAATAACTTATTTATTGCATTACTAATTGTTATGTATTATATTAGGCTGATAGTGGCGGTCCTCTGATGTGGGAAGATGACAACTCCAATCTCAGCATCATCGGCGTGGTATCTACTGGAATAGGATGTGCCCGACCCTTCCTTCCAGGTATTTATACACGTGTTTCTGAATTTTTATCTTGGATTCAATCTGAAGTTGATAAAACTAACCTGGTTGCGTAATGCCGTCCACCGCCGCCATATTGTGTTTTGTTTTATATTGGATAACAAAGAAAACAATGGAAGATATTTGTTTTTAATGTTTATTAAGCGCAAAACACGCGCAAACGACTGTTTAACTTAGCATAAATTCTATTAAATTATAATACACAGTAATACATAATAATAGTATACATTAGATTGTGTATAAACATATTCGGTAACCTTAATTCAACGCTAAATGTTCGTCAACCGTTTTACGTTCATCAGCTAACGCTACAATGTTGTACTTACAAGTCGGTATTCTTTTCGAAGATGTGGGAAGATGTATAAGGGTGTATCACTTAGTAGCGGTAACCGCCGTTTCCATTGCCGTTGGGTTTGCCAGATGGATATCCACCACCGTTGCCATTTGGTTTCGCTTCTGTGATTTTTAAAATATTACTTGTAGCTTTGATTAAAAAATTGATAGTAAATTTTCTTACCTCCTTCGTATTTGATGACTGGATGGTAACCGTCCTTGTCAACGGTGTATTCGACAATTTGTTTCCTACCATCGGGAAGCAGGACATTGTAGGAACCGACGGTGTTATCACCATCACGTTCTTCTTTCTGTCCGTATTCGTTTCCACTTTCTGGATCATTCACTTCCCATTCGAAAGAGTATTTTGCGGGTTCGGTGGCGTCTTCTGGAGGGCCGTATACTGGTGGTGGTTTGTTTCCGTTGCCATTGCCGCCATTTGGTGGGCCGTACGTGTCACTTGGAGGTCCATAACTACCACTTGGTGGACCACCGTTACCAGGGGGAAGGTATCCCTGATCTACAACAAGTTTATTGTCAAAGGAGTCTAGTTGCACAAATAGCGATAGTTCTGAAATAAGGGTTGCAGTGTTGTAGTGTTTTGTAGGTTAGTTGGAATGTTTGGTTCTTTGCGCTACTCACTAGGGGGCAGATAACTCGGCGGTGGCTCGGCAAACGCACACCCGATCACGAAAATTAAACAAAAGAGCTGGAAAATGCACACAAGATTATTTTAGTATTCGGATAGTGTGGGGGTGGTTATGAAAAATCACCTTAAACATTATTTATTCCAGAGAAT
Source organism: Dalotia coriaria (assembly GCF_025399875.1). Classification (NCBI taxonomy): domain Eukaryota; kingdom Metazoa; phylum Arthropoda; class Insecta; order Coleoptera; family Staphylinidae; genus Dalotia; species Dalotia coriaria. Next base: position 12,075,439 of record NW_027045448.1, read on the forward strand.
TGACTATGTTTTATCGCGACAAATTGTTAGATAAGCGAAGACGCTTCAGGTGGTTGTTAGCGTACGTTGTTGTAATTCGCACTGATAAATCTTCGATGGCCGATGTGCGCTTTATATAGAAAGCAAATCGTGATTCACTGCCATGTATCTAGTGCAGGCCTGCGTATGTGTGCGCAATGCATCCATTTTTCAATAGAACGCCGCATAATTTTTAGACTTTTATAGCCATCGCGCAGCGGCGCGCAGCTTCGAAGATGCACCGGGCGAAGTGTTCCAGTTTCGCCTCTTTCGCCGCATCGCCTCCACGATTGCATCGTGCCCGCGGTGTGCGCTATGTAATCCGCTTATTTATGTGCGCATCGCCTGAAAACGTAACGCAACATGCGCATCAAGTAATCGGTAGCAATGGTAGCAGCATTCTCGTATACTTCGGCGCTGATACGAAATTGAATTTGTAAAAAAAAATTGTTTCTGTCATTGGTGTGCGCAATATATGGCGCGCTACGTGTCGGCATTGCATGACGGACTGCATCGATCGTGAATCGATACGTTTCATCATTATTGCACTGTTACGCCGTTCGTTTGTCTTTGATTAATCGGCGATTACGCGCCGGCCGCGCTCGCAATTAGCGACAGAAAAAATCTATTTAAGGCGCGAAAAAATCCCGCTCAAGGCCGCACGAAAAAATGCGACGCATCTTCGCTTCCATTCAGCAGCCTCCAGATACCGATAACGACGCGCGCGCGCGAAGAGAAAGTAATTTTGATTTATCAATGCGCTGCATTGCATCGCCGCTGAATCAGTGGATAATTGATGAATCTTGCTGATGAGTACTGGACGCGCTGAAGAGCGGACGATAAATAATTAATTAATCGACTCATACACGTATTCGGAGCGCAGCGCGGCCGTAGCTAATTACTTCCATAAAGAAAAACGCTTGCGTTGCGAAATCGAAGCTGAAGATGCATCAGAATTTTGAGAAAAAAAAAGATTCGAGTGGCGTAACTAGTGTTGCGTTGGAGTATGCTACTTTGATTTTCCTTGATTATCACGCCTTTTTAAAATTGGAATTTTACGAAGTCCTTTTCTGAAGTAATTACACTTTCATAAAACATATTTATTTGTTTTTTCTACCAACACTATACGGGGTGTTTGTTATGTTTTTTTAACCGCAAGGTATTATTTCATTCAATAAGGTTTTTAAATTATTTTTTAGTATTTGCCTCCTTTTTTATAAATCTGAGGACTTACAATAAATAATACACCAGGATTACAAGTTTTCCGAAGCAATCACACTTTCACAAACCATATTTGTTTATTTATGTATGTTCAACAAGATTGGAGCATATCGTACGAGTGTACACGTCAAAATGTATTAAACATACAATAAATTGCTGTTGAATTACAATACAATTGAATAGCAAGCGCCAAAAATGGAGCGCAACAAATCGACTTACAACTTCGGATAGCCGTAACTCTTCACGCTGAAGATGGTACATTAAATTAATGCTTACTTCACACATAAATAAATAAATATAAAGCTTTGTTACGTTCCCTCGATAAATATTGATGAGCATCTATGCACGATACCTACGGGTAAATCATACAAAGAAATCTACAAATAAGTTTACAATTTATTTGTTGTTAGTTTCGGTCGTTACATGTTGTGTACAGTGGGTAGCGCTTCTTTTCCGATCGCGATTTGTTTTCGTCAAAATATACAGCAGAAGTAAAGTAAAGGGAGAGGGATGCGTGAGAATAAATACACGTTGTCAGAGATAACACAAAAGCACACTTAAAAATTAATTAAAGCTATAGTGTCTTTTTCATTTCAAAATCATCGAAAAATATAAATAAAGAACTATGGACTAACGGTTCCTCGCCTCACATACAAGTTACATTTACACATAATAAAAATAAGTTGTTAATCTATATATACGCACTATTTATATATTTTATGTATTTTATCAATAACTTAAAAGGTTCATATTTCGATTTTCGGGACTCGTTAAAAGAATGTTAATCTCTACGTTGCATACGCGCAGCCTATTGTATTAAGCACTTGTCCTTGTTTTGGAAATCCATGTGTGATAAATCTTGTTCAATCAAGTCGTCTTCTTCAATCCTGTAACAAAAAAAAAAGGAGGATAAGAAGATGTACATCAGAGAAACTTGTTCATGCATGCTTACGCCTTTTCCTGAGTATCCAAATGATGTACGAGTTCGTCGCGTTTATTCACAATCACAACGAGCTCATCCAACAACTCCTTTTCTCGCGCTCGCTGTTCGTCAGTTTTTTGCCAATCGTTAATCGAGAGAATTGTGTGCAATTCAGCGTTCAGGGATTTATATCGCTGTTCTAAGTCACTTTCTTTTTCCCTGTTAACAAATTTTTAATGTAAAGAGATGATAGATTTATGGAGAAGAATAATTGTAACTTACAAAATGTTAAGTTGCATTTGCCGCCTCAATAGCGCGTTCTTTTTATTAACAAGCGTAAACCACTGCGCCATGAGCGCCTCCTCTTCTTCGGAATTACTCATATTCGATTCCATCACTGCGCGCAGTTTCTTCTCTAACTTGGCGGCTTGCTTATCGATTGCGGACTGTTCGCGTTCTAGGTCGTCTAATTCTTTATCCACATCGATATCAATACCCATCTAAGAATTTTTTAAAATTATTATCGGTATAGTGTTATGAAAAGAGTAATTTTTATTCTTACATCGATTAAGCGAAAACCATTTGGTAACATTTCAGGCGTAATATCTTTGCGCAGCGGACTAGATTTGGTCGGTGATAAGGGTGGTGCAGGCGATTTGACGATGCCATTCGATTCCGCGTCGACATCTTCTGATTTCTCCCTCAATTCCCTTAGCTTACTCTCAAAATCAGGACAAGACTTTTCGCTTGTCGGTGATGTAGCTTTGCGTGTTTGCGCTATTAGTTTACGAGCACGTTCACGTAATTCTGCTTGCCTTTCTTCCTCGGACTAAAATTCACACGAGCATCAACATCATTCGTTTAAATCGTATAAGACATTCAACAGGTCAAAAAAAATTACAAGAAAACAGTGAAGTAACACTAGAAATGATACAGAAACAAAGGTGAATGGAAATTAAAAAAATAAAATTACCCGATTTGGCGTTGTGGAATTATCTCGTTTGACTTGTCCCAGCAATTGCTTGGCGCGCTCTCGCTGCTCCGAGTAGCGATTAATTATGTGCTGGTGATCGTGGGCAAAGATTAAGCAATCAAATAATACGCAATAAAACAACAAAACAAGAAAAAAATAAACCAACTAAAGAGCGAATTAACGCGTTAATGCGTCTAGGCTATGTGAAACTATGTGCAGTATGTGGTGCGAAAAGTAGTTCAAGATCTCACTTACAGCATTCAGTTTTAGCTCGGCGGGTGGCGTATCCACGACAGTATTCGCGCTGGGCGGGCCTCCATTGACTTCTTTTTCCTTTTTACTATCCGTCACCGGCTTTTCACCTTCGTTCGGTTCGTCCTCGTCCGATCCAAACGGATCCGTCAATTCGCGACGCGTCATCAATGGTGGTTTCTCACTAGTTGTTTCTTTCGTACTTTCCGTGGATATTTGTTTTGGGACCTCAACGTCTTTCTTTTGTGTGACTGCCACTATGACAGCCTTTTCAGACGAAACTTTTACGGGTTTCGACTCAATTTGCACCTTTAATGGGGCATTCTTTCTTGCTAAGTCAAGATGTAAACTTGATTTTTGTTCAGATAATGTTTTTGTGTCCTTTTCTTCGGTTTCCTTCGCCACAGGTTCTTCTTTTTCTTCAGATAGTGACTTTTCTTTTGATTTGTCTTTCTTAAAGTTTCGTTTCGAATTTCGCAGATTTATTATTTCTTGTCCGAAGAGTTGTTTAGTTACATCTGTGTCTTTATCGGTCGTAAACCTTCCGATAACATAATTGCTTTCCTCGAAAGTTTTGCCGATTTGTTGTAGTTCCAGTTCGTGTCCTGTGAAATACGCTCTTAGTTGGTATAGATAAGTCATCACGGCGAGTTTATCGGGCACGGCGAGCATATCCATGTCAGAGGGTTCAATCACGCGCGGAATTCCTAACGATTCAGCGGCATCAAACGCAGACTTGCAATTTCCGCGTACGTTATGCGATGATAACGAATCGAAATCGCTGCAAAAATAATAATAAAATCAATAAAATTATCAGTTATAGAAATATGTATGCACTAACATTAAATCGGGTCTGAAGTGATGCAGCAAGGCGCAAAAAGCCATGCCGTTGCGCCAACTCGTTGTCAGGTTCGTAATCTTCACGCCTTGATAGTCTTTCGTCATTTCTTTGCACCACTCGAGTAAATCTTGACCTACAATACAAAATCAAATTATTGTAGGGTATAAAATTCATAAAAATCTAAGCATCTACCTGGAGTAGTCAATTTCTGTTGCGTTTTCGGTTCAAGTGTATAGTCTTTTAACTTGAGGGATAGATCGGTTTTCACATTATTGCTAGCAGTCTTGATGGTGTTGGCTGATGGTAGTTTTGGCTGGGCAACAGGCTTCGGCGTCTTCGCCTCCTCGTGATCGCACTCATCCGCGAGTGCAGGATCATCGAGTCGGTCGATTTCTTTCTCGAAGAGTTCAGAGTACGGATCACTTTCGGGCACAATAAAATCACCACATTTGGGAAGCGGTAAATTAAGTTTTATTCCTTGCGCTTCATCTCCTCGCCCGGAGGGAGATAACATCGCATCCGCTGTTGGCGTTTTATCATGACGTGATAATGAATTTAAACTTGCAACTAAAATTAAAGTTTAAATTAAAATTGTCAGATGATTTTTAATATAAAAACTGTACCACTGAGTGGGGTGCTTGCGAAATCTGAACCAGATAAACTGTTTGTCATCAGCTGCATTTGTGCTGTGACTTCGTTGAGACTGGCCTTCATAGAATCACCTTGTGATAGATCCTCATCCTCAAAGTCTTCCATTGTAGCTATATCACTATTGTTGTTTACCGACATTAGGGAAGCCATTGATTGCATATCTTCATCACTGTAAATTACAAATAGAAATTATTTTCGTACATTATTATCACCCCGCATCCGTTCTTAAACGGAAATTACTCACGTTGCCTTCCCCTCACGGAGGAACATGCACGATAATGTGCATTCTAACTTGGCGCTTGTGATTTTTTTCGTCGTTGGCTTAAGATTCAAGTGTAGAGGATGTTGCGATGAGTCTATGCTCGCATATTTACCCATATTCAATTGGGTAACAGCGAGTCTTCTTCGTTTTCCAGTCGATGCAACCTAAAAAATTATTCATTTATTTAAATAATTCTTGAATAAATATTTCTATGTTTGATATCAGTAATCTCAGACTTAAACTTGACGAGTAGGAAAATTATTTAATAGAAATATCATAGTTATTCATAATTTTATGTGCAGTATCCAAAAATCATCATTGAATTTAATAAAATATCATTTTAAATGATAATAAGTACTTACATCCTCAATAACAAAGTGCCAGTCCTTCTCCTCGAAGTCATTGCCGCGGCCTTTGAAGAGATTGATGGCAACCTGGTGATTTTCGGGCACCGGCCACACAACTAGCGCCTTGTATGTGTTCTGCAGTGTTCTTTCCCATTGCATTGGAGGTGTAACAACCCGGCGCGACCTTCGCGTCCATACAATTGAAAGTTTGTGTGGTTCCCTACACAGGTTACAAATCAATGAAACAATTGCCATACAATCTTAATTACTACATTAGGAATAGGTGTCTGGCCAAGGACAGTCAATTGATTACAGAAAAGCATACAATACACACCATTTTGAAGTAAATTCAATGGCTAGCTGGTGGTAGGACACAGTGAATTGAAACTTGGCCGCCCTTTTGTTGACCCGTTGCAGGCGCTTCCAGACAGAGCCCATGCTAACAACTAAAACAGCAATAACTGTTGATGTGAAGGATGTGGCATTGATTAGGCGGCGGCGACGTCGGTTGCGATTAGATAAGAAAGCGCATCACATAACAAAACATATTCGAAAGCGCGTCGCATCAGTGTTCAGTTTGTTTCGCGCGTGCGAAAACGTGTGGGTGAACTTACATGATACATGTTATCAACATCAATAAAGTTCATGTACGCGAATTCGCTACCAGGGCAGTTTGTTGTTATTGCCAAAGCGTTAACGGTTGGCGGCCGCAACTACGAATGCGCATTAATTCGGCTCGGACGAAACCTTTGGCACTTTGGCATTAACAACAATTAACCTTGCGACTCTTTTACGACTCGACGCTGCGTGAGTCAGCGTAGCCTTGCGGCAGCGGCCGCGAGCGAGATCGATACGCACCTGATCTTTCCGCTTTCCTAGGCGTACATCCCTACTTAGAGACGCTGGCTTATCGCAGTTCGGGCGACATGAAGAATATTTATAAATAATTACATATTCGCTCACTAACCATAAAAAACATTTGATAAGCTAGGTGACAACTGACAGCTGGCCAAAATGGTAGCTGACTGGGCTGGCTGTTGATGTGTGGGAGTTGCCAGGCGACTCAATCGACCAATCAGGGAACAGGGATTTTGTTCTTGTGGTGGTCAAAAGGTTGCCTACTTTCCAACGTATCGAACAAAATAATACTCGAGAAATGTATTTATTCAATAATTCTTAACATGCGAAATTATTAATAGGTATATTATTATCCACTCGTCTTTGATTTCTTCTTCTGAGCTTTTTTCACCTTAGTTTTCAGAGCTTCAATATCCACATCAGTATTTTTAGATACTTTAGCTTTCTTTTGAGGTAATTCTTCAACTGGTGCAACAAATGCCTCTGCTCTTTTCGCGTCCCTGCGTTTAGCAGCCTCCTGTTGTTTGTCATCGCGTTCTTTGCGTTTCTGACTTTGTTTTTGCTCCTTTGAAAGGAAGTACTCTCCACTGGCCAGTTGTTGATCAATCTATAAATAACACAAACATACATGTTTTATATTTAGAACATTCAATATTTCAAACTTTAACAAACCTTGCTTTCAGTTTGTGCTGGTGGGAATGGTGTGTAAACCTTCTTCTCCTTTTTATTCTTAGGTTGTTTCCTTTTACTAATATTTTTGTTAACAAATTTAGGCAGAAATCTCTCCCAATTTTCATTCTTTAGTTTGGGATCTTTGGCTAATTCTCTTTTAATCATCAAAGCCTTTATATTATAAATAGGATGCACATTTTTCATAGTCTCCTCCACAATTTTCCTGACCTGTTGTAGACCTTTGTATGGGCCCAGTGCTGAGACAGTTTGGCCTTGTACCAGCACATAGCAATTTGTTAACAATTCTATAGATTTTAATGTGCAACCATTGGGGCCAATTAAACGTTGTCTTCTTTTAACAAATTTCTCTTTGTTTCTTGTGATTGTACCAATTTTGATAATATCACAACTTGTGTCATCCTCTAAAACGCGTTTGGCTTGCTCAAATGGCACACTTCGAGACAGCAATTTGATGATATCTCTTGCTTTAATGATAATATAAGGATCCCATGTTTTGCGGGTCGTTCTAACGGTCATGCTACCTTCGACCACATCCAATTCCGCAACGATATGATGTTCTTGAAGAGTTTTCTGTACGAGTGGCCATACTTGACGAAGGTATTGTTCGCGGTATTGCGGAAATAAAGTCGCAAAACTACTTTCTTCAAGTAGTCCGTGTGGGTTGTGTTCGGGTTTAAACTCGGGAACTTTTAACTTCCACGCGTTTTCTACTGCTTCGGTAGGATCGACATCTTCACTTTTATTTTCCATTGCACAAAATTGTAAGGACAGTTCAGAGAACTCCAACAAATTTGTTTATTTTTTTGGTTAAACACGTGAACTTCATAACTCAAAAGTTGTCGCACGTCATATTTTGCTTGATGCTTTGATTGTGCGGTGTTAAACTTATCTTCAATGTGCGTATATTAAGTTTTATCACATTAATAGTGGAATGTTATTATGTATTGGAAGATTTAATTATTATATCTTGTTAAATATTAAGATGTTGGGGCTTAAATTCTGTATATTTTGAAAATATTTATAATTTAGCATGATTGTCCATTATATTGTAGGTGTGAAAGGAGCTTTATCGATGGCAGCGCTCACTTGTGTTTGACGGTCAAATTAAGAACTAGGATCCGCTTTAAAAAACACACACAAACATAAATTGCATTCTTGCATAGTTTAGCATCGACAGCAGCGAATCGCAACGAACTCTACCTGCGCGTGTGTTCTGTAGGCACGCAGCTTCCTCACATTATCGCGCTGGTGTGCGTGTGACAGAACGCGCCGCTCTCAACTGTGCGCCGACTGTCCCGTCTGTGATATGATTGTGATGTGCGATCGCAGGAAGGACTCATTATAAATGGTAATTAAATGAACCGCAACACATATCCCCTGTTGAAAATCATTAAACTCGCTCTCTCGTTCCGCTCTGGCGCGATTTTTTGTGTTTACGAGTATTGTATCTTTTTAGGCGTCCATTCCACAGCGCTAGTACCATCACCCAACATCCATCGGCATCACGTTTATCAGAAACGCACACCTGATATCCGCCCGCTGATATCCAGCACAACCGGCCTTCAAATGAAGAAGATGGACCTCGCCGAAACGATGAAGAACGTTCTAGCCAAGGGCATCCAGCAGACTTCTGTCAGTGATCTGCCCACCACAGCTGCAATGGGTTTTCCAGGGCAAAGTTATGTGACTGAGAAGATCTACATGCTTCTGCAGTTATATTTGCAGAACAAGGGATGGAACCCATCTGTAGAGCTGTTGCAATGCTTTACTGAACTGAAGGAGTCTTCAATGTTACCCAGTGCTGCATATTTACAGTAAGTTTTTTGTTTGTTTGGTATTTGTTGCTTTATGGGCATATCTTACTTTAAATGATGAGAAATTGAGATGGAAGGCTTGAGAGCTATTTTAAGCTTTCGCCTAATGAGTTTTATAAGCTTTGATCTTATCTGATTTATATTTGTCTGCTAAAATGTATTTTGTGATGGCAGTCTGGTGTGTTTAACTATAGCATAAACATGCTTTCAGAATGATGGCTAGCAGAGTTGCATTGGACTCACAAGGTCGCCTAATCCTTAGAGAAAATGGTAAAATAATTCTTCCTTTTGAACATTTTGCCAATGCTGTCATGCTGAAACACATGAATGGCCCACATGGGCTACATCTTGGTGTGGAGGCAACAGTAAGAGCTGTTATGGATTCATATACCATTGGTAGAGAACAATTTGGTATGGAGAAAGAGTTTATAATTGAGGTGGTCCAAAATTGCCCCAATCCCGCTTGTCGCTTCTATAAGAATCAAATGGAGCTGACACAAAAGACTTTCCAGCACTTAGCAGCCGGAAATCCCAATTTTCTTGCCCAGGAAGGACAAAGTACCACTGCTGACAATCCACTGAGAGGTACCAACTTCAATGCCGAATTTCCAATGCCAATTCCACCTAATCTAAGCAGTCATTTGATGAATGCAGTTGACTTAACTGGACAAACAAGTCTGGAGACCACTAAAACACAGGGGTTGATGGAACGGCCTAAGTCAGTTGCACCGAGCCAGCAACAAATTCAAGCTGCTCTTATGCAGCAACAACAGGCGAGTCGTGCAATGGCAGCACAGAATATGGAGAAATTGAACGCTAATTTGCAGAAACAGCGCGAACAACTTATTCAACAGCAAGTTCAAGCGCAGCAGCAGCAACAACAGGCACAACATCAAATTGATTTGGCTGCGGTGGCGAAAGGCCAAAGTCAGAGTCAAAAGCATTTTGAGATGCCATTGGAGCACAAGTTGACTGATTTTTTGAGAGCAAATCTTGACAATTTAGAAGGACTTTCATCATCGAACAAAGATTTGTTGGCCTTGCACAACGGTGCTTGGGCCAACAATGGTGCTAATGAAGATAAACGGGGCGGAGACGGAGGGCAAGAGAAGATTGTTCGAGCGTTTGCGGAAGTTATGAAAAACATGGCGAGAATGAAGACTTATGTTAGACCCGCAATGTGCAAGCCGTACGGGAAACAGTCGGAAGCGTTGCAAAAGAGTAAGACTCCATTTTAAATTTTAGAATTAAAACGAGAAAATAAATGTTTTCTTCTTTCTTTCTGTAGCTCTAATGGACACGATTCAGTTGATTCAATCGTTGCGTAGTTTTTTACCGCCACCACATATTCAAGTAAGTTCTTGGAAGAATGAAGATAAACATCGTTATGAAGAAACATAACTTTTCAACGATTGAAAAGTGCCACTGTCGAATGATAATCTCGAATGTTAAGGTTAAGTTCATTTTTATTTAAAAACTTTACTATTATCCTTGAAAAGGATGCAAAAACGAATCGGTATTTGTTTGTTTTATAATTATGTGATACGTTTCGTACTTATTTACGAATGCTACTATTTATTATCAAAAAGAAGAAAGTAAGCAACTTCTAGTTTAGCTGCGAGAGATTAAAAATGTATTCCTATTAGTTTAGTTGACAGTTATTAACTAAGATTCTAAATTTAATTGGGTTAAGTGACAGCTTAACAAATGGCCAGGCGCGATTTGACACGAATTTGTAATATTTGAAGATGAAAATGAGGTGCAATATTGAAATAAGTTCAAAATTTCTTGTCTAGTCAGACTTTAAATCACGAAAAATGCGTGACATAAAAACAAATTATTAATTGCTAACAAAATTAAACTGTGATATTTTCGTAACTTGAATTGAAATGAAAATTTTCTAAAGTATGACGAAATTGGCCAGTAATTTCTCAATTATTTCTAAATTATTATGCTTTAGAATCAATTTCTTTAGATTATATGACCTGAAAATACCCAAAAGTGGTTTGTTTGTCTAATTCATTCCAGTCTTGACGATTCTCCTCATTAATGAATGAGCTATTGCACAAGACAAAAGGCTCACTAAATTTGCAATTTGAAATTGAAACTTGATGAATAATACAAACATATCAATCTAAACGAGGAACGAATTAAACATCACTCCAAAAATGCGCCCTAAATTATGAATTAGTTCTTTGAGGAAGTTTTTACGTTTAAATGCAAGGAGCACAACATTTGATTGAAGACTGTTACGTTAGAGGAACAATAAATGTATTAACTGTTAGGATAAGTCAAAGTAATAAGTAACTTAAGCAAAGCCAATAAGTAATAACTTTTTTATGACATAATTGATTCATGCAATCTATTAAAAATTTACGTTCCGATTCGACATTGCGCGACTAAGTTGTATGATTCGAATTTAAATCGTACACCAATGGCTATAAACGATAAACATGTATAGGAACCTGTACTCACGCCGCTCGGAGATTATTAATTTGCTAAGTTGACATTGCGTAAATGATAACATTAAATTAACTTAAGACAAATTAATCCGACTTTCATCTACAATAAAACATTAGGATTATTTAAAATAAGACGTGGACGCTGTAAGCGTCTGTAAACTACAGCATATTTATATCTACAATTATTGTTTTATTTGATTTATTTAACGAAGCGCATTGTACTTTACAGGCGTAGTTCAGGTAGTAGTTCAGTTTACTTTTTGTGATTTTATTTATTTGTAATGATTTTGCTGCTGTCTAGAAGCGGAATCATAGAGCTCTCTCGAGAAATTGTTTCTTTGCAATATAGCTTGTGCAATTTTTGAATCCTTTTTAGTTTATTGTATACAATAATGGTACTTTATAAATATTGAATCTAAATCAATGTGCAAATAAAGTTTGTAATTTCCGGAGTTTTCCGTCCACATTTCATTATTTATTATTATTTCTTATCTTCCGATCCATTGCAAGTTATCCCACCTCCGCAGATGCCGTCGTCAACTGTTGTGTTAGTAAGTGTTATGTTATTGTTTTTAAAAACCGGAATAAAAGTGCAACATCTATACCTGAAACAAATAAGGTTTGATAAGAGAGCTCAATAGCTCAGGTGCATATGCCTATACTTGCACGTTAGGGATTCATGGTTCGAATCCCAGTAGAGCACGGATGTTTTCTTAAATATCGAAATAAATCCGAGTAATGTGGGTTGCCTATGCAACAGAATTCGAATTCAAATAATAATAATATTGAAATTGGAAAGTTGTAGAGGTAGAGTTGAAGTAATATAAAGTTACAGTTCAGAGCAGTGAAGAGGAATTAGAATAGAGGAGTAAAGAAGGAGGAGTTGTAGAGAGCAGAGAGAGTAGGTGGTGTAAGAGACAGGAAAAAGCCACTCCGAAACAGGGGTGGCCGGATTTTTAAATTTTTTGGCGCGTGTCGTTAGACAGTTTAAGGACGATCTCCCAGAGCGCCTCCGGCGCTCTGGTCGATCGCCCACTTCTTCGATGCGTCCATTGCTCCCGGCCCATCCTACAGCTACGATGTCTCTGCGCTTCATCCCCGAAATTATCAGGCATATCAACAATTTTTATGGTGGGGATCATCCCCAGAGAGAGGGAACTCCTTATAAGGACAATCCTTATAAGGTCTTGTTCAAATATTTCTAAGTTTTAAGTCTCCTCAAGAGAGGTGACACTTAAAAATATTCTTACAAGTTCTGACCTGTAGCTGAAATGAAAGAAGGAGTACACAAATTATACAGGTTACCTTAACAATTTTTATAGAGGGGATCATCCCCCTGAGAGAGGGAACTCTCTTAGAGACCTGTTCCTGAAATGATAGAAGGGGTATACAAATCAAAGAAGTCCATATATCTTACTATTTATTTATTAACAATAGAATACAAGTTTAGACTTTACAAGTCAACAGAATACATGTCGCCATATTGAAACAGGACTTACGACCTGCAAAGCCGCGCACATATAAGCAAATACCACTTCGTATAGTTCTACCGGAATAAAGAAATTAGCAAATAGTTCATTTTCTACGTTATTGAAAATGATAACAAATATACAGGGTGCTACAAAAGGAAACTTTAAAGTGCAAACAAAAAACAATAAACACTATAAACCTTGCTCCTTTTCACTCGACAATCAAGGAAACTAATATACAGGGTGTAACAAAAATAAAACAATATCATTTTAGAATATACGCCAACGACAAATTTTCAAACCCTTCAAATATGGCTATTTTTTCACGTGACATAACGGAATTTTTTTATACAGGGTGTAACCAAAAGAAAATCTACAATTTAAAAAGAAAATGGCTTCAAAGCAATAAAGATTGGCAATTTTTTTGCTGAATAGGAAAAATCCATATAAAGGGTGTTGTCAAAAGAAAATCTTCTATGTATAAAGAAAATCACTACAAAACAATAAAGATTGCTCATTTTTCGCTGAGTATAACGAAAATTTTATATACAGGGTGATACAAAAAAGAAAAAATACAAATTTTATTACCTGTTTCCACCTGGATATCCAGGAGAGATGATAGGTGCGGGGGTAGAACATAATAAATAATACAATTAATAATTATTATAATTACTACTTTTAAAGAAATACTAAATCATGATCTCTTAAACCCAGAAACTAGCAAACACGTGAAGCCGATTACAAACAGAGACAAAAGCAATAATCAGACACGACAAACGGAACCTAACGGAACCGAATAGGCAGCCGACGGAAAACGACAATATTGCACTACTTGCATTACATCGTGGATTAAATCCGACCATTTTCCGAGCTCCTACTAATTTGACTGAGCGTTTTTCCTTATCGGGTGTTTAATTCACATTTGACTGTTTAATTAGTCGAATAATAACAGAATATACCTAATATTTATGATACACACCTTCTTACGTTTTCGTAGGTGAAATACTCCACAAGTGGCACAAATGGTCGTGGTATTTCAAATTATTAATTAAATGAATACACAAAACAAAACCACTAGGAATACTTAGCCGACGGGAGATATCCGCCGGCCGACGGCAAACACATGCGTATCTTGTAAAACCAAGCAATTCTGGGTTCCACGCGCGATGTCTCAGAACTATACACCGCACTCGTCGGTTACTTCTAAATCTTATCTTTGCTGACCATTTTAATTCAACTACCGACTTGAAATCACAAGAAACGCGATTAGTCGTCGCGAAAACTGCCGTTCAATTAAACGCGTCTTTACCACGCGGCACCGCACGATCGACTAAGTAAGAAATAGAACAAACACTGCTGAGCTAGCCGGACGCGCCGCAACGCGATAACAAAAAGTTGTTTATGCACAAACACCGATAAGGATGAAGAGTGAGAACTATAAACAATTCACATTGTGGATGCAGTCCAATGCAATGAAAGCATTGTATATTGTGAACGTACTCTCTTATTGGTATAAACAATATATCCTAAAATCCAGAATTGAATGTAGTCTATATGAAAAGGCAGTCACGGAGATAATCTGATGAAAAATCTGGGACAAACACGAAAAATCTCTGCTCTTAGCACTTAGCAAAGGGTATCGTATGAAAGTAGCGGTTGAAGTTAGCGAGTACAAGTGCGGGTACACAGAACTATTAATATAACTCGCGTTACGGAATTTTCTAGCAATAAATTTTGATACAAGGTGATACAAAATTAAATTCCGCATCTAAGAAAATTAATCCGAACTTACGGTAAGACCGCGTTCGCGTGTTATATTAAAAAAACTACAATTCCTAGCGCAACGAGTACAAGTTCGTATACACACAACTATCAATATAACTTGCGTTACGGAATTTTCTCGCAATAAATTTCGATACAGGGAGATACAGACTTAAATTCCGCATCTAATAAAATTATTCCGAACTTACATTAAGACCGCGTTAGCGGGTTATAGCAAAAAAACTACAATTCCTAGCGCAACGAGTACAAGTGCGTATACACACAACTAACGGTACAAGTGACTCGTGTTCAGAGCACCGTACGAAGGCAGCGCTAGAAGTGACTCCCATTCAGGGCACCGTACGAAGGTAGCGGTAGAAGTGACTCCCATTCAGAGCACCGTACGAAGGTAGCGGTAGAAGTGACTCCCAATCAGGGCACCGCACGAAGGTAGCGGTACAAGTGACTTTATTCAGGGCACCGTACGGGGGTAGCGGTAGAAGTGACTCACATTCAGGGGACAATACGAAGGGGGTCTTCTCATTGTATTTCAATATTCTTGCAAACTTCTCATTGTATCGAAAAATGTCCGTTAGCGATATCGTCTAAACTTAACCTACGAAAAATTCTCTATAAGATAGGCTAATTACATTAGAGATTTAGTCAATTTTAAAAAATAGGTCATAAGAAAAAATCATGCAAAGAGGGATTCTTCTCATTGTATCGAAATATGTTCGTTATTGATATCTTCGAAACTAAGAGATAGAGAGGATCGAATGGCATATCCTTAACCTACAAAAAATTCTCTATAAGATAGGCTAGTTAAATTAGAGATTAGTCAATTTTAAAAAATAGGTTATAAGAAAAAATCATGCAATCATGCATCATTGTATCGAAATATGTTCGTTAGCGATATCTTCGAAAGTAAAAGAGATAGAGAGGATCGAATGGCATATCCTTAACCTACAAAAAATTCTCTATAAGATAGGCTGGTTAAATTAGAGATTTAGTCAATTTTAAAAAATAGGTTATAAGAAAAAATCATGCAAAGAGGGGGGGGTCTTCTCATTGTATCGAAATATGTTCGTTACCGATATCTTCAAAACTAAAAGGGATAGACAGGATCGAATGGCATATTCTTAACCTACAAAAAATTCTCTATAAGATAGGCTAGTTAAATTAGAGATTTAGTCAATTTTAAAAAATAGGTTATAAGAAAAAATCATGCAAAGGTCTTCTTATGGTATTGAAATATGTTCGTTAGTGATATCTTCTAAACTAAAAGAGATAGGGGGGTCTTTTCATTGCCTCATATCCTTAATCTACGAAAAATTCTCTATAAAATAAGAATTGAAGATGACACAAAAAGACAACAATCATCTTTTATATCAAAATGCAAAGGTTTTGGAGAAAAACATCAAAAATTAAAAGGATTGAACAATTTTCCTACTGGAATTCAAAGATGGGTGACCGAAAAAGTGGCACCACGTAAAACAAAACATTTCTCTGGATATCAATGGAAAATTCTAATATTATTGTACATCATGTAAAACAGCCGGCAAAGAGCACTGACAAGATCGCTACCTGCAACGAGAGCCGAGAATATCAGCCGACGGTACGCAACAATCTTGAACTATTGTAATTTGCTCATAATACGCGAAAAATGTATGGACCAATTAATCAATTAATTGAAACAAAATAAAATAAATGAATAAAACAACTATAATTTCTATTTTGCGAAGGTATAGGATAGGATAGGATTACAAAGCATAACTATATATTGTTACAGAGAAGAAAAAACTTTTTCATATACTATAAGAAACACGAGAACATACCTCGTTGCAAAATGAATTTTACACTTTAATGTTATCCAATAAGTTGTAAGCATTTTAATTATGCACATTGCAGGAATAGTGAAACATGGGTGTAATACTAAGAGTAGTATCCGACGGCCGACGGTAAATCACTCGAACTTTACTTCTGCGTATGTTCAATTCGCGAATAACAAATACCGCTCATCACTCGCGTGCATTCGAAAAGTACAATTAGGAATATTACGTAATACTTTAAAATAAGTCGAGAAATTAAGAAAAGTAACTAAATGTGTGACTTACATGACGATAAAAATCAGACTAATACCTGATGTTGGCTTGCTCGTGTGTTGACATCGTGGCACAAAAATGGAACGTTGTGTTTATAAACTCTGATATTATTAATGTTGTAAACGAAAACAATTTTAATATTCATTATCCGAAGTCGCGTGCAGGCGCGGGCCAACTATCAATTCGCGTTTTTCAAACATTACACTCGTGTTATAGTAGTTGCAATTAGTCGTCGATGGCCACTTGGATATTACGCGATTAACAGAATAGATATCTCTGGAAAATTGAAGAGTCACGAGACACACACGCCTCACCCGGCGTTAACAACTGACTGAGACGCTACGCGGCAATCGAGTACCTATGCTGTATGCCAATCGCAAAACACGAGATAAAAACTGGTTCACATACAAATACCGATGCAAGGGTGACCCCGACCACAACAATACACGCACTACATCATCTTTTAATCTACACGTTTGCAATCATGTCAACATTATTACAAACTTGAGAATATAATGTACTGCATTATTTAAATATGAATATAAAAATAAAGATATATTTGCCACGTTCAAACAATGTCCAAACATTAAATTTCGTGCGGTTTCATTATATAAATACGTTCGTAATAACTCGCAGACGACAATAACCGCTAAAAGTCACGTAATAGACGAAGGAAACACGTATAATTTAATATCGCGTTGGTAAAATGCTCCACACGCGTGGGATAACCGATTTTTGCCCGAACATGTAGCATGCCGAAGTCTCGGGTGGCAAACAGGACTAGCGGGTTATAAACAAACGCAAGGATGAAAAATCGCCTCGGGTTTCGGAAACGTGATAGCATAATATCTCACGTATTTTAGGAATTGCAAAACAAATATATTTAAATAGAATTAATGCGATACACATGACCCAACAGGATATTTGCGAGAATTACAAATCCCTTTTACGCCCAAAATGGACAACTCCGCTATAAAATAAAATTTTATTGTTAATAGAGGCTGGCGGTTCCTTTTTTAAATTGCATTAGATAATAAACAGTTGTTTCTGCAATTCGATTAATTAACTCTAATGAGAGTGCAATTTTTTGCTAGGCGAGCATCCGAAGCAATTGTCCTGCGACGACGATTCTCATCTAAGCTCTCGCAAACGTGATCCAAATTTTCATCAAGTTATGACGGTAACGAAGGGCATAATTGCTTCTGAGTTGGACCACATTGCGCGGCTAAGAAAAGTGGCGTTGGGCCTGGGGCTGAAAGCGGCGGACAGAATTAATATTAGATAAAGGCGTATTAGTTAATTGCCCATTCGGAGGCCAAACGCGCAGACAAATGGGTATAACTGGAAATTTTAATTAAGCCCATCCGACGCGCTGAAAAACAACGATCTAGTGCGAACCGTTGAGCAACGAGGTGGAAACTGAACTAAAACTACCGGCAAACAAAGAGCGCTGTACTTACATGGTATTTTTATTAAACATAAATAACAAATAGTCTTCAACGGAAACAGCTACTTGGTTATCTTACACGCTACTACAATGGTTTGCAAATGTTTCCATTTTCGTTTTTTGTTAAGCACATGCACATGACAAAGGGTTAGAAATGGGATACATCTTGTTATTTTATAGAGCTTCATAGACAATGGGTGGTGATCCTGATGGAATTAGGGCAGCTTTGAATAGCCTTTGAATAGCGAACATCGATTTATGGTTAGTTGTTAAGTAACTAGTATAATATACATTTACAAAACAAATATATAATTATCGGTGTTTCGGTAAAAGAATGCAACAATCTGCGTTTGTTTTTAAATTTGATATCATGGCCGGATATGTTTCGGTCATGGATTTAAATCACGTTTGCACTGATATACTCGCAACGCGTTTGAACGACGACAAAGTTATCTTAAGAGGACGGTACCACTAGCATTCAACACACTCACGCGCACATTGTTTTGGCTTATTTATGTTGACATATAATATTGTAAGTACAAATACATTTGACAATAATAACGAAGACAGAAGACAAAAATGATGAAAGTTCAATCATACTACAAGCATACTTCATTGGGATATACTTACACTCGAACGACAGTAAAGTTGATAAGTTTTATTTTATGGTAAATGCAGCGATAAATGCAAAAAACAAGATGGCGGAAAACAAAGGCTATAAATATTGACTTGGTGAGCAATTTGGTTTTCCGCTTTTTCATGCCAGATGACTGTGGCGACCAGAGCGCAATTTAGATCCAGGCAAAATAGATACGAAAGTTATTTCTTTATCGCGCGCGGGCACCTCGAGGCGATTTTAATAAACGAATATTGGAAATGGAATAAATTATGCTCGCCTCGATGTAATACGATGCGAATTTGCGGTGCTCGCATGGGAATGATTCTCGCGTACGCAGATTAACGCAAAAAGTTTCGAGTTCTTCTCTTCGAGTCGAGAGGAAAGCAAGGGGCGAGCGAAAATAAATATGTACAAAGTAAGCACGGCTTGCTGAAGAGGTTTCGTAAAAAAGTTACGCGTTTCATATTACATGGCACTTAAGAACTCTTGATATTCATCTGCGTCCATTAAGTCTTCATCCAATTCGTCGTCCACCTCAATAAAGCTATTAGAACAACAGAGAAACAATGGTACATGATCAGAAGATAGGAGTGACAACAATGGTAAAGTTATACTTTTCTGAGTGGATGCTTCGCTTCTTTCGTTGTGGAGTCTGCTCGCTGGTTGCTTCAATACACAGCAGCACGAGGCGTTTATCACAAGTGTACGGCGTCTGTTCAAGCAAGCGAGGTCCTCGCAAGGAACCAGCGAGTCCGACCTTGTCCCTGGAGCCAGTTTGCCAGGCATCGCAAGACGTGTCCAGCGCGCGTTCGCCGTTGACTAGAGCGCCATGCCAAACGGCCTTATGAGGCCACGCCATATCTGTGAGGACGTTCTTGCCGCTGAAAGAGAAGATTCGCGGCGGGTGCGGGAATGGTCCTCCGTCACCCTTGAACATCTCCGACCAGGAATTAAAAAGAATCTCTCCGCGCAAGTTCGCCACCGGCAGCTTCCGGTCCAGTTGCCTCACAATCGAATCAACGTTCTGAACGCGCGAAGAGAGGAATGCGCGGAAAGTCGTGCGAAGTCCTTCTCGACGAGACTCCCTGTAGCAGGCGTAATCAGCCCCACGGACACCGTGCACGTCGCCAGAGTACGGCTCGTTGAGAGCGGCCATTCGCAGCTAAAGTACAAATAACAATTAAAAAAGTTCGCAATGAAATCGTAAAAATGAAACTTTGCAAGCAGTTTGCGCGCAAAGTAACGCGGGAAGATGACGATGCAGTTTTGCGAGGTGCGGGACTTGGCTGTAAACTCACCATTTTAGGATACCACTGCAAACAGAGAATTCGCACATAAGTTCAAACAGTAAAAATGCAAATATTGGCGCGGCGAGCGCCGCAACGCTATTGAACATGCAAATTTTGTGTGTACGAAAGAAGGGCTTGACTCACATTAGGCACATCTGCTTGTTTCGGAATGTGATTGATCAGATTGCTGACTTCGAACGGTGGGCGCAATTGCGGGCTGCTCGTCGTCGACGGGGCCGGCGTCGATATCGCCACCAGCGAGCCCAACTGAAAATCAACATTAATCACGATCCGATTCGCATTCGTTTCGCTCGTCTCCAAATCAATTTCGCATAATAATCACGCATTGCGATCGCAAACATGGCACGCACACAGGCCAACCTCGACAGCAATCACATGAAAAGCAGTTAATTACAACCAACATTAATTGAAATTAATATTAATTGTATGAGGCGCGTATCACGCTGCTCCCTAATTGAAATCGCAATTAAGTTATCAGGAGAAAAGTGGGCAGTGCTAAATCAAAATTACATATTGAACATGAATCGGGCGAATAGGGAATTGCGGATTGCGAATGTGCACTTACTGCGATGTATTGCCAGCCGTTATTCACGCGGACAAGCAGTGCCTGTTCACTGATAACGTAGGCCAACGTGCCGACCGGACTGGCGGTCGTCATTTTGGTCATCGCCTCCTTGTCCTGGAAGGTAACGGCACCGGGGACGATGCGCGTCGCCTGCTCCTGCTCCTGGTCGAATATCAGCGGGCTCGCAGTGGCACGACCTATAGTGACGCGAAGAAAAAATATGATAAGCGATTGCAGACCTAGGTGAAAAAGTAGAAATATCGTCGTCGACGAGAATGAAAAGGGAGGAAATTAAATTTATGCTGACAAATGTGTGTCGTTGATATGCATCTTGGGTATGTAACGTGGGACGTTTATTTCTTCAGCGAGCAAAGGCGCGCGCGCGCACGTGGAGGCGAACGTGCGGCAATTTTGCAAAACGTCTCTTTCGACGCGGGCGGGGGGTCGAGGAGGAAAGCATTTTTCGTTGTGCTCTCACCTCTCGATAGTGAAAACGTTTTAAATATAAAAGAGGATCTTCTTCGTTCGTGAGCTCGCTTTGTATGCGCTGTGTGCAAAGAATAGTGTTAGTGTAGGTGTTGTCATGTCACTGGCGGTGTGCGCTCGCCGAATGAATGAATATATTTTACTCATGCTGTAAAACCGAGTTTTGCAGATGGCTGTAAAATTCACTGCGCAAACTTCAGCTTAACGACACTCGCATGGTGTTTATTAAGCGCGCCGGGCGAGCGCCGTCCGCACGGTTAGTTTCAACAATTAGTTAGTTGCAAACGAGGCCGAAGGGTTCGGAACAATTAAACTAATGTTATACGGTTATTAATGCGGAATCAACCGGACCGCACGCGGTACGCGATGGAAATATTAAGCGAGATATTTGCATGCGGACACGAATTATGCGCGCCACCCGCGTCGATTTACTTCGAGAGGATGTTTCATGAGGTTTTGCACCCTCGATATGATGAGCAATTTGGGCAAAACCTATTTGCAAATTACATTTTAAGTGAGTACAAGTAATATGGACGCTTAGCCCATCGAAATATAAATTAATTTTGATTAAACCGCGCGCGTTAGTGTATTTGAATTTTTTTTTACAATGAAATCATAAACGTTGTGAGTACAGTCGGATTGCCCTAACGTCGGTATTCGCGTACAAAAAGTTTTTATGTTTCCCCAGCGGGACATAAAACAATTTGAAGTTTCAAGACGTCGTCACAAAACCATCGACTGCCTCTGCACGCGCCCGCACGTCCGAAATCCTCTAGACCCTAGATGCAAATGTTTCGTTTCCTGTGGGTGTTTCGTGTGTCGGCACAGAAGAAAATTTGCCAACATGCTTCTCGCGTGCGTGTCGTGTCGAAATAATTTACCTGTTTTCAATTCTTTAAGCTCCCGAAGCGCTTTCAGCTCGTCTAAGCTGCTGCTGCGTGCCGGTCCTACTCGAGCGACGGCAGTGAAGGGATTAAATTGGAGCGTTTAGTTTTCATTCGGCATAATAAGGCGATTTAATTAAACGGCCCAAAGCCGAGGGATAACATGCACTCTCGCGATGGCTTACCTGGTCGCAGATTGTATGTTGGTCCTCCGTATGAGGAAATGCCGGGTTCTCCCTTCGGCCCAGTTAGAGATATGCCGGGCGGTCCCGGCGGCCCTGGAGGACCGGGCGGACCCGGAACGGCAATGTAACGCTCGTCGCCAGTAGAAAGACCAGGCGGGCCAGGGGTGCCGTCTCTGCCGTCACGACCGGGAATTCCGTCCATGCCAGGATCACCTTTTTCACCTTTAGGACCCTGATTAACAGAATTAACACGCAAATTGGCAATGAATACAATTTTGATAAAAACTTGAGATTACCCGTCCATCCCCAGAATCTCCTTTCTCACCCTTGGCACCTTGGGAGCCAGGAATACCTGCTACGCCAGGTCTACCCTAATATAACACAAAACATAATAGAATTTATAATTATTATCAAAAATTAGGAAAGTAAACTTACTTTCAGATTATTCTACCCAAGACAGCATTTGAAAGAAGAAATTAGAAGTCTTAATCATATTTGTAAAAGATATGCTTACCATCCAACCAGGAAGACCAATATCACCACCATTTCCAGGCTTACCAGGTGGTCCAGCAGGCCCAGGCGGTCCGACTTTTCCACGGCGTCCTCGTTTTCCAAGATCACCTTTCTCTCCCTAGACACAGACACATCACATAATCGCAGACCACAACATGTAAACAATCATACCTTAACCGTGAGAATGGCAGCATCCGAATCCACAACATGAATAGGTCCTGGCGGTCCTCGTTCACCTCTCTCACCCCTCATTCCTGGCGGTCCAATTGGACCAATAGGTCCATTGTTACCCGGTTCACCTTTCTCGCCAGGTTGTCCTGATGCCCCGTTCATTCCTGGCACACCTGGTATACCTGCTTCGCCCGCCTCGCCTCGTTCACCCTTAGACCCTCGATCACCGATCTCACCTTTTGGTCCTACCTGACCAATAACAGTTCCCGCATACTCTTTATTATCACCATATTCAAATGGCAAGCCGGGTGGACCTGGTGGTCCTGCCGGCCCAAGCGCACCCTTTTCACCCTTCTCAGCGTTCTTTCCATTAGCACCTGGAGTACCAGGTAGCCCATCTAAACCAGGACTACCTGGTTCACCTTTAGAACCTTGAGGTCCCCGTTCGCCGGGGAAACCTCTATCACCACGATCACCTTTACCACCCGCTTCGCCGCGAGTTCCTTTGGATCCTTGCAATCCACGTTCGCCGCGCTGACCAGCAGCGCCTGGCAAACCAGGTTCCCCTTTAAGACCAGGACTGCCCGGTCGTATGGCACCAGCTCCAAGCACTGCGTCCTAAATTACAAAAATACAACAATGTGGAAAAATAATAAATATTAAAATTCATTTATGATAACCTTGAATGAGGTCCTTGGTTTCCAACTTGGCTGCATGATTAAAATGATTGTTAATGGTTAGTCATGATTAATAAATTATAAAATCAACTTACATCTAGATTTTCGAACTCTACTGGACCCGGTGGTCCTGGTGGACCAGGAGGTCCAACTTGTCCAGGGATGCCATCTCTTCCACTTTCGCCCTTTTGTCCTTGCAGTCCTTCTGAGCCAACAGGGCCCTTCTCTCCTCGATCACCTTTCTCACCAGGAGGCCCTTCTGCACCTCTCTCGCCAGGCATTCCAGGCTGCCCAGTCATTCCAGGAGGACCTTGTTTTCCTTCCGTACCCGGTATACCTGGTGGTCCCGGGAGCATCTTTGGCATGAGGAATGAATTCATCAGACTCGTCACGTTGCACGCACACGTTCCTCCCTAAGCATACAAATCACCCGACCAACATCCAAATTCAGTGTTATCAAAAGATCTTGCGCATAGTCTAATTGAAAAACTTTACCGTGCCGCCCAACGACTCCCCCGGAATGCCCGGTAATCCTGGCGGTCCCGGTGGACCGGGTGGTCCTCGGATAGGCTCGCCCGGCGGGCCCTGTGAGTACAAGCAAGAAACAGCAGCGAATATAAAGTGTTAAGTTAAAAAGTTACGCGCGCAAGATTTACCCTCGGTCCAACATCGCCTTTCGGTCCGCGATGCAGCGCAGGTCCTTCGAGAGCAGCGGCCGGATCATCATCAAGTACTTTATTACAGCAATTTTCCGTTAAACATTTGCAGTGCTTACCGTTGGGCGGCGGCGGTGGCGGCGGAAAAGCAAGCAGTCCGTCGCTACCGCTGCCCTCCGGCGCGATGACTTCGTCCCCTCGCACGACCTGCGCAAGAAAAGTTTTCGTCAGCGCCCGAATTGTTACACCAGGCGATAAGTAGTTACAACTCGTAGCGTTAGACGACGAGAATGACCTCGTAAAAAAAAACGAAATTGGAATGGGAAGAGGGATTGTAAACAGCGCAAAAAATTGAGCGCACCCTCGCGCGGTGTCGGAAAGCAGGTGAAGACGTTATGCCTTATGGGTTAGTTGCGCCAAGGAGGTGAATGGCAGTCGGGATTATATAAAGCGCTCGTTTCATCCGCGCGAGCGCGAAGTAGTTTCGCCCGTTTTATGCGAAAACTACGAGCGCCTCTCCGTACATTGGCGCCGAGCATGCAAAAAACCGTTAACAATTTTATACTTTTATACTTACGTCTATATCGTTTAGTGAATTCGAATCGGGAAAAAGGTCTTTGTCGTTAAATCCCTAGTAAAAATAAAGATAAAACAAAAATAAAATGAAACAAAGCAACCGCGTATAGTATCATAACGTAAAAAATAACAAAAAAGCTATGAAAAAGTAATTTCACGTCAAATATTCGTTACAGAAAAAACTATTCCATCATTGAAGTGCGGCTGTTGAGTTTACAGCTCATGTTGGTTACCTTGAAAGTGGTGTCACATTGAGTATCCGCCATGTTTGGATTGTCATAAATTTTCAGCTGATCCATAGCGCCCTTTAAAACAAACGTTTAACAAATTTCGTTACCCATTCGACAAAAAACTGCAAATGGCTCTCTTTGCAATCGCTGGCGTAGAAAAACGTAAATCATGCATTTCCGCGGCCCTGTCACGTGCATTTCCGCGTTAGCTCGTAGCGAGTGGCCACATTTTGCGGCTACGCGTCTGATATTCGCTCCACATATTAACCGAGTGAGCGCAGCGCTGTTTTTCCGTAATCCAGACATATGACTATTTTTACATTGGCGGCGAGAAGAAGTGCATGTTTTGAAACCTCTGTGTGAATCGCACGGTTGACGCCGCCCGCATTAAAATCACAATGAAGTTCAACCGAGCGTGCATGCAAAGTTGTGGACGAAGTGCCGACGTTCGTTTGCATGACATAGCTCGAATGAGCTACCCACCACTGTTGGAGTCAATTTCGTTCGGTGGCAATTTCGGTTCGGAACTGAAACATCACACACCAAACCTAAACACCCACAACAACAACAACAAATTTAACTAGCATTCATGTGTTATGTTTATACACGTTTACTTAGTACTATCAAATTCAAAATGGCGCCCGAAAATTACTGTCTACCCTCAGACAGGATAATCAAAACAGTTGTTGGACGTTTCTAGTTATGTTTAAGTTTTAAGATGCACTTTGTACACACATAATGCAGAATCTATTAACGTAAAGCGAGAGAGTTTGCATCGTGTCGTATCTAAACGGGCGTATTAGAAGGTAGATTACTTCATATTCGAAACTATGCGACTTCTAAACACCGAACTATTACATATTCAATAGATACACACGCTCGACGAGATTCATAAAATTACTGCAGCTTCACAGAAGGTACAACTATCCTAACCTAACTTTGCGAGGATATTCGCGGGGGTGGTCAAAGTACGAGTGTAGAATGAGAGGCAGTAATAGTTTGTCGAACTGCATCGACCATGATGAGACTCTGACTGACTGACTCTCGCCAACTCAGACGAACATATGAAATTCTCCTAACCGCGAAACGTTCTTTTGATGTTCGACGAGAGCAAAACGCCCAAACGACCAGGATAGATTTCGCTAAACTCAGCGAGCGCGCGATTTCAAATAAAAACCGCACGAATCAAGCGCGCGAGCGTCGACAATATGCGATCTTCAAAAACGATATTAAACTTTGAATTTTCAACGCCGGCTTTCAGGCCGTTGCGCCCCGCGAAACTGTGCCAACCAGTCGGGAAGGATTCAAATACGCGGCGCGCATTCGGTCACGTCCCCGGGATAATTTAATCTTAATTCAGCTAACTTGAGGAATGCGAGCGGGGCATTCATACTCGCTCATATAGATCTCCACCGAAGCGATTACTCTACACTTCCAGGGCATTCAGTCAGCATTTCGGAATTCTTAGCTGCGAAAAATATCCGTGCGCGTTTATGGGTTGAGTTACTAACGAGTAACGTGTTAGGTATGTTCATGAATATATGCATCACGATATTAACTAATGATTACAACGATAACTTGTAGTGCATTAGTGCAATCGGATTTTACACAGAGCCTACAAAGTGGATGCAAGGATGTGCGCAAATCATGAATGCCCTTTCAGAGACACAGCGAGTGTTCGCACGCCTGTCACACGCACTTCGGTGAGATTTCGACCCGAAAGGCATCTCTATTAATCACATGCAACATGCTTGCATGTGAGTTGCCATCGTCTGCTTGAAATCACCTCCAAGCTTCTGTTTCTATTACAGATTCGAATGGTAATATTACGTGAGTATGATTGTCCAATATTCTGTCTTACAATATGTCTCGAAAACATAAAAATCGTGCATGTTTGGTTGCCTACTACAATTTAAAATCAATCCTGACGTAATGGATAAAATAAATGATGATCCTTCACGTTTATCATTGTCGTATGCATCGTTAACTATAATATTAATTGCTTTTCTTCACGATGCGGAAACATAGTCGGCCGCCATTTTGCTTCTTGTATTTTATGTTCGCCTGGATTTTGAGTGGACATTGTTAGGATTCGTGTTGTCTCTCCTAGGTACTCGCAATTTTATAACACAGATAGAATTTTACGGCCATTGTTGCCCTGTGAGCAAACCGTAGTAAAATTTAAGATAATCTTTCTCACGTATTGTTTATATTCACGTTGGTTTTTTTTCGTTGTTTGCAGATAAAATATTTTCTTTCTTCTTTTCGCATTTGAAGAATGTTCGTTGTGTTGCGGTATGATTAAAGAGTGGCCTGCAACGCACGATATTCTTTTCCCTAAGCATGAAATAATAATTCTACGCAGCGAAGAAAAAACGCACCACCAAAGAAAAAGAAATAATGCAGAGTGAAATCTCATTAAAAATGCACGCCCTGAATAGCTTCTAATTGTTCGTTATTAAGAAGCACCATTCATTTATCAACACACAAAAGTACCTTTTGTGGTAAACCATCAGTTAGGAGTAAGGTATATACAGTGCGTTCGATGCCTGGGTTTTTAATCGTCGCACAATTAAGAAACTGTATTATTTCGCACAGCATCAAACTTGTATATGGCATGGGCATTATGCAATAATGACTTTCATGAGAATCGAGTCGATGCAATTTATTACACACGCCGTCGTGTGCAAAATCGACTGTATGGGAAAATAAAGAAGCGCGGAAATGAATCGGGTCGTTCGCGCGCGTCGCAAACAACGGCGCCGCAATGAAAAGAAAACAAATAAAGAAAAACAAGCGAGGCAGGAAGAGCGATGGAAGAAAAGAAGTGCCAATCTATACATGCACATTGTCTTTTTGTTTTGGGACGTTCGTACATGTGCCCAAAGAGGAAATTAAAATGATTCTTTAATAAAGTGTTATTTTTTAATTTTTTCTTTTGTATCAGTTTTGTTTGCTGAAAGCAACTTAATCCTCATGATGTTTAATATTTACGCAATGCATTAATACATCACGAACAAAACTGTCAAGCAGTCGAGTGCTTATTTTATATTCAATACCAAACAAAAAAAAATACAACGCTTAAAGTTTCTTCCACCTCAATGTTTTCGAAAGTTCACAATAAAATTCGAATAAATTGCAAAATACAATATTTTTGTTATTAATCCAAGTTAAATACGTGAATATGTAGGTATTATATTCCTACGTGCTATGCCATTTCAACTTGAATGAGATTTACTACGCTTTCAGCGGTCGCCACCGCACACTTGAAGCCGAAGCCGAGTTTCATGTATGATTTAAAAGTTAGAAAATTACCTTTCCAGGTTTTTCCGCCGAAATGTGCCCTAGCACGAAATCGCACGTTAGCACACCTTCACATAGTTCACATTTCGAATACATATTCAACAATGCCGGAAAGTTCATTAAATATCCCACGTGCACTTCCATCGTTTTCACTCCAAACTATTCAAACTCTAGCAAGATCATGTATAAATCAATAAAAAAATTCGCCCTACTTGAAAACTAAAAAATAAAAATATTGAGAACAAGTACGAAAAGCCCGGACGGAAAATTGGTTCTGCAATTTGGGTTACCTATCTCGTGACATAAAAACTCTTTGATTTATACGAAAATATTTACGTTTCAGCATAAAAAAAAGTAAAGATACTCGTATTTTCATGACTTTCGCTAGGGCCGAGGCATTGGGGGCCTCCACGGTAGATTACATAAATTATACACTCGCAATAAAATAAAATAAAATCGGCCCCGAATGTAAATCGTTCGTTACGCGGTGGGAGCTTTTATAACTGCATCCCTATATCAAGCGTGCCTGCCAGCAGGAGCCCCGCCGGAATGGTAATGCGTGCCCGCCGCTGTCTACAAACCTGTGACCGACCTCGGTTTACTTTTCCCGGCTTGCGACGACGTCTGGCTGACTTTGCGAGCGCCCCTCGTAATACGACGGGACAAGAGAGGTGCGTCGAGCTTGGCGGCAAATTTATAACGCATTTCAATCGGTCCGAAAAGCTGCAAACTCCAAAACCGACGTGGCACGTGGCCTATATATGCACGACTTCACGTTTCGTAAACTCCGACGACGTGCACGTACCGAAGCCGAACGGAACACACGTCGAAACATTCTAACGATAAATCTAATAAACAAGTGCAATGTTACAATTCGCCACTGAGCGCCGCCGGAGACTCGAATAAAACGAAATATTACGCACGTACGAAAACGACGCCGATGCCCGCCCGCGACCGCAAACGGTCGAAAAGAAAAACTATATCGTTTGCAAAGCGGTGAAAAAAGCATCCACAGCAAAACGGTTGGGCAGCAAAGAGCATAAAAGTTTTGCAAAAACAAATTGCTTGCTCTGACAATAAAACGCACATTAAAACAGCTACCGGGGCGCATACCAAATTAGAAAAAAGATCAAATTTTATATAAATCTCAATTTGATCCAAAATTAGTTTATCTTAACATAAAAATTTAAATTAAAAATTATTATTGTTAAAATTTTCTTCAAAATTTACTTATAAAATACTCTGTAGATGTTCATAAAACGCAATTTGCTCCAACATTAATCGAAAGTCAGTGCGTGCTCGAACTTCATTAGCAATTAAAATTAAATGCATATCGAGTATTAATTAACTGCCTCTTAACTGTAGGAGCGCGGGGCAAAGTGAAGAAAAATCGCGTTAGATTTGTCCTTTCCATCCCTCGCATTTTTCACCATATTCCAATTTTCCATTAAAATAAAGCAAAATCGCCGAAAAGCATCAGATAAAAACCCGGCAAACGGCCTAAAGGTCGCGCACTCTCAGCGTGACGAGATGAAATCGTTCAATCCTCGATAATTTTCCGAATTGAATAGCCCGTGGCGATGCTCGCGCTCATCGTCGCTAGACGAACGTTTATATCCCACTCAAGTCCAGCGCAGGACGCGCGCAATAAAACGAAAAATGCTCCTTATCTCAAATCGGATGAAATGCGCACCTTTCGCCTCGTGCGCGAGCGTGGAGATCGAGCTGGACGAGTTAACGGACGCCACGGCGTGAACGTAAAGCACACATGAGAGCGTCGGACAATACGTTCCGCGCTCAGCTAAACGAGCATCAATTACAATAGCCCGGCGCCTCCACCGAGGCAAAGTTCAAAGCACTAGGGGAATGCCGAGTGGATCAAGATAAGTGTAGAGTATCGTATCTTTAGTATCGCGACGCGATAAAATATATCTATCACGATTTTCTGTTTATGCGCGCGAAATTGCTGCGAGTGGCGAGCGCGGCGCAATAAAACCGGGCGAGGCGGAAATCAAACAGCGCCTTCTTTCTGGTATAAACGCAGCACTAAGCACTAACTTCATCAGAGTTCGCGGTAAATCAAGCGAGAATGGGGGTTTCAATAGTGTGGATACGTTTTGTTCTAAAACGAGGCTACCACTGCGGTAGAAAATGCAATTTGAGTCGGATTAAATTAAATTTAAACGATATTTGTGCTCTTTTACAACGAGAACCATTCAAGTAATTAATTTGCTTACTTCATTTTACCACTACCCATGAGATTAGAATTTAATAGATAAAAAGGATTAAATTGAACTAAAAATATAACATTTTTCTAAACTAATTCATATTAAATGTCAATATTCACATATCAAAATGATAAAAAAACAATATGAAAAGTTAAAAATATTACGCGTATATCAACAGTGACATGTTAATTTTTTGTAAAGGTATTAAAAATATAAATAAACGCTATTTCTCTTTTCAATTGTGCGTGACATGAACAATTACAATCAATAAAAATTACCTCTTTGCTATTTTACGTCCATTCTGTTATGTTTCCTGGGTTAGTGAAACAAATGACAGTCTATCAAAGCAAAAAGCAACTCGCACTAAAGTGGTCTCAAGCTACAATTTATAAAAATAAAACGAAAAAGCGCCATCCTAGCCGGGATGAAAACGTTTTGGAATATTTAAATTTATTGCATCGCATTTTATTTTGTGCGGTGCGCTAATTTATTGCCCTCAAAACTGGATTAAACCCAAAAATGAAATATAAAACAATAAATAATACTTTAAATAATGTAAAATTAAATGCTGCGCTTCGAAGCAAACAAAATATTGATCACTTTAATAAAATCCGTATCTGTGTTAATTCCATCAGAAATTAATAATGCATTACGTTAAAATAATGTCCCGAACCAACATTAAATATCGGTTAGTTGTATTGATTGAAAACAAGAAAAATAAACATAAATTTCATTTCGCAAATGTCGGTCACAATCGAATATTGCTGAGTGCGAAATATAATTAAATATCCAATATTAATGCGAATCTAATTACATGTATGGCGACATTGTTTCGGAAATATATGACTGTTTTATGCAATATTTTCTCATTGCAGAGCTGTAAAAGGTTGTTACTGCTTTGCGCCAGCTTGGCAATGAACGGTATTTATTGTTTTGTAACAAATTTATGCGAAAAATGCAATTAATGACTTCTGGGCCGCAGAGCGCATAGGTATGTAAATTGCGATATAAATGTGATAAACGTTTGCAAAATACCTGAGGGCATAACGCAATAACATTCTACTAAAAGAATAAGTTTATTCAGCACAAAACAAACGCATCCCAAATGCGTGAAGATGGGTTTCGAATTAAATTAATTTACGTTCAACAAACGTCAATATTTATTATATATCATATTATTCAAATTGAGCGTAGTCGAAATTAATGTGCATGACGGTCCTACGCAGTTTAAATTAAAAACATATTTGATATCTCATAGCTGAAATTGTTTTTGCGTTTAATTAAACATATTTTACAAAATTAAATGGCTATGATTTCGATGATTCCAAACGAAATACTAAAAATATTTCAGCAAATGTTTATCGCGTTACCTACAATATTAAAGTGAAGATATTTTATGTTATCGACGCGATGAAAAGTAGTTAAGGACTAAAGGCTGGCGGGGCAATAAGAAGTAAACAGGGTATCGTAAATGACACGACGCTATGGAAGATAATCCGAGCATTTCTCGAGCGTTATTGACATCGCATATTGCACCCGACCGCACGCCATTGCGCCGCGCTAATTATAAGTTAATTACCTGCGCGCAACTCGTTCGTTTTAATAGCCTCACGTGATTCAGCCCAAGCCTAACCTTATTCGCCTTTTCAGGCAACCCTATACTCACGCACAGTAGAAGCATAGGAAAAGTAGTTAAACGAAAACGCATCAATTTCATTGATTAGCTTCTTGCAAACATATTGAATTTTAGATTAAAATTCTCAAGTAGAAATATACACATAACATGTACGGTTTGTCATCAAACTGTAATTGATCACCAAGTTGGTAATATCGAGAAAAATAATCTGGTGAAATAATATAATTCTGTGGAAATAGAGAAAACATTAAACCAGTACGACTCGTGATCGCGAGAGAGTTTGAACCGAAGGAAAGAAAAATAATTAGAAAGCGATGCTCGGCAATTGAATCGAATCAGTGGAATAGAAAATGTAATTTTAGTTTTTGAACAACTTGCCGCCCTGTCTGAAGCAACAAACGTCGAGTGTAGATTTACACAACGCAAACGCAAACCCCTTTTGCGGAGGCAAGCGCTAGATGAGTTCGAAATGAGGTGAAGAATTCGACGAAAACATTATTCCCGTTATTTTATACGCCACGTGCGCGTGAGTGTAAAACAAGAAATAAAAATGCAATTGAAATCGAGATCTAAACGGATAGTAAAAAGTATATTGCATTCCTTTATAATTAAAGCACAAACTGGCAGAGACAATCTCATTTCATCAAAAATAAAACATAAAAAAGTTGAAAATGCTGAAAGTATATTAATCTGAGATGTTACAAATTAATTAGCGATGTCGATACATTCGCGATAGTTAAAACTTTCTTGAGGATGTCTAGACTCAATTTAATTAATTTTCATTACGTAAATTAAATTACGTAACATTATAGAACAATGGCAAATGGAATACATTTCAATGCATCGAAGCAATTTGCAATTTTATTTTGCATTTGATTCGAAACAATTCGATTGGATATAAGCAAATGGCTTTTCATACGATTTTCATTTCTTTCGCAATGGCTAACCTCAGGCATGAATGCCTGAGTAGCGTTTATCGCAATGTGTAAAAGTCCCCACAAACCTCTGCCTTCCATCGTTAAACAACCTGATTATACACCGAGAAACGTATTATATTAGTATTTCTTATAAATTTTCAATTTTCCAGTGGTTTTCAATTGGTCTGTGGCGTGCTCTACGCGAGAATAAATCGGCCGCTTTTATGGCGAGTACTTTTCCTTTATTTTCACATCAAAAACATCAAAAATAATTGGATTTATATTGACAGTTGTGCACTGCCGAACAGGAGCGGCTCGTTACGGTTGACACATAACCTATATTCTCGACTTTAAACACGTTTTATATAAATAACTCGCTGACAATTTGGCATCTTTTATCGATTCAAGTGTAAGAGATGTAACTTAGGCAACCCGTAATCCATTTGTTGAAGTGCATTCGGTTGCCTAGATTAAATTATGCACACGGACGCGGAAATGAAATGTTATTTTTTAATTTGAATTTTTTCCGAGTGTAATTTATGAATTTTTTAAATTCCACCGGTACGCACATCTTCGTCACTCATTAGCTAGCCGGCCGGTGGAAGCGAGTGTTCCCACTTGTTGAAAAAAATTAATTAAATCGCAAGCTTTCGCACATCGCTATGCGCAGCTATGAAGGCTGCGTGTTCAGAGAGGGCTTCGACTAAAACGGATGTTGTTCTACGTTCACTCATGTTGGATGTAGGAATATCTACGCGTTACGCTCGCGAGAGCACGTTGAACATTAGCAAACAGCGCCAGTGGTGGAGGCGCCGAGCCGGGCAGGGTAATACAGGCGGCATGCAAAACAGTTGTTGGCATTTATGATTTTAATCCTCGGTAATCCGTTAAAAGAATGTGTGCGTCGACTAGAAGAAGTACACACCAGCGCGGATTTAATTAGCGCACAGTGAGAATATTTACGCGCTGCGTGAACGCGTGCACAGACGTGCATTTGGTTGGCCACATTCAAGGCGCAGTGTCTGCATGTGACTATATTCTAATTGCCAGCATGTACACGACTTGCGGATTGTTTAAATTAAAACTAATGCACACGTCCGGCCAAAGAGCTAATGTATGTGAAACTGAAGTTTTGGGCGGAACTTAAGGGATTCGCTGTTGTGATTTACAAACACAATTTTGATGTGAATATTAATGTCAGTGTGTAATTCATAATAACATAAAAATGCTTTAAAAAACTTTGCACGGCTTTTGACGCTCGAAATTGTTGTAATATATTTTGCGCTAATAAATTATAAAGAATTAGGTATTTTTACATCATAAAAGCCGTTCGTGTTAACTTTTGGTGGGGCAAAATTAAGCGGATTACTGGATTTGCACGTGTCGGGGTAGTTAGGCAACCAAAACAGCGTGTGACCCATATGCACTTTTGGAATTTTCACGCCAAAGCCATATTACGCTATTTGAACATTTCGATACACACGCATCAGGAGATAAAATCACCCGCACACATATCAGCACTTGTCGTGGGCACAAAAAGATGCGACACACAAGTATAAAGATGTATCAATAAAATAAGTGTCGCATGCATTCGCAGCCTCCAGCGCCTTGACGAGTAGCATCGTAACAGTGACAATGCACCACTGCGACACTCCAAGTGCATGCACACATCGCTAAGCTGTGAATGCGTTTATTGCGCCGCAGTAAAACTGTTTGTGTGAAGGAGGATGAAAATGCCTGCCACATTGTCAGCGACAACATAATGTCAACCCGTAGAATGGCCTTGTTTGCAACATTTGCAAGCAGCATTCGCAATTGTGATGATGCGCGCTACTGGTTGGAATGCGTAACTTCACAGTAGATGATGTATGACCAACCTACGGGGATTGAGAGGATGTGAAACACCAAACATCAAAAAGTACGCATTTCTGGTCGGAGCTGCGGGTGGGTCAATTCGCTTAATGCAGTTTGGGATTAACGTCGGTGGATGAAACGCGCGCCGGTTGCACGCGTGATGGATCCGTTCGGATCAATCGTCCGCGTGACCAAAACGGATTTTGCGAAATGGATTTATTTGACACACAGGAGTCCAAAATGTAAAAGAATTTTATGCTCAAAACGGAAATTCAAGTTACAATGAATTTCAAAAAATCGGAAGTAAAATGAATGAAAAAAGATGAAAAGTGATGATTTCATTGTTTTGTTTTCGAGTGTTTGCAAATGATTAACACTACCTGACGAAGTCGTGCAGGTACAGGGTCGTGGATGTGATGCTGATGGAACCATCCGGCGATGGAGCCGATCGTGAGAGTGCCGGAGAGAGCCAGCAGACAGAGACACAGAGCCACCAGGAGGCGGCTCTGACTCGACAGGACCATCGCCATGGTGAAGGCTAATCCAACTTAAGGGGGATGATATGATGGTGTAATCCGCGCGTGCGACCAGTGCGTGTTCGTGTAGGGGTTCACATCACGTCGCCTTCACTGCGCTGGCAGACAGACAACAAAACCAGCGGGACGTTTGAATTCGCGAACGAGCGCCCACGGCGTGCGCATGTTGTGGCGGGATCGCGCGCGGTAACGCGCTGAAAGGGTTGGCGCGCGGCCGAGCGGCGGGTGCTGACTGAGAGCGCGTCGGGCGAAGACTAGCCGCCCGCGTGCCGCCGTCGGTGGACTGCGATCTGCGCATCCACGCTCCGAGGATGTGCCGCGGTATCGAGAGCACACGGTACGGCATCGGACAGAAGTGCCAAATAAATTAACTAATTACACATGACTGTGATCTCGTCAAATTTCATTCGCATTTGGGTCACGTAATCAACAACAATCACAAAGAGAGCCATTTTCATAAAAATTCAGAAAAATTATTTCACTCACCTCGTAATTTTCATCTATTTTTGACCCAGCCTTAGCGATGTAAAGTGTACTTGCAGATTCAAACGTCAATTCCAAAGGATTCCGCTTAACATCCATAGTGTCAAATTCCTCGCAGTTAAAGAACAGCGTCACATTATCAGTGGTGACTTTGAATGCAAACTTTGTCCAGACGTTGACAAAACGATCAACAGTAAAGTAAGCAATCGTATCACTGTTCAACTGCGAGGGATCAGTGTAAATCAACGAAATAATCGTTTTCGTTGAATGAGAACGATGGGTTGCAAGCTTGACGCCAAGTTGCACCATGTTCTCATGAGAATTGACAACAGCGAAAAGATATCCAGGACGTGTGGAGAGTGGGCGCACACTCATCAGTATCGAGAACTCAGCGGGCAGCTTTTCCGGAAGAATGCCGCGGTATGGAATTTTCACGTCAGAGCCATCACGGAAGCCGAAACCGGCGAAACCATCAGAGCCTTCTTCCTCGACGTATTGATAACGAGCATCTTCGAAGGGGATTTTTACGGCCGTCAAAAGATCATACTCATCTTCTGTAACAAATCAAACAAAAAACAATTATAGTATATATATATGCAACCCAAATTACATAAGTTGAAGTGTTGGTTGGGTAGCGTATAAATAATTACAAGTATGAGTAGTCATTAAATATCAATTTCCGCCGATTACCAACAATAATTCGTAGCCGAAACTTGCACGAGTGGGCCAAAATAAACAAGAAGTAGAATTACCTCAGATATTACATGTTTCCATGCCGGAGAACTTATTGTACGGGCTTTTCTCGGTGCGCCGGTGCCTCGCATTACCCTAACTACCACGACGGTGAGGCACAACAAGTTCAAAGGCGCTTAATTATTTATCGCAAAATTTCGACTGGAAATTGTTTGGCCGCGTATAAATTAGTTTAAGCAGCGCGAACAAGTGTTCAGCCCCACGTGCTGCTACATAGCGCGCAAAGTGCGATAAACGTTATGCGAAACGATCCAGGCGTCGAGAGCTGCGGGATCAGTGGATCACAGGCGTCCGGAAAATGCGCTTGCATTTCTCGGCCCTGCCTTGGTGCATGAAACAAAAATCGCTTACTTTATGTCTTGGATCGCAGTACACCATAAAATAGATCTGCGGGCGAGCTGTGCAGTTTATTAGATTTTTTATGTATCTCGGCTAGAAATTAAATCAATCTTTATGCGAACTCCCTTAACGCATGCAATATTGCATAACTGCTTATTTTACGTGAGAAAAATAATAATTCAACACTGTGTCAATTTATGTAGATTATATCTAACATGATATTGTAAACCAGCAAAACTTGCACTATCGAAATTTAGTAGAAATCGTAAACCGACATCATTTCAATTAAGAGTTTGCACAAAAGTTTATAAAGTTTAAACATATTACTAGTAGGTAATTCAATATTATAACATACTCATAATATGAGAGTTAATAAAGTTTACAATATTAAATATTTCGATAAAACGCCCCGAAATTGAAAATATTCTGAACTCTTGACATTAAATTTTAGCGACGGTTACCACAAGACCGCATAATAAGAGCTGTCAATCAACGCAAAGTGTGACAAGGGTTTACTCACGCTTAAGCATATTTAAAATGTGCAAATTTTACAATTTCTCATGCCCTTGCGGCATACTTTGCTTTACTAAAATTGCGGAAATACTTTGGGTTTAATACCAACACAAGAGATACGAAAAAAACCGTGCGGTTCGATTTCCATTTTATTTTTTCGCGCAAAATTTAAACCGCAACGCAATTACATATATTTGCATATCTATTAGGCGTACATTCGAAATTACCATAAAAATATTGATAAAGCAATATTTGCATGCGTATAAAACAAAAAATTCAACAACACACGCGCGCGCAGATAACCGAAATTGATTCTTCGTCGCGCGCACAAAGAGAAACATCATAAAATATTCACAAACGGCTTCAAATTTTCCCATCGCAGGCGCAATGTCCACGAATGGACTTAGTAAACAAAGCGGTTGAGTTTTTTTTTTGTATATCTGTTGTAATTTCGAGACGTTTTCTAAATTAAACTTTGCAATCCGCCCGATACCTTGGGAATAATGTCGCGCGGAAACGCCGAG
Source organism: Dalotia coriaria (assembly GCF_025399875.1). Classification (NCBI taxonomy): domain Eukaryota; kingdom Metazoa; phylum Arthropoda; class Insecta; order Coleoptera; family Staphylinidae; genus Dalotia; species Dalotia coriaria. The sequence goes on from NW_027045448.1 coordinate 12,113,490, forward strand.
GAATAAATTTGAAAAAATACGTTATTATTTAATGACGCATGGTTGTCGTCTGTACGCGATGTTGCCGCCGTCGTTGTAGTCGCAAGGACGAAGAAGCCGAACGCGATGTGCATTTTATGAATAAAACGAACGAGTCTCGTGTGCATGTGTGCAAGCAGCGCGCGACAAAGGTGCATGCGAGTGGAAAAGCGGCAGGAATGCATCCATTGAATTTATACTGGAATTACGCTCGTATCATCTTGCGACGCCTTAATAAAACGTCTTCATATTTTTTGACAATAATAGAATTTTTGTGGATGCCACGTTAGCATATGTCAGCCAGCTGCCATCGCGTGCGAAAGGAGGGTTGTAAAGTGAAATGCGCAGCCGAATCAAATTAGAGTTGAAAAAAATTGAACGAAGATTTAAAATTAATAAATATAAAGAAAAATCGTGACAACTGACCTGAGAAAAATAATTTTTTAGGTGTAGTCAATTTTTGATTAAATACATAACCATATATTAACATAAAATTAAATAATTAACAAAAATCAATAGCCATAATCCTTAATTAGTAATTACAGATAATATGCACACGATCAATAGCTACGGCGAGAGCTAATGCTGGAAAATTAATTGATTTATTACCATTTTATTAGCGACATACAAGTTTAGCCATGATAATTGAAACGCGGAGATTTGTCAAAAATCAACACTTGGCATAATTCATGCTAATCCGTTAATGTATGCATCAAATCTACTGCAATTTTAAAATTAAAATTTATACTAATAAGCAACTGAAAATGTTTTAATTAATTAAATATTAAAGTGTATTTAAAGCTTTGCTGCTCGTAAGTAATTTGAGCACTACACTTCGCCTGACAAAGTTCGTATCTTCGTTCGAATTTCATCACATTAACTACACCACTAAAACAGAACAAAGTGATGAATAGTGTCAACGCTATTTCCGCGACAGAATAACGCATAATATTAACGACGATCGTCGCACGAAGCGATAAACCATCAAAATGGATGTTTTACGCTTTCTATTAGATTGAGTCGGTCTCGCAAATCAGATTTTCCTACTTGGTATTATCGAGCTTTTAAGTGGTGAGAGCATCGTGATGAACGCGTTATTAAATTCGCTGACGCAACTGACAAGTTCATTTTTGCCCGGCGATTTTATTTGCGTCTAAATGAGCAAATTGATTTCAATTCGTAAATCGTAATAATTGGAAATCGCTGCTCAAGTCGTCACGCTAAAGAGCTCATAATACCGACTAGGATACTCGTAGATTTTCAGAAACGTCATATTAAAAAGTAAAAATTCATTCGTTCAGCATTTATCGAACATTTCGCTGAGTATCCTAGCGAGAACTTGAAATTAAATTGAACTTTGCATACTTTTTTCTGAAAAGTTGAACAAGTAATGAATTTTTTTTTGTGTTAATTTAGGTTATGAATGATTTTTGACAGACATAAAGAAAAAATGTGAAATAAAAAATCCGCACGAATATAAACAAATATTTTATGCTGGTGCTTAAAATCTGTAGCAAATAACAATAAAAAAACATATTTTGTGCCATTGTATGCATTGATTGTTTAAATACAGTCTGGCAATGGTGCGTGGATGAAGCGGCATTTAATATTTGCAAATAAAATAAAATCTCGATAGAAAAGCTTCAATTAGCGAGATGCTCTATAGCTGTGCTGCGTCTATTTACTTTTTCAATTCGTTGATTTAAAATAGCAGCAATATAAAAAAAATCGTATTTGTCGACGCGTTTTATTTGTTGATAATAAAATGATATTTGTTTACATGCGTACGAACATGATGACAATGCGCACATTATGCAACAAGGGCAAGCCAGGACACAATCTAATATTTAACGAAATTAACACAAAAACCAAATTAACACAATCGCCATCATAAAACGCCCGCCCACAAGCGCAAACAGCTATTAATAATGCATTCAACACAGGGCGAATTTTTGCGCTCGTTTTGTTCTCATTCTCAGCTGATTAGCATTAAAAACGTTCTGCTATAGCAGCAAAATGTATAGCAATACGATTAATTTTTGAGGAGAATTAATCATTTCAAACAAGCAAACCGAATAAAAATAATTAAAAATTTTATTGTCGTTTTGAATGATAAATTAATTACGCGCTCAAGTGATGAAAGTAATTTATAATACGCTCGACCTAGATTCGGATTTGTTATTTGGTCGGGCGGCGCGCAATAAAATCAATTTGCTATTTACGTTCTTACGTTCAGGCGGTGCAACACGAATTATAGGAAGTTGCTGTACGAGGTGCATCCGGCGAAGAAACACAAACGTTGTAATTCTTTTGTCGTGCGCCCATGCAGAAATATTAAATTGCACACGACATGTGTTATAGGCGGCAACCCAAATCACAAGTGCATGGGAATTCCCGTCAATATTTGTGATGGACTAGTGTTACAATAGCTTTACGTTTAAATGAATGCACATATCCACGTTGTAAATTGCAAAAAGTTGAGATGAAATTTGTATCTGATTTTGTATAGTGCCGCGCACGTCGGTTTGGCGGAACAACAATACTCACATCCACACAAGGAAATGGCGAAGTTATATTGCTGTAATATTGTGTGAAATCGTGGCGAATGCATAGTTCGAAAACTATTTGTCGAGCGGACGCGCGCGCGAGAGGTGGAAGAGTTCGCACGTGCAATTTTCTCCGTTGCGCCACGAAAATTTATAAATACGAATTTATTTTCTCTAAATGCAAACCTGAAAGCGATATTTCAACGCGCCTGATATTTATTTGCTGCTTTGAATAAAGCATTTTCGCGGAAATACACTTTTGGCGCTATAAACCACTAGATGGCGTTGTTTGTCAGAAAAAATAATAAACACAAAAAATCCAAACAAGTACGACTATTTCGACAATCTCATAATAACAAATTGTTTCCGCTCACGGCACGATGGAGGAAAGAAAATTGACAACGATTATTCACACTGGTTGCACATGGTTGATGTCGAATGTTTGAACGTGCGCTGGTATTTTGCTGAGGATATTAGCGAAAATAGAAAAACCTTTCGCGCACACGCTCAACGAACCGAACATCGGCGGCATGTTGTTACGCAAAAAAGTTTTGCTTTTGTTATTATCGTCGGAGCTGGAGGCGGAGGCGGCGTGGGATTGCCTGTTTGCTTGTTAGCGCACGCCGCACAAAGCCGCCAACGTCGGCATATGGATAAGGATGACGAAACGTGACGCGAATATTCGCGCCTATTAATATTGTATTAATGTTTCGTGTGTTGCCTACACCAAAACCGCATTTTTTTCACTTACGCAACATGATTTTATTAAAAAGTCAAAATATAAATTTCCGCGCCACGGGCGAAAAACTTCCGCACGCGTATTTAAAACTTTACATTATATTAAATATAACACACAAATTTGCACAGGATACGATTTTGAGTGGATTAAATTTTTTCGGCGTTGGTACATGATCATAGCATATTGTTTGTGAACGCAAGCAAAGACCCAGAAAAAAAAGATTCAAAACTTAGTAACGCCGTGATGCCCTCCTGGATAGGATAATACTGTTCTCACGGGTCCGATTTTTTGCCGACGTACAAAAACTTTTTTTTATCCGATGTAACCTACCTCGGCGGAAGCAGCCGCGTGTCGCGACAACAAGAACCGAAAAAAGGGAGCTGCGCTAATGAAAAGCATTCACATTATCTTATCACTTTCAAAGCAATGCGATTTGCATTTATATTGCCTCCGATATCAAGCTGCAACACGAAGATACTTGTTTATACGCATAAATTTAATTAAACTTTTTTATTCGACACTTGCCCACCTACCCGAGTACGAATTAAGTCATAAAAATTAGATTTAATTATCCGCAACAAAAAAGACTAAAGGTGAATGGAATGAGTGTGTGTTGGATGTTCATTGCGTCGTCTACCGCCCCCGAGAGCATACGTGGCATGCATGTTAATCGACGAATCTCAACGCCATCAAAGGTTGCCTACATTCAGCGCTACGACAAGAAACAATTGCAGATTCCTGCAGTGACAATGTTTGGTATTGTCTCAGTTGAGTGTAAAGATTACATGGTGTGTTAGGCAAATAATGAGGTTGTAAGCGACAATACTAATAACACGATGCAGGCAAACCTCATCACATTTCCTTGCTGTACAATTGTTGTTTATTTAAGGTTAGAATACACATTAGTGTGGCACGAATCAACCGCATGTGTGTATGGTGAACCTGTTTGTATAAAGTTCAGGTTCACTCACAAGATTCAAGATTATAATGAGAAAATGCGATGAAAAAAAAAGATGTAATACTTTTTGCTCTTCCAATTATAATCAACTGCCAACGACAAAAGGAAAACGATCGAGAAAAGGGTGGAGCTTGAAGTGGAAATTCAATATTTTTGTAATGATCCTTAAGTGACCGGAGTTATTGACGTACGGCGTAAACCGACAGACAAATATTTTCAAAGCGCCCGCTTGTGAGGCCCTGTTTTGCTTCGTTATGAGTAGTATTTCGTCGTAATTATTAAAAATAACAAGACCATTTCTACGTACTCCTCTTTCAGTGCTGCCGGTTGTGATGTCGGCTGAAAGCTTCGAAAATTGATACAACGCACGTCTGGCTGGCTTTAGCTACGAATATATACGTGCAATGCCTGCGCTGGCGGAAAATAGAAAAATATTCACCAATATTTGCAAATTGTCAGGTGCGCAACCAAGCAGGCGAGCGCTGTAACGAACCTAACGAAATCTCACGGGTCGCGGCGGCAACGAATTTCAAACATTCTCAACATTTTATAAAGTGTACGCGGCGCGCTGTGTTATCCACACAAAAATTCAACCGCACAAGAAAGTTTTTTATTGAGTTTACACCCAAAGTGCATTTGACCACATTCGGAATTCCGACATTCCGAAGAATAACAACTGCGAATAGTTTACAACTATTTATTAATGATCACGTCTTTTACGACGCAGGCAATCCAATTAGCATCGTAGAGTTGCGCGCTGCTTCTGAAGGCGAAACCACTTGATATAAAATATTTGCGATTGCTTTGTTTTCGGATGTTTGTCGTGTGCTTCAATCTGAAGCGGAACCTTTGCAGTGCAATCAAATGCCTCGGTTTCCTCATAAACATGCTCGGATTCTTCGAGACTCGTCTCCGGCAGCGAGGGAACAAAAGCAGCCAGGCGTAACGTGACCGAAAACAAACAATATTCAAAACAAATACGCAACAATCTCGTCGCGAACGCATACGCCAAATGTCGGTGGATCTTTTGTCGTACCTTCCATCTTCAATTGGCTTTGGGGTTTCGAGGAAAAAAGATGAATCCGAACGCGAATGCTCGTTACGCGCCCGCACGCAAAGCCGACATATTTGACGTCGAGCTGCCAGAGACGACTGTGCAAAACGCTACAGATTTACTTCAAGTGTTTAATAAAATGTTACAATATACACAACACAACTTGTTATTATTGTTAATATTAATATTATATGGCGCAATATACAATAACAAACAACCCTCGGCAATCGGGAAGCGAAGCACGATGAAAGCCAGCTGCCGGAGGCATCGAAAACAAGAAGTCGAAAGCCGAATGGAGTAAATTGAAAAAAAAGAAGAATGATTTATTATTTACGGTTGCGCGATGCGCACGAGAAAAAGTTGCTTTCTTTCGCGTTGTTATGCTATATATTTTAACCATCCCCCAGGTTGATAGTAAACAAATTTTCATATCATATCATAAAGAATGTTCAATAATCTCAGCGCGCATCCGGTTGGAAATAAAAGCACGTCGAGTTTTGATTAAATAAGAAAGCAAATCTACATCCGCCAAAATACGACTAAAAATATAAACATAAACAAATACTCTCATTTCGCGGCATGAATTCGAGATTATTCATTCATGAATAGTAATTGCATATTTATGACACTACTACTACATCCACATTGTACATTGATAATGATATGGATCACATCACAATGCCATCAAAAACTTTTCATATTAACCTAGTTAATTTCTGCGTTCGAAACAAAAAAGCGAAAAAAAAACGTTTTTTTTTTTCCATCCTACGCATCAACACCACATCAACTGGTGTATTTATATTAGACGCGAAATTTGCCATCGCTTAAACCCTGACTAATGGTGCTTCTTATCACGTTTGCGTGCCTTAAACGCCCTGGCATTTGAGTTTTTTTTCTGTTCTCTTCTCAGTGACCGGACAGCCGAGAACTTCCTTTTTGTCTTCTTTTATATAAACGTATATCAGCGTATATCAAGCAAATGCTCGCTGGCGAAAAAATATGTGGAGGCGCCGGGAGCGCGCAAAGCCCTGAAGAGTCAAACCATTCGTGGAGGCAATTTTAAGATTATAAAAAAGTTTCGCTCTCGCATCAGCGGCTACGCTAGATAAATTTGTTGAAGATGGGAATTTCGTCGCGCGTTTTTTTTTTTGCTGTGTGTCATATGTTTCTATTTCTATTGCGTCGCGAAAAGCGATGAAAACGATACAAATACATTCTAACTGATACGGTTTTTTTATTGTATAAATGCGTTCGAGTGTGTTTGCATACGTGCGGAAACGTTGAAATGAAATGTGGCCGAATACACACGAGCGTTTCCATTGAATTGATGATATTAAAAAGTATATAGGGTGTTAAAAACACAATAAAAGCCATTCATCGTGTAAAATTAACTAATCTGAACTCAAATCGAGCGAAATACATATTTTTTCAATGAGTATAATATATTAAACAAGTAAAACAATAACAATTGCTAAAACTGCAATATTTACATTTATACATTTTCTGTACGACGCGTCCGCTTTGTTCCAGCGAATATTTTAAACCGATGGATTGCTATCTGGCCAACTAATAATTTAAAAACTAAAACCACAAAAATATGCATCGATTCCAAATCGACGCGGGCGAAAAAAAATTAAACCAAACACAAAAGACACACAAATGTAAACGAATGCATAAAAGATCCACCGCATAAAATGCATACGAATATCGCGTATGCCATCAACGTACGCCGGTGTATTTATATTTGCCTACTTGCGATGCGAATAAAATATACACGCGTATGCAACCGGTCGTACATCGACTCGTCCTGCATCGCGATATGCAATATGACATTCGCACGGTGCACCCTCACGACATGTATGATACGCGAAACCAATGCGAGATTCTGATTCACCTTCAAATTCGAGCTCGGGTTTCGTCTACGTGAGAATATGTGTTTGTGTGTGCGGGGAATAACATCGATAAATTTGCATAACTTTGAATCGGGGTCGTCCGCGCGCGCGTGAGCGACGAGGAAAATATATTTTGAAAGATTTCCCCCGAAAGATACCTTACGCTTCCGGTTAGGGAGCCCCGAGACGGATATTTTATTAGGCGAACGGCAAACCCGACCTACACTACGAGTGCCAACCCTGCGGAAAGCTAAAAGTCTTCGATTTCGTTCCCATTCACGTTCACCACCCGAGTAGAAGGCTATCGGGTGCAGTTTTTATCGTGCGGTTTGCCTAAGCGATGATTTGTTGAAACGAATTTTTACAAATTCGAATAACTTTGATTTTTACAAATAAAATAAATAACCGCCGAGTCAGTGTAATTTGAGTTGCCTAAGTGTAAATCACGGGCGTAAAATTACAAATGCAAACCTTATATTTTCCTACTTTGGCGATGATTAACTCATTTTATGACAACTTTCCCAAGTCGCATTATCTTTTTATCTTTCGCCATCATTCGCCGTGGTTTTAAATCATAAAATCACGAGAAAGGCGTTAACGTCAAGGGGCAAACTTTTAAAACAACTTGACATCTCGCCATCAAATGACGACAATTCATCTTCGACCCCGCGCACATTAAAAAAATTAATAAAAATCTAATTTTCCATTTTGCTCTGTTTGCTTCGCAGAGATTGTTGTGTGCATGTGCCCATTAGCGTGTTTGCTTAGTTAGCATTTGTACATAATTAAGAGAGCGCGCGCACAGGAAAGTTAATTTCCACCCGTGAAGGCCACACAGCACCGCGCATAACTCTTTTCGGGAAAAGTAAATAAAAAATGAATTAACTACAGCGTATAAACGCAATAATCCGGATGATAAGCGTCGAAATCTGGCGCGCTTCCACTTTTACAACCCCGGCAGCGCCACGCAAAGGAAATTGCAGGAAACGCGAGCGGTGCAATTCCGCGCGTACCGGAAGCGCCAAACCTCGACGTTTGCGAGAACATCCGGACGGAGTACTTCAAGTACACACAGAAGTGCGCGGAGTAGTTCTTCAATAATTACGATGTGTGCGATTATCAAACATAAGTTAACCTAATCTAGACCAAACATAACCTATATTCCCACTATGCGCATATGTGCACCGTATAGTTTCTCTTGTTTTACTTTTTCGGGGTTGAATATTTTATTATTCTGGTTCACGTAACACATGGAATATAAAATTTTGTGTCGGGTGACACTGCGGAATGATGAATTGTTGATTGAATAAGCAGGCCAAAAACGTAAAAAAACACAACAAGCGTCTGCAGCATGAAGAAGAAGAATGAAAAGTTTTTGCACAGTGAAGAGCACGACGTACATGTAACACGAGCGCGGTACGTTCAACGAATGAAAGTTGAAAGGCTGCATGCGAGGACGATGCTCTAATCAGCGAAGGCGAAACCCGTGAAATAACTAAAAGAAGACTGAGCGAACGACAAAACGAACCAACTGCAAAACTTTTTTTCCTTGCACTCATTGCACTGTTAAAGAGTGCAAGACATGAAATTCTGTTTTAAAACTTTTAATTTTGCTCGAATTTCATTAAGTTTTATCAAAAAATAAATAAAAACTAAATAAGTTTATCGTTTGTTTTTCGCATCGCCACCCAGCATGCCATCTCTAGGCGGCTGCACAAACATATCAGAGGATATCCAGGACCTCCAGGACTATCGCGCAGTCAAGTTTAATTTTTTATTTACCGACACAAACCACAGTAACATTCTTTGAGGTTGCAAGGCTTTTTATCCCTGCCGGAAAAAACCGTTAATCTGGTAAGCATCACCGCAAACAATAAAACAGCAACAAAGGAAACCGTAAAAAACACCCAGTCATGTTTAATTAATCAACTTTAGTTGTGTTTTTTTTTTTGATTTTGAGATTTTGTGTGTTTGCAAATCAATGCTAGATTAGCTGTTAGATAGCCGTGCATTGCGTTTGTACATATTTGCAGCTTTGTGCATATTGATCGATTTTCGGCCGCCGGTGGAAATTTAATTAATCGATGCACGACGGTCAAATGGCAAATTCGAAACTCGGTTCGGTTTGGTTTGGCGATTGAAACCGCTGCCACGAAATGTGTACACACACCGGGCGCCCACCAAACGCTGCGATGGATTAGCCGCAATCATTTGGTGGTTCACACTTGTTACCAATTGTTGATCGAATGTTTGACATAGTCGCAAACACAACGTAAACTTTCACAATTGCTCCCATTTCGAATATTTTACATAATTTACATTTACATTATACAACTAGTATGAAAACCAAATATTTTAAACACGCAAAAATTAAAAAACATGAAAATTACACCGTAAAAGAAAAATTAAATTTTTTCTTTTAAAAATACAATTAAATGCTTGTAAAATTGCTATTAGTGTAACTCTTCGAAGAAAACAATCTCGACCAGCATTCGCCCTGTGTCGGAAAAGAATATTTATCCAATGTTTGTCTCGAGATTCTCATCTAAAGATCTAGTGTAGCATAATTCGATTACGCGCGGCGAAACTTTCGCTGTTTGTTTCAGTTTCCGTTCTTCCGTTTTCCGCTCGCTCGACGTCGAAGCGTACTTCAACCGAATAAAATTCACTCAACTCCTTCTACCCCGCCTCCAATTTTCCTTCGCCTAGCTAGCCGCGCTGCACTGTTGTTTGTCTTAGCGACGATTTCGCCGAAACAGTATGCGATACAACATCATCTCGCAGTAACAGTAGCAAGAAGAAGAAGCGATAGTGAAAGCAAATAAGTAAGCTCGTAATGATTATGGAATTCTTATACGCTTACACTCACACTCCCCGAATGCCGACACTAATTCCTTCCGAGTCTTCCATCCGCGCTTGTTTTCTTATTTCAAAATACGCTATTTGCGTATGTTTTAAGTGCCTCTTCACGCTGCCGCGCAAAAGCCTGCCATTCTGATCTGTTGTTATTAATTCGAAACGATTACGGCGAATTTATTTTTGTTAACAATTAAACTTAAATTGAAATTGAACTAATTTTCGTGATTATCTAATTTTAAACAAGCATAAAAGCCTCTAAATGTCGCTAAATTTCTTATGGCTTAATTTGAAAACAAAATTATTTCCATTGAAAGCTTTTAGATTAATTAATCAAGTCTAATCACGTATTTTCCATCGCCTGATGCGATTATCCACCGCAACAATCAATACGCAGTCACATTGCAAACGACAGTTAAACATCGTATTAACTATTTACCCCGTGGCGTACGAATGCACTTACAGGACGATGAGCAAGACATGTTGGTTGCCTACCTCACCGGCTGCATGCTATCTATCTAAACTTTAGGTTAGAAACGCAATCTAGTTGGATAACTGGACTGTAGATCGATATAATTTCAATTTTACATAAGTTAGTCATGTCAATGTCTAATAATAGACACTTTGAGATGAGACGAAGGTAAATGATACTCAAACATGATTTAGTGTTAAATTTGACAATTACCTACTGTAATTGAATTGATATAAAGTAAATAATTCCGAGTCAAGGCAAAAATATATTCTATTATCACTTGCACTGGCTCTCAACTGGCTCGTCTTTGCATAATCCATGCTTAAGACCGCATCCCAGGAAGAAACCGCCGAACGAAGTGACTCTTCCCTTTCAAGCACTTGTTGGCTTGTTGCGGTCGCGCGTTCAAGTGAAGCTGTACGTATACTTGGGAGGGTAAAATGCGCATTCAAGAAAGGCTCGTGAAAGGCGAACCAAGTGGTAAAAGTGGCAAAATGCGCGGACGCACTTTACCCTCTTGCAGGGCACCAGCGCCAGAGGTGAATGCGATATTTTTTATTCCATTCCGAGTGAGGAGATATCGTTACATCGCCCTGGGGAAATTTTCGCTTTATGAATTTACTTAAAGATTACAAAGTTTGCGTCAAGTTGGCGGTGGTTTATTCCAAGGGACACTCGCAAAGGCTTCCGGGTGTTGCGCACCGAAGGCAACACCAAAGACAATGTGGTCACGCAGCCAAGTATACACAAACTGTTTAATTCTTTGAAAAATGTTTCAAAACAATAGAAATATTTATTAATCAAAAATTATTGAATTATTATCGTAAATTTAAAATTTAAAATGATTTTATTGATTTGTTGATGTTTTTTGATATTTTTTCAAACACACTGTATTGTTATAGAGTTGTTGAAGCCATGTATATGTATGAAATGTCCCTGTTTAGTATTTATATAATATTAGGCCGACACGCGAGGGAGTAGCCCCATCGCACGGGCCTTATTGCTGCCCTTTATCACCCTCACACACATCATGCGAGCGTCGACGACTCGCCACGACGATAAACCCGGTGCTTTCGGTCTATCAAACAGATTTAAATGCTCTGCTTGCAAGTCGCAAGTATTTTAAAGTCAAATTGCTTCGGATCGTTTGCGCGCAGACAACGGCGCCATCTGCGGGGCTCAGCTTTGTGCTATTTACAAGTCGATAGTAATGTCGGTGATTTATTCCGATGGATTATGCAGGCAATAATTTAGAATAAGCTTCCTATTGATAACAATTTCAAATAATTAAATTGAAAGCTTTTAAATAAATAAAAAGCAATTGAATTGAAGTGCGGTGTGAATGTAATGTTGGTTGCCTAACTTATTGCTTTTAAGAGAAAATGTAAATAAAATGTTATTTCTAAGGATATTATAGAATAATTAAATATAATATTCTATTGATACCTTTTTGGTGGTTTTATGATACAATTGGTGTAATCCTCCATCAAAAAAAGTTCCACGAACTCTTCGTGCGTATCGAAAACTCCTCACCGACTGAATAATGTAAATTTCAACCGAAATCCGTTTACACAAGCTAATACGCCATTGCGTTTGGCTTAGCATCCATCTCATCCAAGTTCCCCACGAAATAGAAGCAGGAAAAGCGTGAGGAGCCGCAAAAGATCGAAAGAAAGCAATGAATGACATTCATATGCATACGTGCCACATGCGCCCGCCATTTCAAAAGCAAGCCAACCAGATTTACAAATCGTTATTGCCTTCCACGCTTTTTCGATTCATGCTCCACCGCGCGCGTGCACACTCACACATTTCCTCGGAGAATAAATAAATCCAAAGAATTTCCAACAATTTCCATGTATGAAATGTCTTCACTCACACGGATGACTAAAAGATAACCGCTTAACCGGAAGTGTAAGTATAAAGAGGGTGAGGCGGATCAGAACTTATTTGAAAAGCGGAAACCGAAGGTAAATAGACGAAAGAAGGAGCCGATTATGAATAATTTATAAGAGGGTAAACACAATTTTCCACAGATTACCAGCGGCGGTTTGATGCGAGAAAAAGTGAGAGACAATGTTGCAATATGCACCTCGGGTACTCGTAAGTAACTGCTTACAATATCGGCAATATTGGATCTCTTGCATAGTGAGTGGCAGCTTTAATAAACCGAAGTTTACGCAAAGTTTACGCGCGTATGAAGTGTAACGGCTCATTGAGCGCATCGTCAAGCGACGCGCTAGTAGAACACAACTGTTGTTTATCTCACAGACCCCAAGATGCCTTTCAACAGCTCCCCGGGTGACGATAACCCTCAATCTGACCGCGTGGCGTGTGGTTATGCAACTCATCATACTCAACAACTTAAAACGCGTAAGGTGGGTTGCAGTGTAATTATTAATTTCTTGCTTTGCGCTAGTCCCCCAGAGGTTACGCCGTTTTAAAGTCGTAGAGGCGCAAACATTCGAAACAAACAGCAAACACAAACAAGCGTCGGGGAAAAGAGCGTACTCCCAGGCGGGTGCTGTCATTGCGCCCGTTTCAATTTCGAAATTAACTTTATGCTAAATTCGGAAATTTCCACCTCACGCGAAAATGCAAAAGTGAATCGGTGCGCCATCCAAAATTGCCACGTTCTTTACTTTCGGTGTGCCGCAAGTTCAAACTTGACTCATACCGCAAATCGCAGCGAGAAACTTTAAAAGTTCGGGTGCTCCACAAGAAAAATGTTCCACTTGAGCAGCGAATAAAAAATAGTCGAGTGGAAAGTTTGCTCCTGCTTCTTAGTGCTTAGCATAGCTTCTAACAGAGAAACGGTATTCAAATATTGATTTTTATAAAACACCCGTAATATAACAATTAAAAAATCAATTAATTCTTAAATCTATAGAATTTTCTTTTCTTCTGTGTTTTTTTATCGTCTGGCGCAGAAAGTACAATTTTCTTGAGTAAATCCCTAACCCAGAAAGTAAACTAGCAATGTGTCCTTGTGGTTCGGTGGTTTTGCGGTTATCTCTATGTAAATGCATAGTGCATGTTACTTCGTGTGTATCATGCGCGCATAATGCTTGCAAATCTATTTCGGTCTTGTGCAACGCCAACGCATGGAACTAGAAGTAAGTAGCGCCGTCAACGGCGGAAAAGTGAAGCTAGTGTTTTGGGCATAATGCAAACTATGTTTACACACAAACTTTGTTTATTTATAACTTCAAAAAATGACTAAATGTTTCCGTTCCGACTCAAAACGCATTGCTCATGTTTGTATTCATTTCCAATTATTTTTTCAACGGCTTCTGTGTTCCATGTTTAAGGTTAGCTATTTACAACACTTGTTTTGTTGGTTGCATGCGTGGCGCGCAAGATATTTATAAATTTAGATCAACGCGCGCGCCATGCTCCAGCTATTGAAAACACATCAAAAGTATTTATGAGTGAATGAATAAATACATGGAATACTTGAACGCGCTATACGTTCACACGCCGTCAAGCAGTTCCGCTGGTAAAACCCGTAAAATTCTAAAGTGTTGCTGAGTGCGTTGGACGTCGATGGCGCCGTCAATGGCGTCGCTTCAATTTTTTTGCGCACATACTCATAAATAGCGTGTAAAAATAAAAATCAACACAAAGTTCATGTGCTGCGGTATGTGTTTATGTGTGGCAACAGCGGAAATACGCGAATGAATGGCGACGCTAATTATACTGTCAAATGCACTCGCTACTCAACGTTTTGCAAAACGATAAAGTTATGATTTTTCTCCACTTTGTGTGTTTCTTTTTCAATCATTTACTACAAACATGTAAGTAGTAAAATGGACCCCACATTGATTCAAAACTTTTCCACGAAACATTTTCCGAATCGAACGCTTTGTAAACTTTATAGTTTACAGCAAATAAATTTATTTCGTGACAAGCGACAACTTAAATCAAACTTTGATTTAACTCGCTGGCCAACCCGGGTGTTTAAAGCAATCGTAATAAAATGCGTGCGCAATTTATCGCCGAGTTTTTCGCTGAGGACGTGGACAAGAATTAGTATCTTCGTCCAATCGTTAAACTCCTCCAAACCGCATGACGTGAACACACGTTCGGGCGGGATGTCAAATGGAACTTTACGAAACTCAATTATAACGTCCGATTATCGTTCCATTTTCCGGCTTCCCGACACTGTTCCAACGCTCCGGCGTTTCTTGCTTTGGTTTCAAGTTCGGGCGCGATTTGACTACGCTCCTGCAGTGTGTTCAGAGAGCACGGAAACATATTTCTTCGCTAACACATCCTACTACAAGTAATACTGTCACTCGGGGATTAAATCTTAATAATAGTAATTTAATTCCATAAAAAAACCATGAAAACCACTAAAAATTTTATTTTTTATAAATTAATCAATAAGTTACTCAAACGTTTAGTAAATTTATAAATTCAAACTTCTCCACTCAATACCCAACCGTTTAAAGTCATTAAGCTTTGCAATTCACGTTGCGAAGCAAAACTTGATGAAAACTCAAGAAGTAAAAAAAACATCAACGTCACGGCGTTACTTAGTGTTACTCTGACTCTCCACTCAACAAGAACCAAGTGAGTATATAATATGAAAAGTTTTCGCAAATTATCCGAGACATTTAGCTTCGCTTCGTAATCGAATCGATGCCGTGCGCAATGCCGGCCGAGTTAAGTTGCATCGTAAAAAAAATCAGTACTACTACTACTACAACCAAGAGTAACTTTAGGGGTCGAAGGGTCGATGCGGCAATGAGCGAGATCCAACGCCACCGACGTAATGGAAGTAATAGACAAGAGAGTTCTGATTAAAACGTCACTGTCGCCCGCGATGGTTTAATCAGAATGCGTTACTATTCTAATTAACGTGTTTCATCCGCACGGCTCAGGGCACGAACCATGCGAGGATGAGTTATGCGCATTGGTTGTTTATTCAGCCATCTGCATAAATATCGCTCGAGTGCAGCCAACTAGTCCAGTTAATATATTTAGACGCATTCGAATTGACACAGATAATTCTGCAATCAAATTAACGCAATTTCTATTCAAAAACATGAAAATTTTACTTTTAAAAAATATAGAATATAAAAAAATATAATGTGAATATTAAAGTGACAATACTAATGTGATGCATTATATTGAACGTAGCATACGCCGATCCTCCGTGAACCAAATTGAATAAAGTTGTTGTTTTAATAAACTACTCGTACGAGGAGATATTTTATTACCGCGCGAGTGTGCGAGCTGTTCGCACCTCGTTCGTCTGGCACACAGTGCCGCACGAATTCGCGCGCTTCCGCTAATTAATTATGAGCGCATACGTGTGCCGGATGTTAACGTGCGCCGCCGCCGCCATGTTGGTAGATTCTAAGTCAACCCCGCACCAAACATGCGTTCGTTCTGTTTATTACAATATTTGTCACGTGAACAAAACTAAAACCGCACTTTGCGCTACACAACAAAAGTAGGAACAAAATAATTACGTAATAGTTTTCCCTCTATGCATCACGCATATTTATTATGTAACGTTGGTTGCCTATAAATAATAAATATTAATCTATATGTTTCCAAGCGTATGTGCAATTTTTTAACGTTTACGGTATGTTTGGTTGCCTATACTATAAATTATGTAAGTTATAATTTGCGCGTAATAATTCAAAGAAATTTGCATAATTAACAAGCAATAGTTTCGAATCGCATTGATTAATGCGTGTGCTGATAATAACGGCGGAATTAATTTCGAATACACATAAATTGTTAAGCAACCGGGGCTAAAATTTGAAATTTTGAGCTGCAATCGATAGCGCAGTAACAGATTGAGTAATTATGAGCTAATCGTATCATTATTTATGTGCGATTCATTATCACTGTATCAATTATCAATTGGGCGAATATTAACTGATAAATTACCTCAAATCAATTCATTTTGATTATTATTTCGTAAAAATTACACAAAAATTAATGCCACGTATTTATCAATTGCATAATTTACATAAATGTTTTCTATTTGTTTAGAGAAGTAATTTTAATTAAGATTCTAGGAATAAGCATGTAGTGTCATTGACACTATTCAATGTATTGCGTTTATTGCTCGTAAAATGTATGTGCACTGTGTTTAAATTTTAATTTATCTGTTTTAAGAGAAAAAATAACAAAAAATGTTTAATTTAATTTTTAAATAGCAGTAAAACACATTTAATTAATTATTAACAAAATTTTCTAATAATTAACATTGTCTTCCCTATGTTCGACTGCTTATACCGTAACTCAAACCATTGTAAAACTGAGTTAAATATGATTTTCATGCAATATGCTTTGGAAAGTTTCCTTCAACCTTTATCAAACGCATTATTCTGATTCGAAGCGCCCCCGACAGATAAAATTTAACGTCTCTTACACTTTTCTTACGTTCCGGCGACTGGTTTCTTGCGGTATGTCTGCGACTTGACTGCGGCGAGTCCTTCGAATTCGTACGAAGGTACGCTCGCGCTTAGCGCAACCGAATCAGCGCGCCGGACCTTAAAATTTATGCTTCCGCTGCAAATTTCTTCCAGGCAATAAAGATTTGAATGTGATTTATACAATGTTATCGCGGTTCGTACACCGGTCGTAACTTATACCCGCGACTATAATCTGCGAATGAACAGGAAGACCAAACAGCGAATACCTTTAAATTGCGATCGAAATTTAAAGAAATAAGATTACAACTTATGACAAAAAATTTAACTTTTTACGCCTACGCACAGAGTCAATATTATTGAACTTAATGCATAATAAATAATTAAATGTAAATTAAACCCTTGTGAACATCCTCGGCGCGTACATGAGTCAAGAGTAAAATAAATAAATAAGCAAAGTGCGTCTTTGCAAACATTACAATCATTAATTTATTCACGCATCCGAAGCATCCGTCGAGCCTTGTGTTTACCTAGCGAGGAGCGTAAATACGACGGCGGACGCAACAACACAATAAATAAACGCCCAAGGTACCGAAATTTGGAAAAATATTTTAACAATGGGTGGGTTCTAATCTCGGCGGCTGTATGCGCGCCGCACAAACGTCGAAAATTTATTTCAATTCAGCGCAATAAACAGGCATTCGTCGAACTCGTGGACCACACAAAAATGTTCATAAATTATTTGACCCAAAACCCATCAAAACATGCATACAGTATATCGGGATATTGTATTGTATGAATATTTTGATGATACAATTTACAATATGATCTGGTTACGCTTTGGGCATGAAATTTCGATACGAATACGTTCAACAATATTATCAGCTTTTGTTATTTCAGATTCAATTACCAATCTATGTAGTTTTAATGATCATCCTAAAGGCAAAGTTGGATTATTGCGGAATTAATCATAAATAAGATCAAAAATAGATAAATTTTCATTTTAAATTAAAAAATTGTTAAATGTTTTTTTTTATTTAATGCTAATTCATGGTCATAACATGCATGTTTATATTTTGAAACACTAAATGTGTAAATTAATGAATTTATATCCGTACAACGAGACTACTAGAGTTTTAGCTTTGATCTTGTGAGAGTTAATAAAATTTATCGTGCTCTGCGAGCATGTTTAGTGCTCGGGCATAAAAATTATTAACTTTGTCATCGCTTCCAGACGGTATCTTTTGTATTTATTAATAGAATCTTAAGCTATGCAACGCTGCGCGTCTAAATTCAATCAAACAATTTAAAAATTAAAAATATTTTCTCTTTTTACATTTAATTTACGGTTATTTGATTCTCGAAATTTTTATTTCAAATTATATTCCTGTAAATTAAAATAGAAATTTAATGTTTCGTAAAATAAACTCGAATAAACTACTATTTGCGAAATATTAATTGTTTTCCGCGCCCGAGTCATAAATGTATTTCTACTCCACAGGAAAAAACCTACAAAATGTACATTAGTATTTATGCATGCAGTAGAATGCGCATAAACGTCGACTGTTATTGCGTTATTAATTGAAACTTCTTGTAAACATCATCATTTCATAACCGTGTTTATTTGCAAATGTTTCCATCATTCTCATCACAGCACAACAGGTACCTATAAATCAATTCTAGGCGTGCATGTTTTGTTTTATTTTACAGCTACTGTAGAATAACGACGACGAGTGTCTTGGAACACATGCAGGAATCCAAGCATCACAGGAAAGCACGTTTTTACAGCATTAACTGCACTCGCAATCATGCTGCGGGCCATGTTTTAATTGCGTCGCGAATCGCGCATGATAATTCGATCATTTGGATTCGTGATCGCGAATTAACGACGCGCACGCTCCCCGAACCGAACCTTTTCCTGGAAATATCTCAACTACACACGTTAAACATTTAAATTCGGATTAAAATTTCGTAATTTTCGTTATAACACATTGTTTTAACAGATGATTCTTGCACGTAGGTAATATTTAAACGAAATGAAACTTAGGTTTTGCTTTCTTTGCGTTCGTGCTGTTGTGGTGGTTGCAATTTCAGCGGAATTAAAATTTTTAATCAAAGCATGCTCACGACGAATGTAATTTCTGCGCCGCGTGCGCGGAATACCAACAAGTCATTGGTAGTACTCGTAGAAATATTTTTCACGTTTATTTTGTTTCGTCTAGTGTGCAACATTAAATTCGTCAAGCGCCTAATTTCGAATTTGTGATTTGATGTGTGCAGTGCCGTCGAATACGCAAATGTAGATCAACAGAAAACCATTTACCAAAATGAATAATTTACATTATCGAGTGGACAATACGGGCAAAGAGAAAGAGCCAATCATTAGGTAACCAAATTGTTTCGCTGTTCTGTTAAACATTGCAGCTGTGTTAATCGAAATCAATTTCGCCAATAATTTCGCATTAATATAATGTAATTCTGATGTTGATCAAAACCCCGCGTATATTCTTTATTAAAATTTGCCGTGTTTCATAAATATTAAATTAGTATAGGTAACGCCATCTATTATATACATATCTAGTTAATTTTTTTAAAATTTTTTATAATAAAAACGATAATCGCACATCGTTTTAGTAACATATGTGACAAGTACTTGAACATTCCCAACATTTTGTTTTTTTTCCGCGCTATGAAAAGGCAGATTGAGGAATCTCACTTTTCGGATGAATTATTGCCAACTTTTTCAATGAGGAGCACCATCACGATGATGGACTAGCGCGCGATGATGAAGCAGTTTGATGGAACAACGCGGTGACAACTTCTTTTCACACGACGCGACTAGACAAGACGACAAGCAACGCGCGAACGAAAAAAATACGCCGGCTAGAAAACATTTTCATGGCGTGGGAAAGAGTGTATTGGTTACTTACGTGTTGCTAGCTGCGAGCGCACGGCGAACGATGGCGGCAATTTTCCCCATCTATCATCCTCATCTTCGTCTTCGTCCTCGGCGCGACTCGGGCGGTTAGACAATGCGAAGAAGAAGAGAAGCAACAGGAGCAAATCAAGCAATCTGTAACAAGCAAATTTACAAAATTATTCTTTTAGTTATATTTTTATAAACACAAATAAAGAACAAATAAAAATAAAAATTTCGTACAATTTATTTATACGCGTAGTTGTCGTATATTCAAATTTTAAACATCACTACACTACTATTCGTACAGCACACAAGGTAGATAATATTTAATATGAAAACATGCACGCGTCGTATATTCACAATTCACAACATTCTCGTACTGTTTTGATGTAGATGGTGTCTGGGCCGATAGGAGTTCAGAATGTAAACAAGCGAAGAGGTGACACGCGCGCGCGGTAACATTCGATAACGAATGTGCGGAGAAAGCGGTCGGAATGTGTGGTCAATAAATCGCAATTTGAATTACAGTAGAATGCAGATGAACATCGCACCGCGCAACAACAACAACAGCCGCGTGCTTCGATATTGCAACGAATGCGATGTTGCGCTGTCAAAATGTCTCTCTGACGAAATGGAGCGGATAAATCATTTAAACTTTGAATTTTCAAACAACTATACGTCGAGTCATAAATTAATCAGTAGGTGGTTTTAGTTTTTTCAATAAATTCATTAAATATTTGTTTATTCATGAATTATTCGTAAATTATTCAAGTTATCATCAAAATTCATTTAGATATTTATTTATTAACAAATTTTAGATGTAAATCTGTTTAAATTAATTGTCTATGTTTTTTAAAATTAGATTTTGCAAAATTTTCAAGCTCTTTATTTTATTATGGCATAACATTTGATAAAATAATCATAAAAAGAAAATTTGTACTTTTTTATGGGATTTTATGGAAAATTCATTAAAATTAATTAATTGTTGTTGATGTAGAAAATAATTACAATTAAAAATATTAAAACCAACATCACCCACATGCTTTTCAATAAATTCATTAAATATTTTGTTAATCAATGAATAATTCGTAAACTGTTCAAGTTATCATCATATTGTTTTAAAATATTGATTCATTATTAAATTTGAGATATAAGTATGTGTAAATTAATTGTCTATGTTTTTGATATAAAAAGTTAATAACATTTAAAGTTAAATTTGTAAAATTTTCAAAATTTTAGTTTAATTGTAGCATAACTGTAGATAAAACATTCTTTAAAAGAAAATGTATACATTTCCGATGCATAATTTAACTCTAAAGTAATTTCTGTAAAAATAACTAAAATTAATAAAATGTTGATGAAAGTAAATAATTATTATCTAAAAAAAATTATAAACCATCACAACCCACGCATTTATTCCGCAATATTTACAATTTCACATAAATTGCAAAATGTGTTTCACTTGAACTTTTTATCCCGTTATTTTATTGTTATTAACATTTAATTCGGTCGTTTCGCTTCAAGTGTATGTTATATGTATCCACAAAGTAATTTGAATAAAATGCAAACTTCATAACCGAACCCATTCGCACCGTCAACATTTTCCTTGTTCAACGTTTAATGTTTAATGCTGTTGCGCGCAATGAATCCGAATAACCTCATAGTATACATACATAGTTAGGCGCAATGAAAACAAAATGCTCTTTGATTGCTCAATAACACCGTTGATATACGCAATCTATACAATGCCGGCGCGCAGCGTGAAGTCAACAATTTCAAATGTGCAGCGAGTAAAATGCACCCACCTACTGTTTAAACTTCATCATTTAACTGATGAAGAAAATTATGCACAGATTGACCGATAAAAATACGAAATATGTCAGAAACATTACAACTCTTAATTTATCGATGAGAAAATGATGATTTATCCAATAAAAAAGTTGTAAATCATAAATTATTTCATTTTTTCGGTTTGATGATGTGATAATTCAACGCGTGTGCGTCTTATGCAAATCAAAGTGTTTGTATTAAGTTAATTGACTAATTAGTATTCATAAATTCAGCTAAAACAATCAACAATATTGAAATATACGAATTTATTAATAGAAATCATTAAAATTCTAAAATAATGATGTCTTATTATCATAATATTGTCATTCGTTAACAAACCTAATCGTTGGCGAGTTGATTTTTGACTTGTCGCAGAAAAAGTCACCGAAAACACGAAACTAGTCGGCGTGAATGCAAATGCGATCAGCGCGAATATCGACTTTAATCAGATTATCAATCGTGCCGACATCTCTCGTCGGAAACTGGAAGCTGCGATGAGCACAGCGGATGAGAATACGCAAATTACCAAATCAAATTTCGCTCTCAAAATAATGAAGCACAAACAAATGTAAATACATTTTCGGGACGAGTATTAATTAGTAAAACATAAATCCAATCAACAAACCTATTTATAACCGCCGCAAACAAACGGGCAGCAAATGTTAATTAATAACAAAAGGGAATAATTTGTATTGTAAGCAAATTCAATATTAATATTAATAATAATCACAATAACACAAAATAAAACCGTGTATCATAAATTTTAATAATAGACATTCATCACTTTACCAATATTTTAATCAAAACTGATGGAAAATTAACGAAAATTATTTTTAAAACAAAAAAGTTTTAAAAATTAAATTTTCCATGAAATCTTCTTGATTTATCTTGTGGTAATTTATAGCTTTTACTACTGTGCGCGTCCCTTTTACATCTGGTGCAACCCAAAACCCACGAGTGTGTTATTTGTAGATTGATATCATTTTACTCTTAATTTAGAGCTAGTAGCAACCTACCACTATGTAACCATTGTGGTAACCACCAATTAAGTACAGATATAAACAGGAAGAAAGCCTGCTCTGTTTATTTTCCCTATTTATACAATGTGTACAATAAAATTAACGTGAAATGTAAATATTCCACATTGTATAATTTATTTTATTGCACATATGCTGCACTAGACAATAAAAAGTTTTGCTTTCGTTTCGGAGGCGTTGCGGCCCTTCAAGGGCCTTGACACAAATTTATGAGGGAGCAACCTGTTGCTAGAATAGAAAAGCCCGCAGGCTGGGCGGCTGCTAAACGGGCGGGTTGGGCGCGCGAGCAAAAGCACCCGCAGAGTCTCTTTAATTACACGCCCGAAAAGGACACAATACAATTTACCGACGGCGATCGCGTCCAATTTATTATCACGGCTCACTGCGAGATAGTCGCGTCGGAAACCCTCTGTTTACGTGCTGTCACGTGCAGATACCGGTCTAGGGGCAGGCGCAGATTCCTCGGCGACCACTAAATTCCACCACTAGACTTCTTCCAAAGTTATAATACTAGTGTGGAGATAAATCAGGTGCTATAAGTCAGGACTATGTAAATATACTCCTAGTTTCATTTCACTTCATTCATTTTTATTTTACGTTTTGAATTTTTTATTCGGCTGGAAGAGTTTGGTGGTTAATAAAAAGACGCACGCGATCATTGAAATGGACATGATCTCGGGATATTAATCTACGACCAGTGAGCAGGAAATTTATTGTTGTTGATTTATTACTAGTCATGTTACTAATGAAGTTTTTTTTATTGCTTCGCAGACGTTTGGATGAAACAAGAGATGTGAATGTGTAGATTCTATTCAAAAAATAAATGAGACTTTTGTTTTGTCTACTTTTTATCTATTCTCATTTATTGTGATAAACAAAATTAACTTTTTAGTAATCATCAACTTTAGTTGCATGTCTCGATGTGATTTTAGCGACAATACGAATGGTCACTTGGTCAGTACTTGCCTCTAAACTTTTAAGTTTTTTTTTATTCTTGCTGTTTTTTAAAGGCACGTTGATTTATTTTACAACCGCCGAAATAAATGTCCACCGCGCCGGGTTCTTTCGCGCAGATAAATGACGGAAATAAATCATTACGAGCATTGCGACGTCGCGCTTTTTACAGCCTGTTTTTATGCATTATTTCTCGTTTTACTCCATTTCTGCGTACACTCAGATGTTTTTTCTCCTCGTACGCGCACGAGGAAATAAACGTGACATCTTAAACCTAAAAATTTAATTTACAACATGTTATGATTATGACATAACCTGCGTGCAATACTAAAATTTTAAAATTTATTATGCTAGCAGCTATAGTTGCAAGAAAAAATGACGCAACATTAAAATTGATTAGTTCTCAAATAATTTTCCGCCTTGGAAATTAGTACAGTTCGTAAATTTAATTAAAATTCTCTTTACGACCTACAATAAAACAAAAACATTCTGTCTAATTAATACGCCGAAGCTTCGAGAATTAATTAAGCAACCTGTTGATACCCGAAACGTGTTAAACATTTAAATCTCATGCGCACTGCACAGTTGAAGTTGAAAAGTAAAACAAAATAAAAATCTGATGAAATCGTTCATCTTTTACTGCGTGCTTTGTGTTCGTTTCAGTTTAAATTGTCTGCAGTGAAAGGAAGTGCAACATCTGAGCTCTGAGAAGTTCTGAATGGAGTCGGACACACCCGTTTAGTCATTACTCGCTTTTTTCATTGATGAGCGCGCTCGTGAAGATCGAGATACCGAGGAAGACAAGAAGAAGAGCAGCGGTTGAAAAAGCCACCTACACGCGAAAGGTGAGCGAGGTGAGCGCGCGCTCGTGTTTATATTTATTATATCGGTGATTGTGCTCGCAAAGCTCATGTTCTTCGTGGTTGTTCTCGACGTTCAAGACACTCAACACGCTTTTAGCCGAGGGTTTATCACGTGTTACATGTTTATGCACCAGTTTATTAATATAATTACTATAATTAGTATTTTCGCATGTGTTTAACATAAATTTATAATTTTTTCTTCACTGGGTCATAAATAATATACACAACAATAAAAATATGTCATATTAACTGTCAAAAACTAATATCCTGGTAATCTATGGGCTTTTATGTTAAAATTTTCATTCAACAGTCACGTATTAAATTTTAAAAACTTTTCAAACATGTAACTAAACATTTTTTCTGTTCCGATCGGAAAAACTTTACGACTTGTCTGCGGATGTCTGCTGCATCTTTAAATAACTCATTCCCGTATTTGATTTATATGATTTCGCGTTTATTGTATAGATACTTGAACGCCGTTCAATTCCACAGCCACTTATGGGCAACTTCACAGCGCCGGCGGCGTTTTCAATCGGAGAATTAGATAGATGTAATAATAAAGCACACGAGGAAATGAATTAAATTTCATTGCGTTGCGCGCCATTGCCCCGCGCACTTTATCTCTGTCGAGATTATAAATATATAAATAAAGTAAACAAAGCACATAGATTTAATGAGCTGTAACCGAATACGACACTTGTTAATAGATAATATAGCAGTAATTAATTTATTATGACATTATTTAACTTTATATTAGTGTATAATTAAAATTAGTGGAAATTGTCAACTTTAGTTGCATGTTACCCTATGGCTTTATTTATTCTCATTTAATTACATTAATTGTGCAAGTTCTTCGCGCAAATAAATAAGCTATTGATACGTGCCGATTTATCGATGATATCGGAGAGAAAGCTTCGTAGGATTGTTGCTACTTTTGATTTATCGCCGTTATTAATTGAACGTGCCACAGTCTATCCGCGCATCATTTATCTTTTTATCTATTATTCGAAAGATACATCGTGAAGACGAGAAACATAATATGAACAAATCGCAATAATAAAAACGCTGATACATTACCCACTGAATGAATTATTAAACGTATAAATTTAACGTCAAGCAATAAGCCATCAGCACTCAATCAGAAATTGATTTGAATATCGTATTCATCGAAGATGAACCGAAAAAGAAAAAGAAACATTTGCATAATCAATATTCTCACAACTCATTTATTAAATTTGTATTTAATTTTTAAATAATTTAAAAGAAATTTATGTTTTTCAAGAAAAAAAATATTTTTTTCAATTTCCACCTTTAAATCACGGTTCTGAGACATAAAAAGTAGTACACGGACGGCCAAAGCCGTGACTAAAGTACTTTATTCACTGATTTTAGTCACAAAACCTCCATTTTAGCCACTTGACACTCAATATACAATAAAATGTTTTCTAATGATGCAAAAAACTAAATTTTTAGAATCGATATAAACAAAAATGATCAAATAAATGACATCATTGTTGAATAACCATATGATTACGCATATTCTGCACTGGAATTACAAATAACTCAAGGTTTACCATTGAAATACCGGTCATATTTGTGTCACCGTTAATATTAAGTCTAATCTTGGTAGACGGATGACAAACTGATGATTCAAACATTGCAAAAGACATTTATTACTAACAACATCAGAGTCATTACATAATTACATTTCCCATTCGTGCTCTCGCAGAATGACAATCCAACACACGCTTTTTATCTTTTCCTCCAACTAGTTAATCCCGAGTTTATCTGATATGCATGCACGCAGATAACGCGGACGACACGTCGCCTTTTTTAATTTTCCAGGATAATACGAAACGGATTCGCGCGTGGCGAAATAAAAACAAATCTACACGCACAGCGGCAGACACATAGCACGTCCCTCGACGCGAAGGGTATCATCCACTCATCCGCATCTACAATTTCTGCACAAAAGCGCAAAGGTTAGGAAAACGAGACGCGAACGAGTTTGCATTTTGCAGCGCGGCGCAACCAAGCCAATGTGGTGTTAAAGCTTTATTCATGCTGGGGAATTGTTTCGCTGTGCATATTACATCGGAATTTGTACCCAAGCAACGAAAGCTTGGATATTATATCCCCTGGTTTCATATTTGAACGACCGGCTAAACAGCAGGCGGGTATCAAGTGTCATATTTAATGTTAACGCAAAAAATACTCAAGAAATGTGAATTTTATTGTCACAAATTGCTGGAATCAGCATTTTATTGGTTGGCAAATTATCCGTGGATAAAATCCTTTTGACACTTGTTCATGCAGATGATGCACGCAAATAAAACCGAACCGAAAATTCAGCTTTTTGCATTTCACTCGAAATGTATTCCATGTTTGTCAAACAAACAAAAATGATCTGGTTTTATATAGAACTCAAGCATAAAACACGCGTAAATGTTGATGGTGTTTATCGTCGCCTCTCATGGGAACGGGGTCAATACGCGCTTAAACATTTCATTTCATATTTCAGCGCAAATAAATTAATCGCGTATTTCAATAGAAATAAATTATATGCGCATGATGTGATTTTAATACGATTTGTTGCTTGTCACAAAAGCTGATAATCTAACAAACTCACGAATTTGACAATGGAAATGATGCTTTGTGCATCAAACAAGATTGACAAGCAAATCGAACATTTTACATGATTACCTCTTCAATCAAACAACACAACATGCGTACAACACGAAAAGAATTTCTTGTGTGTCGTGTCGCTAAAGCGTTTCATGTTATTCCATTCTTTTGATGCGTGTAAAGTTGATTAGTACAAAGTAAGGAACAAAGCAGCGTCGCACACATGTTGCTTGTGCAGGCGTGGAAATGCACGCAATGGTTTAACAGCAATCACTGCGACCAGACGAGCGTGGCGCGGCGCGCAGGCAAACGAGTAAGTAATGAGTGCGTGCGATTAAATCCCTGCGCGGGTAAATTGGTAATCACGATGTGGGTCTATAATTAAAGTGATGAATATAAATAGGCGCGAGCGTACGTACGCGCGGATTGAGGTGAAAGTGCTGAAAACGCGCATGGCACACACGTTTAGTCGCTTAGCATTAAGTTATTAGCATTAAGTATGTTTTAAATGTTTAATTCAATTTAGGTAATACACGATTTAGGAGTAACCAAAGATTAATAAATAATAAATAATTTATTTGAATTTATTCTTTGCCTAGGCAGTAAACTTCGCACCTAAATTCTTTACTTGTGAGTACATTTTAGTGATGTAATGTAATGTGACTTATCTGTATCAATCAATGACTTAATTACAGCACCATAAAACACAGTCAAGGTTTTTATTCAGGTCTAGGACTAAAAATCGCGACAACTTTCTAGGCTAATGTCGTGATTGTTATTGTTGCAGCTTGACGCAACTATTGTTTAATTCATAAACTTGTCCCGGACAATGTCACGTTCACAACAATTACAAGAATTTAAATTTTAAATTCTTCTCAATTACGTTTTAAAAAAATCATAAAAATAACTTCTTGCCGTTTATATTTATACTACTCAGTCACTTAAGTGTCATTATGACATAAAATTATTTTAATATTCTTTAAATTTTGCAAAAGTTACAGAAAAGTAAAAGTTGGTGTTATGCTTTACTTGGTGCTTTGAAATAATTTGCATTATTCGTGATGGTAATAAAGGAAAATGAATGCACAACTCCCACAACAGATCTTTCACCATTACAGAGTGGCAGCTAAGACGCATTTGTCCCTGATACACCTCAAGATACACACCTACTCAACGAAAGCATAAGATCTCCGACAATAGCGTCAATGTAAATGCACCATGTGCGGTATTAATAATTCGTGCATAAGCAAGCCCGCTGCACACACACGCAAATTCCAGCTGAAAACACAAGAAAGGAATTAGCGACTGATGTAAAACTTCAGTTTGCCGTGAATGTGAAGTAAGTGAAGTAATCCACGATTGCGTAAGCAGAGTAAATAAAGCAAGCAAGCGCTAGTAGCAAGCACACACCTTGTGCTGCTGCGCTAATGAACGCCTTGGATAAATGCACGCCATGCAAACTTGCAGTTTTCAATTTGCGATAGATTTTAGACTTTTCATCGGGCGCGACGTATACTATATTATTTCCAGACATAATTTATTACAGCGTGAAGTAAGTGCACTTACAGCTGCTTTCCTGCCTTAAATAAACGATAATTAATCATTACTTGTTAATGTCACGCATTATTTACCTCAAGGCATGCGTGTAGTGAAACTTTATTGATCAATATGATAATTTCCGATTAGCATAATTGATTTACGCTGGTAAACAATGCAAATTTTGATGTAATTAGTCGTATCATTCCCTGTTGAAATTAGTGGGGAAGAAAAAAATCGATTGCGGTCCGAAATTGATCGATTATGCGGGTGGAATCGATGGAAATACTGAAAGGTCCGGATTAATTTTACACAGTGTACAATTCCCGTGATAGCGGTGAATTTCGAGACTCACTGTCAATCCGCTTTTAATTCAACTACAAATACAAGCTACTAAACTTGATATTCAATTTCCGAGTTGCGCATTGCTACAATTTTTTTATTAAAACATTTTCGAATTTTTATTAGTTTTTCTGCAAGATTGTAATTTTTGATGTGAAAATATTGGTGTAGAACGAGTCTGGTTCGATTAGCATTGTTAATATTAGCATTCTATTTGAATGCGTATAATGCAAATAGTGAAAATGCGGAAATTCGCCGCAATGCACACAATCTCCATGCGAACTGCGTGTGGCCGTAAAACAGTGACATAAAATTGGGCAATCTAAACTCGGTCAAATCACGCTGAAGAGTATTTGCAATATTGACTTTCATTATACACTTCGACAGTGTGTTATTATACCAATTCATGTGCAATTTTCCATCGTCTAAAAATCTATAAATTATTACTTTATTGCAAAATGTAATAAGTAATAAATAAATAAATCGCAATAAACCGCGATTGCAAAATATTTTCTGCAAGATTTGCATGCAAATCTATTTTCTAACCTTCACAGAAAAAAAAAACTAGATATTTTTATACGTGATAAATGTTAGATCTTTTTATAGCAAATAAAAATGTTAATTAAATTTTACGATGTTACTTCACACGTCCCGATGTATAAAGCTGACCACACACGCCCCAGAAACATAAAAAAATCCGCGTCGCGTCTTTCTAGATTTACCGATTCCACTGTTCCACTGTTACAAACACGCTGCTCTCCTTGAACAAGCATGAAAATGAACATAAATTTATAAATAGCCGGGCGCAAGCAAAAGACAAACGCAAGATGAAAGTGTCGATTCGCTATTTTCATGTAAAACATTTGGCTCCGCTCCTCTCCTGCGGACAGACAATATTCGAATAAAAGGAAATTTATCGTAGACAATTTTCCTATTTTTCTCTGAGTGGCTGCTCGCGGCACGCTATTGAATAACCACGAGAAAATCATTTCAATAACCTTTTGGAAGCGAAGCTTCCCAAAACTTTCAATAACTTTTATATCTAGTGTTTGTGTGTCGGTGTGTTCATAGAGGCCAAAGCCGTACGGTTCAATGGCTTCCGTGTGGCATTTTTGAATATAAGCGATGGCTAATGCAGCCGCGCCACTTCTGGCATATAGTGTAGCCTTATATTTATAACTTTCGCGTAGATAAAGGCTATAAAAATCGCCATCGAATAGAATATTATAATTTCCTCTTATATTCAGCTGCGTTCGGG
Organism: Dalotia coriaria; assembly: GCF_025399875.1. Taxonomy (NCBI): domain Eukaryota; kingdom Metazoa; phylum Arthropoda; class Insecta; order Coleoptera; family Staphylinidae; genus Dalotia; species Dalotia coriaria. The sequence goes on from NW_027045448.1 coordinate 12,143,785, forward strand.
GGAGAAAACTGCACGCTGATAGTATTTGTATCGCGCGCGACGAGTAAAAAAGCGCTCACTTTGTGGATTCTATTGGTCTATTTTTCTATTCATCCATAGACGGAATCTCTTTATAGATCGGAGGGTTGAAGAACGCTCAAAGCGCTTAGCAGAAGATTTACATACGTAAAATACAGGAAATAATTTTTAAATTTTAACCGAAACCGATAAGAAGCAATTGTAAAACAGAAAAAATAAAAATAATAATGCATAGGTTTTTAGTGCAATATTCGTAAAAATATGATAATAGACCAATAAATTTTTATTACAAAATTTAAATATTTTCTGATCTCTCATCATTTTTGTTTTTCAGTTGTTTTACAATGCACTTGATGAAATTTGATACTTATTACTATAAAGTATTATAAAGAAGAAAATTGTGGGAGTTCCGTGTGTCAAACTATGCGCACGAGCATTATGTCAACATTTTTCCACGAGCTGCGTCTTCAATTACAAATCGTTTCAACTTAAACTTGCATCAAATATTAGGAAAGATGAGAAGGCAGCCGTAGCCATATTAACACTAATATGAATGGACGCATGTAAAATGTACACGTAGAATTTATAGACGTAGAGAGAGGAGAATTACAACCGCGTGTCATGTTTGTACTTCCTACTCAAAGTACTCAAAGTACTCAAACGATATTTAAGCCTTGTAACGTTGTAACTATTTAACCGAAAAAGGCGCTACGATTGTAATTAAATGCTCGGATGTCACTTGTGCAATACTCTCAGAATATCAATAAATAAATAAATAAATAAAATAAAATAAAACGTAAAATTTTCAATTATGTAATAAATAAATTAAAAATCTATAATAGTATATAAAGTATTAAGTGGCTTCGTAGTAAATGCGCAGGCGCAAGTTCCACCCCGTGACTAAAACCCGTGACTAAAGTACTTTAACCACAACCTTGCCCGTCGGTTTTTAAAATATCCCTTTTTGTGTCTCAAAGCCGTTGAAAACAGACATTTTAATAGTGGAAGTAAAAGAAAAACGTAAAATGTTGTAATAAATAAATTACCAATCTATAAATAAATTCTTAATGAGGTCCAGCTGGAGATGACAATAAAATAACTCGCACGTCACTTTCTCAACTAACATTATGCGCTTGCCACCGAAAGTTTATTTATATTTACATTTAACACGACCACGGCGAATAAATAACCATTAATTACCGCCAGTGTAAGTCATGCTGGTTTAACGTAACTTAAAAACCAATAAAAACTAACGATCAATACTTTATTTTTCTTTTACTTGACCATAAATACATTTCGTAAATATTATAACTTGCAGTAATGTCTGCGTCTTAATTGCAGTTTATTAAACATTTTATTCCTACTGCTGCATTAAAAGTTAATGACCGTAAAAGTAAACAAACAATAAATCATAAGTTGTTTGGCCTCGCATGGCAGTGCAAAACTTTTCTCAAACATTTCATCCATTTGTAGAACCACTTGCTGACTGTTTCGAGTGCACAAATAACAAAGTGGAGAAATTTGTTTATGCAATGAAATGGCGCGTGGCGAGCGAATGAATGGACGATGCTATGGTGTGTACTTTACAAAGTGATGAATGCTCACGCAAGGTGTAAAAAGTAAAAACTTTTGCGTCATCTAATGCGAGTAGTAAATTATTGTGCGTGTAAATTTTGAAATAGACAAACGACTTGCACTCATATGCTAAGTTTATATTTAAACATAAATAAAGGTAAAAAAGTTTTTTACTTGTTGCCTTAAGTAGTATATTAAGTATCAAGTAGTTAAACGCGTAGGCCAATGCGCAGGCGCAACCTCCACCCCGTGATTAAAGCCCGCGAATAAAGTACTTTAGTCATGGCCGTGTTTTCGTGTCTCAAAGCGTGAGAAAACTGACTCTTTAAAAATGGAGGTAGAAAAACATGAATAAAAGTTAAAAATTAAAACTATTGCCTTGAAAATGTAATGTAATGTTATGTGTGGCAATTAGATTTGATTACATCTGTATTGACTTTTCGACTTGCTCGACGTTGACACTGACACCATCTGGAAACAATGGTGTATGCTCAATTTAATACCCGATTTAATAAGTGCCATAAAAATGCGTTTATCATCGCGTGGATGCATTCGATTGCGAGCGCATGCATCGAATCGATTGTTCCGAAAGATGGACGGACGGAATTATGGGAGTGTGCCCGAGTGCGGGCCTAATAAAAAGCGTAATTGCATTATACGATTTTGATTTTATTGCGCCCCCTCACACACTCGCACGCAATCAACGGCCATACCAATGAAGCTAATCAATCGAATCAGTTTTATGTCTCAATGGGTTCAATTCACAGAGACAAACAAAAAACAAACAAAATTTTCTTTAATATTTTTTAATTGTTATTTATTTAGTACGTCTCTGTTCCGATATTATTTCCCATTTCCCCTTCGAATATACCAATATTGACCTTTATTTCTATCACGTTGTTTTATATTCGTGTCATGAAACAAAACTATCCCATCGGTGAAATGCCGACACTCGTCCGATAACATAACCGGCGATGAAATTTCCAGGCTGCGACGAGACGAAAAGCCATAAATACTCCCATGCGACACGTGCCACAATCGCACATCATGTTTTTATTTCATATATTTTCCCGGCCACTCACAAACGAATCGCAACGTAATGTCCGAAACTGATTGAAACAATCATCGATGATTACTATTTATTTCGTGTAAATGCAATCTACACTTCAACACAACACAAATATAAATAAAATATAAATGTATTGTTTACCAAAACACTATATTTATTGTATTAAATTGCGGAATACAAATTCATCATGACGATTATTTGCGTGTTGGTTTTCGCACTCGCGGAACAAAGTCCTCGACAATTTAACGATGTAATTGCGGTCGTCTGCAGCACCAGGGAATGCAGTGCAATTATTGCGTGCGTGCATTATTTCGCGTTGATCCATCGCATTAGATTAAAGCATTAGTGATTAAGTGAGAGCCAAGTGCAAACAAAACGTCGCGCGTGATTATAAACGAGCGGGTTGGAGGAGTCTGCGTGCAAAGTTATGATGTCGGATGAAAAACGATGCAAAGTTGTTCTCTCTACTATGAAAACTTGTAAAATAATTGCTTACTAAACTCTACATAAAAATATTTTCAATTTTTATAGAAATTAATAGTAAAAATACAAAATTTAATAATTTTTGTTCTGATTTTGAATTTTAAGACGTAAAATGGATAAAAAAAAAAGGTTGAATTATGATTTGTTTCAACAAGGAAACTTTCTTGCTGTCCAAGTTCAAAGTTAAAGTTAGAGACTTGATGTATTAACATCATCTTATACCGTAACTAAGAGTAATCAATCAAATGTACTTCATATGCAAAACATGCTTTTAAACACTGTTCTACTTGATAAAAGCCCAAAAAATCAAATATAACTCTTATGTTTGCGAAATAAATACTCAGTAAATGTTTCTCATCCTGTTATCTCATAGTTTGCTAAAAATATTTGTTCGTGACTTAGGTCAACATCTATTAATCGCACACGACAAATGTCCACATTCAAATTCATTCATAAATTCCGAATTATAAATGTATTTATAAATAAATATGGTATAATCGTTATAATTGGAAGTAATTGATGTCAGCGAATTCGGGTCATGTTACTATGTTGCACAATCATATCAGCAATAACACTACAGATGAGATTCCATCTTGGAAAAGTGAAATAACGTTTAAAATTTACTCAGAACGTTGAAAATTAAATAAAAATAAAATGTCAGCGGCGTATTAATAAAACATAAGCGCAATAATAGCAAAAACATCTTTAAATAACTTAATAGATGAACGTTGCTTGCACATTTGCATAATTTATGTATTAATGTATGCATTAACATAACCAAGACAACTCGTGGCAGGCGAAATGAATATGTTCCTTCACTTTAATATCCATTCAAATGTCTTTCAATTTTGCAATGTAAATAAAGACATAGATGGACATGAAAGATCAACAAAACAAGAACAAGACATTAAAGTTTCTATAAGGTAAGTCAATTTTTAACTAGGTTTATGAAAAATGCTATTAATTAAGATTTTATGGCTCTATTGAAGATTGAGGGTACTACTTTATTAGGTAGTATAATAAAACTGCAGAAAATATTCTTACAGAGTGTTTAAAACAATTAATTAAAGTCTTTTAGAAATTTAAAAAAACTTTTATTTTAGCCACAAACGCATGGTGTATGACAATTTATTTTCTTGAATGCTCTTTAATGTTTGCATTTTTATCCAGCGTTAGCATTTCTGATGCCCTTGGGGAGCAAAACGACTAGAAAAACGACTAATTGCGCCGGGGATTAAAAGTCTTTATGCATTCAAGATGGCCCTGCACGCCCATGCGGTCCGTGCGGGTCCACGCCGAGTAGGAAACCCGTAGGGTTCAAGAGGGCCACGCGGGAGTGAGATAAACCCATTTGCATACCGCACACAGCCATGCAAAATACAACACGTCGCGAATAAAAATTCTGTACTTCGTTGTCCACATTCAAAAGCTGTATCTCTATACTCGTTGTTCAGGAAACAAGAAATACACGAGTAGTATGTGTGGTAAACGCTGGTAACATAATGAACGTTATTAATTTTATCTTTAAGCATCTGCGCGCGCGCGCACCGACTTTACGATTAGAGTGATTAGGCCATTATGAGTATGAATGACCAAACATGACCGGGCGCGTGCACATTCACTCTCTTTTAAGATTATGTTAAATTATCTTTATCGCACCAATAGATTTTAGATAGGCTTTTGGAATTGTTGAAAATTTTCTAGTTGAACGGTACATCCGAGCGTTTTGTTCGACAAATTGACTGCGCATAGACACAATTTACGCACTAAGTGCAATATGCATCCAAACGTCTAATTATCATCATGTTTTATTGCTTTTCGTCTCGCATTACGTAACACTAATTGTGGTATGTGAAAATTTCAAACGTTTGAAACATTTGCTGGCTTTGTGAGAGTGAAACTTGTCAAAAATTAAATTAAGAAATAAATCATCATCATTTTTTGTTGGACATGAGTTTTAATTAATTGAAATGTCCCCTTTTTCGGTTGTGGGCATGCAGATATGAGATCACATTTATATATGATGTAAATTTTATAAATATAAATACATGCAGAGGATATGGGAGCGGTCGGTAATGTCGCAGGAATTAAATTTGCCAAATTTGTAAATCTCGTGCCGTTCCGGCGTCGTTTGGAGTTAGCAAGTTTAGCAGAGAGTCAAATTCAAATGGTCATATTTAATGTAAGTTGTGTGAACCTAATATGGAAAATGTTATTGTGCATGCCAAATGTTTGCGGAAACAACATACACACAGGAATTAAGGAAGTTTGCATCCACGCATCGAATTAAATTTCATGTCGCCAAAAACGCCCGGAAAGCATCATTAATGTTCAAAACGTGCTTAAAAATATACAACACACCGTAATAAAATAATAATTTTATGATTAAATTTACAACAACCTGTATTTTACCAAAAGTTGCATTTGCTCTTTGCAAGTCCAGTCCGGTATCCGGTTTCGGAAAGTTCAAATAACCGAAACGGGTTATTCGCCTGCTGCGGATGCGGATAGCAAAGTGTCTTGTGTGTACACTTGACACTATCAGATGCTCTTTTAATTAGAACGGCCCCAAACCCGACCGCGTTGACCAGCGCCTGATCCTATCGCATAAACTCGCCCTCATTGATAACACACAACCCAACAGCAAGCGAAAGAGGTGTAGGTCTGTTTGCTCAGTTAGTGTTTGGTTAAACAGTTAACATTTAACATTTAGCGGGATGAACCCCAAAGTGAGCTTTAATTGGACCTTTTTTAACCGCTAGACGTTCAGACGCGTCGCAAACATACCACACTGATAAGATTTATAATTTTTTTTGTTTAACAAGTAGCACATGAGTTGTTTAAGACCAGACCACACACATTTCTATTTCTATTTTAATTTTAGCGCTAAAATCAAAATTTAAAATTTTTTGTTTTGCATTTCGTTTTATTTTCCTAATTGAAACTTTATGACACTATGAATAAGCTATGCGGTGTTGCAATTTGCAAACACTGGTAATAAATAAACGTCTCTATGAATTACGTATGCAGCATACATAACTTCGCCAGTCTTCTTGGGTTTCTACGCTGCATAAAGTCGTTTTTCAAAAAGTTTGTTTTATCTCCTCGCAGATTGTTTGCGTTTCCTATGGTTAAACCCAATTATCAGCGCCATCTATATCAGCAGCGCGCAGAAATTGAAAGTTTACAAAATAAACAAAAGTATTATTGGTTGTTGTGGGATGCTGGCCTGAAGGCGGCGGCGAGATAAACAAAAACATCATTAACTATGAATAATGGTCGGTGGCTAATTTTCTACTTCATCGCACGCGCCGCTGTTATCTTTATTACGAGAAGAAGATTCGCCAGGTAGAAATGAAAACAAATAAATATTACTTATAGCATCTTGCGAACACAGTATAACCTTAAGTAGCAGTTGTTTTTTCTTGACTTTATACGGGCTTCTTCAGCATTTGGCACATGAATGAACGCACAGCACGCGCAATAAAAACGATTAAACTAGTACCGGCAGCCGGGTGGGTACCGTGTGTGCTCATATCCAAGTGGTTTACGTTTACCTGTTTACCTTTTTTGCAATTCAACCAACTGCGCTAGTGAAGCTATTAACTTGCGCAATAACAATAAACAATAACGAAACACATTAAAGTGGAATTACTTGTGATACACACGCGGGTGAAAAATGCACAGAAACGAATTATTTTCATGACGTACATTAGCGCTCATTAAGCGGCGTGTCTAATAACACTGAAGAATGTCTCGCATGCTAACGATTGCGATATTAATATGTTCTTCGCGCCTCATTAATCCTTATCGCCTGGTAATGATACTCTCACAGAGATCGCGTGTAATTGCCGCGTGCGGGAATGATGCAAAGGTGTGCAAAGTTCCTTTCGGCATTAATTAATCACTAATGTGTGAAATCCGCTCCGAGTTTAACAGGATTCACAAGATGGGTTCTAATTAAATGTGTCAATTATGACTAGTAGGTAGGTAATTGGTTATTTTATTTTAAAAAATTTAAAAATTTTCTTATTAAAGTTTCTACGTGTATATTGTAACCACAAATGTTTACCAATATGCCGTGTGGCATCTGCTACAGCAATTAACAAATTTTCCACAGAGTATAATAAAAATACCCTCTGGATTTCTATTGTACAATTAGCTTCTGTAGATATTACGTGTGAGAATGTACCGGTTTGCGTTGAGTACGGAAGTCCTCCGCACAATGGCGGCAGTTTACAAGGCGACAAGGTCGTAAACACCGATCCGAACAACGGCTTGGGCACCTGTGTCGGCGGCGCGTTTATCGCGAAGGGTGAAAAGTTGTGAAGAAACCGCAAGCACTGCCCGCGTATAGACCGTAATAATTTACGCCTAGAAATTCGGTATTACCGTCTCTCGCCTTGCTCTGCGATAGTCACCAGCTCAACCTGGTTGTTTAGTTGGCGCGTACTTCGGTGGAAACACTACATATACACCCGGAATATTGTGTGGCTTGTTTAAAACTGGATTTACGAGCTAGTCACTGCGTTAAAGTTTTAAATAAAGTCGCTCTCCAAAAACTACCACGCAGTCGTCGCAAACAAAAGTTAATTTACTATTGTTGCGAGTATTTCGCATCCAAATTGTATTTTGGTGTAATTAAAACTTTGTCAATGATGAAATCCGTTTTATTTTTGTCATTAATAAACCGGTGATTAATGAGACAAATTTTATTAATTAATTCTGTTCAAAGTTGAAGACTTGAGTTCCCAGGCAGACGGCGCATGGTCACATCTCAGAGAAAGAGAGTTTAATCGTTAAGCTGATATTTTATTGTTTGGCAGCTTTGGCGGCTGATGGAAATATTGTAAAACGCATTTTTTACGTTTCCAAATTGCGTGTTAAGTGCTTATATTGCGTCGCGGCTGTCGTATTAAATTCGTATCTAAGCGTTTTTATTGTAAACACACGATGTGCATCTCGGTTAAGTGTCTTTTAAAAGTTTTCTATGATAAAGAGCTTTACGGTAGCGTTATTTAAATTTAAATTTTAAAATTCAAAACAGAAAAAATCGAAAAATGTAAAAATTTATTCGTAAAAATAAAAAAATTTAAAGAAAAAACGGAATTTTAATTGAAAATTTATTAGACACAGCTTAATTAGTTAAGCTTGGAATGTAAGATTCGATGTCTCGATGTCTGCGATGAGCAATACTCACTTAACATTTATTTCCATCCATAGAAATGAAGATGAGTAAGCTCTTCATCGGCGCATTGAAGCTGAAAGCAGAGACGCGCACAGCGCAAACAAGCAAAGCGAAACGAATGAATCGAAATGTGCACGCACGTTGTCGTTGTTTATGTTCGACAGGGGTTGCGTAAATACCGATTGTAAAACTGCAATCTCTTAAACGTCCACCCATGACATCCAAGAAGACAAACAATGCATCGTCTGGTAGGTCTAGTGTAAGCACACAGCGAACTTAACCTTAAAAGCGCGCTCTCTGCATCGTTTCATCTCTTTTACAATTTACTAATAGCTGGCGCAAGTTTTACGCGTTCAATTTTCCGTGCATGCTATTGTCCCCAGTCACAACTCGAAAATAAAAATAAAAAAGAAGAAAAACAGGAAAAGATCGCAACGACGTGACGATATCAATACATATTGTAGGACGCGTTGCGCATACAACTTCATCGTTATTGTTTGAAGAGCCCTTTAGACATCCGAGAAAAAGAAGAAAACAAGAAATAGCATGGTCGACGTGTGTGTCGGTGATGTTGTGAGACGATGCAATCGCAAAAGGTACGAATCGTACGCTTTAAAGTGAATAATTTATGTGCGGTGTGCACGACATCTTGCGTTTCTCAAACAAATGCTGCGCGCAGCAAGTGCAAGAAATTGCGAAAAGATGGGCGCATCGAAAATGCATGAGTAAAAACTTTGACTTTTATTGCTTGTGATACAACAAACACACATTACATTAAATAACTTAATCGATAACCAAGAAATAAAACATTAAAATTTATTAAAACACAAAATATTTCGTTGCTTTGTAAATTGTGTTATCGCCAATTATAAATTTAATCTATTCGTCAATTCATTCACGTCGGTTGTGTGCAGGGCGCAGCGACGCGACCGTCATTTATAATTACATGCAGAATTCACTTATCGGGGGGCGGTTTGCTTACCGCGTTATCAGCAATGAGGGGTCTCGACAAGTGTCGATGCTGTCGCATGTCGTCCGCTGTTTCGTTCGACAATCAAACATGAATGCAACCGCGCGCGCAAATGAGCAATGCCGGCGACGCTCTGAATTCGATTTGCATTCATAATTGACAGTCGGCGCAAAGGGGGCCTAAATGGCTCAGGGGTTGCTATATTTATGACAAACACGGCAGTACATTAATTGACTCGGACAAATATTAACTTCTACTGAATTTAAATTCAAAAAAATTAAATTTTAAAATTTCATACCTCGGATTCATTTTGACGGAGTAAAAGTACAAATTCGTTGTGGATATTTGTAGAAAATCACAACATTCTCTCGGTGATGATTTTCAATGTATCACATGTGTATCAGTCACTAACATACGCACTTGTAGTATAAAAAGTTAGTAGTTGCACTTTGCGTTTTTCGTAAAACACGGAAGTCAGTTGTGGAGACGAGCGCGCGGCCGCTACATGACGTGCGTGCGGGAACGTCCACGTGATAACAACACTCGACGCCGGCACCCGCCGAACGGAGAGGCCACGTGCTCTCGCCGCGGTGTGCTCGCGCGGCCGGGATAAGAATCGCAGGAGAGAGCGCGCGCCGTCTGCAAGATGAGCGCGAGCGCGACTGCCGCGAGGAGCTCTCTCACGCGCCGCGCCTACAATCGGTCATCTTCGGCGGGGAACAAAACACGGCCGGATCCGCGCCGCGCGAAGAGGGAGTTAGTTAATCTCTTAACATTGAAAAATGTACGCACGCTTCACAAGCGACCAAAAAACCGCCCTCTATTTGCATTTATCAGCGGGTTACAATCGCAACGCAAAAAACCACACACAACCACACAACCAGAGTGAGTTACTGCGTATAATAGAATAAAGTAAAAGGGCATTTACCCTGGGTTTTAATTTTTATTCTATAGAAGTGAACGTAAACCTATTATTTAATTAAACAGCACGCTGTTAGTCTTTTAATTCCCCCTACTTTCAACATCAGCTTCTCCTTATGTTCGCTTTACTCCTTCCTTCCTTTCCTACTACAAAGACGTCGTCGTAAGTCGGGAAATCCTCGCGGAAAACTTCCGTCCTAATGATACTCGTGCGATTGCTAAACGTTGCGCTCTCGTCTCCGAAACGAACGGATAATAAACTTAATCATTTCAGATTTAGAGAACCGGAAACGCGAATTTTCGCAACAAACGCAACGCGAACCATTTTAATTTGCAAACGCCTGCCAACAAATTTAATTCAAATCAATAAAATTTAATTTCAATTTACTAGAAAATCCAATAAACTATAAAATAATAAAAATATAGTTGCGTGTTTATAATACACATACATTTCCAAGAAATCAATCTCCACTGGCGATTTATTAATTCATCGCTTGCATTCGAGCAATAAAATTTTCATGACTTCACATGTCATTCATATTGTGGCTGTGGCCTCTCACAGCCCGACATTACGGTTTCCGATAAGTCGCTCAATATCATCATGCTGGTGGCGCAATCGATGGCGCATTATTACCCAGATTAATCATCATTAGAGCGCAATCTCAATCTCCAAGATAAACAATGACCTAAGGCACCGCACTCATTATTTTCTCTTCGCTGTATATGCAGTAGTAGACAAACAGCAAAAATAAATGAAAATAAGGAAAACCCAAACCCACACATTGATTTACATGTGCGGCATGTACGTGCACGTGTAATCCACGCCGGCCGGGAGTACATGATGTACGTGCTCGGTGCGCGCACGGATAAACTAAACCGCGCGGCCACACAGTGCAATTACGCACTTTAATATTACATGCGAGTGCGCGGATGTGAGACAAAAGCTCTCCGGGCTTTGTAAAAATCCCGAAATGTAAATTTGAATATTTTAATATTCAAATATACAAACTGACACTGAAAGCTTTGATGTATCACTCTCATTCAAAGTGTAAACAATAATTATTTAATATTGGCTAATCAATCTCAATTAAACTTATTTTTGTTGTTTGTATAAAGGTATGTAACCAAGTATACCGTTGGTGTATAGTGGGTTGCCTAGCATAAAGCGTAATTGACTCTAATTAATAACAAAATAATCTCGAGCACTCAAGTTCGGGCACCACAAAGTGGCTTACAAACCGGAAGCCCGGAAAGCTCGCCCTGCATACGCGGTGCACGCTAGGGCGAGGATTATGCGTGACATTGATTGAGCGGCGTCGCGACGTCGAGTGATTTTGATCTCTCGCCGCGCGCATCACGATGAAGGCCTATTTATATTTGCCGATTTCCGCGTCGTGTAATATCCGAGAATCTCTCAAGCTTGCTCACCCTTCCGTGTCATTCTCAAGCAATTTTTTTCTTATCCTTCAAAGAAGAAAATAAAATGAAATAAAAGAATCGCTTCCGATTTAATATTTGATATTTAAGTGTGATATCCAGACTGTAGTCTAGACATTTATGAAGAACTGAATGACAAAGAAGTTGTAGACATATTATAAGTACGTTTCGTGACTCTTGTGAACTTGTACACAATGTTATGCAAACGTTATACTTTAAAGGTCCTGGATCTTGTATCAGAGAATAGCGAATGTAATTGCGAATGCCTTGTAAAGTTCAAACGCACAGGGCGACATGCACATGACAATATCACAGCGAGCGCGCGCTTTGCTTGCGTGCGCCGAGAAGCGAACAGAAATTTTTTGTTGTTTCGTTTGTTTTTCCACTTGAAACGCGGCGTGCGTGCGACGTCGGAAAGTTGAATGCATGCGAGATGCATTCGTGAGATGACATAAAAGCTTAAAGAAATGAAGCTGTCCCGCCGATATCTTTCATCGGGACAGCTGTGAATTTCTAAAACATTTACTATCCACCATATTACAACCCCATAAAAATACAAACAAGTTATAAACATGAAGAAAACACAATTTATACTAAGTTAAAATATAAAATTGAAATTGTCATTTAAATCTTACGAAAACAATCAGTATAATATAAGTTACACTGTAAGGCATGTTAAGAGGAATAAAATTGTCAACAATTTTTATTCACCATGCAAGGTAATAGACTCCAATGCTCACACTCCACCTGAATAGGTTAGGAACGCGTACGTGCTCGCCGCTTTAACGTTTTACTTATTTCGTCGTGCGCTGTGAGCATTCCCTCAAACGCGACGCAGAAATGTGGAATGGTATGCAAATTGAGGCGATAAAAATATATAATAATGATCGCATAAACGATGCGAGTGGTAAAAGATCCGCAGTGTAAAAATGTTGCTCACATCTCACATGACGTACGACTTGTCGTCGGAGTGAGTAACGAGTGCCATTATTTCGCATGCATGCTGCATGCTTTTTGACGACATGGAGCAACATTTGACGATCGAGTGCTAAAATGTGTAATTTTCGAGTGCAAAAAACAAAAACCAAGATTAACTAAAAGCACTACTCAACTAAGTAATGACAGAAATAACTACTTAACAAGAAATTGTAATAATTAATTAAAATTTGTAGTAAAACTTTTTTGTTTTTTTTCTTCTCTGAATTAAAAATAAAATTGTTAGAAGTACTCATAAATGTTTTCATGTAAGCCGCGGGTATTAGGTCTGATTCGAAAAGCGTCCCGGCCAATTTACTTTTATCGTCCTTCGATTCGTCCTCGGTAATCTGCAGTTAGAGGTAAACCACAGAAAAAGCTAGCCGCGCGCGCGCCGGATAACTTCAAACGCAACCCTCGGCCGGAAACCAGACAATAAATATCCAATCGCGCTCTTCGACTTCGGTTTATTTAATGTGAGATCAGCACACGGCAACACAGGTTAGTTTAAGTAGGTATATCGGGACATACTAGATAAAAACTGAATATACTCGTAGTTCTACTTCTCTTCGAAAGAAAAATAATCAGAATTAATTTACTAACTTTATGATCACTGATATAGAAATATATAGAAAAGTACTTCAAATAATCTCGATTAAATCTTTTTAATTTGACCGTTCAATTGATAGAAAGTGATAGAATCCTAATATGTGTTAACCCAAAATTGGTCCATGGAGGAAGACAAGCATTGATGACATGACTAAGTTGATACTTGCAAACATGCACATGCTCCTTAGTCTATAATCGCATAACTGTCACCAACAGACTCTCAGCAACCCGCTGTTCTTGTCAATTCCCCTTCGTCCATGTTAAACCTAACAAAGCCTGTTTGTACTCGTACTTACAATTTAATACCGAATAATTTACTTATCTAACCTAAAAACTTCCCCAAGTCATAACCTAACTCAAACGCAGTCGTAGTAAAGTTTAGTTAAGTGAGGTTATGTAAACGCTCGCCGTGAATAAATCCGTCAAGTGACGCTCACCATAAAGCAGGCAAATAAACTCGGTGTATAAGCTCTGCGTAAGGTGTTAATATCCGGGACCTAGTCCACTAGTCCACTGGTTACACTCTCAGTGCGCGACTGCATCATCTATCCTTAATGATGTAAACATGACACATTTATATCGCACGCCGGCAGCTTCGCTTTATTCGGACGCACGTCCCAGCACCGAGCATCCGCAGTTCCTCTCTTCTCCAGAGCAACGCGCGCGCACAGCCTGTTTACTTATGCGCTGCTGCTCGCAGTGTGTTGAAATTCGGGCGGACGCTGAATAAAACAGCGCCGCCGAGACGACGCGACCGTACGTGAGGGAAATACGTTAAATTTCGTCCAGGTGCTGGAGATCCCGGCTCAAAACTTTATTTAATAATGTTCAATTGACGTTTTCAAAGCGTGAACCCCGCGAACTCTCAACAGTCGCAAACCGGCTGAATGGATTTTTATAATTCAACTCCTACCAAGCATACCAGCAGCAGCAGTTATCATGGAATTTTATAATCTCGAAGAAATTTAATTTCATCGTTTGTTTATTTATAACTTAATGGATTCTTAGATGCAAGTAATAAAAAAAATCAAACAAAACGCTGCGATTTTAAAATGTAAATTTATGATTTCCAATAAATAGCGCTGTAAATTGATTTACGAGTGCGGCGAGCGTAAAATTAATCTAAGCGATTGGTTCGAGTTAAAGTTTGTGGAGTTTGATGTCGTCATTGACTTTGGTCAGCCGCCGACGTTCGATGCCATCGGCGGCGGCTCCATTAAAATCAACTTCAAAGTCGACACGGCGAACAGAACAGACATTTGCTACGTACTCGTATGTAAAAACTTAACGAAAGTGTTGGTTGCAATGTGCAAAACCGCAAAACAAGAATAAAAAGTTATTTACATGTCTTTTCGTACTACTAGCGCCATCTGGTGATTTATACAAACACCATATACATAAACAGTCTTATCTCTTGTTTTGTTATGCTTTGCAAGTTGAAATGGCACTTGAGCAGCGTTCAACAAGTTGACTTGTAATTAATATCAAAGTGATGGATGTTCATTAAGTGCAGAGAAATTACTCATGTGATTTTGTGATCAAACAGTAGGCGTTGTGATCGAGTCATTAAGAAGTTCATAATTACTTTTCAAGAGTTTGCAAACATTGATTTTTTGCTGTACTTATCCCATCAAACTTTGCAGACTGTACTAAATATTAATAAATCATAATACAATGAAACACGTATAAAATTTTTCAGTTAAATATTATTATAGGCTGATAGTTGAATAAATTATTATATTTATAGGTTTAACTACAATTTGTTTGGCTACAATTTGCAAAATCAGCTTCATCCGGCCGTGTCCATGCAAAACTTACTCACAATGAACTCGGCACAATAAAATCGCTTATAGCTTTCATGATTTACTTGCATTTAAATGTAACGCTTGTTCATGTTGCTACCTACATGTTGTACCTTCGCGTGCGCGGCAGAAATCGTAAGTACTAAAGTGCAGTAAAGCACAAAAGGTAGTTAGAAAACCTACCACAAATTAATGTTATTGTTGTCTGCTATTTCATGTCCGCTTACTTAAATGATTGCTGCATGAAAACCATGACGATCTATAAAAGCTAAATTAAAGTTGTGCCTATTCAAAATTAAAGTCTGCAAATTGCACGCATTAAAAACGCATAAATTCTGTTGTTATGATCTGAGCATCATATTCCCGCTATAACCCTCGAAGAGTATTCTGTTAATATTTTTCTATTAAAAAGCCATGCTTGACGAAACGACTTGTTTGGAAATAATAAACCGTTGAGGACTGAGGGTGGTCACGCATTTAAATTTGAGTGTCCCCGCTGGTCAAAAATCGCATGTTGTTGAAGCATGAAACATTTTTTATTTGTTTCTGCGTACCACCGTAAATCAATCTCATGCATAAATTCAATACGCGTACAACAAGCGTATGAAAAATATGAGAGCATTATTGGTTTTGTGAGGTTCGAATCCAATCGAAGTACCTACGCGTTGGGCTTAACAATAAAACCGATTTTAATTGTTTTTACTAATTGGGTGTCACAGCAGAGGCAGAATGTCATAGCGCTACAATGAGCTTCATCGAAATACATTTTGTAATTTAGTTTTTGTAATGTCATTAAATTGTTATCATTGATTGAAACCAAAGGTTTCACAGTATACAATGCTGAAGCAGAACAAACAATGAAATAATGCTTACAGCATTTCATGTTTTCAAGCGCTTAAAAGAAGCGAGAAGTGCACGAATGCAAGTCGAGTATAAGTAAATATAAATTAAACACGTTCGCGAAATGCAAAACAACGTTGTCTGGACGCTGAGCTATTCGCTCTGCAACGAATGCACTCCGGATACTTTATTCGCGCGTGCCAGGCGCAGGAGAAAACGAAAACGTCGGACACGTTGTCGGTGAAGCACTGAAAAAGCATCAGCGTGTCTAATATTTAAGCAGTTTGTTCAGTTCGTTGCCCCAACACGCTGAAATTCGCAGATCTCACAACTATTTGCTATTTTTGAACGACGGCAACGCGTTTGCCATATTGCACTGTAGCGTGTCGAGGATTTATGCGAATGCTGCACATCGCATTGTTATTTAATCTTCTTAAAACCAAACAAACAGAAACGCAGAAAATCAGTTCTAATCAACAAAGGAACTTACCACGACGAATACGGGCGGCACAAGGGACTTCAAATGAAAGAGTCATTGTTTTGTTAATTTGCACACACGCACACGAACACAACGCGATCGAAAATTTGAGGATTCTACAGGTTAAAACAGTTAAAACCAATGAATATTTTTCACTGAACGTGTCCACAAAGTTTTTCACCCACTTACACCAAAGAGTGTTAGAAATATTCATTGTTTTTCTTATTTTCACGGTTAATTAACTTGTATTTTAACAGAACCGAACAAAAATTATAACCAACGAACCGAACACACGATAAAGAAAAACGCGCGGGAATATTGTGAAAAATAAGGAGCGCTTGACCGTCGAACGGTACATACAGCGCCACCTCGTGTCCGATCTTTACACTAAACTTTATTTGAATTGTTGTGATTTCGCAATGAATTCCATAATTCATTTATTAATAAACTACAATAAAAAAGAATATTCATCTGCCTGATGATGTATAGTATGCTGAAACATGACACAGTGTTCAATAAAAATAGTGAAATCTAAATACCTGTAATTAACAACTAAACTTTATGTTTATTAGAGGATATTTGTTGTTTTAGTGTATAAAACAATTGAATTATGCAAAGAATAAACAATAACTATTTTTGAAATATGTTTATTGTATGTTTTTACATTTACAAACTCGAATAATACATATCAGCGAAAGCTACACATTGTTATGAATTAATTAATTAATTAATTAAATAATCCGCAGTAATAATATTAATAATAATGATATTATAATGTAATATGTATAATGCATTATCAGTAAAATAATATTTATCCAAATAATATATAGAAATCAAACTTGTCAAAGCTCAGCCAATAAAATCAAATATTGGAGGAATATTTAATATCTACCAAAAAGTTACTCATAGTAATAATACAAATGCCAATACAAGTGTTTTTTACTTTTATACCCCATTCAGCGTCGTTTCACATTCTTTAACATTCGTTTACGTCCGTATCAATATCAGGATCCATCCAATCAAATCTTGTCCGCAAATATCACAGCTAAATTACTAAAATATTTACACATCTCCGATTGAAATCTGCACACAAAAATCAAGATGAAAAGAAGCTTATGCAACGGCTTATCGCTTATCATCTAACCTACGATATAACGTATTACAACTGAATAGGAAAGGGGCGATAAATCTAATCGTTTAAATACATGCAATCATAATTTAGCGTTAAATATGCCGAATGCCGAGCTATTATGTATTCTCTTTGGGCCTCTTCGTCTTTGTGGTGTCCGCAGTCTGCCGCCTTGATTATGTTAAGATCGCAGGCCCATTCCGTTGATCATTATGTTTGCCAATGCGTTTCTTCGTTTCCGCCAGGCGCCCATGCCTTGGGCGTAATACTGGAGTTGTCTGTACCATAACTTTGTTTGTTCTTCGTCTTCAGCCTGAAATTTAAATAAAAATATGAATTTTTGTAGCTAAAATGATTTTAATATGTTAATATTACCTTGAATATAAAGGTGTCTTTTCCTAGCAGTTCCTGAACTTCAAAGTAGCTTTGCCATGCAGGATCAGCAGCGATGACGCATCGATCCAGGTACAAGGGTTCCCGCAGGAGCGTGTAGCGCCCGTTCTTATCGCGCACTAACAATAGCGCTGCATCGCGAACGCCAGCCTGACGCGAAAAAACTAGACTTTCATCGCCATTCTCTGATGTTCTTGTTGATGCAGACTGTAAAACAAAAAAGTATTATGAAATAGAATTACAATCCTTTGAATATGTAACGTTTAATGCACTCTGCATTATAATATTATGTAAATGTTCATTAAAAATGCATAAAATAACTGTTAGATGCATTCATGAATAAATTGACATTTTAAGCCTACATCCACACTAGAATACTGAATAATAACCCGCTAATTGAATAAATCCATCTCAAACAAAACCACAACTTAAAGCTTTATTTACTAAGCGACAAATCGAATTATCCACCCGACTTACCTTTCCGTTTGTGACGAGCAGTGCATTAATAGGCGTCAATTTAATCGTCCTCCCCTTACGCCAGTTGTTATCAGTTGGCTGCGTAAAGAGCAGTCGCCCTTCAAGCGCGAACTTGGCCTCGTCGTGATTCCACTCCAGCACATCGACGGCGATCTTCCTCAGCTTGATATTCACCAAATCCATCTCGCTGCTGGATCTCCGGCCGGGAATGCTGCTGATGCGCCGCCACAGTTTGCTGGGCACGTCTTTCGTCTCGGAGTTCATGTGATTCAAGTGTAATTCGATTTTATGCTGCGCCTCTTTCAGTTGATCCCGCGTCTCAAAATGCGACGGCGTCACTTTGTGCAAGCGTGCCAACAGCAGCGGATATTTCGTCACCCTTTGCACCGGCACCATGAGGAACGAATTCAGATTCATGCGACGCAAGACTGCGTTTTCCATCTGTGATACTCGCAGGAAGATCCGCAACAGTTCCTTGTCTTTTTCCAAGCTTGCCAAGAGTAAACTAGCAGCTCCCTGCCGAACGCAATAAGTCTCAAACGCGTGGAGCATTGGAGCCGCTTCGAGAATCAGTTTACCGATGTTCACAGTCTGCAGGTCTTCGTCGCCTTGCTCAACAGCTATCTCAACAGCATCACGTAATCGTTCCGCTAGGGCTTGGCTGTTCTCGAGCAATTCCTCGACGTTTAGGAAGATTGCCGATAGCTGATCGGACGTAAGTAGGCCAGCGACCAACATCGGCTGATAGAACTCCTCGAGGATGATCTGCAAATCTCGACTGTACTTCTCCTCGGTCTCGACGATTTCAGTGATAATTTCTTTGCGCTCCGTACGTTTCTTGATGCACTTGCGACAGATGAGCGGCTCGTGTTCGGATTGACTCTGCGCGTCTAGACTGGCCTCACAATCCTCACATGTAACATTGATAACATCAGGCTTCGTTCGATATTTACTCAGCGATGACTTGCTCGTTTCAGACCCAACGCCTGAATCGTTTCGTTCGACTTCAGCAGTACGCTGAACTTTATCGTCAGTAAGGGAGCATGACATCACCAAGGAGCTGTCCTCGCTCGAATCAGACACTGTACTCAAATGTGACACTCGATTATAGGGAAGCTCAACATTATCCTTGCTTTCTTCGTCTATCGTGGCGTTGCTAGTATCGAAATTATAGGTGTAACTATCTTCAGGGACAATACCGCGCTCCTTAGCGTCGACCAAATAGCTCAAGATGTCATATTTTGAAGCACCCTCAAAAATGGATCTAAAAAATCATCACCATCAATAAAGTCCCACTCAGACGCTTCAATTCACTCAAGTAGAGTTGTATGAAGTAAGAAATAAAGAGACTAAAGTTCAAGTCGTGTATTTACAACCAATAAATGAAAACAAAGTACAGAAAGTAAAAGAAACAAGTACAATGTGTTAAAAACCTTGAAGATTATTATAAAAAGATTGTGAAAAACTATGTAACCTTTAAACATATACAACTAAATACCTTGTGGTGTATTCCTTGTCCAACTGCAACTCGTCCAAAATGGTGGACGGCGGTGGGTTAGCTGGCAACGGCGGAGGTATCTCGATCTCCTCGTAGATCGGATCCTGGTTGACTTTGATGCTTTCGTAATGATGGTCGTCGCTTTCAGAAACTTCAACAATGGCGCTGTCTGCAAGCAGCTCATAGAACTTGGTGCGCGCATTCAGTTCCTCTTCAGTGATCGAGCTCCGGTTACTGTGGTCTGTATAACAATCAGAACCGTGGTCTATGATCTCGTATTGCGTTGACGAGCTGTGCTCAGAGTCCTTGTCGTCGACATCCAATATCTTATTATTGCGTAATTTCAAGAATGAGTCTTCTATAAACTTAGCAACTTTGTCTTCTTCTGACAGTGTTGATAATTCCGTCAACGGTTCTGGTGTCCCTGGTAATTTAGGGAGGATAGCCCGAGGTCTACGGGGTTTATCATGACGGCCACAAATATGTGGTACCAGATTCATCCGGACAGCTTCAACAGGATTACTGAGACATTTTAGTAAATCAGTGTTATTCAAGTTTTTGTTTCTCAAAACCACATGGGTTTCATCCGGTTTGTCTTCTTTGTTTAAATTATCATCTGGGTCTTTGGCATTTACTTGAATCTCTGGAATATTTACTGGTGTAGATTTTGATTTGCTGTCTTCATAATCGAATGATTTATCACTGTTTTCGTTGTTGAAGGTGTTGACAAAGTTACCGGTGATGTAAACCGAACTGCTTGATCGTTTCTCAGGGATTGTAATAATACCAGAATCCTTGACAACTACGGATGAATGATACAAAGGAATTTCATCGCACACTTTGATAGTTGAATAGCAATCATCTCCATTGATCATGATTGAAGTCTTTCCTAAGGCATTATCTGATACAGCGATAGTGTTAACGTTCATGTTGCTCGCCATATCGGAAAACTCATTCTTGATCTTGACTTTGTGCGTGTGCACTTGGTCATTGTTGATTTTTAAAACCGTTTTATTCCCAAGTTCTGTTTTAACGTAAACTTTTTCATTACGCGTGAAATTATCATAATTGTTTTCGAATTTTTGTCTCATCATGTTCACATTCGACAAAATTTGAGAATCCGCTTCATCTTCATTTACTTTGTTACCATTGTTACCAGTGTCTTGCAGTTGAGTCAAATTTATCAACGGTTGTTTATTGTTGCTGCGTTTGCGCGGAGGCGCCGATGGTGGTTCCTGTGTTGACTCATGTGGCGGTTGTTGATGGACAGTTGGAGGTTGCGGAGGCGGATCCGTCGGGCGGCTCTTGGCCAGCCGCGCCGTGACGCCGTCCAGGCGCTCCAGGTCTTTATCGGTGAAGACAATGCGCGCATCGACGCGCGATTGCTGCGAGCGCAACGCCATCGAGTCGTGGAAGATGACCTTATTGGCGGCGCTCGCCTGCTCTTTGAGCGCCCGCTCACTTTCGCTTCTTCGCAATCTGCATGACGCCGGCGTTGGCGTTTCGCTATCGCCACCTAGAACACAAGCAAGAACCATTCAAAATGATATTCATCTATTCGATCAAGTATGCGTTACGGCGTTACAGGTCTTCGAATTCATTAATGCAATTTCAAACGCGTTCAAAATGCTGTGTTTCGTCATCATCAATCCATTGTTATTGTTACGTCAATTGTTAAATGCACTTTGCTTAAAACGCACGAAAGCAAATATTAAACATCATACAAAGGGATTCAATTCACATCCAGAACTAGATAAACTGAATAATTTAAATTTAAACCTATAATTTAATGTTTATCAAAAAAGTTTCACTTTTTTATCAACACAGCAATAAAATGAAAGTAAAACTTTTGCAAATAAAAGTAATACAAGTGTTGAGTTATTGTTACACTTAGTTTTGTTTATTTTGACGAGCAATTTCGGAGCGCTTCCGTTTTGAAATCAGATTATGATTAATTGTATTCCCGCACAATGCAAACACGCCAAACGTAATGTAATATTCATCTGCATTTATGAACAACTGCTATTACTATTCCTATTACTATTTACTATTACATGCTAGAGTGTTACAATTCGATGTGCGCGTGGTTTCTCTTTCGTAATATAATTGCGCCGCACGCGTTCGCTTCTTTTCGCATATAATCGAGGTGAATCCTGCGGAAATGTCACGCACCGGTGCAAATATGCCAACGGCCGAATTGTTTATAACATTCTATTTTTTATTACTTCGGAAATAATTCACACTTAAAGCAAAAACACCTACAATACACACATTAAAAGCAGCCAAGTGAAAAATATGAATAAATTGTTTCAGAAATAACTTAATAAATCAAAGCAGAGTTTAATGACTTTTTGTTTTAATTGTTTTTCTTGTCATGTAAGAAATAACGGTGTATAAATCAATTAAGTAGTAAAATTCTTAAGTAAATCAAAACAAATTAACCGTGATTAATCAGGAGTGCATTCGTTTAATTGCAGTCTGCAAATGTACATAGTTGAAATATCTCGGGATTTGAATATATTATAATGGTATTATTGATAAAGTTATATAATTGCAAATACGTGATTGGCATTCGATTTACGTTTGTTGCTTATTTACCACGAGACCTGCAGTTATTTTAAATTCAATCCACGCTGAGTACTCGTATACCCACCAGAGAAAGTTCAAAAATTCCTACCCGTAAATCTTTTACTATCGTTTAGTCATTTAGGCTTGAGTAAAGGCGTAAATTGAAAGATCTAAATGATCACCTGCTTAAAATGCAATAATTGCTGAAATAAATTTGTCTTGACTGCAGCGATTAAATAGTCATTAGTGATTACCTTAGATAACTACATGGTGAATGTTGTTTGACACAGCAATAATTATAGATTTGGGACACTTTGTACAGCGCCATAAATCTTGCTTCTTTGTGTGTGCTCTCAAAATGAAAATCACTTTCGCATCGAAATCGAAGACTTGACGCAGTGAAAAATGAAAGTAACTCACCCGTTGATGCATTGTTGCTGTTTCCTTGATTATTCTCTGCTGCTGAAGAAAATGTAGTAACTTCATAGTTGTTGTGTTGTTCTGTGCCATCATCATCATCACTGGAGTGTTGAATTTGATTAGGTGTGATTTGTGAAACATCAGGATCTTCGTAATGTGCTTCGATGTTAGCTGTGGAGTCCTGTTCCTTTTCAACAAGAAACTGTACCTTTTTCCTGGGTGTCGTCGGCATGGGCAGGTAAAAGTGCGACCCACTTTTCAACGCCGGCGAGGGGCTGCGCTCACCGACGCAGTTTGAATCTGTGTCACCGAAAGTCGCCGACGGCTTTTTCAATATCGACTTAAACCGGTTGCTGCCGCAATCCGACGCTTCCTTCTCGTTCGGCTTGGGTGAAGACGCCTGCGCTGGTAGTTGAGGTGGTGCCACCGCAACTCCATTCTTCTTCGTTAATTTTAACTGCAGTTTTGGGATTGGGATCTGACTCCTCGATAGTGTTTCCGGTTTCGGCTGAGGAGTTTTTAACTGTACGTGGACATCTTCATAATCCGGTTCGATATTAATCGGTGGTCTCACACGAATTCTTTGTCCATTGACCAAAGTGATACTTGTGTCTGCATCAGGGCCAGTTGACATCAACTCATAGGGGTTTACATTGCATTCTAGAATGGATCTCCTTCCAACTGTGGAGTATTTTATTTTTTGTCCATTTTTCTCTGAATTGTCTGATTTTCTTGGAGAATTTCGACTTTCAGAAGGTTTTGCTTTATGGGGAGAAATAGAACGTGCTCTGAATTGAGACCCTGGAGATGACATTGATGATTTCTCAGTGACAGTAAGTCGAGATCTTCTCATGAGATCATATGGATCTGCTGAGGGTAGAATACTAGCCCTTGATGAAGATGTCACTCTGACCGTACCAGCACGAGTGGGGGTAGGTGCTGATAGGGTTGATGTGGGATAGCATCGCATTGTCCCGAATTTGGACTCCCCGGAAGCGGAGAGTGGAATTCTCGTGCCCTTGCATTTCTTACAAGTTGTTGGACCTTTCTTACTGGAACGTTTAGTTCCATTTAAATAATCAGTGCAAGAGCAGAGTACTAATGCCGGGGCTAAGAGTAGCCCATTAGGGGATCTCACCCCATCGTACAACCAAGGATCAGCGTACCTCATAGAACGACTTAGGGAACTTTCGCTCTCCTGAGACCAATTTAAACGAGAAGATTCACTCTGAAAGTGTAGAAATCAACGATTAGCAGTTGTGCATGCGTAGCAATTTATTATTTACAACCACCGCTAAATCCATGCACCGATTGTGACAGTCATGTCATAATATTGTTCCTCATTGCTTTATTGCGCATTCAAATGAGCGCCATTGTAATATGACAATGTAAAATGTAAATAGACAGTAATAAAACACGAAAAGGCGTGCAAATGTAACGACGCGCGCGCGCTGCAAAGCCGAGCTTTGATTTATTTGAAATGAATCAACTTTCTATCGCGCCTCTGTTTACAACAATTCAGCAACTATTGCCATTAACATTAACTATCGCAAAACAACGCGCCAGGCAACAAAAACGCGATTGTTCCGCGACTGCAGCACATTGCTACCATTTGCCGCGGCACGCTTCATTCTTTCTACCGCGTTCGCAATGAACAATAAATGAGACTAGATTATGCGCCATTTCTATGGTGCACATTTTCCAGCACAAAGCAAGCGAGAGAGCTGATTCTCCCATGATTAAAAATTATGCCTCCCAGTGACAATGAAAGTTTTCACAGTATTCACGCAGAAAACGACAGCGTTCGCCGAACTCGCACCGCACGCGCAAAAAGATAATAACCCACAAAAAAAACGAAAACGTCGATCGCGCGATTAGCGTCACGTCATCGTTTTATTTATATTCATATTTATATTTATAGTCATATTCATAACGTTCCTCACACGCAGACACACTAACAACAAAAACAACACACAAAAACACAACAGTTAGAAAGTGTTTTTGTTGTTTCTGTGTCATAGGTGAACTAAAAAACGAAATTGATACTCACAACGCTATTAAGCTAGACTAGATGACTACGATACAATATTCAATTGACGCGAGAAATTAAAAATTAAAAGTGAAATAAACTTTCACACCTGTGCGACTTTTTTTTTGCGCGTTCATAATTTTTATACAGAAATGCAGAATATTAAATTGTCATCTTAAATTTATGCCCATCTTAAGTTTCTATTACTTATTATGTTTTTTGTGTGTGTTTGGAAAGTTGACTTACCCTTAAACCACAGGAGGAGTAGTTTGCATCCGGCGAAGAGGCAAATCGTCGCATCGCATGGCTAACCACTGCAGCCATCGAAGGTTATCCAATGCTGCATCACTGTGCTACCCGACAGCTGCAAGAGAGGAAAATGATCAAGATTAGTATTCGCATTAACATTGCTGCATATTGTAATCGCCTGCATGGAGGCATAAGATTATGTTCACAACTTCAATACTTCCTCGACAACTTGAACATTCTTGCGTGTTACATGCATAACAATTGTTTAAATATTTCTTGTACAAATAATTATATACGTATTATTCAGTGGTAATCAGTTCCAGGTTTTGTAAGTGTTAAAAAACCAAAAACATTAAATTTAAAACTAAAAAGTTTAATCAGAAACTTATTCCTGCAACACCTAATCACGTTTTACGTTCGCGTGTTTAATTTCCAACGAGCTTTTCTGAATTAATTAATGAATGACCATCAATTCGTTAATTATGGCCTTGTTGGCATTGTGAACCTTCATGACCCCGCGTGTCGATGAATTCTTTTATACTTTTTCTCTCTATTTTGTTAATTTATCGGAATGTTGCAAAAGAATCGACTGTTTAGCTGTGATGAGAGTGTGAATCCCAAAACTCTTTCACGCAATTACACGCAATTAAACAAGCGCACTTCGAGAGATAATCGCTGACTACAAATAACAATTAAATCATTTGTCTTTAGAAGCAGAAAAAAAAACACGATTTTTTTGTTTTTTAATGCGCGTTTCTGCGTTAACAAATTCATAATGCATGACACTACAACATTACAAAGTATTTAATGAACGAGTGGTGAATTAGAAGTGCTTATTAAAAGGCATGTAAGTAGAAAAAGTGACGGAGAAAAATACTTCACGTTTCGATGATTTCCAACTGCGAGGATTACAGGTTTAAATGGCAATTAATTCGTCAAATTATACAATTGATTACAAATGTAATTGTAATTGTTATTAGAATGTTACTTTTACTATTATTTCTGGTAAATATTAAGAATTTGAAAGTATGGGAAAAAATTGGTAAGCATTTTATTTAAAAAATGACATTTACGTTATTTTATTTATATTTAAGTTGTGATAAAATAATAAATTCTTTAATTTAATAATAAACATCGTTTTAAACAAGATAAAATCAAATTAAACTTCATGTACTCTTTAAAATTCATTTCACTTGTTTATGTTTTTTTACTTATGCATTACAAAATTCATCCTTCATGTCAGGTGCCATGAATAGACAATAAAACGCCAAAAACATCATGCAGCAGTACGTGAAACATCGACCACCGAAAAGAAAGTGAATCATCACAATCTAGGGCATATGATAATCAGTTTTGTCGATGCAAGTTCTCGCTTCCACATTCAACGCGTACAATCCCGCAGCGTGCGAATGTGTGGTGCCAAGTTTTACCGAAAACGATCGCAACTGAAAGTAAATCCACATCCACACGCGTGGAACGAGCGATTACGCCTCAGGATATCCGATTCACTTTCGCCGACTCACCGTCGTCAACAGACTGACGCTTCATCGTTCTCATTGCCATCCAGCGAAGAAGTAGTATACTAGTAGCATATATTCATGTATATGTGTTTATATGAATCAAATTTGGAGGCAGGAAAGAACGAAGAATGCAAATGTGTTGGTCTTAGACATTTCTCCGAGCCATTGTCTGCCCACAGGGCATTCAATCCACTACGTTGACATACTTACCTACCTACTGAGACGAAAACTGAGATCGACGTTCGATTTAAATACATCTACCTGCCTATATGCATTTACATAGTGTGTATCGATCTAATCATTTTATAATCTAATCATTTTACATCGCGTCGATTCCGTAGGCGATGATTTGAAATTGTGAAACTGCGAGCTTTGTTTGTAACCAGCAAAATAACTCTCATTCCCGCATTTGAATTTCAATTTTAAAAACGATTTCTTAATAAAGCAATCAAGGAAACGAACGAAATGAAACGAAACTAAATTGAGATGTGCTCAAATCTATGCCAGTGTTGATAAGTAATATTTGAAATGACTTATGGATGGATTTTAATCCGAAAAGAAATTACTAATTAAAACAGCATTAGAATGTTTAGGTGAAAAGTGTTCACATTTTATGTTAAACGCCGTGGTTTATAATTTGAACGCAGCGTTATAATTTCTGACATGTTTACGTTCTATTTTTTTTCTTCGTGTAATTTAACGTTTTTCACGGGCGATTGCACATGGTATAAATTGGTGGGTAATATTAATTGCTCTTTAAATTTTTAAAAGTTGGAAATTAACGAATCGTGAAACTTTTTGCTTTTAATTTTGAGAAGTTTCGAAGTTTTTACTTTCAAAATGCCATTTTTTCTAATAATTTCATAGTTAATGGCAATAAATCATTAGTTTTACAGCTTAAAATATTTTTCAAGATTTACAAAATTCATAAAAATGTTTTTTCTGCTATATTAATCAACAATTAACTAAAATAATTAAAATTAAGTATAAAATGTGTAAAATAAAACTAATTCTTTCCTCGCGTGCATTTAAAGTTCATGATTGCACCCATTGTTTAATTCTTAAATTGTTGTTGTCTCTATGGGAAAAGATCTTACGACCAAAAACAAAATGAAAACAAGCAAGAAAAGCACGCTTTTCGTGTGTTGCGAATTGCGATTAGACGATTATGCTAAGCACGTTTCTAAGATACAATGTTTTTTAGCTTTGTCTTAGACAAATCTTCATGTGAACCTCCTCTTAAACAAGTCGAAAAAATTTTCATTCATCTTATCGAGTTAATCGAATTTTCACGTTTGGCAAATCGTGCACAGGTACAGTTCCATCTCAATCATTGCATCTAAAATTAACTTAATGGATTTTAAGTTAAATAAAACAAAAATTACGACTGCAAAACAGAGGAGAATAAAAAAAGTTGTTTAAGTTGTTAACAAAACGTGACAAAACACTTTACGGTAGCCAAAGGCGCGACTAAAGAAATGCTATTAAAGACGACATTCCCACAAGTCAAATAATCAGTTGTTTTAGAGCAGAAAAACAAAAATATTTTGTAAAATTATATTTGAAGAGAAAAAACATTCCGGAAATGCAAGTAACATAATACCACTTAACCTAAACCTTACAACCAGCATATGTCTAATCTCATGAGTCAACATTAGACGTTAATTAGAGTTTTTGTTCATCAAATAAGTAATAACAATAAAGTTTTTTTCTGCAAAATGGTAATTTCAAGAAAATGAAGAGGATTATCATTATTTTAAATTTTAAATAATGTTATTTTGTTTAATAATTAAACATTTTAATATTTCTAGTGCAAGAAAGAACATATTTTCCCGAAAAAGCAAAATTAACGGCACAGTAATAATAAACTAAAGCTACAGTTACCAATTGCAATTTAAATTTGGCAAGACATTACATGAAATAAAATGTACAAAGAATACGCGACAAAAGGCGAAGATGTCGTGTGAAAATTACGTTTTAACTTTTGTATTTTGTACGAGTGAACTTGACATTAACCGAACGGAAGAACAAGCGAGAATGAAAGAAAGAAAGCGCCGCCGGCGTCGATGATTGTGAAATCTTTCCGAAGACGCGACACAAACAGAATAATCACCTACAAGTGCAATAAAAAACAATGCGAGAAAATGCTACTATGTACTATTATTTTGATCCACTTGCATTTAAAACCTCAGTTTGTTTTAAAAAATGCTGACCTAAAAGAAGCACAATTATAATTAACACGGAAATTTTTCAGATGAAAACTTTGAAATTTTTCTCCTTTATTTTTTTGTTTTACTCAACCGTTGAGAAAATGTCTACAGTGTTAATTACCGACACGAATGCTTCCACTTTTTAACTTCATTAACGTTTAAATGAAGGAACGTACAATGTTAACTGATTAACAAGCAGGCGGAAACTTAAACCCAAGAACTACACGACTATTGGATTCGTATTCACATGGAACTCGTTTTGCTTTGCTTTTGCCGAAGGAGAAGATTCAGAAGACGTGTGTCTCGTGCGTCTATCAAACGTGTTCACATGATTAAATTTACCTTGAACTAAATTTCTTTATGTCTTTATGAATTAATTAAGTTTTTTTAGTTTCACTTTTCGCGGCTTTAAGTCGGATGAATATAGAAACAATATTCCACGCGTTAATTAATACATCTGATTAATTTCTATTGATTTTATTGATTAATCATGTAACATCTTGAAAGAAATAGAAATTTTTTATTTAGGTTTCGATTTCGGTCAAATAAATTCGATTTGTATGTCAATCTCATTTGATTTTGATCTAGTTATTAGATATATCATAATTATAAGCAATTATATGTCAATAAATGTGAAAATATTTTAAGTGGAATGCGAAAAAAATTAAATTGAAATCAGTAGCTGAAAGTTCTTTTTTTTTTATTGATAATGATAATTAAATGTTGACGTGTTGATGTAATTGATTGTAATTTGCCTAATTTTTTTTTATTATTAACAAATTTTTTTGTATAACAAATTTAAAAATTTAGCGTCAATCAAAATAATTATTTTCCGCAATATATTTAATTCAATTTTTTTATTCATGGAATTATGAGTACAGGTGCAATCAATTTTGTTTCTCATTTTGCATTTCACTATCATCGGCGCGGCCCGGATACTTTCTACCAAGGCCAAGTTCAAAAAAACATACTTTTTACCTTCGGCGTTGCGTTTCGTATTACACAGCAGACACCAGCATATATTAAACATTAAACATTAAAGCCTGGCAGAGATAAATAAATGACCAGTGAAGCGAGGTGCGACTATCGACGGTGAATGTTTTGGGTGTGTTTCACTTCTTAAGTTGAAGAGCGTTTTACTATCCATCGCGAGATATTGAGATAGTCGCCATTGATAGACGACACTTGTAGGTTAAACAACCAAATCGATTTTATATTTTCACCACGAAATTTATGTAGGAATATTTGTGGTATTTAATGTGTTCAACGAGCCATGACCATACATATTATATTTATAGTCGTGTCACCCTTATTTGGTGTGAGAAAAATATTTTCAGTTTTAGTTTTTTATAAATATCTCAAAAACTATTAAAGTTAGAGAATTTATTTTCACAGAAGTTAATCTTCATTAAATTCTACACTCAATTTTATTTAGTTGTGATTTTTAAAATTATTCAATCAAAAGTTATAAACAAGTAAGTTGAAACCAAAACAAAATATTAAATTTATATTAAACGCCCTGTATCTTCTGATAAAAAAAAATTAAAAATGAAATCTTTATAAATATAGATTCAGAATTTAATACTGAATAGATTTTCAAAGAAAACGTAAACATATGTTAATTGGTTTTTAAGTAATTAATTAAAATCTAAACAAAAACATTTTTTTCTCTTCGAGACAAAACTACAAAATTTATTAATATACTTTAAATGTATATTAAATATTTTGGATACATCAGAAAGCCATTAACTTTTATTTGTCTAATATCTGAATGCAACATAAGACAAAATATATTAGAATATATTAATGAACTTTCGCTGCGGTCTTCTTTTATTTTCTTCTCCATTCACGTATAATTTCTAAATAATTATAATCGTCGCCATAAACTCACCGCCAACGAGAGTAAATTATCCAATTTAGAATGTATCAAACTTTTACAAGCAAAAATATCATCATAAAATTATCAACTTAATAAATTTCAACTGATTATATCTGATTGTTATGAAAATATCCAGTATATAATAATAATTTCTAATAAAATAAATAAAGTCTAACTTCCTGCGTTGTCAATTTTCGTTTGCGCATACCAACATGGAAAATCACTTTTACTTATTTAATGCTCTTGCAAATTCACATTCATAGCTTTATAGCTTCATTCCGCTGCTGCTGGTGCAGTTTTCGCATTACCTAGTGATGCATATATGCCGAGGCACATCACGTTCCCGTTCCGTCTAATAAATTAATCGCTAATTAATGCGCCGGCGATTAGAAATAATAAAAGTCGTTGGCAGACATGCTCCGGTCACTAGTTGGCGCACGGCGTAGATAAAGAGTGGCACGCAAGCGCGAGACGATGCATAATGTGCATAATATTGAAACGCAGGATTCCTCCTGTTCAGCAATGCTTCAAACATTCAAAAACGTCCCAGGCAATGAAATCGAGAATACTCTTCACTTCACCAACATATTCACATCACTACCTCGCATGATTTAATCTCGTTCGCGGTATGAGCATACAATAAATTCGTTGGGATGAAAGCGAATGGGGATTGGCTCATAATAGACGCAGAGATGTCTTGAAAAAAAAGAAGACTATCTGGTGTTATGTACTAATACTACTAATGCTATCATCCTGGAACGCTCAAGGTTTCGAGATGAAATGTTGAAATGTTTTTGAATACTCATTTATCTATTTATTAAAACGTTTTACTTTCGTTATGGTGCGAAGAAGAAAAAAATGTTTTTATCTTATACCAAGAATAGACATCTAAATGAGTTCTTTGAGATTATAAGAAAGTGAATGTTGGTAATGATTTGAAGAAAACCGAGACAGTTCTTTGAATAATTGCTATAATTTTTTGTGCTGCTGCTGTTGATGATAAAATCCAATGTGATATAATTATGTTTGGACAGTTAGTAGTTCCGATAAGAGAAATAATGAGGAGAAATCTTTCGAATGGAAACAGTTAACACATTTTAATAATAAAATTATGTTTATTGCGCTATTCAGTGCCATCTGGCGGGCGGTAGCTACGAAATAAAGGTATGATTTAATGAATTATTCAATTTTTATTGTTATTCTATAAAATATAACTTATGCAACATAAAAATTATTAGTTTTATGTTGAAAATAAAATATAAATATTATTTTTATGTTTTTTTAAATAAAAAAACGTGTTAAAAGCCAGAAAGTAGTTGACAAACCAAAGAAAACACTTAACTTTTTGTGCCCTCATGATCTTCACATCAAAGTGCACAAAACTAACAAAAGTGTGCTGTGCATTCATACAAGCCTGACGTGAATGAGTAATGCATACGGACTTAAGGCGACGCTTAACCTCACCTCTTAAACTCCTCCAGAAAGGCTTAAATTCAACACACAAACCTTTCGGGGCAAGAAGTTTGCCGTGCCTGTTTGACTCTACAAAAACACTTTTAAAAACGCACTCCTTCCTGCATAATAAGCAGTTCTTTAGGTCTGCTCTGAGTGAGTGAATCTTCTTTTCTCATCGTTTTCGAGTTTTACCGCCGAGTTTACAAAGGGCATAGATGTGCATCTAGCAAACGTACTGTTCACCTTTCATGTTTTCATCCTCTCTGCAGAAGTTCTTATTAAAACGAAAAAATATATATTCGTTTCTGGATGCAGTGTAAGACGCTATCAAAAATCTAATCTATTATTAAGCTGCAACCTGCTGAGGTGTTGAAGAAACCGTGAAACAAATTTAACGTGCAACAATGCACGGTCGCGCAGTTGCGACGTCGAAATGGACGTTGAAAACGTGTGAATAATTCGCGTAATGCTGAAACGTCATGGTCGGGACCGTAATTGTGAGAGATTTGCATACGGTCGAGGGTAAAGTGTAATTCTTTGCTGGTTGAATCACGTAAATACCGTAAGAGTTATTACTTAAATTTAAATTCGCAAAATAAAAAGATGTTTATGAGTGTAAAACTGTTAAAAGAAGAGAATATTATTTATAACAACTTCTACCATTGCTTTTGAGAATTATGACTTTAAATTAAGTACAACTACTTCATTTCAAATGGTTTTTGCAACTAAAATCATCAACTTTAGTTTATGTCTCCATAAAAAAATAGAAAACAAAGCCATTTGAACAATTTATGTCGGAATTTAAAAAAGTAAACTATTTGAAGAGATTGTGCGCTTAATAATCGCAGTATGATGGCACGACACGACGAAGGTAAATAGTAAATATCGTTATTGATTCGAAAGAAAGTTGAGCGTTCAGTTTTACTTTCGCGCATCTTTTAACATCTTGAACCGCACAAGTCGCAGAAAGTTTCTCCCACAATCGCTAAACTAAATATTAGTTTATTTATTAAAACGTATAAAAAGCACGAAAAAATAATATAAAACGAATTTATATCTTGATAAATTGTCGATTTTTACGGTTTAATCTCGATTATTATGATTTAGAATAATAACTGTTCGGAAACAGCGTGGTTCCAAATACTCGTAGAATAGAATTGGATAATAATTTAATGAGAGGCATGAAAACACTAGCTTTAAATTCGTGTACGTGCGTTTCCGTTTTGAGGTCTTATTAAATTCCTGCGCGGCGGCGCTGTAATGGTGAATGGATTAAATTTCGTTAAAACTGTGCGGTTTGGTGAGCACGCGCAGGTGTAACTTGTAATAAGTCGCACACGCGTAGAAAATAATCGGTTTGGGTAAAATATAACTTTTAAACTCTCTATTTGAGTATAATTCATTGTTTTTTGTTGAAAATTGTTTTAAAAATCAATAAAAATGTATTTTTTTTGTTATTTGCGTGCATAAAATGATATTTTTAAACACTGGCAACAATTTATTTGTTCAAATATGACAATTTTCTATTAAAATTTATTGTTTTCTTATGTAACTCATCGAAAAATTTATTTTTTCGTGTCTAAAAATAAATTTTTTGCACTTATTTCACAAAATACACCTAGAAAGTTATAATATCCGCGTATTGTTTGCACTTATTTCAAATATCGTCCATTACAAAACTTGTAAATTATCAAATTATCAGTCAATCAATGGTTACACAACATATCCGCGTTTTACAATAGTAAAACCAACATTTGAACACCCAGATAACAGCGATTGTTCAATGCGCTGTAGGTAAGTAGTGAATTGATTCCGAATTTCACATTTCTTTGTGCAATTAAGGCACGCTCGAACGCGATAATTGCCACGAGCATCGGGCCGATAAACAAACGATTAAAGCGTAATGCCCGGCGCGAATGTGGCGCAAACGGAAAGACTCTTTTCACGCGACTTTTACTTTCGATTCATTTTCAAGTCAATGAGATTGCGTTTTCGATTCCGCATTTTCTTAGCTGCACAATAACGTCTAATGCACGGATCGGTGAAGGTGATTTATATACTCTTATGAGATCCAAGAATGACGGTATGTGTATTATGATAATGTTATAAATATAAAGGCGGTGATAACGTTATAAATTGAGTATGCATCGCGGAAATTGTGTTGAGTGCAGTTTAATTGCGTCCGCGTGAAGAGGCAGCAAGAATTTTCATTTGCTTCGATTAATGTTTAATACATATTGACATGAACGATGTTTCCACTATGTTAAACAAGATTTATCATAGATTAAACAAAGGTTTTAGTGTAAAATAAATTTTTTGATGTCATAATTTAGGAATAAAATGATTTACGTAAAAACTGCGTAGTTTATTCATTATACAAATGAACCAATTAAATTGGCGACTGAATTATCCATTATTATCGACGTCCACGTACAAATTTGCATTATGATTTAATTGAAACGCGCCTAATTAGCTTCCTCGCAATTTGTGATTGAATTTCTGCGGCGAAGACTTCGCACGAGCATAATTTAAACGCATGGTTGATTGTCGACGTCGCCGTCTCCAGGAACGCTAAATTCCCAAGTCCCACACGCTGGGCTCATGCAATATAAATATATAAATATCCATTGGCGCGTAATACGATGCTTTACGCATGAACTATTATCAACATTCAGCTAGTCGTAGACGCAGCTGCGTTTATCAGGAGACATCACAGGAAAAAGTTGACTGGAGTCAACTAGACGCATTCCTAAAATCGCTTCGTATTAATGTATGCAGATCATCTGAGATTATTCCATGAAAAACTAATCATTAATTATGTTTTACACAGGTAAACTAAGAAAAAGTGTTTATTTGGTTGCCTAATATGTAAAATATTGTATTTTGCAGTTGTTGATGTTGATTAATAACTAAAACGACAATAACTAATAAAATAATATGCAAATCATCATTATATTTAATGCAATTTAATAAACCGCAAGAATTTGTTTTATTTGTTGCAAAAACAAGTAAAATCCATGATTAATTTGAAAAACAACCTTGAACTATAGTCGCATGATGTATTTAAACAAATTAGAGAATATAAGTGATAAAATGAACTTTAAATTTACATAAGTTCATCGGTAATAAATCAAATATATTGCATGCGTATTTACTTTTTTTAGTGTTTAACCAGAAACTTTTTTGTCTTATAATTGAACGTTTAAAATGTTTAAACTAAAATCGATGTTGTTTATTTTGCAATCAGTTTATGTAACAGGTTAAGAACAAAATTATTAATGGCTACCATTTTTGGAGAATAAACAAGAACGTAAATGTTAAATGTAGTAATCATGGTCAAACAAATTACAAAAGAAAAAACTATTCCGGAAAACAAATAAAAAATTTAATTTTTCAATTGATGAAAAACTGTTTTGTTTTTTGGTTAATCATGAATAAATCTAAAACTAATCAAGATAGAGTTATGATTTCTTCAGGAATCTCTTCTTAAATAAATTCTGCATCAAATTAAGCAAAAATTTGATTCAAATATCTATTCTACCAGCAAATATTGACATATTTGTGACAATTATGTATTATTTTTCAAAATTCATTTTTAAATTGTTAATAACTATTTGTGCAACAATTGCATCAACAAACACTTTATTTTATTTAATGCACAATTTAACCAAGAATCGATTGTTAAAAGAATTATAATTCTATCTTCATTAGTTTTTGAGTAATTAATCAAAAAGCAAATTGTAACATCATATGCTGTGCAATTCGATATCCTTGTATTTTTATTGACAAAGTTTAGAATTTCATTTGCGGCTCGGCGTTGCAATAACAATAAAAGCAATAAAGTGAATGTAACTGTATCGACAGGCGGGCGAAAAAGCGTATCCCACACCTATCCTTGGTTTTATTGAAATCGCGCAAAGGTTAAACGCCCTCACCTTGGAAATAAACATGAACCGGCCAGCCTGCGAGCTGTCAAACGGATGAAAACTGGCGGATATTTTATAATGTCGATCATGCGAGCATGCAGAACGACCATATCATATTGTTCCACGAGCTGGCCACATAAACATAAACAGTGGAATAACAAGAACTACTTAACACCATCAAAGCCTCAAGTATTAACACGATAGACACTAGACACTAGTCAGACAGGATATCGATCTTTTTTTATGATTTTGAATTATAAGTTCAAGTCTATAAAAATACTCCACGTCAATAAATCAAATAGATTTAGTATATTTGTATTTTATTGAAGTGTTATGGTCACATTTGGTATATTAGCAGTTCTATATTTTGCAACAAAGAGAAAGAAGACTTGCCCTGTTTTGTTCGCTGCGAAGGTGAAACATATCGCGGACGTAATTTCTATTCCCGGCCATTCAACACGGCAATATCGGATTTATAGCATCGCGGAGGCGGTTGCAATGGCGCTTGGCTAGACTGCCACACAAGCCGGAAGTAAATGTCAGATGACTTACCTAATTGTTCTAATTATCGGATGATTGATTTGATGGCGCACTATTCACCGTAACAATGTCGTGTCTTTGCAAACAAATGGACTGGAACAGCACAGCAGCTGCAAAACAAACAAAAAAATGCAAAAAAATTAAACATGATAAACTACTTAACCGAGAGGAATGTTAAAAAATGATTTTAAATAAAATTTAAAATAAATCCGCATTTCTAAAGTGATTTTTTGTTGTAAAATGACGTCTACAAGAGGCAAAAATGATTTTTGCTTAATAAAAACTGTAAATCACACCCACATCAAAATTTCTTTCATCACAATTTGAAATCAACTAAAGTGGTTGGCATATAATTATCAGATCGACCGATAAACTCCGGTTAAAATTAATATCAAAGGCGTTTGAGGAATTTGAAATGCTAATTGCATAATAATTAATAACACCGCTACTGTGCAGACTTAACTCAACATTAATTGAATATTTATCTATCGTTATCTATCGGCTTCAACAATCTCACGATTCCAACTTGGATTTGTTGATTAATCACGTGTGATTTAATCGAATTGGAAGTCTTTCAAGGTTCAACCAATAAATTTAACATAAGTGACTAAGTTTGGCGAAATTCGAAAGGATAAAACGATGCAAATTTTTGCATTTCATGCAAATAAATTTATTCACAATAAAAACAAGAAAACAATATTTATATCCAAGGTCGGTGAGAATGTGGCGTTTTTCTTAGGCAATCGATTAAATCGCTATCAATCAAAATCAAAGAAAATTGCTAATATTAGAGTAAAAAAACGTTGAAAAAATTGTCGACGCATTAATGCGGAACTAACCTTAGCCAACTAGAAGTACAACGCAGCCTTGTGTGAAACCTTTAGCGCAACTTCTTATGAAATACTTCTTTGAATTAAATACCGATGATGTTAACATCAAAGCAATTTTCTTCGCTGCACACTTTTCTTTGTTTCTTTTCATTTTACTTTTACGCGCGGCTGAAAAGTGCAAGACTTATTGAAGTGATGCCGAGACGTCGAGACATCGAGACACCGAAGAGCTTAAAAGCCGCGGCTGGTAAAGTGGTCGAATGTTGTTGAATGTGCTTTGAATGTGTTTCAATCTTGCGGCGCAAACAGCTTCCGCATCTGTCTCCGTAAAGGCGAAACCGTGTTTTGTTAATTCGCTAATGTGACGGCTATTAATTAGCAGAAGTAACGTTTATGTGCTGCTGCTACTTCAAGTACGTACTTCTTAAAAAAAACTCCTCGAGATGCGCTCGCGTGTTTTTCATGTAAATATTGATGAGTAATTAAAAAATTACTCCAACAGAATTAATTAATAACTAATTTTATTGCCGCTGGAGAGTAATAATTCCGTCACGTTTGAATGAACTGACACTTCCCGTATATTTACGAGTTTCTTGTAGTGGCATGAAAATTAATGCTCAAGAAAATTTTGAAACAACGCACAACGGTAAATCCCAACTTGAACAACGAAATCGAATGATTTCGCCAAAGCTACTAGACGCATACCTTTCCAGGTGTTCAGCGTGACGAGTCACGAAGTTTGATCATGAACTGTACGCCACGCATCTATCAATAAAGCGGGTTGTGTTAATTTTTAGCTTCATTTGAGCGTATTGAACATCGGTTACGTTACTTCTTGCGTTTCGACGTAAACTCGAGGATTCGTGCAGCTTGGACTTGAAATAATGATGTATTGACGTAACTGTAATCAGTTGATACCGAACCATTAATTTACACTTCACGATTTGTGAGTTTTTGTTGTTTTACAGTTTTACTGTTTTTCGATTTATTCGGAATGACTGATTGAGCTTTGGAGCTTGATTCGTAAAAATAAAATTAATTTTGATGTCGTTCACCTTTACAAACTGTGTTTTTTACGATTGTACTTGAATAACATATTATTTAATTAAAAACGTTATATTTTTATGCACTAATAGGCAAATAATGAATTTGTAGGTTAGATAAATGTCAAAATGCATAAAAATCACTGTTTTTATTTTCGGATTGCTCAAAATCTCTTATTTTACGCACTGAAATTACAAAATATAACTTAAACGAAGCTTTTATGTTAAAGAATTTATAAATTTGCCACGCTGAATTCCTCAGAGTATAATATATAAAATGGTAAGCGTGAAATTATGAATTTACAACGAAAGCGCATGAAATATAATATCTAGTCTAATGCCCGTCAGCCAGTAATCATCACACTTATTGCATCTCATAAATAATCGCCAACGTTCCAAAATGTCTAAATCTAATGCGGTGCATCGCTCATCGCGTCGTTTCGCCGTCATTTGCAAACCATCGCCATCGATGCATTATCTTTGTAGCTGTGATGCTAAGTATCTGTACAGTTTTAATGCTTCTTCTAGTTTTATGGTTTAGTGTCTTAAATCGCCATGAAATGACTTTCGTATCAAGCCTATCAAGAGTCCAGCGTATCAAGCATGCAGCGTAATAGTTTAATCTTTTCTGCAATTTGCAGCCACGGTGCACGGCGTGGGCGTGTGCTAATGGTGAGTCAGAAAGTCTGCGAGCGATTTGTCATTAAAATTTAATGTATGCGACATTTCATACGCGCGGCGATAAGCATAAATTATTCAATTATTCGCAAGAAATTGTTGATAAACTCACGCAGTTCGCTCACAGCTAGGAATTTATGTGGTGCGACATTAAAACAGTTGTTAAATTAATGTAACACGTGCTATAAGCAAACCATAGGAAAATATTGAACTGTTGTTACCATTTGTGACTAAACATTTATTCATTTTATTGATTTAGGTGGGTGTAATTGCAAATTTTGTCGCGCTGCATTTATGTGGAACAGTGGCGCAAAAATAAATCGATTGTAATAGTTATTGATTAATTATTCAAAAACTATTAGTGTTAGGCTTATAATTATTTCAAAAGATTATTCAGAATTAAATTTTGCTTTTAACTGTGTCAAAATTTTGCAAATAGATTAATCCTACAAAAAGTTATAAACATTTAAAGTTTACTTTTAAAAATTTTGCAAAATTGTGCTAAATTACTTGATATTTTCTGAAATTAAATTGTTATCAATAAAATTTTCGCATTTTTAGATAAAGAATTTTATACTTAATTCATTCCTGAAAGAATAATTAAAATAAATTAATTAGTTTGTGAGTTATTCGCAAATAAAATTTTAATTACACGCAAAATTTAATTCTCTGTATCTTGTTTACTTTTAGTTTCACATGTCACATGCTCAAAGTGAATCTGACACATGATGAAAGTAAATTTGGAAATGTAGCACGTATACAAATTGTGTAATTATTCTAAGCGTTTTAATTTCAGATCCTTTCTCTCTCGACGTCGCTGCTAATAAAATTTATGTCACTGAATTTATAATCGTGCGAATACAAACGAATATGAACGCCAACTCAATGAATGCTCAACAAAAAAAAAACATAATAACAAAAAAATACAGCAGCAATGTGGGACCAAGAGCAAGTCTCATTGGTTTCATTCATTTCTCATTAGATTTCCTTCGGATTAATCATTGTGTCACGACGCATGGTAAATGGTTAATGTATCATTGTCATACGCAATGTCATTAGGCTTTCAGAAAGTGTATCAAGGTGAAAAAAGCAAGTATTTAAGATTTTATTATAGAAATTAATCTTTTTTTTAATATTTTAGGTAAAAAATTAAACAAAAAATTCTAAAAAAATGTAAACATGAAATAAAATTTAAATTCAGTAGTGAAACTTTGTAACAGAAGACTATTTGACTGTTGAATGTTGAATGTTGACTATTCTTGACCCGAATGTCATGTATATTGGCAAATGCATGAATTAATGCAACGTCGACACACAAAACAAGAAGAAACTTCAAAAGAAAGTCAGGAAAAGTCAATAAAGAATAAACGTCATAACACCGTTGATTGCAAGTCCAAACACACCTGAATTCATTGTTCATATTTGCTTTAAACATAAACACACATAACTTGACAGAGTTTATTATCAAATAAATACTGTCCAACCGAAAACT
Organism: Dalotia coriaria; assembly: GCF_025399875.1. Lineage (NCBI taxonomy): Eukaryota > Metazoa > Arthropoda > Insecta > Coleoptera > Staphylinidae > Dalotia > Dalotia coriaria. The sequence continues at coordinate 12,184,486 of NW_027045448.1, forward strand.
CACGCATAAATTAAAAATATCTATGTCCTAGATAAAAATATAATATATTCAGAGTTTTATTACCCTTTTTTGGTGTGGCACGCGCCTAAAACGACGTCAAAAAGCAAAGATTCATTAAAAAGTACTTAAAAGTAGAAAACCGCCCAATTACAGCTTGAATGCACATAAAATTTAATTCGCATTGTCCATAATGACCTTATGCCTACATACATGAATAATACATCTTCAATTTCAGCTCGGTTTCTCGTACGATTTCGCAATTTTAACCTTTTAAAGACAACACATTAAAATTTGAAGAAATTTACTCGTACTTTCAATTCAACAAGGTTACAGGAAGTAAATTACACTGCAAGAGAAAAAAAAATATAAACTAGTAGAAGTAGTTTTTTTTTTCTTCAATTAAATTAGATTCCTCTTCATTAAATTGCCGCACAAGTTCGCAAGCGCATAGTTTAAATGTCGCCTAATTGAATTAAATGCCCACGTCGTTATTTAGTCAATGACACAGTAATTATTTTCAGGCTTGTAATGACTTGCAATAAAAATACGCGTCTAATGGTAAGGACGCTTAAAGTTTAATCGGGCAGAAGATGGAAAAAGTGAACAAAATGTTACACGTGCTTTGCAACGTCGATTAATTAACTCAGAAGTTGGAAATCATCAAAAACTGCCGCGGCAATTACGTCAACTCGTTATTAATTAGGAGCTGGACGAAAACGCATGTCACACTTTTAAATAAACAACAAAAATTTGGAATTGGGAAAAAAGTCAAGTTCAATATTGACTCACAACTCATAATTCATGAGTAATTTAGCTGCGCTACTTTCAATAACGATATAAAGATAAATCAATAGGACAACAATTGATTGATCATTATAATTAGGAGCATTATCATTATGATAATTGGTGTGTCGATTAAAGGTAATTAATTTAAGTTGAAAAGTCGTAAAAAACATTAATTTTGTGACGTATGTATTGGCATTGGGTTTGATTTAGATTTCCGTTCAATTATTAATTTAATTTTGGTTCTAAAATTGAAGGTTATTGAGGAAAATACGCTAAAAATCAAAATTTAAAACAGTTTTACTATCAATCTGTTTTGAATACGTTTTTTAAGTAATGTTGCGTAAAAAGCAATTTTATTCATTTTTATTTGGAAATATTACGAATTTTTCTACTTTTAAAACAAAAATTAAACCATATTTCTCATAAAATATCAAAAAATTAACTTCTGCACATTAAAAACTTTATTTTCGAATTTTAGAATCAATTTTTTTTTTAATTTCATCAATTTTAAAACAGAAAACTTCAAAAAATTCAAAAATTTCCCCATTTTATACTAACATCCAATAAGTTCATGATTTTAATTAAAATAATAATTAATCTTGCATATTTTTAATATACTTATTAAACACCGTCCTTGAATTTAATAATAAATTTAATTATACTATATATTTAATAAGAAAAGAAAGTTGAACTGTTTTTCAAGAAATAAATCTCCCTGCATCAACTCGAGATCAACGCCAAGATTACATACAAAGTTAATCTCGCATGATTTATAAATGCCGCGACGTCTAATTGCTCATTAGATGCGTTATTCGTAGCATAGTATTTCATTCCGTTTGCTACCGTTCATCTTCTCGTATTTGTGTGATTTGTTTCGCCATCAAGACGTCCTTCTCGTTAGAAATGCATTTGTATAACATGCGATTACTTTAACTATGCATAATGCTTCATTCCTGATCGAGCATTTATGATGCTTGCCTATCATCTTGCTTCTTGTTGCCATGCTGTTGTTTTGACAAGTTCAATAATCTTTTGTGCATGCGCATTGAACTGGAATAATACGCGCCATCAACAATCGCACATCCAACCGTCGCGGTTATGCAAATTTACATATGTATATCATTTGTACGATGATTATAATAATTACGCCTGGGCAATGAATAGAAAATATTATGAAAAGAATTCGATTGCAATCGATTTGATTGGAATTTATTTGTTATTGAGTAGCATGGTAACAATCAACTAAAGTTGACAACTATTTGGCTTTCCGATTAGAACTTTTATTAGGCAAAATGTTTTTTTGCTTCAAAAGTATCGAAAAAATGTTTTTTTCAAGAAAAATAAAATCTAAAAGTGGTTTTTAACTTTTTGAAAGAATAAACGTATTTATTGGCAATATATCAATCAACTAAAGTTGACAACTATACTGTTTCCTTCTCAATTTGAATATTAGTTAGACAAGACTTTTTTCAGATCTAAAATGTCCAAAAGCCTCATAAATTTTACAAAAACAATGTTTACCAGAAGACAAATGAAAAATAAAATAAATTTTTCATTTTTTAGAAGAAAACAATATTTAGAAGCACAATAGCAATAAACTAAAGTTTGCAACTACATTGTATGCTTCCCAATAGAAATTTTAATTGGGCAAGCAATTTTTCCAATTCTCCGTCCATCTGGTATCGGCTCTAAAGTGTCATAAATTTTCACTTTAGCGGTGCTTAAGTATAGTTTGCTTAAAAGCACCATAACTCGTAACTGCACAAAGTAAAGACAAGAGCCGCACGTAAAAACAGTGAATAATCTTATCTAATCTTGATTTTCACGCAAATTTCATACGTGTCCACATGCGCGAGCGCTCAAACCGTTGCAATAATAGTCGGATGCTGGGAGCAGACGACTATGGGTCAAGTAACTGTGTACGTCCGAACGCTGACAGAGTTGAGTGAATTTTTGTGCGGAGTAAATGACTTAATAAGTCACCATGTGACGCGAAACCATTTAAAATCATTCAAAACTGTAAAGTAATTTGTGTGTAGGTACCTACACATAATATCCTTACATGGATATTTCTATATAGGATAATGTCTAGTATTTAAATTAATCATTATTTTTTTGAATCTACTTCGATTAAAATATTAAAGAATCATCAAATATTTTACTCGTAACTCAGAAACAGTTTTCGAACGGGAAATTTAAATACAAGTACGTATATATTTTATTATTGCGTGAGTCATGAACTCGTCTTCGTTGTTGCAAATTTCATATGAGATGCGGGCCTAACCATTTGTGTGATCTTGAATTTTAAGTTTACAACAGCCATAAGGAGAGTTGCTTGGTGAAGTAATTTATAAAAGAGATAAATTTATGATCAGTTCAAATTACTTGAAGTGTAAACCTAGACTGAATGATCTTGAACTTTAGGTTTTTAACGAAAATAAATTGCAATCGTGCAGCAAATTCATAAATTCATTATAAGCATTATATAACCAATATTATTATGCTATTTAAACATACTAAACTTGTGGTAAAAATTAATTTTCCTACAAAATATACATTTTTACATGATTTTTTATTTTATTTAATCTTTGAGATTAATAAATAATTAACTTTTTGATAAAATTTTATTTCGTTCAGAAAAATAAAGATTAAAAGTGATTTTTCACTTTTTGCTGAAAAACAACATTTTATGCTTTTTCCGTTACATTTAACACCCAAGATTATACGCAAATAATCCATATTAAGTAGGTACGCACGCTGCGAATCTATAAATAGTGAATTTATTGTTTCCTACATTGTAATCACAAAAACATTGCGCGCCGCGCATATTGCAATCCTAACGGCACATTAAAACAGACGCCTTAAACTGAATGTAATAAGCATGCGGCCCAAGAGACGCCATCGTCGGCAACTGGCGCGTGTGCATGTCGCTTTGCGCAAACACAAATGGTAATAAAACACATGGCGACACTGTTCGGGCGTTCTGCTAGCGCCAGCGCGTTGGATTCGACATTTCCACGCGGTATTGGAAAATGTCTAGAATGCATGCTTGCGGCTCCAGCAAACGTGTTGGATAACATTAACGAGCGACAAGCAGCAATAACCATGCAATACCTCCTCCGATTAATCATGACTCCGATTAAGGGTTTCTACATAAACACATAAATTCACAAAATTGTACTTCCGTTAAATTTTATATTTTGAGACTGATATTTACGTCACTTAATTTTTTATTTATTTTATTTAAGTTAGGTGTGTCTATTACCTATACTAGTTAATAACATGCAAGACTTTGGTTGATTCTTGCTTGGCGAGTGAATTTTTGTTGTCTTTTAATTTTTGTAATGACTTAACCGAAATTAAAAGACAAGAAATCATGCGCACTGCGCTCGTGCGGTTCGTGCGTGCAGTGTGCTGTTTTAAGCCTGTCTGTTGAGCGCACATACAGTTATGTAATGTCAGTAGGGCAAGCCCGAATGCAAAACGCGAGGCAAGCTTATTAAAAAGGTGTGGTCCCCTCCAACGCAACCAGAGCTGATGTTAAGCGACATGAACGAGACGCCAAGCCACGAACCGCCAACAAAGTGCAACAAAATGCATTCAAACTGCTTAAACTATAAAATCTCCACGGTTTAAACACAAGTTAAAAGTCACCATAAAATATAAACAATAGCACATTCAATATTTATTTACTTTTAAACTAAAATAATAGAAAATTTACTTTTACCATTCTTTTATATTTAAAAATAAATAAATTATTTATTTATTTATACAAAGTGTATAAATTTTAATTTTTTAAATTTCTTGTTACGTAGGAGGAAAATTACTGTCGAATGTGTTCAGGACACGACCGATCGAATTGCACAGGAATGTCTAGTGACTCAATGACGTCGAGTGGAATAATTGTGCAAATTGTGCGGGCATTATTGTCAACTTTGCCGCACGTTCCACCGTTCGATTGCTCGGCTATTAGTATAAAACCATCAGCCAGCCAGGTGGAACAGCTTTGATAATATAATATAATCTTAACGAAAACGTTAAGCATTTCGACCATAAAATGTTGATAACTTTATACAATTTATTAATTCGCGTTGTTTGTAAATGCCAAATGCTTTGAAATGGGCGTACGAACAATGTTAACATGTAGAAAGTGATTGTGAACACATGTTAAGTCAATAGATAAATAATTCATTTTTTTGTGTACGAAATTGTATGTTCGATACAAATACCACAACTCCAACATTGGTCAATTTTATAATTCTTAGATTTTTGATTCTTTATTAAACCAAAATTAATTTTTAGCCAATAAAATAAATATTTTTGCCTCTATGTGACAAAAAATCCTATGTTCGGTAAATATACGGCAACTCCAACATTGGCCAATTTTATAATAAATAAATATTTAGATTTCTGAATTTTTATTAAACGAAAATTCATTTTTAGTCAATAAAATAAATATTTCTCTCTTTATGAGCAGAAAAATCCTATGTTCGGTAAATATCCGTCATCTCCAACATACGCCAATTTTGTAATAAATAAATTTTTCGATCTCTGATTAGTAAACCAGGACTAATTTGCATCTGGCATCAGATAATGCACATCATTGCACTCAACACAAAAGTGCAATGTGTAATGTGCAATGTCCTGCGTTCAACTGTTCCAGTTGGATTCCTTAACGTTCATGCTTCATCTAAAACGCAGCCAACACTTGGATGATCCTAGATAGTCACGCGAGACCAGTTTTTTTCGCTTCATTCGTTCACCATTCTTCTCTCCACATCTTCTTCTTTACGTGTGTTTTTTTTGCGCCTACGTTTTGCTTTTTGCTTGTTAGTTCTTTACGTTTTTCTCTTTCGCCTAGCGCACTATCTTATCACCTTGCATCATCATCGATTTGTACACCATTTAAAAGTCTGCCTTGCGCAGTCACCAACAACCAGCTTAGAGTAAGTGATGAGAAGATGTGCATAGATGCTGTGCTCTCATTTCGACGAGTACACGGCGCAAAAAAAGAAAAGTTGACGCGATAAAAACGACGCATTCTTAGATTCTTTTAGATGCACTACACGCGAGTACGACTGGTAAGTCGAGGACGTTTATTGGTTTGATGATGGGACGATTCTATGTCAAGTCAAGTCAAGTTAAACTTTATGGTCAAGAGAGTTTCCAAAGGACGGATTGGACAACTTTTCTAACTAGAACACATTGGAAATACGTCCAAGGCAAACAAAAAAGTAAAGAAAGTTAATTTTTATTTTATTTTTACCAAACCTTTGTACCAAGAGAAGAGAAAAACTCACCTGAAACAGATAAAAAAAAGTTTTAGTATTTACAACAAAACAAAAAAATTCGAGTGAATTTGTTGTAGTTGTAAACGCACCCGGATGTAACAAGGCAACAACATAGCGTTTCATGTACAAAATGTAGCGGCTTAAGTCGTTGTCAGCTGAAAGTAACAAAATGACGCGGCGTATTCAATGCGCCCGCCTGGCAGTGTTGTAATGCATTAGCATTAAACATATTCCACGATAATTCCACGTGTAACTTGCAGCGACTTTAATACGGCCATAGCAAACGAACGCCGGCAATAATTTCGGATTTATTCGTGCGGTCGTAATCGCCGGCATAATTGCAATCATTTCTTGCTTTATGTAATTGCGGGCGCAAGTGCCACACAACAATTTACGAGCACGTGTAAGTATTTATAAACTAATAAACTACAGAACAATATTTATGAAAGCATTACTATAATCACTGGAGAAGACATAAACTTAACACAAAACTTGTTAATCTAACTTCGTTACTTGCAAATCTGCAATTTTAGTTTATGTTACTTCAGTTTTTTAAGGCATAAATCTCATGAAAATGAATGAAATAGGTGAAAGAAAGTACAATTTGAAAATTGTACATTAATTAGAAAATGGGAACCTTTCAAACCAAATGCTCAAGTTATAACTAATGTTGAGCTACATGAAACGACATCGTTAAATGCTGCCAGCGCCGCGATAAATGGATCGATTGTTGATGACCAGGGCGCGGTAATCACGAATCGCGCTAAAAATGTACAAGAATGGAGTGAATGTACAGCGATCGCGATGGTCAAGTCTTGTACACTTGCTCGATACTCCAATAAACTATTTTTGGTCATCATTGCCAGCGAATGGGCTTACGTTTCGGAAGGAAAAGCTACTTAAGTCATTTGCGCACTTTCTATAAAACTACGAATTTAGTTTAATCAAGATTAACAAATTTTAACATCATTTAAACATCACCATCTTGTAAATGTTTAAAACTTAACTTAAAAAAGTGATAAAAAATTGATTTTCTTCAAAAAAATCGAAATTTATTTCTTTTCGGATTTAAAAAAACAAAAATGAACAAAACTCGTTTTTTCGTCAAATATTCCGAATTTATGAAAAAAAAAAGAATAAAAAAATCTTGTTTTAAACGAACTTTTTTCTTGATTTTTACTTCATAACAAATTTCAGAATCTCATAACCTATAATTTGTAACCTGTGACATCATAATGGTAAATTTATAACAATATCCAAATGTGGTATTCTTCAGATAAGTTATTACACTGTAACTGAGTCATACTCGAGTTGAACAACAAAGCGATAAACTCATTCGGGCAGATATCGCAATCGACTTCAAGGTACACCTACGCATGCGCACTCGCATTATGTTTCAATTGTCGGCTTTTGGCAAACGAGGCCAAACGAATTCTACCACCATAAACGACATCGCGCATTACGGGCAATACAATAAATTTTAATTATAACTTGCTTATAAACATGTACGTACACTTGCTTGACTTGCTGCTGCTTGACTTAAGCCATCTGAAACTACTAAGTCAGTTTGAGATTTATACGTGAGTCGTAAAGTTTACAGCATTAAACTTTTAGGACTTTTCTAATGCCAATATCCGAAGACGATCGGAGATTGAAAAGTCCGGTCTGTGCATGTCCAAATAAATTTATCGCACAATTAAAAATAATGGCAATGCGGTCACGTCCGAGCGTGCCATGTGTGCATGCTGGCCTTTTTAGAATTTTGATGGCTTTTTTATTTCACGTTTTATACCGAATATCGAAAAATTGAAGAAGTTTTAAAGCAGTTGGAAGCTTTTTTCGGGTAGCTGGAAATGATTTCGCACGTCGCCGAAGGACATTTGCGAACTGCTGACTGTTTTTATGCAGATAAATAGCAATCGCGCATAATTCGTAGATAAAACACGTCGGAGATAAATAAACATGTAAATCGCGTGCCTTAATTGGACACATTAGCTATATAAACAGAGATTTTAATTAAGTTATGGATTGTACACCACTAATCCACATATACAAAGTGTATTCAAAACATATAAATTAAAATTAATTAAAACCAACCAAAAAGCTTTCTGTTTGCCCAAAATTTGAATTTTTGATAAATGTGAAGGTCACGCATCCGCATCGACACATATTGATTAAAAAAACTAATGATTGCCATAAATAAGAGAACGTGATGTTGAATTTGCCAAAATTGCCCGTGAAACAAGATATTTACGGACATTTTGAAACCTGATGCGCCGCGTTTGGCGGAAAGAATGCAAGAAACGTGTACCAGCGCCTTTGATCAACTTCCACATTTTATTAATCTATAAAGTCTATCTATAAAGTAGGTAGAATTAGATTTATAGCATATTGATGCGAGGCAAAGCACGCATTTCCAGTTTGAGCATCGATAACACATTTTTCGTTAAGTTTGACTAATGTCTATCTACTTACAACTACTTCATGTTGCTGTGGCTGTAAGTCAATGTTGAAATATTGCCGAGATTAATGTAATGGAAAAAACGACAGGGATCGTAATAAATTGCACATTTTTGTGAATGGTGTAAATCTTATCTAGGTCTGCGATTTATTAACGTCCAAACATATCAATTTTATCGTCGTGAAGATGATTGGTTACTTAAATTTAATTTAAAGTTATTGCAAACATGAAATTTTATAGATAAAGCATGTAAATACAGTTATTGCAGAAATTTCACACCCAAAATAAGGTCAAACATAAAATTTTGAATTTTTATCAAAATTTATTCGAAGAAAGTTGAAAATATTAGAAATTTCATATAAAATTACGAATATTAAACAATTGATGTTTTGCCTACGCTAAAAGAGTATAATTAACGAAAATTAATAGCAGTGCCATCCACGTTAACAAATTAATGTTTGCTTGGGAGGTGCGCTCGAATGTTGTCCACCTACGCGAAATACAATATCGCATTATTCTTCATTTCGCGAATTCAAGTTGCGTCCGAGATATTCGCCATCGCCATCATCACGTACTCGTAGGAACGCCTGAATTTCATTACGGTAAAAAGGCAGAGACGTTAAGAGTGAAGAGTAATGGATCATAGTGTCCGTGTTCGAGGAAACAATAAATACGAGTCCGAAGCACAAGCCACAAGAGAGATACACTCGTGTTTACTTACATCGCTTTGGGCAATCGAGCGCTTTCCAGATGATTTTTAATTGTCTTTTGTAGGTTGATGGCGGAGTTTTGATCTACAGAATACAATTCGAGTGGTAACGTGATGATTGCGAATTGAGATTCTTGTGGGCGCGGTATGATTTACTGACATAAATTATTAAATTTGAATTTTTTATGGTTTATGATGGAATGGAGAAATTTTTCGTATCAAATTTCATTGTTTTTTATTATATTTAACGTTTAAAGCTAGCAGGACATAAAAATATCTATTTTTGAGTTGCGGTATAAATACTGAACACAATGGTTGCTTCAGTATGTTATGCAACCCCTTATACTCTGTGTTTTTTGGTGTGGTTTTCATAACATTGTAAAAACCACATTTTTGACAAATTTTATTATTTTCCTGAACTATAAACTTAATAACTCTTAGAAATATCAAACATTTAATTAATAAAAATTAAATAAAATTGGTTTTCGCTTTTTTGATATTATTATTTAATTATTTTATGTTACATCATAATTTTAGTACTGTGAGAAACCACAGGAAGCAAAAATAGCATTCTTTAATGCCGAAAAATATGCCAAACAAAACAAAACAAAAAATCTGCATAAATTAAATTAAAAAAGATTAAAAAACTTAATTTTCATAACACCTAAACAAAAACCAAAATAATTTCCTGCTTGGTTACGTTTTTTTCTTACGTTTCTTTAAAAATTGAATAGAATAAAAAAGTTTTATATTGAAATAGTTTTAGGCTTTGCATAACTTTGCACAATTTAGTTTTTATGATATATTGCGTGACATATTTCATTTTATTGTCTCTACTTTTATTGATATTTTAGTTTATTATAGAATTATGTAAATTGCAACAACATAAATCTCCATTTCAGGTCCTAAAAAAATGATTGACCAAATTTAGTACGCTATTAGCCCCGCATATTTCTAATTCCTTTCTTAACTTTAACTTCGCTTGCGTCAAAATTTAGTTCATTAGGTACGCAACACGTAATAACAAAATATTAATTTAAATATCCATTATAACGCAGGAAACAACAAGCACATCTAGAAACACGCCCAGTATTTTAATTAAATTTTTAATTTAAAGTTTTTGCAAAATTTGTTCTACTTTTATACGTTAAATAAGAGTCTCTTAAATTTTATTGTTTATCATTGCAAATTTATATAATTTAAGAGCAGGTTTCAAAGCACAGAAATGCCATTAAAAGTTTTAAAAATGTTTTTGCTTTGCATTCCTAAATCAATGCAATTATTTAAAAACCATTATGCGGATCAATAAAGACTTAATTTCCTTTTATTACACAATGTATACCAATGCTGTGCATTTAATATTTTCTTTGATATTTCATTTTAATCAAAAACAAAATTATGCAAAGCAAAAACTTTTTTTAAATTCACGCTGCAGAGCTTCGGAACCTGCTCTCAAACAGAAGTTTGTGAAAAACATTTAATAGTATTCTTAACATCTTGGACATAAAACACAATCATTTAAATCGATTGGACGTCGGCGAAAAAAAAGTCCTGCGTATGCGAATTACAGTTATCCATGCTTTATTTATAGCTCTGGGCGCACTCGATGACTTTTGTTTTTCATTGATTTTTTATTGCATTTCTCGTCTCCTCACACACGCAGTTGTTTAATTTTTCGTGTTGCCCGCTGCGTTCAATCCATTGCTACCGGTTTTAGCTCAACGGGCACGCAAAAATAATAAATAATAAAAAAATATCTTGAATGTGGAGAGCCGCGCAGATTAAGGTAAGGTATAAGGATTGATTCATTTCTGGTTGCACGCGTTCGTAATTTACATGGCAATCAGGATATCGCGAGCTAATTATTTTGTAATATAATATGATATAATGTGAAATAAGAAATAAGCTATACTGGTTTTTATTATTGAGTTCAAAGCATTCAACAAAAAATAATTAAGCTTGTTATGCAATATAAAAAGTTTATTGATTTTTATTTAAAATAAATTTATGCGTTATCGACTGATTTAATATATTGATTGACATTTCTGAATAAATCACGAAATAAAAGTAGAGATTAGCAAATTGCTTTTTTTTACTTTTTCGTTTGGAAACACAGAAAGTTGTAATTTAAACACCAGCGGCCAAGGTCGTGATTAAAGTATTTTAGTCACGGGCTTTAGTCACAGGCTTGAAATTGCGCCTGGGCATTTGATTACGGTGCAACACAAAACCTTAAACACTCGCTACGTTTGCTCTTAATCATTCCCGTGACAAAAACTCCCATTTAGCCACTAGATACTTAATATTCCTTTTTTTACTTGTTTTTTAATGTAACTACCTGGTACTTAATTGATTGGTAAATATTAGCTGGTGTAATTAATTTTAACCGCGCATATCCTTATCCTCTGATTCCCGCCGATCGTAATTTCGTAATTAGCCGCATGTCATGCATCATCCAGGGCATGCCCACTGCGCGATACGTAAATAACGTCCTGGTTACCGCGTCTCAACTAAAAACACACGCGCTGGTTCTTAAAATAGCAGCTACCGGACTTGTTTGTTGCGCCGCGCTTCTGCGTTTACGTAATTTGACGTTATCATTAAATCGGGCACGCAAGGAACGCGCACTCACCAACCACACAAAAATTACAATTAAAATAACGACCAGCGGCGTGGAGTGAAGTTAAAAAGTTGAAATTAAAAACGCAGACACTCACTAATTCGGGATGCGATAAGATGCGCGATAAAAAAACTACACACGAATGAGTATAATGCTTTTTTGTGTTTAATTAGCACGCATTTAAAATTCTACGTAAGTGTTTCAACATTTAACACTGGAAATTAGTAAATTTAATTAGATGCGCTCATGTTTCTTGAAATTACGTTAAAAAAATTAAATTAAAATTATTTTTAAGTTTTGTTTTTAATAAGTAGCTGGATGTGTAACACATATTTTATATTTTATGACACATAAAGAAAATGTGATTTATTGCGGCGATGGAATGCGCTATCAAGCATCAACGCACGCGGACAGCACGCAGCGCAATTGCAATCGCAATTGCATTAGAGTTGAAGAACACGACGACGAAAAAAAACTACACGAAGGAGCAAAAACTAATGGCAGTAATTTAGTGCTGGCGTGCAATTAATTTGCAGTTCGGTGCTGTTTGCGTTTGAACGTCCACTCGTCTGCTTCCAGCTACCTTCGGACGTTCGAAGATCGGTTGATGTCAAAGCGCTTGCAGGCTCTTTACTCTTCAGTCCGCACCGGTAACGATCGCAACGAGATCGAAAATTAAATAAGAACGCTATTAAACTAACGCGAATTGCGCATGCGCAGTAGATCAAAATACGCTAATGTTGCACGGCTGCTGGTGCGTGCATCTATGTAGCCTTGAGACTCTTTACCCTTCGTGCATACCCCGCAATTTATGTAACGCCAAATGACCATTATTATGCGCATGTGTGCATGCTGAATGCTCCGAATGCGCGTCGCGTGTGTGCACATTCTCTGCGTCTGCGCGCTGCGCTTATACAAGTGTTATGTTTATAAATACCTGCTTATTGTTGGCGCACGAAAGAAAGAGGCGACTGTCAGTAAACTACGCGCTACACATATGTGTAGCCTATTCCTTTTTGCCCTTTTTGCCATTGTTTATCATGATTTATCCGCGCACTTATTCTTAGTCGTGTCTTACAGCGCATAAAACCTTTTTCTGCGGTTTGTCTCTGCTAGTCGCTCGAAATCATATCTACGAATCTTACTACAAATAAATATTTATTGTAACACACTGTAGATTTTTATATTACATGCTTCATTGTGCTGCGTTTGGACGAGATGCAAAATAAGATTTTTTTCGTGTCACTCAAGCGTTGCAATAATTTTACGCTGCGTCTCGGATGACATCTCGCTATGAAAACCGCATCTGACGAGAGGACGAGGGAAAACTGGTCGCGCGTGTCGCCGTCTTCCCAGAACACATATTTATTCACATCGAGATGCACAGAAGGAAGAAATGTGATTAATGTAATTAAACTATGTTTCTAAAAGTTGTCATCAAATGCACGCCACGGAAAAATTATTTTCAGTTAATTAGAAGTGAAATAATTTATGTGGACACACGGTATAATTTTATTAATACTATATTGTATGAGTTTTATATCCTAGACTCAAGAATGTGACGCCATAACATCATGAACTCGCGCAGCAATGTCAAGGCATTTGGAAAGAAGAGAAAATCGCAAATCCCATCCATGGACGCAAAAGACGCAAAAGACTTAAAACCTTGTCCACCTCACGCCTACAATTCTGCATTCCTTTGCTTAATATGACAGGTTATAACTTTTTTTCCTCCGCATGCAGAATAAATGCCTAACAATGTTATCTGTAATCTTGCATTTTGTCTTTAAAAAACATGTAAAAAATAAAACGTAAATATTTGTTACAGCTGAAAATAACTAGATGAGTGTACATGAAACAATTGAAGTTTTAGTTGAATTGAATTCAAATTGAAAGACAATTTCCAAAACTTTCCCTTTTGTTGTGTGTTGTGTGTTTTTGTTTGCGCAAGAAGACGCACTTGTTGCCACAGTGTTTATCTGCATAAAAGTAACACGTAATTAAAATGTGGTTCACACCGTTTATCTTTATGGTTCGAAGGTGAGCACAATGATCGTAATAGAAATTTCTATTTCACTTAAGAACAAACAAACACCACACACATACACATTCATTATGTGTGAAGAAGAGACTGTTATTATAATTAAATCTGCTGGATAATTGTGAAATTTAAACACTTCGCAGTATAATAGATCCAAAGCATTTTTAAATTTTACTTTCATTTAATTTTTGTTTTGAATTTTTTCAAAGGAAAAAAAACTCTAATCATCAATTTTAGTTGAATGTTACCTATGTATGTAATGCTGAATAATCCGTAGCTGAAACGATAGCAATAATTTAAATTTCACTTTCATGTTATGTTCGCTGCATGTACGAAATGCGTGCAAGAGCAGTGCCAGACCAGGAAAGTGTAGGAAAACGTTGCGAAATGCGCGCAACGTCAATGTGCGATCGCGCAATCGTTTAAACTTTAACTGGCGGACCGTTAAAGTTGTAGTAATCGCAGTAATAGTAATGGTTGCACTTTACGTCAAGATTGAATAAAATACAACAAAATTTAGTTTTAGCTTTTTGTTGAACCAGGTATCAAGTAGATAGGCGCATATAGAATGTATTTAATGATCTAGGAAATTGTTATCATGAGTGTAATCAGTGTAAAGTGCAATAAAAGGAAAAATGCAAAAATGGGCGCAGTAGCTCTTCCGATATGTGTTCTACATATCATGTGTTCTACTTCCGTAAAAATGCGTGGTAGGTAATTAAAATTATAACTAATTGCAAAGTGTTGTAAGTTGTTAAAGTGGAAATAGATAAGAATAAATGGAGTTTTACTAAATCTATTGTTTTATTTTATTTTATTTTTTCTACTTCCTCCTTTAAAACGCGTTTTTTATCACACAAAGTGATACTTTAAACACGGACCGCCAAAGCCGTGTTTAAAGTATTTTAGTCACAAGCTTTAGTCACGGAGTGGATAAAATACAAAAATGCAAAAACCTCAAAGTAAAAATAGAGTAGAAGTAGAAAATAGCGTAAGCATCACGTGGCTAAACGTTGTTAAACACTCGATTGATTGACCACTCGTTACGCTCGCTCTCAATCAATCTCGTTCCATAAACTCCCATTTAGCCACTTGATACTTAATATACCTATTATTATAGGTCACATTTAGTTTTGTTTACTTTTTATAATTTTTATGTCCCATTGACATTTCGCACACGCAGCGAAAACCGAAAGCATTACATATTATATCATTAAATGAGTTCTCGTGCTCTCCACGAATCTCCGTAATACGAATAGACAATATTTACATACTCAACTTTATCACGTCTTAACGTCTGATAATTATTCTAACATTTGCATCACGCAAACAGCAACCTGTAAGCCGAGATGATGATTACATTGCATTTATTATTAATTACACACTGTGTGTATTTAAATTTTTCGAGTTATATAAATTTGCTAGTTGATTTGATGCAAAATTTTATATTTCAAAGTAATGACATGCATCTGGTACAATGTGGCATTTAGTGTCAAAAGTGAATGTGCACGAAAATCGCGTCTTCGCCTTCGCACGCGAAACTCTCAACATCTCGACGGAATGCGACGTGAATAAGGAGGCAAAAAGGCAAAAACGCAACACAGGCAGTAATACCGCGAAAAGAAAAAGGTTCGACCATCTCATTTTCAAATGATCAAACGTGTGGAATGTGAACGTATTCGTGATTTCAAAAAGTAGCGAAATATTTTTACATACTTTCATTTGATAACATGGCAAAGACAAATTTTTAAATGTTAGAAATGTTTTTAAAGATGCTGCAAAAACGTGTCAGGTTAATTAATATTTTTATGTGTACATGCAAATTTGACATATTGGCAAAACATAAAATTTCGAAATTTTTGAAAGTGTGTTTTAAAACACATTTTTTTTAAATTTTGCGCCTTTCATATTTTATAATAGCTGATAAAAATGTTTCACGCATTGTTTTTGTTAGTTTATTGCTTCAATCACCGGAAAATCTATTCAATAAATCAATATCAGGTATATATCAACAATTAAACACAGTATCACAACTTTCTTCAACGTTAAATACAATTTTACAACCGAGAAATTAATCAATTTGCCAATTAAACTCACCGAGCCTCCGGTCTGCATCTGTACACTTAATAATATTTCATTTTATGGCTTTATTACTGTGCGCACATGTTCAACACACACGGAAAGTGAATGCCTAAAACTAGTTCCATTATTGTTGTTAACCAAACAAACGGTATTGTGAAATTTACACGGGAAAATCGCAAAAAAACAACTTTTTCAAAATAAAGAAGAGAAAATTATTTTACTACCGGTTTTCTAATAAAATATTTGATAGCTTCTTAAAACATATTTTTCTCTAGTTTATTTAGGTATACCTATATCTCCTTAATGTGATTCTAAATATTTGCTGTTAAGGAGTTGTAGTAGCCGTGTTCGTGAAAGTTAAGATGTTTTTCGCTGGTATGCAATTTCTCTACTTGGCTGCAAGTGCACACAAGTAGTACTCGAGATTGCGAATCATTTGATATGCCAGCGGCAAGCTCACAAGTAGGTAAGTATGTAAATTTAGACAAAACAACAATTTTCTGTACGTAAACGGTGGAAAAATATAAAAAACTATATTAAGATACATAGATACTGAGTGAGGTTAGTATCTTGGTGTGTTTATGCAACCCAAATGACATAAATTTTGCGGCAATGCGCATTTTAAAAGTCGGCGATGGTTATCTCCGCATCGAAAAACTTTGAAACATTTTATATTTCGCATTCGCCGCGACATAATTTACAATTACAAATATCCAAGACAAATTTCAGATAAACCAACCGCGCAAACGCTTGCAATACTTATCGGCTTATTGCAATTTCGCACAAATTTGTAAGGCAGTCGAAGCATAATTTCGTGCATATCTCTTCGGAAAATCGATGTCAAAAGCTCCGCAGACGGCATTCCCATTGGATGGCATAAAACGTTTTGCCAGACAGAAAATTTTCGCGTTGTAATTGCACGTCGCGCATCGCAATGCGCATCGCTGATTAAACGTTTGTTTTACATCTTTTCGCCGGTCGTGTATTCCCGCGCGGCTAATTAATGTCTCGCTTAATTTTTACGCACGTTCCGGCCAGACACGCGGCCGATTCGCACCGCGGTTGAAATTTACAGCTTGTAGACGTCGCGGTTTTTTTTTGCTGTTGTTGGTGTATTTTGTTAGTGTTGTTTCGTTGTGGTGCGCTTGGCTCGGCGTGCGCGAAAGTGCGCTTTGTAATGGGAGTGTTACTTATTTGTTAGCGTCGCACTTGCAGCACCGCGTCAGCGAGCGAAATTAATGGGCAATCAAATGCGCCGGACGCGAATTACCGATTTGCCATAAAATTTTGTAATATACGAGCTGGGAGTCGGCCAGACGACACTTTTACATCGAAAATTCTCAATTGACGCAGAAATCTTTATTTATACAAATTGCAAGTTCTCGGAAACAAGAAAAAAAAAACATTTTGTTCTGCAGCAGAAATAATAATGACGTAGTTAAAGTTTTTAATTATTTTCTCAAATACCAATCAACCTATCTCCATATTTTCTGCAGAAATATTTCTATTGGTAAATTCTGTATCTATTTATAACAAAATTAAATTGATAGCCCAATATTAGAATAAATTATATGTTAATTTAGTTGCATACAGTCAATTTTTACAAAATCAATTTCAACTGCTTTGTACTTTACGAAAAAATTTCAAATAAACAAATTTCGATCACAGATAAACGTAAAAATTAATTTTGAACTCAAAATGTGTCTACAATGACATTATACACACTTAATATGCAAAACTTCTCAAAACATCCAACTAATAAGCAAAAAATAAATATAAATCTTAAAGTTATCTTCATAGGTATCTGCAAACAGAAGAAAAATGCTTTTTACTGCACACTTCTCTCTGAATTATTTCAAACGAAATGAAATGATATAAAAACAGTCAAAAGTGACGATGTAAATATACGAAGTGTTGACAAAACTTTCAATTACCATAAATACCACCTCTACGAACATTTGAAGCATATGAATATACTCTTTACCACAACGCTTTGATAAACACAAGTCGCGTATGTTTGGTTACGCGCCAGAGCATTTTATTATTAAAATGTCATAAAAGTCGTGCGCGCGATTATTTATCGTTCCTATTAGCATGCGAAATCTGACGCACGAAGACGTCGAGCACTCCTGAAGTAGAAGTTGAAGATATGTGTGAGGAAAACTCTATCAACTTCTTAATCAAACACACAAATAAAAAAAGCGATATTTTTATTACTAAATGAAATATTCTGAATACTTATACCCGCATGTGGTCATTGTTGGTTTAAGAATAAGTAGGATTTGAATGTGTGTCATTGCAGAATCTGCAATTTCCTTGTCACATTGTCATAATGCGCGTATTGCATTATCGAGCAATATCGCGAAGAATGCGCCAAGCACAAAGCGAGTGGACGTAATTAATCACGTCATTATTCAGGATTACAGCGAGAGGATGCATTTGTTATGTGCGTTTGGCATGAATGCGCTAAATGAAATTTAAGTCCGATTTGCCGTTATTGGCGTGGTAATTTATGCGCGCATGCAGAAAATCCGATTTTAATTGTGCAAAAGTCAACATAGCTCTCAGCTTTACTTACTGCTAATTAGCGACAAATCAGTGATCAGTCCAAGAATGACAAACATAGATTAAATAATTGAATATCCTTTATAACTGTTTTAAATTCTATCCAGTAGAAAACTGAGTGTAAACAATAAAAAACGAAAGCATTTTTCAACACGTCGAAATTCATTTACATAATTATCACATATTCACGCTGAGTGCGCATGCGCATCAGCTTCAACACGTATCGTCTTGACACCGTGACTTAAAAGTGCGTATAATAATAAAGAGCCGTTTAGAGAAAGTAAACAATCGTCCACGACCGAATTTTGCACTCAAGTGCTGACCCCCAAAGGTCATCGATGTGTGTATGTTGACCCAAAACGTGAGGCAACAATCATGCCAAATTGATTGCAGATAAAAATATGTAAAAAGAAGTGAACAACAGTTGCTTGATGTCACTTGACAATGGATGTGCAATAATGTAATGTGAGAGTTTACAAACGCAGAAAGAAATTGCGTTTATGTGGTCATAAGTAGAGATTTGGTAACATTCGGTAACATAATGTTGGTAACGTCGGTCACCTTTGTGACCGCAGAATGACCATAAAATCGGAACGTGTGGCTTTCAGGCGCCATGAACCGCAAAAAAAAGGACACACGCTAAGAACAGACAATTCTCTCTCAACGCCCGCTTTTGCAATAATTACGTAAGACTATAAATTAAATTTCTTTTCAAACTCTTGATGTGGTTCAATGCGGTCACAGTTCAAGTATTTAGTAATATTCAACGTGTTTGTTTTATGTTTTGAATAAATAATTATGATTATGTTTACAAATATGTCAGGGCTATAAATTTACTAAATTTAAATATAAAAATAAAGAAAGTTCGTTTTTTAGATTTCGATTTCTTTCTGAAAATTGCACCGAACCAGTTCTACTAAGAATTGCCTGTCGAATGATATTCGTGCGGGTATCATCTGTTGTGAGTTAAACTCGTATTATTAGCCATTATGTGAGTTCCCACAATTTCTCTCAAGGCTCATGCGCGCGACTGTAAGTTAGTGGGTAAAACGTGCGCGTTTTTCTATCGGCGCGAATTCAAAGCGATGTTCGCATGCGCAGTGTCGCGGTGTCGGAAAGCGCAGTGAAATGCAATCATGCGATGCGTGAGAATGCAGTTTGCATTTTAATGCAACTGCCGCGACCGCAGCGACCACCTCGAGTCAAAGAGAGAGAATGATTCGTTTTCGTTTTATGATTTTATGATAATTTTATGTGTAATTAACCTGTTTATGTCGAGTGTTATCTGTTATAATTACCAATCAAACACTAACTCAATCCTAACAACTAAAAAATCATTTTTTATTATAATTTTACAACCCTAGTAAAATTTATACAGGAAATAATTCTTGTAAATAATTCTAATTACTTCCTAATCTGTAAACAGTAAATTTATGCACTAATATATTTTTTAACTGGTCAAAAACTATAATTAAACGATTATAAAACCGTTTGTGAATTTGTGAATGGGAAAATATCCTTAGGCTGCTATTACGACTCAGGGTCGCTGGATATTTTGCTCAATTTTCTCATTTCGACATAACCGCACCACACAATTAATATTCTAATGAACTTGAGCAATTAGTATGGTCAATTGATTACCATTGCCGTTACTAAATATATTTCTTCAGTAATACTCATGCTTAAGAAGAAACAATTTCTACTTAATGTTTTTATTTAGTCTTTAATTTCTGCGCTGAGTTATTACGAGTGTACTTCTTGCGCGTAGACATTGAAAAGTCATTACAGTTAGCTGAAATAATCTTTTACCGAAAGTAATTAGAAATTCAACGGTTATTTCTCGCGCGCGTTTTTGTTCGAAAAGATTATTCGCTGATTTTCTGCTACTTAAATTGGTGTAATTTGCGTATCTCACGCGTCTCACGACTTTAACTTGAATTAGAAGAGTGAAGTATACTCGAGTTGTTAAGTTATGACAGAGTCAACCATGTCTACGTCTGGATTATCTCAGAGTCTATGTTCTAATATTAATATTATGTTAAATTATGTTGCTTGCTTAGGTTACTTCTCTTTGGTGGGTTTGTTGATGCGGCGTCAGAGCGTCGGCTGCTTTGTGGAAATGTTGGTTAAATAGCTCGAGGTGAATCGAATAAATAATGCACGATTGCGGTGTAAGTTGTAACATTGCGTTCAAGTACTTTGGTAATCATTATTTACATTTGCAATTTTAGTTTTTTTTGTTATAGACGAATTATTATTAAACTTGAAAGTTTATTACGGTAAATTTGTTACAGTTTAATCAAAAAATGAATAGCGCCATCTCTGAGACAATTATTTAGCTGTAATTATGATTAAATTTATATACCAACTTTCAACCCGTATTTAACACCTTTTAAAAAACAATTTTTGATATTTTAGTAGTTATTCTCCTAACTGAAGAGAAGATAAATCCAATAAATCATAGATTATCAGAATCTGTCAAACCGTTCTTGAGATATAAATGATGTAACTAACGCAAGATGTTTTTTTATATATAAATACATAGTATACAGATATAATCACAAATATAGATCATGTTTTAAAACATTTTTTGTTCCATTTTTTCTAAATATGGTCTGACAATGAAGGTAAAACTAATTTGTTTGTCTCTTACATGTTTGTTGCACTTCAATCATGAATATTTTTTGCTGACTCTCACCTGAAACAAAAATACATTCATTAATTAGATTATTGTTAAGTCATAAGCATACTATTTTATGCTATTTCATTGTGTTTGATGTAAAATATCCTTGGTTTGTTTACTAATAATTATATCCTTGCGTTTAGTTTACGTAATATATAATTAGTAATCAATAACATATAATTATTTTACAATTTACAACTGTTCGGAAGTAGATACACCTTAAATACATAAGTATTTCCGGAACTACAGCTCTAATTTCTTTGTTCCTAAAATGTGTAGATTTATTTCCGAAGAATGTAAGTTTAAATACTTTGTTCAAGTTTCCTTCGGACTTAAGTCCCTTCCAAAGTAATAAAATGTGTGTATTCTTGTGTCGTTTGTTGTCTATTAATTCATTGTCAGTGTCATAGATACGTGACGTTCTGGCGACCTTGTTACACTCTAGTATGCATTAACAGTTCTTTTTCTTTCTGCTCTATCAATAGTATAAGACTATCGCGATACGTTTTAATGCACTCTATTAAACAGCGCACCACAGAAAACAAGAAAGACAAGAAACACGCTGTGGCCTAAACCAAACAGATGAATATTCTATATTCGGACGTTTTCAGCACTCTAGCGCTGCACATACATTGACACCTAACTAAGGCGGTTTTTATTACCGGTGTTTCTGGCGAAAACACCAATGCAGTTTACATAAAAAGTCATACACTCGCTGCAAGAGAATCTAGCTCAAAAAGTCAATAGCACAGCGAACACAGCGTTTCTGTTTGCAGAGTTTGCACAAAGCCAATGGGCAAATAATGTCGTTAGCGTTGGCATCAGGCGACGACATTAAAGCCCGCTTAAAATGTATGCACAAAAGTACTGAAAGTTACTGCGAAGGCTCGCGCGCACAATAGACTGAAACACGTGCGCGTGCGCAATAAAAACTAGCGAGATGAAGGCGAAGACAATGCGCAACCAAAATGTAATATTCTTATATGTGAATCGATATCAATAGCGACTGAGAGATAATGATATTCGAAAAGATGGTTAAACATTGTGTGCGTGACATCACGCAACATAAAGACATTGTTTTGAAACAAAAGCAGTGCTTTCAGGGTTTCAGACTTACAACACGTTGCGAAAAGTTTTAATATAATCAAAATGGGCGTTGGTCGTTGGTGGTTGTGTAAGTCGTGCACAAGTTGTGCAAACATGCATTTCAATAGACAAGTAGGTGTCTAGTATACGAGTATGTAACATTTCAAGTTTACTTTAAACAAAAATCCGAAAATTTTATGAAAATTTCAAGAAAATAGAAAATAGAAATTTCCATTTTTGGTAAACGTGGAAAAGTCAAGTTAGATTCGTATACGAGTACATATAAAGCGTTAATTATTTAAACTCCTAATCGGTGTGTAAATTGTGCATGAGTGAAACGTTTGAATTAAATTTCGAATGAAGAAAACTGGAAACCAAAGAAAAGTGTTGAAAATTGCTAAACACATTCTAAGTTCATGATAAATTAATTAAGATTTAATGATGCCTAATGTGAGATATTTGAGAAATACTTTCCAAAATTAGGCATAGTAATTGTTGATAACCTTTTTAAAACATTTCCGAGCTAAGAAAGTAGGTTGGTTTATTGGAAAATGCATGATTACCTTTCCATCATTTTGATTCAAGGCCATAAAATAATAGAAATGTGTTTCTTCTGGTTAAAAATAATGTGTCATGAACATTACTGCTTTACGAACATCCGGAAACAAGAAATATGCAGTGAATATGCAGATAGTGATTGTCCAATGTGAACATCAAGTAACAAATCACTAATATCACTAATATAGCATACAAAACAAAGGACATTGTCCTATGTCGCGTCGATAATGACCGTTGACAATGATGGCACATCGTACAAACAAATGAATTTCCGGGATGTAGATACAAGCGACTCGTTAAACATCATCACACTCATAGTAAGTTTACATTTTCACTGTCAAGAGAAATATAATTTAAATTTAAAAATTTCTTTGGTTTTGCATTTTTAAAACTTAAAATTAATTTTCTTCGCTGTAAATTTTTTTTCAAAGCTGTGCCTTAAATATTTTGGAAGATATTAAAAAAAAATTTTTGAGTGTTTCTTACAGAGACACTCGAAAAATGCACAATAACGGATAATATTCCATTGCATCAAGTGCATTAGCACACAAAACGCAAATAAAAAACAAAAAATTAGAAAGTATGAGCTACCTAGATAAGCTAATGATTGAAACCTGATGGAGATGAAAAGAAAAAGGCAAGAAACAAAGTCGTTTGTAGGTTAGATAATATACACTACTCTTTTTAAGATGTAATTTGAGTTGCCTGCAATAATTTTCCACAATTTAATTACACGCCAAATAAATGAGAACAAATCTACACCAGGAAATCAAAATTTAAACATTTTCCTATGCCAATAGTCCATTAGTTACTCTCTACAACTGCTACAACTGTACTGATATACGTATCCAACTAGATTTCAAGTAATACGTATCAAAGGCATGTATAATGCCTTAATTCTTTGATTCCGTCGCCATTAATCTAATCACCGAACAGTGCATTAGTCCGCTGCGCGTTTGTCGTGAATCCGGTGGTCCATAATCTGTTTCGATGATTCCTCACTACTTTACTCGATGATTATGCGGCAGCCGTTCGCAGCCGTGCGTAATCGCGCAGCACGAATACGAATCGAAACAAGAACACATATATTCCTGACTTGGTAACCTAAATCATCATCGTTTGTAAATGTGAGGTTAGAATTAGAAGGTTACGTGTTGTAAGCGATATGCGCACGAATCAAACACTTCCTTGACGTCTACCTACGTCAAATTAATGAAATGTTGATTTAGGTTACTCGAAACAAAAGATAAGCTCACGTTCGGATTAATTTAGGCACAACTATTTCGTTATTGAGCTCCGGCAGCTGTAATAATAGTTGTAGATCATGTTGGGTGATTACGCGCGCCATCTATCATGGAATTTTAAACTATTTTATTTAGTTCACGATAAAATCACGAAATTGGAACTAATACACGTGTTATTTGCTTGTTTCTGGTTAGATAAACAAATAATACATTAATCACGATTCCCATCGAATAATAAATCACCGTCGGGCCGATTATTAGACATAAAACCCGATAATTATCGAAACAATAACCTCAAAAATAAATCTCTGCATGTCTTGTTATATCCTCTAATTAATTGGTCGGACTACAAATTATTAAAAGCTAACTAAATGCTCGTAGTTTTATTATAATTAAATGATGAACTTCCGATCAAAGGAAGCAACTCTCTCATCACGCATCAGACTTTTAATTTTTGCATAGTTGCTTTGCATGGAATTTTGTAAAAACCGCAAATATTTGTAAATAATGGACTTAATCGATGTAAACTATTTAGGTCTTGACATTTTCTATTATAATTAACTTGTATTTTTTAGTTTTCTTTTTCTTGGCTTTATTTTTTCTTGGCTGAAACAAATTAATTATAATTTAAATAGAGACGCTTTGAGTTTTAGTTTTAGATTTTAGATTTAGTTTAGAATGAATTGACCCCAAAACGTAATGTTGACACTTTGTATTCATTTGCGCCAGTTGGCTACTGTTGTCCTGGCTAGTTAATGAAGCCAGCCTAGTTGATTCTTTGTAATGCTTGGAAGCGTTCGTCGCGCTTAATATGTGCTTTCGTTTGTTCTTCATTTTGTAATCGAATGCAAAAATGGCGAACAATGAGCGCATTTACCGTTAGCCTTTGGCATTGCCAACTTCTAGGTTGTCAGTCGCGCTATCAATACGATTATTGTAATTAGATGTGGCACACGCAAAACCCGGAATTCCAATTTTACAAGTACACACGCGTTGTATGACACGATAAAAATGACTATTGTTATTTTTTCGTTTTTTATTGACTACTCAAGAACTATTTACACTAAAATTATGTTTTTTTCAGGAATATATTAACAATTAAATTGTGCATTTAACAAAGAGTGACCTTTGTTGATTGATTTATCAAACAAAGAGTTATAAACAATCAAAATTTTGTTTTTGAGTAAAAAATTAAAAATTAATGTAAATTCCTTTGTAACATTTTACCAAAACTTTTTCTAAATAATTTTTTGGATTAAATAGATCAGGAATTTAACAATAAATAAATTTCTGAAGAAATTATTGCAAAATGTTGAATACTTTTCAAGTAATTAATTAAAAACTAAGGGCGCCTTCACCATAACATCTGATACAGAGTACAATGCAGGTGATTACTATATATAAATATAAATAACATGAAATAAATAAATAATAAGGGTATCCAAATGACCAAAATGACATTCATAGCAATGATACATTATTTAAGCCTATCTATAACCATAAAACAACAAAAACAGCAATTAACTTGTAATTAAAATCGAATTTTAAAAATATAAACACGTTTTTCTCCATGTGTTTCATACTGGTGTTAAAACTAATTTTAATTATAATGCATAACACATAAAATAATATAATGTAATTAACCATTGATGAAGCTTACTTTTTCTACAAGTACCAACAATCTTTCACCAAAACTTCAACTTCTAACGATTTTATAATTAGATATAACAAACCGAAACTAACTTGTTTCCATTTTTTGTTCCTAATGCACATCATTTTCGAATTAGATGAATAATTATTGTCCTATTTCTACAAATCGCTTAAAACCAATCAATTTTTTCATAGCCACTCACAACTCATTCAAATTTCTTACTGGCAGTTTAATTCAATTTCTGAGATCAATATTACCAGTTTGAATTGAGAACAATTCGAAAGTGGTTTATATTTTTATATTTAATCAACACCACAAATGCGTACACACGTCACACTAAACACATTAATCTCTTTAACCATTAATATTGTTTAATTAACTTTTGATTTCTTAGAAAAAAAGATGTGCTGGATTAAAAACTGTGAAAATATAGAATAGATTTTGATATTCATGTCGTGCCATAGTTTGGCGTGACTTTAATCATCAGTTATGAGAGAAATTGCAAAAGTTGTCCGAGTATTTAGCACAAATGCTCTCATAGAGCGCTCCTTTGTCAATTGAATGCTCTTCACGTCGAGACTATGCGCATAGTTTGTAATATTTTCCGCGTCGCACCGTGTAAAAGTCTAAATGTGCATTAATTTGGGTTCGTTATACCACCGCCAGACAAATTGAATGCCAATGAGTTGTGAAATACGCTAAAATGACAAATCCGGGTCAACAATAGCGTCGAATGTTTAAACAAATGACAAATCACGAGTCATTTGTTTGTCTAATCTAGCTGCGTTAATAACTCACCTCAAAATGACAACAAGACAACAACCAGTCGCTCTAGAAACGAAATAAACCACTGGCTTCTGGTTGAACTGAGAAGAAAGGATTATTTAAATCTTGCACGGCTGTCAGTTGGCGCTAAAAAATTAGTAGCGCCTAATTCGTAGATTTAAATAACAGTAGTCGCTCTATTTTGTTAATTGCTAACGCACGTTCCTCGGATGCTAATGGTGGGCTTTTGATTTGTTACGTTTGTTACGTTTTGTATTTATTTGCGTCCAAACATCGCATAACGGATTTCAAAATGACACAAAGTAGCGCATCGATGAAAGCTACAAAAGTCTTTAATTTTCGGTGATTTACTGTTAAATAAATACGCTGAATCAGCAAAAACACCAAAAACGTCATGTTTACTGCACACAGGAAAGATGTAATTTGTAACACGGTTTTTTCTTGTACAGTTACGTAATTTACAGCGAAAAAATCGTGAAAATTCGTATTAATTTGTCATTTTTAACTTGTTTCATGTTATGTGTGAAAACTGTGCTTAGATGAAACGTGACAAAATGTAGTTTTAAAGAATACACAATTGTTTCGTAATTCCATATTGTTAATGAAAGAAAATTTATCACATTGTTGCTAATTTCCAACCGTCATAAATAACGCACGATGCCGTGTGTCGGGCGAGGTTTTATTACTTTTTCCTCCTGTTTGTTTTCTTCAGTTTTGCGCAAGTTGACGAGAACAATGCGATTAAAGCACAACGTCTGTCCCGGAGGAATTCGTTAGCGAGTCGCGAGTCGCACGCGAGCGAACGCGGAAAATATTTGACCTCTTGGCCATTGGAGGTCGGCGCTGCTCTTCTTCATCGGACGCATCGGACGTCAATGGCGGCGAGTACATCACCGGTATAGAGGCGAACGAACGGACGCCATGATGCAATACTCGCGTGTTGACCGTCGCTAGTTTTGTTTTTGTGCTCGTTAAACACGATTTTATATCACATTGCACAAAAACAATAAAATTGAGGTTAAAACACGAGAGTTTAAGGTTACCTCGACACATTTTGATGTATAATTGGTTGCATATATTAAATATTGCAATACTATTGCTTCTTAGCAATCATCTAATAAATTCACACTTTTCTGAGTGAATTCACGCACAAAGTAAGATTTATTACGCGACACGATCGCGTATTGTGGTATTGTGTAAGCCTCTTCAAACGCCGCGACGCAAAAATCGCATTACACGTGCGTTTGCCGCGCAAGATTAATGATCGCTTATTCATCTGATTGCGACGCTTTGCATTGCGTTCGATGGCTTCGCTTCACCTTTCTTTGCTCCTACGCTCCGAAAACTTACAACTTACAAGCGCGCACCAAAAATCTCCATGCATTGTTAACCAAACATCTCTTGGTCGTTGCTCATTGCTCATTACAGACGCACACGAATTTCGAGGTTATGCAATGCGCAGTAACTCACCGCATTCGTTATCCTCATAATCTATGATCGAACTGAATACGACTTGCACAATTTATCTCCTGCGCTAATAAAGTCTCAGATCAGAGACGATCTTAAATTGTGTTCCGCGTTACACAACAAAGCTGCAACTTTGGTTACACTCAAGTTACATTCACGTGCACAACAAAAAGTCTATGTTGCAATTATTTTTTATTTTTTTGCTTTGAGTCGCATAAATTAATTAAAGCATAAAATCAGCAGTGTTGATACGCAATCAAAAAATACAAGTCATACTTTTATAGCGGTTTTTTCTTTGGTTTTGGTTGCATTAATGGTTTCGAAAGTTTCAAGGATTTTAAAATGCGTTTCTTAATCGACCGCAAACAAACAAAAAACGAATGCAAATTTAACAGGCGGATTAAAATTAGTGCGGCTGATATAAATTTTATTACCGGGAAAAAACCTTAATGAAAAGTTTATTATTTCATGCGAATATATCTTGATGAGTAAGGCAATAAATATTTTATATAAATACGGATTTTAATTATAACCCTATTAAAATCACTAATGATAATGAAGCTTTCACGTGATATTTTGCGTTTTAGTCATTTTTTCTGTTTTTGTTGGTTGAATTTGTTTATATTTGTAATATTTTTATAAAATAAATTATGCTCCGCGGTGCAATGAGTGGTGAAAACGTTTAATTGCTGACACAGTGTAGCAATCATGTTTTATTTGAATTTTATGAAAGAAACCAACACTAAGCACAAAAAGTGTCCACTAATTGCTTGTAAATTGAGTAACTACGGTGCGGCGTGTTGCAATCGGTAAAGAAAATGTGAGTGATCATTAATGGCGGCAGGACATTAAATTAACACCTGGACGCATCAATAAATGTCGTGCGTTTGTTCAACAAATTGTTACAAATGAGCAAAAAGTGCACACGGCACAAATTCGCGTTTTTATTTTCAAACAAATTGCGAAACATGAAAACACTTATAAAAACATTTATAATTTATATTACTAATAGTATATCATATTTACTATAATACACTAGTGAATAATTTACTATTCTAACCTCAAAACACAAATAAAAATAATATTTCCTTGAAACATGAAATAAACATAAAATAAACTCAAGAAAAAGTGAAAATTTATGAGAAATGTAAGTAGAAACTTGAAAATGCAATAAAAATAATTTAAAAATGTGTAATAAATAAATAAATCAAAGAATAAGCAACATTTTACTCATTTATTTTCATTTTTGTCATAAAATGAAAACTTTTAACTACTATTGCAACTACAACGTCATCAGATTGCATTATTACATCCGCAGTGTTTTTGTTTATTTTATTATCATCCATTGAAAATGATATATGAGATAATAGGAAACTTGTAATGAAAGATCGCTTACATCTTACAAAACACGCTCCGAAAAGCGAACAAAAACGTAAACGTAAGCGCAATAAACGTAGATCGATGCAGCGATGCAGCGCGTAAAGCGCGATTGATCATCTCAATCATCAACACCGCGCATCGTGAGATGATTTAATAAAATCGATTAAAACGATTGCGCGAGACGCGCGCAACGCGCAACATGAAATCGCGTTTGCGATTTAACAATATTCGCGGTTCGTGTCGGCGCACGATAACTTCAGACTGAACTTACCTTATATTATACAGGGTGTTTCAATGTGCAATCACCTGTAAACAAAAATTAAATTATTTAGTATAAAATTTTTACTTAAAAAATTATGTTTAATAATTTTTATTTTTATTTATTAAAATTTAAAAAAAAATTAATGAATGGTTTTTATTTTGTGCACTTTGTAGATGTAACTGAAACCAATTTATTTCGATCACGAATGCTGCTCTACTTATTTCTGCACGTAATAATAATAAAGTGACTTAAGTCGAGTTTGAGAATTTGCAGTATAAAAGTACGAAAACATCAAAAGTGCATCATGCATCATCCTGTAGCTGTGTGCAGTACCTTTCGAATCTCTGCGCCGCCCTTTCTTCTTTCCAGCGCTGTGCGTACTTTACGATTCAATTACACCGAGCTATTTACGCTCGTAGTCACTCATTTCGAGCGTCTTAAGTGTTACTTAAAATTGCGTTTCAGTTTCAGCACTCCTACTCATGCATGCACTGCACTGCACGATGGGAAATCTCATTTTCAATGGTTTCGAATTTATGGGAAAAGGGAACGAATTAATCGCAAGAACTGGGATGCAATTCATCGCGGTCGCATTTATCTAATGCACGCACTTAAGTGTAAGTGGCAAGTATTCGTATCAAATAATGATCATAGAAGAGGATTCATGTGAGAAACACAACAACAATAATAAGAACAGGAAGAAATATAAAGTGATGTAAAATAAAATAAAACCGAGGAATAAAGTCTCAAGAGGACAGGTCTTTTGTGGTCGTTGGTCGCACGTTGACGTCTTCAAAGTCGATTATTTTGCGCTTAGCTTTTACGTTTAGTTTCGCTTTGGTTTTCTTCACTTTAGTGCGTTTGGAATTTCTGTTTTCTTCCTGGTCTTTTATCTCGATTCACTACAATACCTATCTATGTACTACAATACACAAAACCATTTTAAAAAGTAAAATTTTTATGTTTTATTTCACTTCAAAGTCAAAGTGTGGAGAACAATGAACGAAAAACAATAAAATCAATGCTAATCACTGAGTAGGAATCTAGTTTTAGTTGTTTTGCGCTTTTATTTCTATGCTAAACGCGCCTATGTCTCTCAGAAGTTGTAAAAATAATTATAATTGTTAGCAAGTCGATTGTTGAACGCTTCGGCCGCACGGTAATAAAATCGAAGACACAGGACCGCGACGCATAAAGCGCACGCGGCGATGGCTTGCGGTCCGTTTACAATTTTATTCGTCGAGCGATGCCGCACAACAACGCCAACAACAAACAATAAACAATGTAATGGGACGTACGTGCATACTCATATTGCGATTTATCAAGATTCGTGCGCTGTTCACAATGATGAGGTTGGGAAGGTTTTCTTTTCATGCCCTTCAAATACATTAAATGAATTTAAACAAACAAAAAACCTAATAAAATGTTAACATTGAGTCTATTGAGGTTAAGTTTACCACAAGAACAGATAATTTGTTAAATTTACTGACATAATAGCTTGCAATTCAAGGAAATTTTTATTTTCAGCAAAATTTAATTGAAATTCGGCATATGTAGTGCCATCTCGTGATAAAATTAATTACTTCAATAAACCCCTTGAAAATATATACTTCAAAGGAATAAGAGTTTCACTAGACGTACCGTAGATAATTAAAATTATTTTTTCGCGACCAATGAGAACTACTAAACTTTTTTTCAAATTTTACATCAACTACAGCAATTATTATTACTTTTATTACAGCGAATATCCGCCCAACCATACTTGGACGCCTGAAAGTACAGTCATTGGCATTGTCTCAATACAGTCCAACGACCATGTCGTACCGCAGAAATCCTGGAAGACGATACGATACAAACGAGGAAGACATTGACCAAGCGCCAAACGAGAGGAAATAGAAACAAGATACAAGAAACAAGAAGCAAGTCGAGATTATGAAGTTTTCCAGGCTCAATGTTCCGTGCCTTAAACATTTTTACCTACTGGGTGTTTCAGAATACCCGCTAGAACCATTTCTGTTACGCTGTGTGCGGTAATAGTGTTTATTTTTAAAAGGACACGGTATAGTAATGAGGCAAGTTAAGTCGATGGCGGAATCGGCAATGCATGACCACCGAAGTCGCATTAACAATATGCAAGTGACCGTAATGTGTTGTTACGGCTTCATCATTAGACCGTGATAATGGCGGATGACATTTTGCACGGCTGAGAAATTCCTAACTTTAAATTAACTATAACTAATGATTAATGATTCAAAATATCAGTACCAGTACCGAAATATTGTCGATGAGAGTAATAAAAGTGACTTAAGTCACATTTTTGTTTCCGACATGTGTTGTATAGCATTTACACGGCGCACGTCGCTGGAGTACGTGCGCATGCGATGCGCACATAGCGATACCATATACGGCCGTTTTCCCAGCCGAACAAAAGCCAAGACAAAAGGGACGACGCTCTAAGTGCGCTTATCGGCGCGCTGGCGGCCCCACAGAGACGAAATACAAACGCAAACAAACCTTTTTGCCTTCGCAAAGCGAACCTACACACTTGTTGCGCCGCGCGCGCGCACGCCGGGTTTGTTCACCTCCGCCGGGTGAAGAAGAACAAACCGACGAAACCGACAAAACGAACATTATACGAGTGTGACTAACACAAACACAAACACACGCACTAATACTAATACCAAGTCGTGGACTTCTAAGGACTTTGATATAAAGTCATAAATGTCTCTTGTTCAGAACTACACTCATAGTCAAAGTCAAGAGTGAAATTTTTACAATTCGTCGAATTTTTTTTCTTGTCGAGTTTTTCATTATCAGTCCGAGAAGTGAGGTTTTACAACGTATGAGTTACGTTTGAATGGCAGCCAAATCGACTTATCTCGCGCCGAGTCATGTTCAAGTTTACTTTCTATCTTGGAATGCACTCGGAGAGAGCAGTAGGGACAAGGACAATTTATATATCTACAAGAAGCTTAATTAATCGACTATTTTTTACGAACAGCATTCCTATCTGATTGATACCTACACAATTACAGCGCCATCTTTGTGTTGAACATGATTTACTCGTATCCAAGTGTAATCTAATTAAAGCATAAAATTTGCTGCGAATCTGGGTTACATTGTCCACCGTTGGAGAGCACTCCATCATCAGTTATTATGATAGTTATAAACGGTTATCCGTGCATACGAGAACACTATTAATACCGAACGGAATAAATCGTATCGCGGTGGAAGATCTGAAAACAATGGACGCCTTACTGACATATCAGTGATTATTTAATTAGCGTAATTTTCCTGTTATTTATTCACGTTTTATTATTTTTATATCGTGGTGTAATAAATCTCCAAGAAAAAATAGCAAGTGTTATGTTCAGTACTTGTACCGCAACTCAAACAATACGATTTTCTATAAAAACTAAAACTTTACAATAACTTTTAACGGATTTTCTTGAACAAGTCGAGTAATAGATATAAAAAAGCAATAAATCGTAAATTTTCAATTCCTCCCGGCAGAAATACAATAAAGTTCAAGTTCAAATACAGTTTTTCACACATCTGTAAAACTTCCACAGAAATATAATCCGGAATACAATCGGAAATATTTCACACTTTACTTCAAATCACACTTCAGATCATGTACAGTTGGGTTGAGCCTTTGAGACATGCACTCCTCTGTCCCGTACATGCAGGAATTATTCATGATTCATGGATTATTTATCGTCTGAAAGATTTCTGCACACAGTTCCAGGTATCTAAGTACGAGTACAAGAGTTGCTTCGCGGAACGAACGGCTTATTGTTACGAATTGTTATCATTTCCAAGTGCTCAAGTTTAAATTGAATAGAACGGCGATGATTTGTGGTGATATATGATGATAGCAGGACAAGTCATCACCTTCATTACCTAGGTGATAAAGCACAATGGGAGAATGATATTGCAATGAGGGTTAATGAATGTAAAGATGAAAATAAGATTTGCTTACTGTAAAGTTGAATCAAGAGGATATGAAAATAGAATGACAATTATTGATATTATAAATCTTAAAATGAATTAATTTGGAAGTATTTGTGTATTCATTTGATAAAATTGTTTGTTATCACTTTAAACAATCATCTATTAATGAAAGATTTATGATATATGCATTTCCAATGAAATAATCAGTGACTAATAGGATGTAGAACTTGAAACAACACATCAATGTTCATTTATTATGACAAATATGCATTTGTAAGTGTTTTCCTTCTTGTTTTGCTCAGATAATAAAAACTAACTTTTTCAAGTGTCGCCATCTATGAATTCTAAGGTAAACTAAACATAAATAATATAAATTTTTATATTTATCAAATTCTACTTAAAATATTTAATTAACCGGAATAAAACCTCTAAAATATTAATGCAGACGTCGATAAATATTAATAAAGTACGATAAAACGAAGATAAAATAAATGGCAAATTGCCAAATCGTAAAATGGCAACGCTCTTAAATTCCAGCAGAGAAAAAGCTCTGTATTTGTATAGATACGCATAAATAAATAAATTTATAAATATTCATTTATTCCCAAGAGAAGAATGAATATTCATGCGTTGTCTATTTGCATAAAGTTGATTTCGTTTCAATATTACTTCAATTCAAAGAGATCTAATGCGAAATATTGTGTAATCTTGAATCAGTTTGGTAACGTTTGCAAAATTTAATGTCAAAATTATTCGAAAACACTGGTGCGAATTCAATAACTCAATAAAATTGCAAACATGCTTGTTTCATCAATATCGGCACGTGTAAATGCAAATGAAATGAGTTTTTCTCGTCGGTTTCGTTTGTATGCGAGCAAAATGTGAAATTTGCAGTTTTATTTAGCAACCAATATTAGATTATTATCAGGCTTTAATAATAATTACAATGCGGCGTGTTCGACTTCGAGCAAATAGTGTTCGCATATTCATGCACTATTAACGAATTTCTAAAAATAAAATAAAATAAAATTGCACACATTGCAGTAAATTCAACTTTATGCAACCAACAACACACAGAAACATAACCAAAACCATAAAACTAACTTTTTTACGAATAAATATAAATAAATATGTTATAGCCGGAAGTACAAGTGATAAACCACTATCGACATGACGAGTATTGTAAGAGTTGTAAGAACAACACCTGAAGGTGAGTAATTTTCTTTTCGAAACTGATTGATATGCGTGTTATGCTGTGTGTTGTGTGCCCTAGCACACAACTGCATCTCATTGCGTGTTATTTACGATATATATTGAGCTATTGAATACTTTTTAGTGTGGCAACGCTGACAAGTTCCTAGTGCCCGCCGTAGAGGACTATAAGATGAGTTCACGCGAAAAATGCGCGTAACGGTACGCAGGCATGGTCAGTGTCAATCATTCGATGTCCTGCACTCGCGACCAGGATCAACTTTTGCCCGCCGCTGTGCATAAATGGCACTCGTCTTTGTTGTCCTGCCATATACAACGAGATGCGCCACATTCAGCCGCATTCAGCACGCACCGCTACTGCTAGATAATGCGGATATGTTTAATGTTTTATTTTGTCTTTTGAATACAAAATAATTCCACTGTAAGCTGTGTGAAGCAAGTGGCCGTAAATGTGCATTTTGAGGAAGTGATTCCACACATCGCATCATTATAATTTACATGCGTAGTTTTTCTAATGCGAGATAAAATAACAGAAATTGCTGTATTTATCGGCGCGTTTCTTGTCCGCGCACGTCTAACTTATGTGATGTGTATTATTGCATTTATTGCATGTATTGCATAACATTGTATAGGGAATGGACGCTTGGAAAGGCGCCACACGACTTGTCTTGTGCCCTGCGTCTGATATAATATTCGACGTGATTGGAAAACTTACTCAGTCGCTTGATGGGCGGCCGCATCGCATGTGCATGCGCATGTGATTTTAGCATACACACGATCTGATAGTGCGATGATATTATGTTCTTGCCGCACGAACAACACGAAGGGTATAATGGTGAGTAATGACATGTGACGAATTGTGAAAAATTTAAGCAGGAAACTGCATTTTACTTGGTATAAAGATAGGCAACCAAGTTAACACTAAACATACATAACCAAAATATTAAACTTGTGCAATATTGTAATTTTAGATTGTTATCTTTATGATTCTTGATGGTTACACAACATTTCCTGTTAATAATTCATAACAATTTTCATTTTGTGTTTCTGTGGAAGTTTTCCTCTATAATTTAATTTTCTCGCTTTTCTCTGCAATTTTTTGTGTCACGTTCACTTCCTCCTATTTCCCTGCTTTCCACGGCTTGTAAACATATCTAATTCGTTTTAATTGCGCTGCCTTAGCGCCGACAAACGCTCAAAATGTACAAAATGTATAAAATCGTAGACTTCTAGCTCATGCTCTAAAAATTACACGATGCATTCAGCGCGCCAGCGCACATACTCATCCTTCAAACGCAACTAAGTAAGCGTTCTAAGTAAACATGGCCGAGTGCATTACTGCTTTTGTTGCAACTCGCATGGCGTGCGCATTCCGATATGTAACAAGCGGCAACGCGCAGCGAGTTGTTACCGGTTAGTTGTTGGTTGTTACATTTAAAAGTGTTTGTATGCGATTGCGCGCGATTGCTCGCTCGACTATCAGCGCGGCGTATCTGTGGACTACATAACACCGAGTTAATTATTATTATTGTAAATATGTGCGCTTCTTGTTAGCCCGGCTGAACGAAACCTGCCTGTGTGCTTCTTTCTATGTGTG
The DNA here is from genome assembly GCF_025399875.1 of Dalotia coriaria. NCBI lineage: Eukaryota > Metazoa > Arthropoda > Insecta > Coleoptera > Staphylinidae > Dalotia > Dalotia coriaria. The sequence continues at coordinate 12,220,921 of NW_027045448.1, forward strand.
CTATTCGTACAAGTGAAGCAATATGCACGGTAATCAACTAGTTGAAAAAGATAGGAAAAAGAGTTCAAAACTCGTCGCTTGGTCAAAGCAAATACTTATAGAGTGCAACTTGTTAATTCTAGTTCACGACACATAAAAATATATAAATTTTAGAGAAATATTTTAATGTCTAGGCAGTAAAACGAATAAAATTTAATAATATGATTGGAGATTGAAAAAAATTAATCAAATTTTAAGTGGTGTGGCTTTTAATAAATTTAATTAATTGCCTCACGAGTTGAGTGGCGTTAAAATGGTCAAGGAAATCTGACTTCAAGTTCAACTGCTTACATTCAACCTTCTTTCTTTGGTTGTGTTATGTTCAAATCATCTAACACTTAAAATAATTTATAAAAAAATGTTTACTAATTGTAATTTATTGTTACTATTGCCTACATATTAATTAACTGCCAAAATTTCTTCAATTTTTTTGATTTGAATTTCGTAATACTTACAAATTTAGAAACAGTAATTATTATTAAAAAAATAATAATTGGATGTTACATATTTGCTCGTCCTCGTGCCAGATTTGATACGCATCTATTCCGATTCGATTCGATTGCAAACGCTTTGTGCGGTTTTGCTTTTCGTATTCAAATAAATAACAAAAAATGTAATTAGATCATCTCTTCGTCCATTCGCAGATAAATAGCATTGGCGAGTGTAGCGTAAATGAACGTAATTCGATTCTTTGATATCGACTTCTTTCTGCTTTTTTGTCGGATCAGAAATGTTTGGACCGAAACGAGATCGAGATGGGTGTCCGCGAGTCCGAGACCGAGTTTTAAATAACACACATCCGTTCTATTCAAGCGTCCGCCATTCATTGTGCGTGTGGTCATCCACAAAGCTCGCGCGAAACCAGCTGCTCACCTGGCTGGAACGATGGCGACGAAATGCAGTAGCCAAATGTGAACAATGAAGTCATCAATAAGGCCTCACAGGATGTTCAAGACACAAAATTTTAACTTTTAATAAAAATTTTTGAAACTAAAAAATCATTTTTTGCTCTGTGTGGTTTCAGTTTACATCCAGTGACCGCGAATGAGCAGCGCGATATCAAATTAACACATTCGCGCATCATGGAAATATCGCCATGAGTGTCGTGATTATCGTGAGAATATACGATTAGCGGGCGCAAGTACCATCGCCGGCAGCCAGCAGCAGTCAGCATCCACGAGCGCTTTTACAGTTAGCGCGATTTCCGAGCTGAGTAGACTCCGCATCTTTTAAGATAAGTACTCCGGGAGTACCTATGTGCAGTACATATACAAAGTATCAGCCGCACAAAGAACTTCGCTGCCCATAAAGGCTGCACATGTGCGGGGACTGATGATAACATTGCGGAACGAAGTGGAAGATGCGCCAGGGCATGTAATGTATGCATTTGCGATAAGAACTCGATTGGAAGTAATTCAAGTCGTTGAGAAATGAACAAAGAACAAGAAACTTTAATGAAATTAAAATAAATTTAAATTTTTATGCCAAAAACAAAAAATATTTTTAAAGTAATTTTTTGGTGATTTAACTTTGTTATTATTCTAATTATTGCTAGATGTAATCTAATAATCCGTTATCATCTGTTTTAACATAAAAAATCACATAACTATAATTTTCATCTCGGAATGTTCGAAGACAATATTTTTGCTCTTACTTAATAGCAGTCGCGCGTCAGTGACTTTTTTTACATTCTTTCACATTTTCTACGAGTCTACGAGTCTACACAACCGCTGGTTTTCCATATTGCTGGGATGGTAGATCTCTATCTATCACCGGCAATAACTGCTATTTTAATACGATTGTTAATGAACGGATGGAGCCGCATAGACTGCGAGGCATAAAATCCTCGCAATCGAAGACGTGGAATTGAGAGAATTAATAAACGTGTGTGAAAATTACGTCAATCAGATCCAACGGTATCTGAGAAATGTTTGCGCAAATCAATATCTACAATACTGGAATTCGTTACACAGCAATAACAAAAGAAAAATCATTTCAGTTACATCAGAAAATTTCATCTCACAATAAATTCTTTTATATATTTTTTGTTCTTTGTGCTTGTTTTGATATCGAATTCGTCGTGCTTTCTGTTAAATGTTAGATTCATTAAACGCTTTTGGTGTTCAACGGTGATTTGTGTGAATTGTTTCGCTGAAACTGTCGAAATACGAGAATAAAACGAAAGTTTGCTTAAAAACAAACGATACGATACGAAAATTAAAAGAAAGTCATTCAACACGCCTGCGTGCACAGCGGCACTTTGGGAGTTATCGGCGTTTTAAAATATCTCGGCCGAGGCGTTTTTCATCGCCGCCCACAAGCGTCGATTTGCTTCTTTCGGGGTTTAATTGCTCGAAAATGTTACGAAATTCGTTGAGCTTCGAACGCTTCCTACGAGCAACACGCGCTTGTAACAAATTGTACAAAGTAGACTGACATTTCCATTTGTTAACTGGATCCAGTCGAGTAATAATGAAACGCCAACGCGACGCATCCGTGCGCCCAAAATTCAACCAAGAATCAACGTAGAACTTACGTAATTGAGCAAAGATTAATTAAATGAGATCTTATTAACTATTAATTTGTAGGTAATCAGTTTAATCTGAGTATAAATGAATACATAAGGGTGAAAACAAAGTTTCCAGTGTAGCAATTAGAAAAAAATTTAAATTTGTTTAACTTTCTAGTTCTATAAGTATTTTAAAACGTTTAAAACAATTATATGTCGCAATGTGTTTTTCTAACTGCATTTGAGAACATTTGTGACTTTGATTTGGTTTACTTTTGATGCACTCATTAAAAACGTTTATCGAAAATTGAAGGTTTGCGACGAAATAAAAGTAGACTAAAGACTTCCTGCATGAATTTATCCAACGTCATCGTCAACAGATAGATAATTTAACAAATAACTGTTTTGGAATAGAAATCCAAATTTGTTGTGTCCACAAATTTCATCGTCATCTACTTGACACAAATATTTTTATATAATAATTAATAATTACTTACATGTAGCAAATTTTTGAGTAAAAATAAATCCATGGACTTACCTAGAACAAAAACAAAACAATAATGAATATAAATTTTATATTTAATTAATACTATTGCAATAATAGTAACATGATGAATTTATTTCACACCGATTAGAATTTTGCAACATTTCTAATTTAATTTTTAATTTGTTTGCAAAATAAATTTCAGAAAATATCATAACTGTCCTTGGAAGCAACGGTTGCTGCTACTACAACTCTTCTTTCTTTTTATTGTGGTAATACCTATTTGTTGTTATTAATGAGTGTAAAATAAGAATCAATTTTTCATCACATTTCAGTTTCGTCATTTTTATTGCACTTAATTCACGAAATGCGTAGTGATTAATTATAATTAGATTACAAACAAGTTTTGAGGTTATATCATGTTTCTTGTTCAGTGAGTGTGTGTATGGTTGCGTTAAGTTTACGTTTTATTGCTTGACGTAGGTACAAAAGCGATTAATATTTCAACGATTCGACTAGTTGTGCTCATCACGATTTGGCGTTATTTTATTACGTCTCTATGGGTATTATTTTGATCGAATGTACAGTTTAACGATTTAAAGGAAATTATTCTTTGGTTTTGATTTGGATGTTTGCAGTTGGAAAGAATTTGTAAAGGTATTATTTCATCATGGCGGTTATGTGGCAACCTGCTCGAGAAGTGAAGAGAGAAGAACAGTTGAAAATAGAGTTTCTTAAAGGTTAACTTCGGAGATAAAATGCAAAATGGCAAAATCTCAACTTTGACCTCGCTCTGAATAAAATAAATTGTTTTATTTAATTTAAAAGTGTTCTATATTATTTTAAATTTAAATTTATAGAAATTAATTTTCTTTGCAGTTGATATTTCCTTGTTTTTGTTTGTTTTTAAAAATGGTGTTCCAAATACTAAATGAAACGACTTCCATTTATAGCAAAGCGTAAGAGTAACAAATGCCAAAGACTAATAAGGAAATTGAAAAATGCACACGTTCGAAATCAATGCATTAAGTACTCTTTGCAACATATCGAACAATTAAACTCCCTTAATTAATTCAGTTACGTCACACTTCCAGCGCCTTAACATTTCATAATCTTTCAATCTCACAACGGCTCAAAGCAAGGATTTCAACATAGACAACTGCATACGAACAAGAAACAAGTACTTTTATGATTGGAAATTATCATAAATTGAATGTTTGTGTGTTTAATATTCGATTTGTAAAAACGGAAAGTCAAATTATTGAAATATAGGCAACCCACTTTGATTTGGTGTATAATATGTTGCATATATACATAAAAATCCAAGGCTTTGATTCTGCTTTTCAGGAACTACTCCAAAGTAAAATAAAATGTTATGAATTTACAAAAAATCTTCCTCTAACGAACATTCACCATTCAACATTCTTCAAGAGTCGCCGCTCATCTTGAATCTCGTCCCGCACGAGCAGTGCGCCTGTGTCGTTTGTCGTGACTTGGCGTGTTTGCAGAAATTGAACAATTCCAAACTTCAACGACTCGCGGCTAACATTTCGCTGCGTGCCAAACGAACAAGTAAACCGCTCAAGTCGAGATGTGTTTGGTTTAGTCATCTTGCCATTTGTTCAATTATTAAATGTCAAGGTGTTGCATCGCAAGTGCGTTCTGATAAGTGCCCAGTGAAATTAGTTGCATACATACAAATGTTAATTGAAGTATTTCACATCAAATTTCACATACGTATTGTTGTTATTCCTGAAATCGAAAGTGTACAAACACAAATGATCCACGGCATTAATCCCATCAATCATACGAGTAAAAGAAATGATTGTTGTTATTGTTAGCTCAAAGGCAACGTGCGGATAATTAGCAGTTGGCACTTAAATTTCAATTTTCGATTAGATACTAAAATTCTACGATTAGATATTTTAGCTTGCAGGCAATAGTTTTATAGCTGGCGCCCTCTGGCGGCCCCGGAATCAAAGTTGAGTGCTCGTAACCTTTGATGAACTTACGCAACGAATCATTTTACTGGAATCATCCTAATCATTTGTATGGAGCATGATTACTGCTTCATTATGTACTTTGATTAGGCTCGTCTTGTTTCCGACGTCGGCGTCATCCTGACGTTCGAACGCAATCGCTTTTACTCCTCACGCATTCTCCAACATTCGCATTACCAACATGTGATTACAATTACAATTAGTTTCGGTCGTTATTGACCATTGTTAATTTTGCAATAAGCATGAAAATCGCGCTGTTTGTGTTGAAGTACCGCGCCAACTAGTCGTACAACCATACGTACTTGTTTTCTGCGTTTTTGTTTTGTTTTTGCAGTGAGAAATAATGATTATAGAAATTGCAGGAATTTTATCATATGTTTAATCATCGTTCAGTCGCAAATCGCAAATCGCGGCCTTTGTTACATTATCATTAGGCATGCAAACATACGATTGTTTTTATGTATAAATTATAGTGGAAATAAGTCTCATATATCAAAAATATAAAAAAATGAAGAAAAAATTAAATAAAAAGCTATAAATGAAGATTTATTATAAACATATTGCGCGTGCTTCTAATCAGTGGTCATTGGCTTTTCAGAGGTTGCCCCAACACCGTGGTGTATTAATTATTATTTTTTACTTTTGTTTTTTGTTTGTTAATTTTACTTTTGCGCTGAATGCGGCTTGAACTCACTGACCATACTATATTTAACTTGAGTGTTGTTAAGCCAAAATTTCGGGTATAATGAATAACACCACTATAAATGGTAATTAAGGTGAATTAATGATGGTTAATGGTGTATCATTATTATCCATACGTGTATAACTTAAGATTTTATTTTTGTACGTATTATATTAGCTCAAAAGTTTGAATTTTAAAAATTGTAGTTTAGTTGAAATTTTAGTATCTGCATATAAAACAATTTAAAATTTATTTTGAAATTGTTTAATATGTGGTGAGATGATGATTAAATGAATTTAAGATGAGTACAGTTTGGTGGTTTGTTCACCTTCTATTTTATTTTTCTATTCAAAGTGCGTTGTTGGCATATTCACCAAACTATACAAATTTTTTACCTAACCTGGTTTGTGTTTTGCACATTATGCAACCTAATACACTGTATTTGATAGAAAAACTCTTAGTATTCCGTTGATTTATATTAATTTCATGGTATAGATTAAATAATTAATTTAAATTATTTTAAAACTTTTTAGGGTCAAGTTAAATCAGTTAATAAATTAATTTTGGATCTTACTATTTCTAAAATGTTTTTTTTACATATTTTGGAAATACATCTAAACTTAAAAAAACTTAGTGAACTTTAGCTGTCAGGTATCTGATGGATTGATGTAGTAACATAACATTTCTAATTTTATGCTTATTTCGCGCATCTTTGCGAACACGATTAAATTAATTTCGCGCACGCAGTGTAAAAAAACATTAGGAGGTATGAATGTTAACTAGGAGCGGTTTTAAACAATTTAATGTGTTAAATACACCCTAAAATACTGGGATAAAACAAAAAAAGCGCTGATAATAATAAATCTAAGAAGTAATTTCAAAATTTAAATAATTTCGTAAATAATATTTTTAAAATAAAATTATGTACTTCAACCAAAGAAATAATTATATACTATATAAAATATAAATTATTCCCACCATTTTTAGATAGTCTATTAAAATAAAAAGTTTGCAATATATAATTTCCAAACTTTATTTTGCAACATTCTAAACCAAAAACTAAAAGACTAGTTAAATAACTGAATTAAGTAGTTCTATTGTTCAAATTGCATCAGATTATAAAATTATCTAAATTAAGTGGTTTCTAACGAATCAACTACGTGTAAATTAATTTTGATCAGATTAGTATAAGTATTTTCATAGAAATTCAATCAAAACCAATTAATCTCATTAATAAAATCCTCTCTAATCTTTATCAAATCCTAATGAAAAAAAATTAATATTATTATAGCGATACCTTTGGTATTTCTCATAAAGTGTCTACTTAATTAGAATAATTACAAAGTACGAGTACAATAATGAAATCACTGAAAATACGCATTTGAAATAATAAAACATTTTAAAAAGTTCAATAACTTTTTGACGCGCCGATGCTTCACCTTTGATGCATTTACTTGTTGTTGTTTTTTACTGGGTTGACGCAGAGTTCACGTTTTTTAAGTGATGCGACTTGAACGTTTACAAGTTTTTACATTGCGCTGTGCCTTTCGTGACGCATTGCCCAATGCCCACGGTGTATCTTGCGCATCTCCTGCTCACAACATGCGAGTGGCGCAGCCAGCGTAACTGTAAAAAGTGTCGAATGTTTCTGAATAAATTTCCCATCGGAATATTATAACATAATTAAGTCGCATCGCAAACAACGCATCGCTCGAATTCAACCGAAAAACACATCATATTCATATACTTCCCAGATTGAGTGTTACTAAACTATAATTTATAATTTCATCGTGATGTGTATGTTAATTTTAATTTCCACACTTTGTAAACTCGAAAAAATTCAGAATTTCAAGGCATTCAAAGTGTTTGCCTAACAATTTGCTTTAATGAATGCCTAATTTAATGATTTACTTAATAAATAGATTGTTGCTACCTAGATGCGTAGAGTGAGTGTGTGACTCACGAGATGAAATTTAAATAAAACACGACGTAATGTTGCGACAATTTTAACTGCATTTCTAGAGCAAAAAAACACACGAATTGAATTAATTGATCGGCGCCATATGTGCAGGAGGCAGCAGCAGGTGGTTTGCACGCTGTTTTGTTTCGGCACAACTTACTTCTTCTTATAAAACGAAAATTTTAATTTTATTTGCACTTACCGTTGATGTTTACGTTGTTTATAATCCAATATAATGTCACCACACCATTCTTATCCAATATAATTAACTCGAAATTAATTAGCGGACATAGAACTTGAACACTGCACCAGCAACAAATCCACGAATTTGCACGTACTGCACTGGACGCGTCTTGTTGTCTTCGCGCGGCGGAACGAACGGTGTTTTCGTAAAACACAACACGAATGCTCGCGACGGAATGAAGCGGATTGGGAAAAGAAGAAAGCGTCGACCCGCGAGTCCGCGAGAGTCTACGAGCACACCAGCAGGAGAGATACCTGCGTGAGTGTACTTCTTCGGCGCGCACGGTGGAAGAGGTAATGTTTGAGTGTACTTACCAACTGCGCTAGCGTAAACATTCAGGAAAGGTGAGTGGGGTGACTTTGCACACAGATAAACAATGAAATGCGTCACATTTGATTGGAATATTTGGTTCCTTCGGTTGTAAACTTTATTGTTAGAATATGATGTCAACTGATAATTCAAAGCATGCGCACTTTACGAAACTGTCTAACGTCTGAATGTGTATATAGGGTTGTATACATTCTTTACACTGGACGGTTCAAGCCGCAAAGAATAAAAAATGTATTAACATTTATTCAGATATAAAAAATGTTTACATGCATTGTGCTATATTATATTGTAAATATTTCAAATATAAAAAATACAACATAAATTAACCTACGTACAAAAATGATATTTGCACATTTTATATCAAATAAATAAATATTTGTGTTTATTAAAATGTGTTAAGATTGTAAACTTTATAAATAAGTCTAACAATTAGTTGTTCTTTAAGTTTTTAATTTTTTTTTAAACGTTGGCAAATCATAATTTATTATTCCTCCTTATTATTTGCCTTGAGGTAATGCTTGCGCCATCTACTGTAAGAAGTCATAACTATTTCCAACGCAAAGTTCTTAAAGTTTAAATTTTTAAATTCCATCTAATTTTGATAACATCTGATAGTATTTTTAAGTTTCCTTTTGGCTAAATAAACTAATCTTAAAATCTGCCATTATATATCGATTATGCTTGAAAATGGAGCGTCATTATCTCATTAATAAAAATAGTGATGCATTGTTCAAATCCTTTGAGAAGTTTATTGAAACTTTGGTTTTTTTTGATAAGAAGATAATAGTAATCTTTGATTTTTCTACACTAATTGGGTATAAAATGACTGAAAATCGAACTATTAGCCACTCACAAACCAACTCTACTTTGAGTCAGTATCAAGAGCATTACCAACAATCCACTAAGAATGATCAAAAGTAAGTTAACTTTAAAAATATAATTTGATTGAATTATGCTAATCAATATTTTTCTTACAGTTGTACTTCAATTTGCCTGTGTTTGCTTGTTTGTGCAAGTAGCACTCGCAGTCAAGGGACCTGTGCCTGAAGCAGTATGTGACGCCATTTGCCCGATCGACAACCCCATTGTCGCAAACGTGCATTTGCCATACACTAACAGTTGCACTCTGTTCTGTCACTGTGCCAATGATGGTAACTGGAAAAAAGAATGCCCCACTGGCCTTTATTTCAATCCTACCCTAGAGGTGTGTGACTGGCCCAATGCTTCTGGTTGTGATGATGGCTCATCCGCAGCCCAACCGACCTCTTCCCCATCTACCACCCCAACAGCACCACCACCAACAACCCCCACATCCGCACCTTCTACTCCTACTGCTGCACCGTCTACTACTTCTGCTGCACCCTCCACTACTTCTGCTGCTACCACTTCAGCACCTTCTGAAGAATGCGATAAGGTCTGCCCGCCTGTTTTCCCCATTACTGCAAATCTTCACCTTCCACATCCTGATGACTGTACAAAGTTCTGCCACTGTGCCAATAGTGGTAACTTTGCCAAAGATTGCCCCGCTGACCTTCATTTCAACCCTACTCTAGAGGTGTGTGATTGGCCCGATGTTGCTGGTTGTGCTTCTGGCTCATCCGCAGCCCCACCATCATCTACCACCGCTGCACCCTCTACTACTAGTGCTGCACCCTCTACTACTACTGCTGCACCGTCTACCACTTCTGCACCTTCTACTACTTCTGCTGCACCCTCCACTACTTCTGCTGCTACCACTTCAGCACCTTCTGAAGAATGCGATAAGGTCTGCCCGCCTGTTTTCCCCATTACAGCAAATAATCACCTTCCACATCCTTCCGGCAAATGCAATTTATTCTGCCACTGTGCCAATAGTGGTAACTTTACCAAAGAGTGTGCCGATGGTCTTCATTTCAACCCTACCCTAGAGGTGTGTGACTGGCCCGATGTTGCTGGTTGTGCTTCTGGCTCATCCGCAGCCCCACCATCATCTACCACCGCTGCACCCTCTACTACTAGTGCTGCACCCTCTACTACAACTGCTGCACCGTCTACCACTTCTGCACCTTCTACTACTTCTGCTGCACCGTCTACTACTTCTGCTGCACCCTCCACTACTTCTGCTGCTACCACTTCAGCACCTTCTCAAGAATGCGATGCGGTTTGCCCACCTGTTTTCCCCATTACCGCAAATAATCTCCTTCCACATCCTAAAGACTGTGAAAAGTACTGCCACTGTGCCAATAATGGCAACTGGACCATGAATTGCCCCTCTGGCCTTTATTTCAACCCTATTCTAGCGGTGTGTGACTGGCCCAATGCTTCTGGTTGTGTTCCTGGCTCATCCGCTGCCCCGCCGTCTTCTTCCCCATCTACCACCCCAACAGCAACACCAACAACAACCCCCACATCCGCACCTTCTACTCCTACTGCTGCACCGTCTACTACTTCTGCTGCACCCTCCACTACTTCTGCTGCTACCACTTCAGCACCTTCTCAAGAATGCGATAAGGTCTGCCCTCCTGATTTCCCCATTACCGCAAATAATATCCTTCCACATCCTAAAGACTGTGATAAGTACTGCCACTGTGCCAATAATGGCAACTGGACCATGAATTGCCCCTCTGGCCTTTATTTCAACCCTATTCTAGCGGTGTGTGACTGGCCCAATGCTTCTGGTTGTGTTCCTGGCTCATCCGCTGCCCCGCCGTCTTCTTCCCCATCTACCACCCCTACAGCACCACCACCGACATCCAGCACAGCCGCACCCTCAACTACTAGTGCTGCACCGTCTAGTACTTCTGCTGCACCATCAAGTACTACTGCTTCATCCACTACCCCTGCCAATGTTTGCACATCGGTGTGTCCTCCTGACTACCCCATCAACGCAAACCTTCATCTGTCCCATCCTCTTGACTCTCATAAATTCTGCCACTGTGCAAACGATGGTCAATGGGAGAAAGATTGCCCCGCAGGACTTGTATTCAACCCAATTCTTTCGGTTTGCGATTGGTAATTACAGAACAACTGGCTAGATGTTTTATTATATTCATGGACCAACAAACAATTAAATAAATAAATAATAAATAAATAAAAACATAAAAGTTGGTTATGATTAATCTGATAATATTCCTCAATAAAACAGAAATCCGTTTTAGCTAGTAAGGGGCAAGAAATTAATACAAAAAAAAACGAATTCTTAAGTAACACCATAAACCATTATTTAAGAAATTTTAATTTTCAATCATTATTCCAATACTAAGTATGATAAAGGCTATATAATCATATTATACTATTCTCGACTTATTTTCTTAATTGCGTGTAACAATCAAATACTTTTTAATAGTTTAAAGTACAATTATGATAACAAACTTGCAATTTTATAAATTCAACAGATAAATATTTACGAACATGGAATTGTTATTTGCGCACTTATAGATTGCGTAACTAACAATACAACTTCAATTACACTCAAAAATTTCCGAGGTTGGATGAGACATCAAGACTCAATGTACAAATTATTGAATCATTTAAACTTGAAATGTAACCTACCTTTATCTGATACAAATTTTTATTAATGTCTGCCAATCCCATAACTCATAAGAAAACAAATAAATGTATAAACGTATCCAGAAATTTCCCAAAATGCAACTTCATACAAATGATATAAAATGCTTCCTTCTTATCAATTTTTCTTTGAATTTTTAACACATTTTTAATATCGGCAGAAGATTCTCAGTATTATGTTAAAAAGTCATTAAAAAATTGCAATTCATTAACACAGTAAAAAGAAAAAGTAATGAAAGTTTAAAAACATAAATTTCGACAGAAGAAGATAAATGACATATCAGTAACATTAGCGGACACGAATTTATTTACAAAAATAAGTTACAATTAAATATTTATGCATTTGCTATATGTTCTTTGTCAGTTTGAATTACACTCATTTATATTATTCTCATTATCAATAATTAGGTACAATACTTTATTTCTTACAACATTATTTAAGTTAATTTAGTATCCATTATCTGTTACCCTTTCCTGAGTTTTTTCAATATTCAATCAACAATAAAATAATTTCAATTTAACCATATTTCGCCCGCTACTAATAAAATGTACGCAGTATATATAATGAGTGGAAACAATAAATAAAAGCAAAACAAACAATATCACAAATAAATAGATTTTGTGTGTGCGCACCCACATTCGGGGTGGGGTTATTTCTATACATCAGGTTTTAGTATGAACTAAGTTGTCTAGTGAGTGGTGTCCTAAGCAAATTGGCTAGTGTTATCATTTTCCTCAATTACTTCTTCTTTAGGAAACGTTCGTTGATGATGCTATAAACTAAGCCTAGGGTGAGCGCACCCACAGCTACACCCTGTGCGCCAACACGGAGTTGCATTAGGAACACGCTGGGGCTCATCATGCCACGACTTTTGAATTTATACGCGCCATAAGCGACAGCGGCTGCACATCCGGTTATAGCTGAAAAATTAAAAACACATTAATTACACTAATTATTGTTATGTGTAACTGTAATTATCTAAACTCACACATATTCAATACAATATTGTGTAAAAATAGCAATTTTAATTAAATAAGTATGCTTATTGATTGCAATGGAAAATTACATCAGAATACTAACCAACAGGAAAAAATGGCGCCTCCTCAGATTTTCGCGCTAATCTCTCTGCCTGTGATTCGTCCTTATATTCGAAAATTACATCACGTTCGCCCATATTTGCTAAAAACAACAAATATCATAAATTAAAACTTTGTACTTTTGATCCACATGTGTGAACCTGAGTCACAAATATAGTAATTGGGTCAAAGTTTCAATGTCTAATCTTAATATGAAACACGGGATCATATGGTTATAATTTTCCAGTTAAAAAACAACTGCACGTCCAATTATTTAATATGAGCAATTGTAACAGGAGAGAATTATGTAAACCTATCATTAAGTAAGTAAGCTGATAATGTATTGTGCAACATTGAACTTGATGAATTTTGATGACTAAAAAAGTATATGTACAACTGAAGAAAAATTACACTCACACATTGCAGACATTATAAAAAGGGTAAACCAAAGAACACAACAATTAAAACTAGTGTAAATTAATTACTTTAAATCTTCAGCGAGACGTTCGTTTCTAGGCGAACTGAAATTCAACTGGCAGAACGTAACCTTAGCAATGTTCGACTGACTGATACGTTTGCAATTCAAGGTCAATGTGCAATCACGTGTTGATGTTGCCAAAAGTGGCAACACTGCAAAGTTTAAAATTTAAACATATTACGCACAATAAATATCTCTATTTCAATAAATTTGGCGTCATTTATTTTAAATTTATGTAATAGATTTAATAAAAATGGAATTTGTTTGGTATGTTTCATGATTTGATTCCGATTTGTAGGTTTGAGAGCTGTTGTAGTGGTGGGAGTATTGAGAAGCGGGCGCATTGCATTTGTTTGGTGCAAGCGCAGCGGGCGCGCTCCTCAATGTCGTTTTTTATGTTCACGTTGTTCACGGCAAGTAAGTTTAACTCGTGCAACTGATAAGTGCCTTCTACCTGCCGCGCGAAACGCGCCTCCATGCCTCATCTCACTGATCAACAAGTGTCTGGCAATTGTTTTACCAACATAATTACGTTTTAAGTAAGTAAACTCGTTTATCGCCCAGCGCCAATACGCGTATTAATAGCTCCTCCACCATGTTCCCAACTCCTCCACCATGTTGACTCCGCACATCGCTCGCCTACAAGAAGCGAATTTAACATCGCCAATTGCTTCCAGAATGACCGCCAATAGTGCCATTCCAACCAACGTGTCCACCGTGCGTTCACACAAGATGGAATTGTCGTCAACCACAACCCTAAAGGAGACTGAAACAGATATATCTGAATTGGATTCACCACAAAAAAAAGTAATTAACTTACATCCCAAGGTAGCCATCCTGCAGGCATTGGGCCTGATGCCAATTTCCGAGGACATCTACAACAACAATGAGACTGAACCAGAAACAAATGAGAAACTGATTGTACTCCAGTGTCAGGAGTGCAAAGAATATTTCAAAACACAAACCTCATTGAAGAAGCACTGTGCTGAGGACCATAGCATTCCACTGATATACTACTGTAAGTTTTGTACGATTTTATTCGAAACGCGTGCGGAACTTCAAGCGCATAAAGACGAAGCTCACAACGGCCAAAAACCTTACACCTGTACCATGTGTCCACTGAGTTTTATTAGTTTGGACACACTCACTGCTCATGTACGCCGGCACAATGGCAAAGCGCCTTACACATGCAAAATCTGCGAGAAAGGATTCGACTTATTCAAAGAATACAGAAAACACAAAGAACTCCATCAACTTGTTAAACCCACACCAGTCAAAAACCACGAGAAAAAATTCGCGTGCAAAATCTGCGATCGAGCATTTCGTAAACCTTGCGATTTACAGCGTCATATTCGTGTCCACACTGGCGAAAAACCCTACGCATGTTCAGTATGCGGAAATAGGTTTCAACAGGCGCACAATTTAACCAAACACATGATCATTCACACCAAAGAAAAACAGTATGAATGCGATTTGTGTAAAAAGATTTTTGGCCGAAATGATGTTTTACGGAGACACATGTTAACCCACTCAATTCACAAACCATTCGAATGCAAAGAATGCAATTTGAGTTTTGCAAGGAACTCACAACTTCTGGAACATTTGAAAAAACATCCACACGATGATAAACCTCAAGTAAAACCGGCCGAGACTGATAGTAAAGTTGTAATGGAAATACCAGAAGAAGACGAGGCGAAATACGATGTGCATATACAAGAAACAAAGCAACAGAAACCAAAAAAAGCTGGCAGGAAACGACAGATTAAAGAAGAAGTACAAGCAGTAGAATCACAAGTCAAAAGGAAACGTGGGCGCCCGAAGAAAAGCCCTGGAAAAGCGTAAAAGTTTCTATTTTGTAACAAAAAGACAATACCAATTTTATTTTTGCGATTATGATAATCTCTATGTTTGAAGCAGAAAAAAGTGCAAAAGAATGCATTGCTTATTTTTATCGAAATCTCTAACGTGTGAGAAAGTTTGTGCCTTAATCAAGTAACAAGTGGCTTATTAAGTGGAGGACAGGAATCGGGGATAAATTAAGAAACCAGAATGCAATTATTTTTACATTAAGATGATGGTTACTGTCTTAAAACTGTTATCTTTATATTAGAAATAAATCTTACGTTGGAATTTTTCACAACTACATTCGAACATTCAGTTTCAGTTTGATTTTGATGAGAATATGTACGTTTTTATTTTGTATTCTATCCATGGAGTATAAAAACGCGTGTTATTTTATATAAAATCAGACTACTTAATAACCGGTAAAAATTAAATAAAAAAATATCGATTGTTATAAATATTCTTTTATGATGAGTTAGTTAATTTAGACGTAGCACATAAAAACATGAAACGTGTGTTTAAATACGGTAAAATAATTACTTAAAATGAAACAAATTACTAGGTAGAGCTCGAGTGTTTCCCGAAATTGATTAATCAGAGAGGTCAGAGTCACTAAACTTATACTTGGATGGTTTGGTGGCGCGCGCCGTCCGCGCCGCTGGTTTCTTCGGCACGAAATCGTCATCATCATCACCATCATCGGATTCGCCGCTGTCGCTATCGCTGCGCGCGGGCTTCTTTTTCTTCGGGGTGGTTTTCTTCTTCGGCTTCTCGCCGCTTGAGTTTGTCTTTGCTTTCTTCGATTTAGGCGCGGGTTTTTTCTTCGGAGATTCATCGTCGGAGGATAATCGAAGCAGTTTGCGTTTGGTTCCCGGTGGTTTTTTAACTGGCGTTGGCGACTTACCAACCATTCGGTCAAACATATCCTCACTGCTTTCATTGTTTTTCGGTGGTGGTGAGACTTCATCATCATCGTCGCTGTCGTCCTTTGGCTTGGGTGTCGTGGCAGCAGGTTTGGCAACGGCTTTCGGGGAACTAAACATATCCTCATCGGAATCATCCTTTGCACCTGCGCTGTCGAAGTCATCGTCCGAGTCGAGGTTGTAAATCTTTTTAGGGACATTTCGTTTGGGTAAATCGCGAGGGGCCTTTTCCACCGCAGCTTCATCGTCATTAGAATCGGAATCATCACCGTCCTTGGTAGTATTTTTACCGTTCTCTGCTAAAATATTACAAAAAAATGATATTTTATCTAAAAATACATGATTTTAATACATACCAGCTTTCTTTGTGAATGTTAACTTGGTCTGCTTCAGACCATCTTTGCCTGTTTCTTTCTTCTTGCGTCCTTTCGCCTTCTTCTCTGCTTCTTCGGGTGTTCCCACCTTTTTCTTTAAATCAGACGCCTTAGTCATATTATCAAACTCGTCTGCCTCCTCTGCAGTATCTTGTGACAGGCTTGTTTGAAGTACCTTCTTGGGCCGATTCTTTGCACCCGCAGCGATAAACTTCTTCTTCATCTCATCTGAGATTGTTGGTTGGATGCGTTTTGCGTTCGGCGACGGCATCGTCTCATTCATATTGACGAGCTTCTTCCTGGAAGCCAAGCCCTTCTTTTCACCCTTACCTTTGGGTACATTCGCTTCTTCACGGCGTTCGGCCTCTTCCACCTCATCCAATTTCTTCATAAACACATCCAAATCCTCGCGCCACAAATCTGAATTACTCTTAGCTTGTAGCGTCTTCAATTCGTGAATTTTTTCATCACGCTGACGCAATAATTCCGATTTGCGTTCATCTGTCAACATCCAAATGGACATACCAAGAAGGTAATCAAACTTCTTATTCTCGGTCACTGTATCAGTGGGTGCAGCAGCATGTGAACTATTGCCATCTTCATCTACCTCACCACCCTCCTCTTCGTCATCTTCTTTTTGAGATTCTTTCCACATCAACACCGGATCCGCTTTGAAGCCTTTGCTGATAAGTTCCTGGATAATAATCTTTCGCTTTTTGTTTTCGACCACAAGCGTGCCATCGCATTTCTCCATGATGAAACGCGCCTGATTGGAGAGTTTATTCGCTTCCGCTTCCAACATACCCTCAAGATACTCCTTCCGCTTTGTGTACATCTTCAAACGCAGCGTGTAAAACTCTCGCATGATATCCATAACGTTTTCCATTCTTCGCAGACATCCCAAATGGTCGAATACACACATTGATGACAAAGTAAAAGAATTCTGCAGCTTAAAAACTTTATGAAACCCTTCCTTTTCGATGTTTGAAAATTCCGATGGAATTATCGACACGGTCATCTTGACTGTCGTATCGGTATTGTATTCCTTGTAATCCGAAATCAATGCTTTCACCTTATCGCTGCCATTCATCAACACCTCAAGCACATTCTCCTTATATACTTGCGTCCATGTACCGACCGGCAGCTCGGTGATTTCAATGCAGTTGTGGCGAGTGACTGCAACCTCACCACTCGTCACATATCTATGTTCGTCCACAGATTCAACCGTACCCTTGAAGTTCTTATACCACGGATGCAACTGTGGCGGATCGCGACCATCAATCATCGCCCGTATCGCCTGAACAAGATCCCTCGGATTATAATTCGGGATTTTGGTCATCCAGCCTGTGCCGATACCGTCCGCGCCATTGACAAGCAGCATCGGAATAATCGGGCAATACCACTGTGGTTCAATTTTTAAATTATCATCGAATTCGTACTTAAGAAGCGGATCATCATGCGGATGGAAAATCAAGCGGGTAAGTGGCGACATCTTTGTGAAAATGTACCTGGGACTGGCGCAATCTTTGCCACCAGCTAACCGAGTACCAAACTGACCACGCGGTTCCAACAGATTAATATTATTCGAACCGACGAAGTTTTGCGCTAAAGCAACAATCGTTGAGCACAGGGATACTTCACCGTGATGGTATGCAGACTTTTCAGCAACTGAACCAGCCAGTTGCGCCACCTTTACTTCCTTCTTGTCGTTACGCTTGATGCAAGTGAACAAAACTTTACGTTGGCCAGGTTTCATACCGTCGACAATGCATGGAAGCGAACGAATATTATCAGCGTTCGAGTATAGAATAAACTCCAAGTTAATAAAGTCCGTATAGGTGACAGATTTCGTAGTTTTAGTATACAGATATTTTTCAGGTAAACCGAGCTCTTTAAGTCGACGATTCTCAACCATAAAGTTAGTGAGCCATTCCTTGCGATGTTCGATGTGTTTCTTACTGAACGCAAGCAAAATGTGATCGTCGTCGCGCTGTCCGCCGTAGGTAAACTTAATACGATGGCGTTCCATGTTGGTGAAGTATTCTTTAGCCTCCTTTGAAGTGGAGGTTCCCAAACCTAGAATATTTCACCGAATTAATAACAAACAAAACTAATATTTAAAAAATAAATACCTTTGTAGTATTTGATGGAGTAAGTCCTATAGTTTGCTGTATTGCTCTTCCATTCTTCAAACTCTGGTAGTGAATAAAATGACAATTCCTCGTTCCTCTTCGTGGCCTTAACAATCGGCGTAATAAACTGTTCCAAAAAGTTCAACCGCAATAACTCCGGCCAGTTGCAATGCACAAAATTAATTAACAATCCTTTAATGTGAGATCCGTCCTGATCCTGATCAGTCATAATCATAATCTTTCCATATCTCAACGTCTTCAAATCTTCCTCAGTGTTATACTTTTTCTTGTACTGCAATCCGACAATCTTAACTAAATTATTAATTTCCGCATTTTCTAAGATCTGCTTGTGTGTGGCTTCGCGCACATTGAGCAGTTTACCACGCAGTGGAAACACGCCGTAATAATCGCGTCCGATGACACCCAAACCAGACACGGCTAAAGATTTGGCTGAGTCTCCCTCAGTCAAGATGAGTGTACATTTGAGCGCGTTCTTACCACCAGCTTCGTTAGCATCCTCCAGTTTGGGTACACCCTTTACTTTCGTTTGTTTCCTACCGCCAACTTTATTCAATTCAGTCTGAGCTTTAAATTTCGCCCACGAGAGGACGTGCTCAACTAAACCGCTCTTCACTACTTGCCCGATGAACTTTTCGCTTAGCGTCGCCTTCGATCCAAAGTTCTTTTGGAGTGAAGTCATGTTTTCCTTGGTCTGTGAGTCGAATGTGGGATTGACAATCAAACAATTGATGAAGACCCACATGTGGTTTTTGATCTGATGCGGTTTGATGGCTACACCGCCCTTGTTTTTTTTCTTGAGAATCTCCTGCGCTTGTTTTACTATCATATCAGCGATGTAATCCACGTGGCGACCACCTTTCGTTGTGGCAATACTGTTTACAAACGACACTTGCTGGAAACCGTTGTTCGACAGACAAAACGCGACTTCCCAACGGTCGCTGACAGTCTCATAGACGACTTTACGACTCTCCTCATCCTCGTTAGATTTCAGGTACAGATCTATGTAGTCCTTGAAGTTTTTCACAGAGAGACGCTCCCCGTTCAGGAATACTTTCACGCCACGTGTGGACGCAGCTACGTCATACGCACGACGACGCATTAGACCTACGATATCATCATCTAGTTTCTCCATGCTGAACTTAGACAAATCCGGATAGAAAGTGATCTTTGTATAATCGGTATCCCTGGCATTTTCGCTGACACTGGCCTCCTTGGTGGCTCCCATGTTGTCCGTCCAGGTTTGTTTAAACTTTCGCTTGTATTCCCTGCTGGATGTCTCAACTATGAACTTCTTACTGAAAATGTTGCACAGCTTGGCACCGTAGCCGTTTCTACCGCCTGTGACCTTTGCTTCTTCATCATTGTAGTTGGAAGAGGTGAGTAGATGACCAAAGATCATTGTTGGTACATACATTTTTTCTTCTTTGTGCATGACAACAGGAATACCTTGCCCATTGTTCCACACTGAGATCTTGTTCTCCTCTGGTTCAATCTCAATCTTGATGCAATCCATTGAGCTATCTCTTTGCTTGTTATCGGCGGCATTGACAAGGATTTCATCAAAGATTTTGTACAAACCAGGAACATAAGTGATTTGTTTGTTGACCATGCACTTTGCCTCAGTGTCATAGATCCACATTTGTTCTGTGAGATGCTGCACTGAGCCAATATATGTGTCGGGACGAAGCAGGATGTGCTCCAATTGAGATTTCTTCTGATAGGTTTGTTCGATCGACATGGCGCCGTTGGTGTTGGCTGAATCTGAACCTTTGTTCATTTTCTGGAACATTCCCTGCAAGTTTTTTCAATAGTTTGATTTCTACATATATTCTTCATATGCTGCGAACTAACATTTAATAAATTTCGCCTAAACGAGCAATTTAACATCGTGATAAACAACGAAAAAAAACCGTTACATGAAGATGCATCTTCTTTTTGGCGCGTAAAATAAATGTACTGATAAGCAGAAGCAAACGGCAATATATCAACCTAATAGTAGGAGATAAGCCCACAAACACTGAAAGAAACGCTTGTGATGCTACTTTGCAGAACAGTTCACATTCACAAGAAAAAAACATTACAAGAAATTTGCAGTTCAACGGCATTTTGTGGGGTTAGCTTACCTTGAGATCAGTCATTGTGACAACTGAATGATGCAGTCAACTAAGCGCACAAAAAAATAATAATTCGGACCATCCAGGGAAGCAAAATTTCTGTAGAATATCTTGTGAACTGCTGCTGGCGGAAATCGCACAGAATCAATCACGCACAAACGCACGAAACCGTTTCAATGGCGGTCCGACCACTCCAACAACGCTGCTATACACCGGCACTCTTAGAAACTGTTTTGCGAATTTTCCTAACTGCCGGCAAGTTCAACTGGACCAATCGGGTGCAAGCATTTGCTATTCTAACCAATCGCAGCAATGTAGAGAAATCAATGGTACAAGCGTCCCTAGGGTCCCCAGCACCTTTCGTGGTAAATGTTTAATGAACGTCATCATCTGTCAAATACTTACAACCAAAACATTTTCAAATTATTTGATTCTATACCACTTGATAATTTTCAAAATTTTAATTATTACAAATAACTACTGTTTATTTGATATAATTTTATGCTATTGTATTTATAAAACACATCGAACAATCTATGGGTAAGAAAACAAACAGTAATAGGCAACCATAAATACTTAACCAACAATTCAAAAACATAGGCAAATTTAAAAGATTTTAAACTTTTAAGAATATATTTGGTATTTTACTTATTATAAGTTTCCTAAAGAGATAAGATATCTGATCAATATTAAATTTACCCTTTACAACTGTTGTAATGAACTCGTTATGTCTACCCTAATGGCATCATTCATTTGTTTGTTTGTGTTTGAAACATACGACCACTTATCGCAACGAGTACAATTGCGATGATAGCACTTCGAAGTTAATACAGACGTTCGGATCCAACGATAAGCGTAGAGAAATTCTCGCATGCATAGTCTGGCTCAGTCCTGTTTCGGCTGCGACTCGATTTGCGTGCCAGTTCAAAAGTTGAACGAGTTCTATCAGCTAAATCACGAGAGCCGCGATCGCCGGGGTCACCTTCAGGCCAAGATTGTTTAAATTCCTGCTCAAAGCATTAGATTAACACCTCATCACTCCACACACGCTGTATGTACAATTTTTACAGCTCATTGCAACGCCTAGACGGTAATTAATGCGAACATTTATCTTTATTGCTTATTATTATTCGATTTTTAGCGTTATACTGTGAAGTCAAGCTTAAGGAACGCAAATTCACCCTCTAGAATTGAAGAATACATGGATTCCCAAGGTTCACCTGGAAGCATGAAGTTTATTGAGAGGGGTCTTTACAAGGGCAGGGGGATTGCAGTGCTTACAAGTGGTGGTGATTCCCAGGTATGAATTCAAATCATTTTTATTATAATAGTTGTCTATAAAAAAACGTGTAATAACAATTGATTTATGTTGTATTTACACAACATAAATTTATACAACTTATATTAACCATCATATAAATAGCTAATGAATGATAATGTATGTCCTGCATTTGTTTTAAAGAGTATCAATTTTGATATAAGTGTAGAATAGGTGTCTAAAAATAACCTGTTCAGAAAAACTAAATTTCAATTGTTTTATTTATTTAATCAACTAATTTATTAAATAAATATTATAGTTATCTACTGCAGACAAAGTTAAAATCAAGTTTTTCACTGATTATGTTTGATTTTTCATTTCATTTGTCATTTCCAAGTGATAACTCTTCTCTTATCTATGTTTATTATTGTTTGCATGCTTATATAATAGCTTATTTATCTAGTCAAATACTTGTGGCACTTGGATAAATATTTGTACTGCAAATATATTAGAAAACTTTGGATTTTATATGAAAACTTTGTAATTTTTTCAGGGAATGAATGCAGCTGTACGTTCTGTAGTCCGCACAGCTCTATACCTAGGATGCAAGGTTTATTTCATTAAGGAAGGCTACAAAGGCATGGTCGATGGTGGTTCAAACATCGTCGAAGCGGCCTGGTCGTCCGTTAGTTCCATAATTCACTTGGGCGGTACTATTATCGGAACAGCGCGATGCATGGAGTTCAAAGAACGCGAAGGCCGTAAAAGAGCCGCCCACAATTTAGTCAAACATGAGATTAATAATTTAGTGATTATCGGAGGCGATGGAAGCCTCACCGGGGCCAATTTATTCCGCGAAGATTGGCCAGCATTGTTGAACGAACTGCTAGCCGAGCAACTGATCAATCAAGATCAGATGAAGAAATGTGCGAATTTACAGATTGTAGGCATGGTCGGATCCATAGACAACGACTTTTGCGGCACGGACATGACCATCGGTACCGACTCAGCACTACATCGTATCATTGAAGCTATTGACTGTATTGTTGCCACTGCATATTCACATCAGAGGACATTTATTCTAGAAGTCATGGGCAGACATTGCGGGTATGTTTCGATTCGGCAATATTTTCATTCCTCTTGTGTGCAATAACACTTTCTGTGCTTGCCATTCACGATTAACAACTCGTAGGTACCTGTCACTGGTGACAGGACTTGCGTGTGAGGCTGATATGGTCTTTATACCAGAATACCCCGCGGAAGATGACTGGAGGAAGTTGATGTGCGACAAGTGCTCGCAGGTATCCCTCCCATTCACTTATATCACTTTATCCTTGCGTTTTTTTTTTCTTTCTCAACAACAAACACATTATCCTTGTATGCATGTTTGAATCGTTAACTTGACTTTGATAAGTGTGGTAAGAGAATGAAATTTTACAGTTATCTCGCCCTTGTGGCTTCGCTCGCTTGCGAGGCTGACTTTGTGTTCATTCCGGAAGATCCACCTACGGCGGATTGGCCTGACAAATTATGCCGTAAACTATCTCAGGTACCACTAAATTAATTAATGTGTGATTTAAGTGAAACACTTGACACTGTTTTCTTTAATTTTCATTATTTAGTATTAATTATGCTTTTCTTTAGCAACGCAATGAAGGAAGACGTCTGAATATAATCATTGCTTCGGAAGGTGCCATTGACAGACAGGGAAATCCAATCACCGCAGAAGAAATAAAAAACGTAATTGTAAAGGAGCTCAAACAAGACACCAAAGTCACCGTCTTGGGTCACGTGCAGCGCGGTGGTAATCCTTCAGCCTTCGATCGTGTTCTTGCATGTCGCATGGGGGCTGAAGCAGTGTTGGCAGTTCTTGAAGCCAATCCTAATGACCAGCCTTTATGTATATCTCTTGATGGTAATCAGATTATAAGATTGCCTCTCATGGAGTGTGTGCGACAAACGCTGGCTGTTGGTCAAGCACTCGCCAATAAGGATTTCGAAATGGCTTCAAAACTACGTGGAATTTCATTCGAACGGAATCTGGAAAGCTACAAATTAATGTCGAGACTAAAACCGCACAGAGACCAACAAACCTGTAATCTGAAGAAAACTCGTCCTTATCGTTATGCAATTGTAACTATTGGTGCCCCTGCATGCGGTATGAACGCGGCCATCTTTGGCTTCGTGCGTAATGCGATCTTCTGTGGCGATATCACATACGGCGTGCTGGATAGTATCGATGGTTTGATTCAGGGTAACTTCAAGCGATTGGAGTGGGCCGATGTAGACGGATGGGTATCTACAGGTGGTGCTAAATTAGGCACAAGACGCGTTACTGCTGGGAAAAATATTGCGCAAATTGCCCAACAGCTGGAGAATTTTCAAATCGACGGTCTATTACTAATCGGAGGTTTCGAGGCGTATCAAAGTGCTGTAGAATTGTTGGATGCAAAATCAACCTATCCCGTGTTTCGTATGCCAATTGTAGTCATTCCTGCCACCATTAGTAACAATGTACCTGGAACAGAGTTCTCTTTAGGCGCGGACACTGCGCTGAATGAAATCTCTGAGATTTGCGATAGAATTCGACAGTCGGCGCAAGGCACCAAACGGCGTGTGTTTATCATTGAAGTGATGGGCGGATACTGTGGATATTTAGCTACATGCGCTGGTCTTGCAGCCGGGGCAGACGCAGCGTACATTCACGAAGAAAAGTTTTCGATTAAAGATCTACAGGAAGATGTTTATCATATGGCAACGAAAATGTCTGAAGGTGTGCAGCGTGGTCTAGTGCTGCGGAATGAACTTGCAAATGACAACTACAACACTGAATTTATGTATCGGTTGTATGCCGAGGAGGGTAAGGGCATTTTCAGCACCAGGATGAATATTCTCGGGCATATGCAGCAGGGTGGACGGCCGAGTCCGTTCGATCGGATAATGGGGACGAAATTCGCCGCTAAAGCAGCAATGTGGATGCGGACAGAGGTTGATAAACGCATTGGATGTCCATCTTGCACTGTGGTAAACAGTTGCGTTTTACTGGGAGTTCAGAGAAGGCAGTATCAATTCACACCGGTTTCTGATTTGAAATTGGTGACCGATTTTACGTAAGTCTCTACATCATTGTAATCACTAAATGAAAATCAAGAATCTAATACAATTGTAATGTTATTAGGCATCGTACTGGTGTTGATCATTGGTGGATGAAACTCCGACCACTTTTACGTCTCCTGGCGAAACATGAGTCTGCGTATCAGGAGGAAGGTGTGTATATGACCGTTGAACAAGTACTCAGCAAAGTTTTCTAAGTCCAGTGTGTAAGGCATAGTTTAACACTCAAAACTAGTTTCACTTTTTAGAGAATAGTGCAATAGATGCTCTGTTAACCTGTTTGTGCACGTCCCGCGGAAGAATTTTAATACATAGCAAGAAATATATACAAAACATGTTTATTAACATAACTATCAGTGAGTATGAACATAAGATAAATCCTTTGATCTCCGCAAAGCATAAAAACTCTTCTCAACAACAACCATCTATGTACCCTGCCATATCGATAGTAGTAAATATTTTATTAAATATTCTCTTGTTATTTATATAAATATATAGTACTCAATGGTCAAGCTTACTCATAGAGAAATGTTGCGCCGCATTGTGTGACTAGTCATTTTAGTAACATTTTTTTAGTGAACGCAAGTTAAACCGTTTAGTGGTAAGAGCACTTTGTTTTCTCTTATGTGTGATTATTAGTTGAACGCAAAAAAAAACAACTTAAGATTTCTACATATTTAGCGTGATTCCGTAATTAATATAAAAAAGAAATGGCATCGTTAATAGAAAAGAAAAAAACTCAAGCGAATACACTCTGCAATGATAGAATGGTCATATGTACTTAAATAAATACTATCGACGCTAAATTTCAATGAAATAATCGACATTAAGTATATCACAAGAACAATGATAACAACATGGAATTTTCGCGTCCGCGCGAAGTTAGTTGTGTTAATCTTACCGGTAATGTACACTCAATCTTATAAAAACGAAAATAATTTTATAAAGATTAGTTACATTTGTTTCTCCTCCTCTTTGTCTTAAAGTTAAGTATATTAAACGTTTGCACTCAGAATTTACCCGCTTTGAATAAGCACGTGTTTTTAAAGTCGATCAATTTTCAACGTTATCATTATAATAAAGTTAGTGCATTGGTACATTAATCACAATACTATATGACTATATGTGTATGTGGAGCTTATAGATTAGATCGACTGCACTGATTCATCACGCGCCTCAAACGGAGAGGTATAAAGTACATTCGCGGAAAGCACAAGCGGGAACTGAATGTCCGGTGGGAACTTGATGAGCGTCACCTCTTCACTTTTGTGCAGAGCTAGTCGATGAATACCCGAGCACTGCGTGAACGTGATCTGCTTCTGTTCGTTGAGCGCGTACACCGAGACGCGGATGATTATATGCCGCACGCCTTGCAGACTCAATAACTGCTCGAACTCAGGACGATGGTTGCGCTTCACCGAGAGACTATTCTCGTCAGCAATCATGATTAAATCTAGGCCGTAGTGGAAGCCCGTCCATCGCCACATGTGTTTTTCATTTGTGGTCAATATTCGGCCACAGCGCAGTGCAACATTAAGGAAGGTTTCATCCGAGCAGTTGTCCGGACCTTTTTCTTCATTCTGATTGATACGCAGTGTACATTTCCATCCTTGGAGGATGATACGATCAAGCCACATGCGTGGTACAATATTATCCCGCAGTAAAAGCTCCACGTCCATGTGATGGGCGATTAGATGTTGAATTCGTAACGCACGGAAGACCTTCTCGAAGCAGGCACCTTCTTCAGTCAATAAGTATGGAACTTGACCTGGTAAATAACAAAAAATTAAAATACAACTAAATTTACTAAGTTTTTATTAATATTACCGCTTCTATTGCAGTAAAATGCAGCAATATCCCTCGATCCAATACTCTCATCACACTCCGGATGAGTTTGTAAGTACATCCATTGAGACAGCAGGACATACAGGGTGATTTCAGTCTTCATCACGCAAAGCCCCGGATGTCCCACCAGGTGCTCCATTAAAGTGACAGGAATGGTACGCAGGTCGTTCAGACTATTATTATAGTACATCATTAGATTCAGCAGAAACCACTGCACGCACTGGTCGCGCAGTTTTACGTCTCCGTATTGGCACGCGGCGTCGTAATAGTGCAACGCCGTATGGGGATTGATTGTCTCAAGCATTACTTCACCGCAGCGTTCGATCACGCCATTCAGTTGCAGCATTGTTGCTGCGGCTAAGACACTCACGACGCCAAGGGGTTCTAGGTGTAGCTCATCGCTGTAGAGTGCACCTAGTACTGTCCGCAGCGCATCCTTGGTAATCAGTGGGTCAACCACGTCGATTTCAATGCGTGTCTCGCCGGTTTCCTTCCAGTTTCCGCCGAACATACTGGCGAAATAGGGACTCTGGCCGAGATACACTTTGTGAAGGGCGAATTCTTCGTCGAGGGCTACGACAGTCACGTCGCTGTCGCGGCCTTCCACGAAGAGGGCTTGGTAAATGTATTGGACAGTGCTGCATAGTTTTTTTCTGCAAAATGAAAAAGTTTCTTAATAATTAATTAATACTTAATTACAACTAGGTAGTTTTATGTCACGCATAGTACCGAATTAATGGTTGACATTAACAACGTGTGTAAAATTTGTGTTTTATGCACTGCACGGAAAATTAATTAGTAATTCAGGTCTGTCCGGCCATATATGCATTCCTCAATGCGACCCATCGAATTTAATGAGGCTTTTCATTTAAAATACGGACAATACAAGGCCACGACGTGTAGTGTGATAAACACCGACCTGAATCATCGAACAATTGATTTTTATTTAATTTAAAAAATAGCAGAATTATAAAAATATGCTTCATAACTTTTAAATGCATCGAAACTAAGTGAAACTTATCGTAAAACGAAACATGAAACAAACGTACACTGTTCAGGAAGTTCTCAGACTTATCCAAGCATAAACTGAACATGAATAATAATATTCTACAGTTGATAAGCGCAAATTCTTGATTACACAAAGGTGTAAATTTGTATGTTCTAAAGTAGCTGGAAAATGTCACCGTCTACCGGTAGTTGTGCGGTAACTTTCGACGATGACTTCATCACTATAAATACATACAAAGTCATAAAACATAAAGTTACCTTTTTGGCGTGTGCATGGCGATGTCGATAATTTTATCCATTTCATCCTGAGAGCTAGATTCGCTAAACTTTCGCTTCCTACCACGCACCAGATCAACAACAATCTGATGGGGCGAATAATTACTGAATGCAGCACCCATGGTCCCGTTCGTGTAGTTGTGGAGTGCGTGGGCTGGCAAAAAGTCCAAATACGGCGATGATGCAAAGACGTATGCACGCTTACCGCATGCTCCAGAGTTTTGCTTTGATTTAGGTTGCGGCTGGCCTAAATCGTCTTAAACACCCACGACTTCACACACGAGCACGCGTGTAGTTACTTCCTCAATCGCGAGCATTTTTTTTTAATTCGAGATGCGAACGCAAGTGGCGAAACCGTTAAAATAACAAATGAGAAACGGCAGTCTGAATTGCGCCACCAAACAGACACGAACTGGTGTAAACACTGCACGCTGCACACTGGCTCTCGTCGTCGATGTATTGCCACAAACACATTAATGCCAAACAGGACGATGTGATAATACTCACGCCACTCACGCGCAATCGAATGACACTACTTTTCGATGAGTGTTTTCGGTCTCGTCTAGTTCAACTTGCTAAAGCGCATCGACGTAAACACACTTTCTCTCTGCGTGCACTGTTTTGCGCGACTGGCGCAGGTTGCAGCTGTTTCTGTTGTGAATGTTCATGTAAATAGATCATTAGCGTCTCGTGCTGAACTGCAACTCATCACTTTAATTGATCGAGTCACAGTAAATAATACACTTATTTCTTCATTATATTGTAAAGTTGGAATTTGAAGGATTAGAAATGTTTATGAGAATACACACATCAAATTTGGAGACATTAATCAATCTGACATTTAAATTAACAATATGCGCTGCCCATGTGTTCTACGAATATACCCGAAGATGTAAATTTCGTGTATATTCGTGTTTACAAATGTCAAATGTTAATTCCTCAAAATTTCAATGAAAGTCATAAGAGTTTTAAAATTTTCTTAAATTATTGTCCCGTTTTGCGGTCATTTTTAAGCAATGTAAAATTCCACGCAGATCTTTTAAACACCAGCTAGAAACGTATTTGTGGCGAAGTTTCGGTTCCACATAGATCACCACAATGAGCGTGTTGCGGGCTCTTGGTTCGACATGGAGGTTATGCAGCCGAAATTTAAACCAGTTATCTCAATTTTCAAGCTCAATATTTATTAAAAGTGCCCATAGAAATGACCGTACAAATAATGTAGCAGGTAGATGTAATATGGGAGCATTTTATGGCCAAAAACGAAATTTTTCGTTACAATCAACAATAGAATCATTGGCAACAACTCAAACTGGTGTCTTCAGAGCCATATCTGAAAGCACTCCAGTTGAATGTGTTCAGGGTTTACTAGTCAACTTACATGCAGCCACAGGTCTTCCATGGTGGGCCACAATAATATGTACAACAATAATGATGAGGTCCATGGTGACAGTACCTCTTGCTATTTATCAGCAGTATATTATGGCTAAAGTTGAAAATATCAACAAGGAAATGCCTGAAATTGTAAAGGAAATCAACAAGGAAATGTCTGTTGCTGTTAGGTTGTATAATTGGAATGAACAAACAGCTAAATATGAGTTTAAAAAGGCTGTAGGTATTTGTTACAGGTTGTTTTTAATTTAACACTAAAATTGCTTTGCTTTAGGTGAAAAAGCAATGGCGTAATTTGGTTGAAAGAGATAATTGCCATCCAGTAAAAGCCACTTTATTAATGTGGTTTCAAATACCAATGTGGATATCATTTTCCGTCAGTTTAAGAAATTTAGTTTATGAATTGCCAAAGCTGGATTTTGATGCTAAAGTGACACTCAGGGAGCTTTCCATGGGTGGATTTGGCTGGATACCAAATCTTATTGAAGTGGATAGTTCATGGATTTTGCCAGTGGCATTAGGTGTTATAAACTTGGCTATCATTGAGGTATAAAACAGTTTGTATTAAAAAATGCAGAAGAAAAAGTGAGAATAATGTTTTAGTTGCAAGTTTTATCAAAAGTGAACCCACCAAGTAAATTTCAACGTTATCTGACGAATTTCTTTAGAGTATTTAGTATTATAATGATTCCCATTGCAGCATCAGTTCCTTCAGTAAGATATTTATAGTTTTTTTGTGAATTTTTGTAAATATTTTATGTTTCAGTGTTTAACTTTATATTGGACCACATCATCCGCATATGGGCTCATACAGAATTTGGTTTTAATGTCGCCTAGGGTGAAACGTAGTTGCAAGATACCATTATCAGCATCTCAATTGCAGAAACCTTATTCACATGTGTATGATGGTCTCAAACAAAAGTTTAACATTGCAAATCGTTCAAATTCATAGCGTAGGTATAGAATATTTGAATAAAGTTATTTAAAACATAAAAATATCTTGAGATGTTTCCGCAATTAAATTTTATTTAATTTAAATTAGAAGAAGCGCATTCGCGGCATAATTGTTTTTAATTTATTTTTGTGCTTCTCGTTTAATTCCGCCTCACCTGACGAACACGCACGTACACACCCGAGGAATGTTGTTGACAGTAAGTCAGTCGCGAGCGGTCGACATCGGCTGACAGCTTGCGGACCAGCACGAGCAGTGTATTTTCATCAAGTGTCCTCCGCTCCGCGCCTCCCTGTGTCCGCCGTGTCTACGTGTTGTGCGCGCAGTCAATTTCGCCAACCGAGAATTCGCATCTTATGGCCACAGGCCGGTGTGATTGAACCATCCGCAAGCCGAAATCGATTCGCGCCGTTCGCGATTCTACAATCAATTCGAGATGTATCTTCTGCGAACATTCGTCGCAGTGATCGCCCTTCTCGGCGCTTTCGCCGATGAACACGACCATTTAGTACGTATCTACCGAAACATTGCTTACACAGAATTCTACGAAATGTGTAAACAATATGCATCTTCACAATTTGCTATTGATGCAGTTATATTTCACCATATGTGATATTATCGCGTAGTAATGTACATTTTTATTTTTCAGTATGAGGATAAAGATGAGGTAGTTCTGTGGATGAATACAGTTGGGCCCTACCACAACAGGCAGGAGACTTATGCCTATTTCTCATTGCCATTCTGTGCTGGCAATAAGAATGCAATTAATCATTACCATGAAACCATGAGTGAAGCATTGCAGGGTGTAGAGCTGGAAATCAGTGGGATTGATATTGAATTCAAAGGTAAAACATTCTTATCAGCTCTTTATTATGTGGCATTCAATTATATATTATTTGGTATGCTGCATAAATCCACAATTGTTTAAATAATTGCTTTCTGTTTTTAAAGTTTTATCATTTACTTTACAATATAAGCAGTTTGGTTCATTTTTCAAAGAGAATGGTGTCAATTTTTCTAAATATTTAGGGATAAATTATATTTACAAAAGAAGTTTCTTCATATTTCATATAATATTTTATTACTTACACAGTATCTAGCCATTGTTTCAGAAATTTATTTGAACAATTTATCTTGTTCATGTTTGATAAGGAGGTGTTGTGTTAAAATGTTTGCATCAACTCACCTGCTGTTTTTAAATCATTTTACACCTGAAAATAATTGCAAATAAATTTAAATATTTATTCTTTCAGTTGATGTCCACAAAGCAATCTACTGCGGCGTTCAATTAGACGCTGAAAAATACAAAGCTTTTGTCTATGCTGTCAAAAACCACTACTGGTATCAAATGTATATTGATGATCTGCCAATCTGGGGCATTGTTGGCGAAGTAACTGATTCTAATTACTACATCTGGACACACAAGAAGTTTGAAATCGGTTATAATGGTAAACAGATAGTCGATGTCAACATCACATCGGAAGACAAAGTTCTCCTCACGCCGAACACGAAACTTTCCTTCACTTATGAAGTCATCTGGAAGAAGAATAACATCAAGTTCGAGGATCGTTTCGATAAATATCTTGATCCCTCTTTCTTCCAGCACCGCATCCATTGGTTCAGCATCTTTAACAGCTTCATGATGGTCATTTTCTTAGTTGGTTTGGTGTCCATGATCCTGATGAGGACACTGCGTAAAGATTACGCTAGATATTCCAAAGACGACGACGTAGACGACATGGAAAGAGATTTGGGTGACGAATACGGATGGAAGCAAGTGCATGGTGATGTGTTTAGACCCGCATCGCACTCATTGCTTTTTAGTGCTTTGATTGGTTCCGGTCATCAATTGACTACTGTCGTCTTCAGCGTCATCACATTTGCGATTTTGGGCGAGCTGTACACCGAACGCGGATCTCTCTTGTCAACGTCGATTTTCGTCTATGCTGTGACCTCACCAGTGAATGGATACTTTGGTGGGTCGTTATATGCCCGAATGGGTGGTAAATTATGGATTAGACAGATGTTAGTATCGGCTTTTCTCATGCCCGCTTTGGTGTGTGGCACCGCGTTTCTGATTAATTTCATTGCGATCTACTATCATGCGTCGCGTGCGATTCCCTTTGGAACGATGGTGGCAGTTACGTGTATCTGCCTATTTGTTATCCTGCCGCTCACGCTTGTGGGCACCGTCCTCGGGCGCAATCTCGCCGGCCAGCCGGATCATCCGTGTCGTGTGAACGCCGTGCCACGTCCCATACCCGAGAAGAAATGGTTTATGGAACCGGGTGTTATTATTATGCTCGGTGGGGTGCTACCTTTTGCGTCGATTTTCATCGAAATGTACTTTATTTTCACGTCCTTCTGGGCGTACAAAATTTACTACGTGTATGGCTTCATGCTGCTCGTCTATATTATCCTGCTGATTGTCGTCGTTTGTGTGACGATAGTCTGCGCGTACTTCTTGCTCAATGCGGAAGATTACCGCTGGCAGTGGACGTCGTTTCTCTGCGCGGCCTCGACGGCACTCTACGTCTACTTCTACGCCGTGTACTATTTCTTCTTCAAGACTAAGATGTACGGTCTCTTCCAGACCGCGTTCTACTTTGGCTACATGGCGCTGTTTAGTGCTGGCATGGCTGTGATGTGCGGCACTGTTGGTTATGCGGGCACGTCGCTCTTTGTGCGAAAGATCTACTCGACTGTGAAGATCGATTAGAGAGCGTTTATACGAAATTCCATTCAATTGATGGTCGAAATCACAGAGGTACATGTGTAAATAATTTATTACGGTGCGATTTGCGTGTGCATTCAATTCAAAACAGCCATAACATACGAAATTCCGAGCGCTCAGAAATGGGAAACAATGGATTCAGATTTACAACCATTTAACTTAATTATTTAAATCGCGGATTGGTTCCGACGTGCGAACTAATTAATATTAGTGAAACTATTGTAAATACGAAATAGAGTTTGATTATTTTATCCCCCTTTTTTTTTGCAAATGTAACAGCAAATTGCTATCATTTCGATGCGGGGTCAGTATATTTGTTAAATTCTGTTTTATTAGAACTACACACGGTATAAAATTAGGCGAGTGTTATTAAAATATATAAAGAAACTGACACGATTCATAGTTTACACATTGACATTGAAATTTCGAATGAAGGCGTCGTACCTTTTAAGAGACAGTCCAAATAACTACAATTTTTAAGACGATACAAGATGCTGGATGTTTGAAGCGGAGACACTTTTGCAAAGTCACGCTGCGTTTGCAGTTGTTTCTTAGTATTACACATTATTGTCGCAATTGTGCATCATCGTAGGTAAATTGGCAATGTTGTGCATTGTCGAAACAACAACTCGCAAGTTGTGTGTCACCTTTGATTAACAGGACATGAAGAATCATCCTTGGGCATCAAAATAATATAAGAAAACAAGAAAACATTTCCAAAGTATGAACATTGTGAATGTGCTATAATAATATAAAATCTTGTAAGATATGACTTGCTGTGCGTCGTCATTATATATAAAAAATACTTTAATCCTGATATTCAGAGATTATCCTCTTCATAATTTGTAGATAAATGTATCGAGATTCAACGAAATTAATTGTTTATCGATCCAATCGATGAACATGGCAACGTTCACGTACACGCCTGGTGTGTTACGCAGCCCGCACGTTAGGCCCCATGAGACGATGCCAACTTGTTCGAAGTGCTCATTGGAATCGTCCACTGGACACACCAATGGACTTCCACCGTCTCCTTTGCACGTATCTTTGTTGTGCTTTCCACCAGCACACATGAAACTCGGATGTAACTGGAAATGTGGTCCAAGGCGAGCTGTGCGTAGGCTGTGCAGGCATTGTTGTTGAGGAACCACCGGAAGTTCAACCTTTTTAAGTGTGGTTTGATAAGCGCCATTTTGATAAGAGTTCTTGCCCCATCCGCTTGCTATACATGCTTTATCTATTGTTGGTTGGGAACCTTTCGGGGCCTGCGGCGGGAGGCAAACCACGCCGATGTTTTCAGTGAGTTTGAATTCTTGATTCAAAATAAGCAGAGCGATGTCATTACTTAAAGATGGCGGATGATAATGAGGATGAATTATAATCTATTGATATTTTAAGTTTATTATAACTTTTCATATTGTTTTATGATAGTTTTACCTTTTGTGTTAATCTATCTTGATGAGGTAATGGTTCTTGTTGATTCGCCCAATCGAATTCACCTGCGCGTACTTTGAATACGCCGCCTTGAGCTACACAATGCGCTGCAGTGATGGCTACCTTAGGATGAATTAAAGACGCGCCACATTTGTACGCACGGTTTTGTAGTAGTCCCAACATCCAGGGAAACTCACCGAAGTTGGCTGCGTTTGATGGATTTGCACCGTCACTTACTATTCTATATGCTAATGTGTCACCGATCAGGGAAGAATTGCTAATGCTGCCTAACTTTCCGCATTGCACTTGACAACAGACATCAAAGTCTCCTGTGCATTCTTCACTTTCATCTTCTTGTGTTTCTTCCTCGTAAACTCTTAAATTATTAGTAATTATTACTCCCAGAAATACAAAAATCAAATATTTATACCTTATATCCATGATATCAGCACCATCATCAACTAAACCAACAAAGTCTTCTTTGCATTGCCAGTATGGCACACAAAAACAATTCTTGTTTGTTTGCACCGTGGTTTCCGCCACCATTGAAGTTTGCAGATACAAACTGTATGGATTATAATTACTTACTTGTACCAGACATACTTTTATTGCAGTTAACAGCACTAGCAAAATTATATTGGGATGAAACATTTTATTATGTTTTATAATGAATTGCGTCTAGGTAATTATAATGTCTCCTTGTCACGTTGTACGCCAATTGTCATCAATTGTAAAATAAACCGCATGCGAAAAGTTTGTCGTAGACGAAAACAAATGACATTGGATTATCGTGATGCACTGCAAAGTTGACCATCTGCTCTTATTTTGAATTTTTAAATATCATAACACAGTATGGCACGAACTTTGATTGCGTGTAAACAAAACTCTTATAATTAATTAGTTATTGTGCTTCTTTTTGAGTTTTTTATCTTTAGAGTATTTCCGATATCATGTTTTTGGGCACCTTAAAATGGCTATAATACATATCGATTTCAAGTAGCACAAACCTTTGCGCTCCCTATAAATAGTGCTAAGACACGCTAACCGGTGTTAGTTCTTAGCTAACTTTTCAACTGTTGGTATCCATTGTATCCAACAATTCGGTACTTGGTACTGAATTCGTATTATAACTCTACCCGTGTTGTGAACCAATTTTTCTGAGTCTAGTTTGCGTGAAGTTTGAATTTTTAACTCAGTTGCCATCAAGATGGACGAGAAAACGGTTGACACGATATTTGCCGGTAGTCTGGCCAAGTTACCTCCGGTTAGTTCAAAAATTGTGAGGATATTTACAAGTTCCACTTTCACAGGTATTTTATTGTTTAAATTATTGTTTTAAACAAAAGACTATTTAATATTATTAATTCTTAAGATACTACTATGGAAAGAAATACGTTGATGGCAAAATGTTATCCAAGAATCAAAGATTATTGCAGAGAAAAGCACGGTCTGGAATTTCAAGTAAGTTTAATTTCATGTTATTTTACCAAACATTGCGAAAACATTTAAAACACAAAAGAAGTTTGAAAACTTTGACGTGGAGTAATCGATTGTGCTGGTATTTGAGGATTGTGGGTCACCCTTGTAGCTTGGTACAAGATGGTACCAATGCGCCATCCGATTACCCACAGGATAACTTGTTAAAGTTTGATTTATAACTTTCTGACATGTGCGTGGCGCGATAAAAGTTCTATGTACTGAATGTATCAGAATTTAACGCAAATTACAAAACGAAAACATGAAAAAATCTCATTATAAACACATAATTTTTATAGTATAATCACATTTATAATGATATTTGATATCACTTTTCATAAAATTACTTTTGAAGTTAAATTATACGATAATACACAAAACTCGTTATTATAATACTCGGAAAACACGATCAGATATTAAATCAGTAAGCCGCCATTATCAATTTACTTCCTTTTGTTTGATTTACGTTCTTATGCGAAACATTCAGTAGATGACATTGCGCTTTATCCCCATCAGTAATAAACCATAATCGAAGGTCACATACCTACCTCTCACACACTTCATTCCACAATGCAGGTCGTGGACATGCGATGGGGTGTTCGAGATGAAGCAACAGATGATCACATGACAACTGAGCTTTGCATGCGTGAAATTCAGAATTGCCAGCGCTTGTCGATGGGTCCCAATTTCGTCGTCTTTCTAGGCCAGAAATATGGCTACCGTCCTATTCCAACCTATATCCTAACATCTGAACTAATGTTGATTCGTGAAGAACTCGTCGCTACTGCTTGTGACGCTTCACTAATCGACACCTGGTACAAAAAGGACGCTAATGCTGTGCCACCCGTATCGATTCTACAACCAATCTCTTCTATATTAATCAATTTTAACAACAAACGTATTCCGAAACTACAAGCGGAAGATCAAGCTATTTGGTGGGGTACACTAGAAAAGTTTCAGAAATTATTTCGTAAAGCTTCTAGTTCTTTGTACGAGCAAGGAAAGATGACGCATGAAGAGATGCATAATTATTTCATGTCAGTCACTGAACGCGAGGTGATAAATGGCGTCTTGAATGTGAAAAATACAAAGAATCATTGTCTTGGCTACGTGCGATATATAAACAATATTAATTTACAAAACCTTAAGAAAGCATCACTCTTTGTGGATATTATCAACAGAAGTCTTGATCTGGAATCGTCTAAGTTGTTGGCTAATTTGCGAGATGAACGACTTCAGGAAAAACTTGAAACTTCTAATATGGAGAAATACACTGTGGAGTGGATTGGTCGCGAAGGTCTTGACACAGAAACACATGGAGAGTATTTGAAAAACTTCATAACTCACTTCTATAAGAATATTATAAAACTAGTAGATCGAGCAATGCGGAAGGAAGATTCCAGTCCTCAAGGACAAATTGTTACTGAAATCTTACAACATTTACACGCTTGTAATAATTCCGTTAAAGTATTCTATGGTAGAGATGAAGATCTCGAGAGGATTCATGAGTATATGATTGGTGATGATGATAAACCATTTGTTTTATATGGGGAAGGTGGTTGTGGTAAGACTTCTTTGCTGTCAAAAAGCGCGGCAATGTCAACGGCGAATGCGTGGTTCCCAAATGCAAAACCATTGAGTATTATTAGATATTTGGGTACTACGCCTGATTCTAGTGCGTTGACACCTACTTTAATTTCAATATGTCAACAGGTAATCAACATAACCTCTATTGTGGACTAGAATTTTTATTTATTATAAATGTTTACAGATTTCTTATAATTTCATGATTGCATTTGATACTATACCGGATGATTTGGTGCCTCTGACAGCTCATTTTAAACAATTGCTGACAATGGCGACAAAAGAACAGCCAATGTTCTTCTTCTTGGATTCTGTTGATCAATTGACAGGAACTACCACTGGGAATAAGGTTTCTTGGTTGCCTACCAGACTTCCACCGCATGTCAAAGTAAATCAATGTTATTTTTAGTAAAATTCCACGTTTTTTAAACTAAATTTGTTCTTAGATAATTGTAACCTGTGCAAATGAAGAATCCAACCCAGAAGTATCAAAAGAATATCACATTCTACGTAAAATGATTGAAGGAGAAAACTTTATAAATGTTTTACCGCTCGGTGAAGACCTGGCAATGCGTGTTATGAAAATGTGGATGCAAACTGCTTGTCGTGATCTTTCTAACTATCAATGGAGATTAGTTTCCAATGCAATCGATAAATGTTCGTTACCTATATTCATCAAACTTGTATTTGCTGAAGTGTGCCGTTGGAGGAGTTATACAAAACCGCAGGATACTCATCTTGCATCAACAGTTATGGATTCTATCATGATGCTATTTGAACGAATTGAAAAACAACATGGCCGCTTGTTGGTTTTCCACGCGTTGGCTTACATAACAGCAGCAAAGAGTGGACTATCAGAATCAGAACTAGAAGATTTAATATCTCTAGATGATAAGGTACTAGATGATGTTTATCAGTATCATATGCCGCCTGTCAGACGCATTCCGCCATTGTTATGGACGAGAATCCGGAATGATTTACCGAATTATCTCTCTGAGCGTGAGGCGGACGGCGTTAGTGTTATGAATTGGTATCACAGACAATTCCGAGATACTGCCAAAGAAAGATATTTTAAGAATCAAAATATGGCTTTGTACTTTCATTCGATGATTGCTGATTATTACATTGGTATATGGGGAGGTGGTAATCCAAAACCATTCAAGTACACGGAAATTCAAAGACATCGGTTTAATCTTGCTGATAAGGAAGGTATTGCTGATAGAAAAGTACCATTACAACCTTTGGTGTTTCTTGGAAAGGATGGATCAGTTACCAGATATAATCTTCGAAAGGTATGATAATAGGCAACCAATTATACAAATTTATTTCATTTTCATTTTGTAGTTTGGTGAATTACCTTTTCACCTCATACGTTCCAAACGATTCAAAGATTTATACGAAAATGTTCTTTTTAATTACGAATGGCTTCACCGTAAACTATGCAGTTGTCCTCTGCAAGCTATTCTTTCAGATTATGAAGATGCTACTGCTCACATTGATGGTAAAGAAGCCCAACGTGAGTTGTTACTTGTGGCTGATGCTCTTCGTCTTGGAGGAGCCGTTTTGGGTCAATATCCTGACATGTTAGCACCACAATTAGTTGGTCGTCTTCTTCCGGAAGTTGCTTCCAATCCAAATATTAAAATGCTTCTCAACGATTGCGATTTGAAAGGTCCTCAACAATGTGCTCTTATGCCTCTGTATCATTGTTCTCATACTCCGGGAGGTCCTTTGAAATACTCTTTAGAAGGACATCAATTTGCTGTGTTTTCGATTTGTTTAACTTCTGATTACCGATATGTAGTATCAATTTCTAATCGGTTTATCACTTGGGATTTGTCTACCAGTGATCTAACACGTGATGTTAATCCAAATATAGAAGGTATTCTACAAGAGTTGGTTTTAAGTCCTGATAACAAATGGGCGTCTGCTTATACTAATAATCATCAAACTGTTTTATTGAATATGTTAACAAGTGAGTTTGTTTTGATTAAAAATCCTTTGAAGAAAGAAGAAGAGGAATCTGAAGGTGTGGAACACCCAGAAAAGGAATTAAAAGAAAAAGAAAAGGAAAAAGCAGAGAAAGGAAAAGTTGAAGAGGCGGAAAAGGAAGCTCCGCCTGTTGTGGGCGGGTTTTTATTGAATCATAATTTATTTATTTATGGGCAGAAAACTTGGGTAATGTATGACATGCGTGGGAATGTCATAAGTACAAAAAATACTATTTATATGGATAATGAATGGTCTATTTTATGTAAGTACACAGATGAAATGTAAAAATCATTTTAAAAATTGATTTATTTTGATTTCTAGCAATGTATTTCTTTGATCCAACCAACTATCGTATTATCTATTGGACGGATGACATTGATAATGATAAAATGTTATTGGAGTATGTTTTTGGTGGAATTGACTATGAATCATTCGAATATCACAGGTAAAAACAACATAAATGGTTGCATGAATTTTAAAATTACTAATTTTAGTGCAATTGCTTTCACAAAAAATCATAAAACAATATACACCTGTACTAATGTCGGTAATTACGGAATTACTGAATATACATTAAACCCTGATACAAAAACATGGCTGAAAGTTGATGATCTACCAAGGGCTGAAGTTGACGACACAGAAATTGTGTTACAACTTAAATTGGATAAAGATGATCATGTTTTGTTTGGTATTTTTTCAAAAACTATATTTATTACCTTTAATATTCTATTAATACATTTATTGTAGCTACTACCAGTAATGGATTCATGATCTGGGATAGAAATCCTGAAGAATCCGAAAGAATCTCAACAGGTCCCATTGTTTTGTCTCTACCATATGCAACCCGCAATATTACTACAAAAATGTTGCGATCCAACTCAATTGTCTTAAGTGCCCAGAAGAATTATGCCATTGCGGGTGTCAGAAAAAATCTATACGTGTGGGATGTAATAACTTGCAAATTAATGAAAGTCCTGGACGCTCATTTTGGCCGTATTGTCCAGTTAGAACCGTTAACTATAGGCAACTGGAACAGCATTGTTACATCCTCCATTGATCGCTCTGTAAAAGTCTGGAATATTAATAACATCTTTGAACAAGTGCATGCAATTGACAGACATGAACTACAAGTAGACTCTATAAGTCTTTCTGGTGACTTAAGTCTAGCTGTGACTGCAACACGTAACTGCGTTGGTGTCTGGGATCTGCGAGTAGGGAAACTACTAGCTAAACTAGCGGATAGCCCATTGGGCGCCATTGTTACCCATGCTGAAATTACCCCTGATGGTAGATACATCATCTCCGCCGAATCAGGAAATTTAATTTATTGGTACAGATTAACAGAACAAGTGCATTTTAAAGTAGAACAACAAGGAATAAAACAGTTAACATTATTTGATGAAGGTACGAAAGTGTTAACAATATCAAAACCTAACAACGCTCCAGGAAATGACATGGTTAAGACGGATGCTACCGTCGTGGTTAGAAATATACCTGATGGTGAAATGGAGTATTCGTTTACGTATCCAGTGAGGTCGATAACAGGTGTACCCTTTCGGAATGCAGTGTTTACTCCGGATAATCAGCATATTGTTATGTCTGGTGCTGAGGCGAAATCCAATCGCGATTGCGTGATTGTACACAGTTTAAAAACTGGGGCGTTTGTAGCGAAAATAGGGTTGAAATCGAGTGGAATCAAAGTGAGGTCACCGGCAATTAAATTAGTTTAACTTTTGTTTTTAATTCAAATTAATTCAGGATATTAATGGGCTGGTTGCAATGCCACAGAAAGCGACTCTGGTTGGCGTGATTTCTGCGGATAAAACCGCCATTTTGGATATTAAATCAAAGAAACACGTAAGGAACGTTCCAAAATGGGGTGGGATTTGTACAAAGGATGGTAAATTTGGTCTTTATGCCCCGGCAAGGTAATTATTCAATTAAACATTTTAAAATTGATAATATAAATTGTTATAAATAATAATAGAGGTGGTTTGGAGTTGATTGAACTAAGAAAAGGTCAAACTGAAAAGACATTTATACCTAAAGTAGCCGAAGGAGTGTTTTCTATTATCTGCATGTTTAATAAAACAGAAGAATACGTTTTGTATTATCATGGCGGTAAGAAAACTCTACGTGTGTTCAGGTATGTATGGTTGCATACAACATTATGTTGTATCTAATAAATTTATTATTCTAGAACTGGTGATTCTGAAATGATTGCAAATTATCGTTGTCAAGCCGAATTAACTGCAATAGAAAGTACAGAAGATGGTAAAGCATTAGTTTTGGGTACTGTAGATGGTTGCGTATGTGTGCTCGCCATCTTGGATCCGGCCAAAGCAGATCGCAACGCATATTTAGCGCAAATGCCGTCTCGTGATGAGCAATGGTCAAAGAAAGTTGGCAAACAAAAGGCACAGACACGTTTCAAAGCTATTGGATCTTTAGCAAAATTATCTACAGTATTTGCCAATAATACTGCAAACACAAAAAATGAAAGTGAAGCCGGAAAAGAAGAAAAATCCAAAGCAAATGAACAAGTAATCGAAGAAGTAGCTCAGGATGTTGCTTAAATTATGTTTTAGACTATGTAAGTATAATTTAAAGCTTTAATTTATTTACATTTAAATTTTAGGCCAAATATGAAAATATTCTATGCTTGTTGATAATGGAAAATTTGAATATTGACGTGTTAAACAAATATAACAAATTGTTAAAATGCAAAAATGTTTAATTCAGTCGTAAACACGCCACATTTGTTTTGCAAGGATAAATGAGACAATGTTGCGCCAACATAACCTCATTTTTATACTTTTTATTTATCAACGCATTATTGCGCATTCATTATTGAGTGAACGCAGTTAGTAACGTTGCGCAAAGCATTAAATGCAAACTTTTCAAACCGAGCACTATATACAGCGCAAGGAATGAAGGTTTGTGGCAGACTGCTGAAGTAAACAATGGCGGTGGCTGAAGTGGCTGAAATGTTAGCTGCGGCAGAAACAAGTGAAGTCATTGCATAGGTATTCTGCATCTGTTGGCACATCCATTCGCCCATCATGCTGTTCTTGCAGTTTTCAGCCACGGAATTACCAGTGAGGGTGCTCAACACAGTGTTGATGTTGGTGGTAAGACTATTAAGTGTGTTTTGTGCGGTGTCAAGCACGTCAGTCACGCATTTGGTGGCGCCATTGATGGAACTGTTGAGGAAAGCAGTGGCTGGGTTTTGCACGAAGCATTTGTCGTACTTGCTGTCGTTGAATTGTTGCTGAATAACGCCGATTTCGTTGTTCATTAATTGTTCACGGTTTGTCATTGAAGCGATTATGTTTTTAATGTAGTTGGTACCAGAACCCATGACTGAATCAATGGCGGAATTGAGATTACCGGTGACGCTTAACATTTGCGCTCTGATTGTATTGATGACTTTGTTTAGTTGAGCAGTGGTGCCGGTTAAGATAGAGTTGAGACTCATGCGGGCTTCCATTTCGGACATGGTGAAGGGTGGAATTGAATCCTCGATTGAGGAACTGATTTGACCATTGCTCATGGCCACAGCCTGTAAATATTTAAAAAATTACTTTGTCTACATTGTGAAATAATATAAATTATTAATGACTTACCAAAACGACCACGGCGAGAGTTGTCAAACGTAATTTCATCATTTTTGTCAACGCAGCGAAGAACTGAAGTGTATTATTAATGGTGTCGACTTTAAATAAGGTTG
Source organism: Dalotia coriaria (assembly GCF_025399875.1). Taxonomy (NCBI): domain Eukaryota; kingdom Metazoa; phylum Arthropoda; class Insecta; order Coleoptera; family Staphylinidae; genus Dalotia; species Dalotia coriaria. The sequence goes on from NW_027045448.1 coordinate 12,264,471, forward strand.
CAGCGGCTTATCTACGTTTCCGTACATTAGAATTGCAAAGACAATTGATATTTTTTGTCGATATCTTTGTTTTGCAATTAAATTTATTATTACAAGCATTGAAGCATACATTAGTGTCTGCTTATCATTGGCACTAAAAAATAATTTGGTAAAAACACACGAATTGCGGTGAATAAATCTTGTATACAAGATACAGGTGTGTTTTTTTGCTTATCATACAGACTTGCTTAAAAAAACGTGACGTAGAAAATTTTAAATTTTTGTCTGTTGAATTTATGCGCAGGTAATTAGCTTATTTAATTATTTAAATTTTCAGTTGTACAAAATAAGGCTAATTTATTTCTTCGTTATTTATTCAATGGAGTCAGTAAATTTACGATCTAGTAAATAATTATTTGCATAGAAATTTCAAAACACGTTGTAAAGTATTAAATTTGTTCTTGGAATACATTTTTTATGGCCCAATTTATTGTTTATTCATAAAGTTGGATTAAATCTTGGGGAAGGACATGGGGAAGTGTTTCGAATGAAGATGGCGCTGCAAGTCACTTATTTGCATTAAATTGAGCTCTTTACTGGTGCTGTTGCCACTTTCAAAGTTCTTATTCTTCATATCACTCAAAAGATGATATCTCGCTAGTTCTAATAAGGAATAAAACCCTATCTCAAACAGAGGTTACTAAAGCAAAAAATCAATTGAGCATAACAAACATTTTTTTATTAATTAAGTAATATTCTTGTTTTCATCATAATAATTGATTAATAATGTTCACCTATTTACATTCTAAAAAATCTTGCATTTAGTACTTGTCATTTACATTCCATTATCATTCCCGCCGTTTGTTTGCTGCTTGTTTCTATACATCTCACAGATATTTCTCAATTTCATTAAAAATCTATACTTTTTCCTTAATTTCACTGTCTATCTTTCTTAATTTCTCTCTCTGTTACAATTCATAATATTCGTGTTTGAAAATATGTACGTACAAGACAGAATTACTCACATTACTCAATCTTATGTTTACCCTTTCGTTTGACCACAGCGCGTGCGCGATAGCCTTTTGCGTTTCTATGCAATTTACATTACAGTTACGGCAATTTTAGAGCAGCATAATTGTTCATATAAGAAAAGTAATAAATCGTCATCGTTATTATCGATTAAATTAACAATTACGTTCATATTAATAAATACAATAGTATCATAGGAATTAATGCGTACCATTCTTTTTTGTTTAGATGTGAGTTTATGTATCTGTTGCTTAATATGAATCCGTATCATTAATAAAATGTAAATTAGCGCTTATCTACAATAGTCATCTTACAAATTACAAGTTTAGTAGTACGAGTACAGTACACGAACGGCGTACACATGTCGCGCGCATTATTTCAGAACTTCTGATTGCGTTTTACATTTTGCGATAATAAAAAACGTAATTATACGCGCTATAGAGATGATTAGATTAGTAGTTTATATAGAAAGTGAAGAATGCAACAAACAAAAACGTAATTTTATGTTAACTTTAACATTTATTTTATTTGACATGCAATAATTTTCAAAGTGTTATGCTGTCATCTTTATAGAAATCTAAAAAAGCGATTTTACTAACTAAGGCAAAAGTTTATAAATTTTTATTTTAGTTTATAGTTTTCATGATGAGGCTGCAATGAGAGAACAACGCTATAAAAATTGATTGTTTGATTGTTGCGAGATTCATTCGATCTGATTGCGTCAATTGTGTTCGTGAAAAGAACTTAGGCAAACGCAATAATTAATTAATTAACAATAAATAATATAAGTAATAAGCCGAAGTGGAAATCGTTAGAGTTCGATAGTGTGCTCATTGTGATTATTATTGGTACACATTCACAATATATAAGTTTGCTAAAAGTCTGCACAGAGTGTGCATATAGCAAACATCTCAATACTTCCATATTGGATGACACAACGCTATTGCGCATGCGTGATGGCACCATACAGAAGCATTGGATATTTAGCGTTAAAAGTCGAAATGATTATATAGCGATGCGTTCTTGTTTGCTTGTATCTTAGAGACAGAGTAAGAGTATAGATAAAATACACATGTTTATATGATTATGTTTGCTTTTGTGTTTGCTATATAAATGCAACATTTCGTCATTGAATAATATAATATAGGCCTTTTTGGAAACAATATGCCGCCTGCACCTTTGATTCAGCAGGTTTGTGTTGTGTACAATTCGTCCAAACAAACGCAGAATGGAAATCATAGGTACATATATGTGTTAGGTGTTTGTTAGTGTTGTCGGTTAGTTAGTGATAAGCATAAACTGTCGTAAACAATCAAGTAAAGTAGGTAAAACAGCGTTTCTTTGAAATTGCGCATGGATGATATTTGTTTGGTAACAGTTTTTCATTAATTACTCAAAAACTATTTGTGATAAGAGAATAATTTTTTGTGTAAACATTTTTAAATAAATTATACGTCTAATTACGTAAAGATTTTGTTTATAAGATGATTATATAAAAAGTTATAAACAATTAAAGTTTCTTTTTGAATAAAATCATGATTTTCACCCAAATTACTCTGTAACTTTTGATAAAATACTGTTATCAATACAAAATTACACAAAATGATGAAGAATTTAATACTGAATAGATTTGTAAAAAGATCATGAATATAAATTATTTAGTTTTTAAGTTATTCATGAAAAACTGTAATTTGTGGCATAGGTGGCGCTGCCATTGATCGAAACAATAATTTTTAACAGAAACCAATTTTAACTTGATTGTTTAAAACATTTTGTATACAAAGTACGAGTACATACATTAAAAGCGCACAATAATAACAGTCAATCGAAAATTCGATTCTCGTCCAGTATGCGAATAAAAATTGATTGCACATAGCACAAAGATGGCGCACATTCCGCGGGCTGATTATAATAATTCTCAATCAATATAACTTTGGTGATTAATTAATCATGCTGCGATTAAATGTTTATGAGTTATTAGAATTAGTATAACAACAACGATCTCTCAATCTAAACCTAAACGTCGACAAAGCGAGAAAGATTTCTATTAACTTGTAAGAATTTTTTTTCATTGATTTTTATCTTCTTCATTTTCAAAGTTTTCTTTTTTATTATCATCTACTATCATGCGATAATATTCGTATATGAATTACTTTAATTATTCGTAATTTTTTTTGCTTGATTTTAAAATATTCTTTGCTTGAATTTTATTCTTATTAATTTTGAAATATATAATTTCTGGATTAAGATCGTAGACACTTCTTAAAACTGGTTTACATCTGGTTTAGACATGCATATAATTTCCATCTTTGGAGAATTCTGTACGCTCTACTAATTACATAATTGATTTGTTTCTCAATGAATACAAATTACATCGGTTTCTATATAAAAATATATCATATATCGTCGTGTTTTCTTCTTTGTTATCTTTTTTGTTAGGTTATGTTAGTTACTTTTATGTATACCTGATATAATTTTTATTAATTTTTCTCATCGTGTACTTAAGGTTTCTTTGCTTTTTGTTTTACAAGTTGCATACCGATTAAAATATAATTTTGTCAATATTTGAGGTTATAAAGTAATTTTTACACTTATAACCTTTATTTTCATTCATTTCTTGTTGTTTCTTCACGTTACGATAACTACATAGAACGTTTAATGTCTCCGCATTTTACTTTAGTTTAAAATGTTAAAAACAGATTGTCCTACATGCTAGCAACTTATTTATGTACATCCAAATCGCTTTGAATTCAATCGTTAGACATTTTATTTGAGACTTGAGATATATTTTAATATTTCAAAAGTAATTTAATACCGTAAAATAATTTGTGTGCTTTTTGTGTGCTTGGACTTTTTTGTTAAGTTCTTTTTGTTAAGTTTTTGCTTTGGTGGACAACTTTTTATGATTTTATTGTGATTTTGCTTCTCAGATTTATGCGCATCGTGTGTGTATTCGCTAGTTTGATTTGATTGTGTCTTCGCTTCAAACAGTTCGTCGTTTCGTTCGATTCATCATCACACGTAACAATTAATATTGTACAAAGTCGTTTAGTTTGCATGCATTCATTGATTGACGTTTGAGCAGTACACGGATGTAAAGATTTCGGCACGTTTGCACAGCGTGTGTGAATCTTTTTTGATCAAATTGCGACGTCTTTGGTATTCACGCGGCCGCCATCTTGTTTACCACTTGTAATTTCGCGTAGATTGCGTAGATTGCTCATTTTTAGAACGTATTTTGTGTAAAATGTTGCTACTTAATGAAAAATGCTTGCTTAATCAAAGTGTAACGCGTTAATGAAAAGATTCGTTGCATCTTTGTCATGTTTTTGCTTGTTATAGCTAATTATAACCTTAAAAAATACGAAATCGTAGTAGGTAATACTTATTGTATCCAACTGAGTTAAAATTATTTACAAAAGTTGCTTAGCTTGATGATTATCGAAGTAATCATCGATTGGGTGGCACATTTTGAAAATTTCTTTTTCGATAAAAGCGCTTATTTCGTAGGAAAAAATTTGGTTGTCTCGTCGGTATAAGCAAGTTTGAAGCAAATTCTCTACGCGTACAATTATTATTCTCATTTGATTAGTAAGTTTTCATTGGTGTTAGTTTTCTTCATTTTTTTCTTCATCATAAATTGAATACGATTACATTCACATCGTCTACGGATTTACTCTGTAAATGCAAATACATTTAGTTGAAGAATTAGGTTAAGATTTCTTTTGGAATTAGGTTAGGTATGCGGATTAGTGATTCGCTAATGTATTTGCATTTAAATGTTTAATATACCTTAATTAATATTACTTTGTTGTTTAATATCTATAACGTCCACATCGTTAAACATTTATTTGAAAAATGAATGAGCGTCGACTATTGCCCGCCTCGACAAACTTGAACTATACAGTATAATAAAAAACTAGTAATGATTAAGTAATAATAATTGACTGTTTGCTTCTTTCTCGCGTTTTGCTTGTTTTTTGTCGGATTTAACAACAACGAATAACTTTTGTCTCATTTAGTCATCGCTACGCTAAAAATGTATCTACAACGGTCGCTACGGACTTTTCTCCACTACGTAATTAAAAACTATTCAACTAGATATCTGATAATTTATGTACCTCTTCTTTACAACCTAGTCACAGTGATGATAAGCGTCTTTTTCAGATTAACGTCGGAAAACAATGAAAACGTACGTAACGAAAATTGACTACAGACTACGTTTTTTTTTTTCTCCTAATGTTTTAGGTTGACCTTTGAAACGCATTTTGCATTTTCGGTTTTTATTTGTGTTGTGTTTGGGATTGTTCTTCTTTTCTTATTGCGCAACACTGGGTCGTTGATGGCGCTTGGCGGCAAGCGCATGACACCAGGTGCGTAGCTTCGCCGCCACATGTTGATAGTCGCTGAAGAGGAGACCCTGCAGCGAGAGCGGAAAGCCGAGCAGGTGAGCGCATTGCGCAAACACCCGGCCGAGCGTCGCGACCGCCGACCGCCGCTTGGCATCGGGGGCAATGGCGGGGGCGGCGGACGTGGCGCTCGCTATCGCGGTGGGTAGTCAGTCGTCCGCCTCCATTCCTATGAGTTCAGCCTGCATGCGGCCCTTGTAGCGGCAGCAGATCGTCATGCAGAAGATGCGCAATGCCAGACGGAACTGGGGCGACATCATCACCAAAATAATCGACTTCCAGAAACAATTCAGGAAGCCAATCCATACAATACCGAAGTGGAGGAATGGATGTGTCAGTTTCACCGCCCAGAGGTATTCGTACACTTTGACGCCCATGTACGGCGTCCATGAAAACCAGAAAGCGCACACCAGTACAAAAGACATGATGTGCGATGGATTGGCGAGGTTCTCCGAGAGGGCTGTGGCATACTCCTTGTCATGGATAGGTACACCACTCTTCAGTTTACGCATCATCGCGAAGATGTACGCATACGTGTAGATAATGGTAATCAAACTGGGGCCGAGGATGAGGATTGACAGAGTGGCAGAGAAGGCGGCCATATTGCCCCAGTCCAACATACAGATATAGGCCTCCTTGTCAAAGAGCGGTTTCTGCCAGCCGAGTAACGGTGGACAACACATCATTGCTGAAGAGATCCATGTGAATGCCATCCAGCATTGACAACGCGTCTTTGTTTGAATCGTTTCATAGCGTAGTGGTTTACGTGCTGCGAGATATCTGTCTACGCTGATCCACATAAACGTGTAGACTGTTATAGTCCACAACGTAACCTCCAAATAGCCTATCACACGACACAAAATGTCGCCGTAGACCCAATTCTGCACCAGCGCCGGGTAGACGGATAGTGGTACCACGAAGATACCATTGAAGAGGTCCGCTACTGCCAGTGATAACAGATAGGTGTTGATAACATCCTGCGGACCTGCAGATTTAAGATTATAAATATTTTTATTAAGTTGCAATGTGATTTAATAAGATTTATGGTAGTTACCTCGAAAGTTAACAAACGTTGCAATAATCAGCACGTTGGTGACGATAATCGTAATGCTCAGAATCAATATGATGCCGGCTTGGACGAGTGACTCCACCGAAAAGACGAGGGAGTCGTCGTCGGCGTCGTTGAGGATGATCATCGTCGATATGTCGCGCGTATGGAACATGACCATCAGTGGCAAGCCGGCGAAGCGAGCGGCGGCTACGCGCGGCGGCGGCGATGGCGGTCGCGCCTACCTGCCTGCTGCGTGCTGCGTCCGGGAGCGGCTGGGGCCGCGTCTTCCGAGCGCCGGTCGGCAGTGCTCTGCATGCCGATCACCTCGTGCTCGCGTGCTCCTCCTGCGCCCTTGCTCGTGGACTCATCGATTCAACTGCAAAAACATATTCATGCAAATTACATCATGATTGCACATTTAATTGTACATTCACCAGCAAGAAAAAAAAACTCAATAATAAAAGAAGGTTAACACGATTTTCCGCAACGGGGTAACAAGGTGAGTGTTTGAATGAAAGCAAAAAGAGGAAATAACGAATGTGTTGCAAAATAACGTTTGTTTACGTGATTTTCTTTCGCATAAATCACTGGATTGCGTGACCTCCGGTACGAAAAATGGACGCAAAAATCCATATGACGCTCGCACGTGCCCGGAGAGCATAAACCGGGGGCCGGTTTGTCGTGGTGCTAGGCACCATACTCCAAAATAGAAACTTTTGCCATTTTGGTATTGTTAGCTATGACGCTGATACTTTTTTTTACCCATTTCATCAAAACATGAAAATAGTTCATCGTATAACAAAAGTAATTACAAAACAAATGAACATTTCTCATTATAAAAAATAAACTATGAGATGTGTTGCACCTGTTTCGTGAGAAACGTGCATTCGTGCGCGGCTTAAATAATTAAACAAACAAATTAAACACTAGAGCAAAGATGGTACGGAATATATGCCGCCCCTCGTCGCATGCGTCGACAACGACACACACCGCCACGAGTAAGATAACTTGGGAAATTATGCACGAAAACCTGCTGAGTTCTGACTTCTGGGAACTAGGTTACTGCCCGAGCGGCTGTTGGCGTTTTTAGTTATCCACGGTTTCATCACGCTGTTATTATAAGTAAATATACGGATGCATACGATATCATCGCGCAACATTTATCATTAAATTCGCCGGGTGGATCGATGGTCGCTTGGTCTCGCAAACGCGATACATAATTCATGTTAATTTTATGTCCGCACAGCGAAAAAAAAAAGGGTTTTGAGGTTTTCGTCCCAGTGGGGTGCTTGTTTTTGGCATTGAACTTGTCCCGAGTGGCATGTTGTTACGTTATGCTGGAATTTTGGTGTTAAGAATCGCAACGGTCTAAATATGGCCGCTCGCTTTGCAAATGCGACGCCAGCACGCGAACTTTTCGTAATTAATGCGCGCCCGATTGCGGACGAAAGCGGGCGCAACCTGAGGCCTTCGTCGAAGGTTGCGCCGATAACGATTTCACAAAGCAAAACCAACTACAGAGTGTAGAAATAATCAAAATTTTAAAATTTAAACAAAACTAATCTGCAAATACGATTATAGGCAACCAAATATACTTTTCAATGTGAATATTACACGTAGGATTAGTCGATTGGGAGTTAGTTTAACATAATCTTGTTGGGGGATGTTTGGATTGTAAGTACTTTGTACCTTGTGTAAATCGGTGTGTCGGACGATTTGTGAGGTGTCGGCATTTCGGTTTGGCGGTCGACGGGCAAGCCCGATGCATTACGTAAACAGTGAGCACGTGAGGGGCGTCTACTTTCAATTTTCTATCAAGTGCAAGTGCGCGTCCTTGCAGCGAACACGTCGGGCTGACCTTCTTCTACACGCTTCTTGTATTTTTAGATAAATTACCAGTCGTCCTGCGAGACAATTCGTCAGAACGCCTTTCCTCGGACATTTTCATAGGTCGTACATTAAATTAGTGGTTATGCAACTTGTGTTGCCTATATTTTTAGCTACTATTACCAAAATTTAATATTGCATAAACTAAATTACATTTTAGTGTAATTTATCACACATGTGACATAAAAATGCATAATAGGTGCAAATCAATTATCCTGATTGATTAATTACCTCGTCCAGGTCGACCATGCCGTAGCCAGCAGGAGATAATTACCGGGAAATGGGATTGCGGGGCATTGGGATATTGCTTCCGAAGTAAATCAATCGATTTTAAAGCTGCGGCGCGCTCCGAAGTTTGTGTAAGTTTTTGAATAAGTCATCGTGCGCGATTCAATTTTAACGCCGGTCGACCTGCGCCTCGGAATAATAGAAATGAATATTTAGTTCCAATTCGACCCCGATTCGGGAAGCGGAGAGGCGGCGGGCGGCGGTGGCTAGTAGGTCCTTTGTTTCCGCTTCCAAACGTCTGCGAGAAGGATGGCATCGCATCAATTATTTACGCTTGAAGAATGTGTTTCGGATCTATGAAAAATTCACTTTTTAATGGGTTGGAAAAAATGAGGCCGGAAAGGCAGATATGTATTTTTTATAACTTTTTTTGCAGTTATCAAAGTTAAAAATTTGGAATTTTTCTCATACAAAATTCTCGTAAATTTAAAAAAAATAGTTTGAGTTGCGGTACAAGTTCTGAACATGTATATCCAATCTAAGTTGTAACATGACGTAATAGAATGAAAAAGAAATTATTTGTTTATTAATGCATCAATTTTGCACGTACTTGCATCATTATTTACGAAATTTTGCAAATATTTTTTTCTAGAGATAATTTTTGAAGGTTGGATTCACAAAACATGAAAACTAACATAATTATGCGAGCATAAATTAAATATAACAAAAGCATTTACAATTACAAGTACATAATAATTATATTCTCATTTGGTAGTTTTTAGCGAATTGTTTCTAAGTATTATCCTTAAAAAACTTTATTTTATTAACAACTCTTAAAAAAGTGTCCAGAAAAACTTCGATTTTATGTTTCTAGTAATTATCATGTCTGCTTTCTTACTTTTTAGTGTTCAATTAATAATTCCTCTATTAATTTCAACACTAATGATTTATTTCTTTACTTTCCACGACAATTAAATTGTTTTTACTGATTTATTCTTTTTATAGCGTGGTAATTGGATTTTTAAGGATTTTTAATAATAAAACTTTAATTAATGAATTAAATTGAATATCAAGTATTAAGTGGCTAAACGGTGGTCGCCTAAGCTCCACCCCGTGATTAAAACCCGTGACTAAAGTTCTTTATTCACTGCCTTGTCTGCCTGTATCTAAAATACCACTTTTTCGTCTCAAAACGGTGGAAATATTGGCACTTTAAAGATGGAAGTAAAAAAAAATTAATTCAATGCAATGCTTTATTAGTCATATACTTAGTCATATACTAGTCATATACTAGTAAATCAATTCACTCTTGGACGAAGATTCTGTACGCAGCTTGTAATATTCGACACAGAGTTGTCAACCCAGTCGATATAATCGGCATTCAATGCAACACACGGAATAATTCTATCATGCAATGTGCCCAAAACTAGAGTAGTATCTGCTACGGCCACACCAATTTTTGCAATCGCCGGGGTCAATTTTGTCATAAGTCGAACTTTCAAACCAATCAGACAACTTGGTCGCAGATTACATCCCTGAATTTCTTCCGGAATTTCATTGAGTGTTACAAGAGTAGTGTCAATTTCGTGTGTTATTTTTTTGATGTTATTAAGAGTATTCTGGATGGTACCATTAATACATTTCCTAACACCGTCGATAGTGTGTTCCACGAATGTAAGTGGCAAGCGTGTCGGGAAGCATTCGTCGTAGAGGACGCCGCCATATTGCTCACGAAGAGCATCAATCTGATTTTGGACACTATAGTAGGTGCTATTTAGGGTGTCTCCAAAACCATCAACTACATCATCAACAACGTTAAGAATGTTCCTCAAAGTCTGGACTACTTCTTCTCGTAGGTTATTTACTTGCTTAACCAAACCCTGTACTATTTCATTCAAGTTTCCGGGGAGTACCAGTTGGGCATCAGTTGGACTTGATGCCTAGAATAAGCATACGTAGAATATGTTATGTGAGTTGCCTATATTGAGTCGAATATAATATTTTATATCAAACCTAAACTTTAATTTTATGTTTAATTGTGATTTTACTTTAATTAATCACAGAATAATTAAATTTAGTAAAATAATTGATAAACAAATTAAAAGTTAATTATAATTAATATAAAATAAAGGTTTAGTTACCAAAAGTACGAGGGCTGCAGTAAAAACAAACGTCAACTTCATTGTAACAAAATTGTTGCAACTTATGTTGTAGTAACTTAAGTGTATTACCTATTCTAAATTTAACGTTTATATACACTTCCTATCTCCACGCAATAAATTATATCCGTCACTTGCAACATTTTTAGCATAACATCAATTCGTTTCGAATTTCTAGTGATAACGCTCTATTCAAACAATGCATTTTCAAATATTTTATGATTTACGACATTTTACACGTTTATAATTAAAAATAGAAAACACATTAAAATTCCTCTATCTAACAATGATATATTCATAAAAAATAATAAATTTTACACATGCCGCCATTAAGCCATTAATAAAAGTCCGTAAAAAATAAAATATCAGAAATTCTCATACATTTTTGAGGGGATTTCTTACATTATTATATTATTTAACATAGTTTTGTGGGCATGCAAGTAATTTATAAGTTTAAATATTCAACAAATGATTTCCATCGTTAATTCAATCGCTTCTCTTAGGTTTTCCACAGACTCGGAGCTAATATGCCATCGTTAGCGACGAAACTCTAATGACGATATGAAGATATTCATCGCCGATGATTCCCAATGTGTCGCGACGGAAACAAAGACTAATGTCTCGCCGCCCCCCGTGCTTTGAATGCTCGACTTGATGAAATCGTGGATCGTGTCGCCATTGCCCCACCGGCGTGTGTATCAATTTTGTACGATAGGAATTTATTGATTCATTCATAATATTCCCCCCGGGTCGGGAGCTGCCAAACCCCGAAATGAACTGGTCCTTCTAGGTAGACACTAATTAGAGTGATTCACAATAGCAGGAATAAATTTAAAACAAACTTGGCAAAATATTGTCATTTAGGTTGTCTATAGTAAAGTAAACAAAACAAAATAACGATGTCGATGGCGGATTGTTTTGATCGAATCAATTTTTGTCTGTTCGTAGTTGTACGCTGGACACGAAGCGGTTATTACTTCATTCTGAGGCCATTAGCCTCGCTCGGATAAAATTATCCATTTGTTTATTTGTTTGTTATTATTTTTTTAATGCCATTTAAATGGTTTTTAATATTTTTTCTGTTTGGATATAAATATTTTGTATTTTTTTTGTCTTGAGTGTAAAGGTCACGCCCTCTTCCAATGTTTTGTCCGGAGTAAAATCCGATCTCACAAGGGAGCCGGGGCGCAATCGTCGCGCTCGATTGTGTTCAGCACGACTCGTCGACACGATGCGAAATTGATTGCGAAAGGTTTTGCGCAGGAAGCCCCGCCGATGCTCGCCGTGATTAATTGCACAATCGAGAATTTATTATCGCTGACGCGGCGTCAAAATTTCCAATTTTGCCCTCGCGGCGATTGCACGTGCCGGCGAGTGAAACTTAATTTTCCACTTGCGTCGAAAATTGTTTACGACGCTGGGCCCCGGGCGCGCTGGCGTTAAATTTTGATGGGTCGTCAATCGTTTCGGTGGTGCGCGCCGCTTGCCCCGCGCCTCCACCATCAGACATTAGGGTAGGCCCCGCGTACAGGTTCCCACGTACATTATTGACGTTTTGTGTATTCGCAGCATTCGCACACGGCCGAAACTGTTTGCAAATTTCAAGCGCGCCATTCAAGAAACAATCAAATTGCAATCCGTATAAGAATCACGCTTGCTTTTGTTTTATTACTGTAAATAAACAGTGAAAACAAGAGAAAACAAATGGGTAATGATGATGTTTATGTAACTGCGGCGTAAACACAGCAGTAGTGTGTGGTGTGTGTGAGGTGAAAGATGACAACAAAGGAATCTGTAAGAGAGTTTGTGTACGAACCTCGCGATGCTCGTCCTCTCGCCGAGTATCTTGCCATAAAGACGCATCGAAAGCACTCGCGGGCACTTGGTCCAAGCATCCGTATTCACGCACCGCACACGCACATGCACAGCCGTAACAAAACGAAAATAGCCGCAGATTTTCGCTTGTCGCGCGAGTTTGATTCGTGATTCGTGTGATTCGTGACTCAGCAACTTTTTCTTTTGACAGCTTGAGAGTGAATTTCGAGATTTTGGTGATTCGCGTTTCGCGCACGACACTCACACTCGCACGGAGGAGGCGGCGCGGTGTTCGAGGACGGCGCGCACCTTCGCACCCTCGCGTTCGCACTGCGCTGCCGCCGCCTGCCGCCGCTGGTGCTGGGGGCTCGCTGGCTGGATGCATGCGCGCCGGGGCAGCTCGGCTCCGGCCGGATCGCGCGAGTCGATCGCGCGTCGACCGTGAACGTTTCACCCCTATTCTCTCCGCCAGCCGCCGCCGCCGCCAACGGCCATGCGTCGCAGCACCGCGCGTGACGTCATTCATCGCCGACCATCCCGTTGAGATTTGCGACGTCATGGATTATCTGTCCTGCTTGCGCGCGTTTGGCATCATTTCGAAATTAGGCCAAGCGAAACGGCACGCGATCGGACACGACGTCGTAAATCATGAGTGGAGACTGGAGAGCGTTCGTGGAATCGTGCATAACACTGATATTGTGTGAGGCGAAAATTAATGCAAAGCAGTTTAAAGAAAAACGCGAACAATGCGACCAAACAGAGCCGTTTTTCAATCAACAAGTCTTTATTTAATTTTGATCAACCCACAAACACCATTTCTAGAGCCAAGAATATCAAAAGCAAACATTGCAGCTATTTTTAAGTAAAGTTTGATCAAAACAAGCAGAAAACTTCTATAATTAAATTATTCTTGCTCAACACGAATGATTTCATTAAAAATTATCATTAGTTTCAACAAGTAAGTAAATTTTATTTTGTAACAAACAAAACATTTAAAAATATAATGTATCCATTGATGTTGTTCAATTCAAATGACAAATGAACGTGCGGATTTCCATCGGGCCAAGAGTGATGTTTGTCAAATCGACCGCAACCCTATTATGATTGTTCCCAATTGGAATTCCACTTGCATCGGTTTTATCTTGATTCTTCGTGACTACATCACGATTGTTCAGATTCCAATGCAATTTTTCATTCTCGTCAATCCACTGGTTGGCACCGAGCGTTGTTTCGAACGCCTCTTTGATAGAAATATTCTCAAACAAACCCTGAAAAATGATAAAATTATGATAATCACATGTCGAATCATCTCAATTCATATTGGCGCATAATAAGACAGATATAAATTGATATTTATTACATCAAGGCTAATGGTCGTTGATTTGGAAAGCGTGGGATGTTCATCTTTCTCAAAAACGTTCTCCAAACGCAACAAAATCGTATTTTCCGCGTTCCAGGGTTCCAAAGTTAAAATTTGAATATTTGCAGGTAAATCACGTGTTAATGCAGAGCTCTGTAACACATATAGGTTATAAAAATGTCAAGTACATTATAGGTTAGGTTATACTTGGAAGTTTAGCTTGTTTTGTAAGTCTTCTAAGGTTATAGAGGCCTTTTCACGTCGACCAACAAATGTCCATGGTGCTAAAAGTTTCCTCTGTGCGACATCATGTGAAATAGACGCAGCATTTTCATCATCAACACCTTAAAATTAAAAATTTAATTTTTTAAGGTTATGTATGTTGTTATAAGTTTAGCGCGTTTTTTCTTACTGTCCGCAGTGATTTTTCCTAAAACAAGATAAACTTGACCTCTAGCAATGACACCATGTCCAAATTCATCCTCCTTGAGCGCCTCGCCGACTCCAAACGCATCATCATTAAGCAACCTTCGGTGCAACTGTATAACCAAAGGCGTAAATAAAACTCAAACAACTTTAATCGAAACGTGAATAATTAATCTCCCGCTACTAACCATCAACTCCACCTCACCGTCCTTCAGACTGCTGCCACCCTGGGCGCGGTCGTTTAACAATGCCAACTCGACATTTTCCTCCGTATCTCTAATAGCAATACGTGACGTCACTGGGTAGTAATTGCCGGACACTGGTTCTTCATCGGTGTAGTTATATGTCTCACGATAGTTCCTCACGCGTTTTATCATCTCCCTGCCATTGGAATCGGTGTAGAATGTGGCGTTGCTGTTCAGATCGGATGAAAATCGTGTAATCACTTCCACTCCCTCAGGGCTAGAGAGAAAATAGAAATTAATTTCCGGTTTGCAGTTGTGTCAATAAAACTTACGCATCCTGGATTGGTCCGATTAACCAATCGAATTCAATGTGATTTTCATTTGTGTATACGCGGATAATCTGCTTGGCCCATGATGCAAACTCCTGATGGATTTCCATGACATCTTTACCTTCTTTAATAATTTTGATTTCTGCTTTTTCGGTTATGGGTAAAGCGGTTGTGTCCTTGACAGGGCGGAAAACGTAAGCGCCTGAAGCACGGTTGTCTTCTCCGTTGTTATTACCAAGACTTCCGCGGTAATAGAGGAAGTCTTGAGTAATTGGTAAGGTGATATCGTTAAGAGTCACTTTAGCTAAGCGTCCAGTGCTTAGGTCCATAGAAACACCAGTTGACTATAAGTAAACAATTAAATATTTAGCAATTTGTTTATTTTGGGAGTTGTTTGATTTGTTTGTTTTGTACCTTGGTGCCATAATACCGCAAGTTATCTAGTTGCTGATTAGGTTTCTGTTTGTCAACTTGCGATACTTCCGGTTGGCGCTCCGCCAACTTCTCGATGTGGAAGTAAGCGAAACCCAATGCGGGGACCTCGGCAGGGAAAATCAGATTGTTCTCAGCTGAGGGCACATTGTGTGACTCGGAGAAGTCAGCCATGGATGGCATCACGGAATAACTTACATCTCCTGATATTAATTATAAATTAATCAAAAAAATATTTTTTTTATTTTGTAATTATTTACCTTTTGAGCCTGTGATTTTGAAGTCGCTACCGGTAACAGGCAAATGAACATGTTGAATGACACTCCTGCTAAGTGGGTTGTATACGGCTAGAGTAAACTCATCTTCTTCAATGGACGTGCGACAATAACTCACGTTGCTTAACAAGCAGCTTTCGTACGTGACTTCCGGTGCCGGGGACGTTTTACCCAATAATCCGCTGTGGGCAAGAAAAAACATGAATTTACCTGCGTGAATTCAAATAATCATTAATTTACTGAATCGCAGCATCAATATGTCCTTCAGCACGTCGAATTGCTTTGGTCAACAAACGCACATAATCATCTGTGACGTGTTGTTTCTCAGTTCCGGTAATGGCGTCGTGATGTTGCATTATGCCCATTGCTTCCTTGAGCAGGAGTAAATCATCTTGGCTGGATTTGTTTAACACCGCTAATTGTTTAGTAACCTTTGTGATAAATAAATTAATATAAAAATTAATATTTTGAAAGTTGAGATTGAGAAATTGTTTATACTTGGAGCATATTGTTGCCTTGACGTTCGAATCGTTTGGAATTCGGGCGTGATGTAAAGTAACCAGTCCAATAAGAATGGCTGCCGGAGGCATACGGGAAAAAGTCGTCGGTTTTCACCGGGAATGCCAGATCCGCTGCCGCTTCGTTCACCGCCTTCGCGTAGCACGACGGCGTCGAATAGATTACGTTGATATCCGGCCTGTACTTCTTGAATCCGCTGGAAAGTAAAAATCATCATCGATCAGCGTAAATGCCAATCGACGTCAAATCTAATCGCGTAGAATGGAGATAGAAATTTAATTTTGCTTGATAAAATATTCAAGTAAATGTAGGCAACATACCAAGCATGTCAAAACATAACATAACCTTATTTAATCACGTTATCAAAGAATACGTACGCAATAAGTTTATCCATATTGATGTAAAACATCTCAGCTGCTTGATAATTGAAATCACCACCCATGGTAATCAAGATATTGTTGGTTGCATAATTTTTAGCCCCATTCTCAACATATTCAGCAAATCGTTGAACCTAGGTTTAAAAAAAATAAATTGATGATTTTTACAAAAATTTAACACCATACAATTCTATCCTGGTTAAAATCAGGACTTTCTACATCATCGTTGACAGGTTCATCAGCACAAAGCACGTCCCAACAGAAATACGCAGGTGATGTATAGAAATCATAGAGGACGCTCGTGAATATATTAGATTTCGGTCCTAAACAAACAAAAATTAAATTACCGTCAATTGCTATCAGTTTGTTTACATTCAGACCTCTCGAGATAGAGAGAACGTGCGCTTCAAATTTAAATTTCTATATAGGTCGTTTTATCACAAAACAATTATGATCTAATATTAGAAAAAGCAAATTCATCACTTTGTGATAACATCTTTTTACCTAAACTTTGACTTCCTTGCCACATTGTTTCAAGAGTTTGAGTTTGGTGGCGTTTGGCATTATCACGATAATCCAAACGAGCAAAAAACATTGCTTCATAGCCCAGTCCAGCAAAAATGGATGCCATTTCGCGACTGTGACCGAACGGATCTATTTGCCAGCCAATTTTCGGGCGACCGCATTCACCAAGAGTGTCGTTAATCATTCTGCGATACGCAATGAAATAATTTTTATTAAAAAAGTATTCAAATTAAATTTAAGTATTGTTTACCTTAAACCCCATGTAAATTGATCAATGATGGAATGGTAATGGGCAGCTGCTTCGTCGTTCATGCTCCATGCTCCGTTGATGATTTCCAGTCGGCCGGCGTTCACCAGCTGACGGACAGTTTCCCGAGTACTTTCGCTCTGTTGCTTCCACCATTGCCAGAAAAATGCAGTTTCCACCTGAATGAATCTGGTTAAAATAATTTACAAATTAAAAAAACATAATTTTACACATTAAATTGCGTAAAATATATTTTTCTACTTCCACCTTCAAATCGGCAGTTTTTCTACGGTTTTTAGACACAAAAAGTGGTACTTTAACCACGGACGAACAATCTGTGACTAAAGTACTTAATTCACTTAATAAAAACACCAGTTTACCCACTTGATACTTAATATACTAGTAAATTTAATTTTTCGTATGTTTTACTCAACATTTTGCATTGCAAAATGTATAATTTACCATTTGACATTTAATTTTAATGTTACCATCAAAATAAATCCTATCAAGCTTTGAAATGTCAACATCAATGCACATCGAACAAGATACTTTGATAGTTTTGGTCCAAAGCAATATCGCACAAACAGGAATTTCATCATTTCGTCATTATACGATGCAATTTCCAATTTCCCATAAATTACGCCGGGTACGCGTAGTGGTTATTGTTTGCTCTCGCCAGAGTCATCTTCCTGCCGCTTCGCCCGCTTCGTGCTTTATCACCGCGACGAGCCGCGTCCCGGGCACCATTCAATTAACATCCCCGTGCAACTATTAATACACCGAGACGCACCTCACATTTAAGAGTGTCATTACCAACTTACTAATAAGTTGCTAATTTGATTACCACCACTTTAAGACTCTCAGGATGCGCATAAGTATTCTTACGATGAATAATAGCAATAACGGTTTGAAAAATTCAATTAAAAATCTTATAATTAAAAATTACTTACTTTCTATCCGGATTTGTTTGTAGAGATTGGATTACTGAACTGATGATGTATTGGACACCAGCTTTTTGATGTTGGGTTTCATCTAAAGTTAAAAAATAATTTTTACAAATCAATTTAAACTTTTTCTTTAAATTACTTTGAATAAATGTTAAATTGTATGTGATTGAAACTGTCACATCAATCATTTAAAGTTATTACTTTATTTGTAGTCGCAATAGTTTAATATGAATATTATATGTTATACTAACCGCCGTAAAAGTATTGATCAACAGTTTTCAGCCATCCGACATCATCATGAGAATGCGCTACCAAATGCACATTCAAACCCGAAGAATTCACAGCATGACAGGACTAACATACCACAATGATTAAACTTTAGTTTAGGTACAACTTTAACACTAATATAATACTACCGAATAGCCGCAAGTTGCTTTCTGCTCTCGTCCTTTCAACGGTTTGGCACTGATACTACCCAAAGTAGACATTAATGCCAACACTAAACTGGTACAAAGTAACTTCATCTTGTCTTAAGCTTAACGCTTCCGAACAATAAGAAAACACTGATCATGAACTCGGAATCAATGCGGTTTATATAAATGCATGTTGAGCACCTTGTTGGTTTTTATTTATTATCATGAGTGCATAGGTAGTGTTTAAATTTTCCTCAACTTGAGGAACAGATAATAATGATTGAAGTGTTTGTCAGAAGCAACTGATAAGATGTCAATGCACAAGACCTAGGCAATCATGTCTTATCTTAACACACACAAAAATTGATATTTGAATAATGAATATATTGAGTATCACTTAATAAATATATAGATAATGAATGATTTTATTGTTTTTCTAATATTTTGTTTAAATTTAGTTTTTATTTGTTTTGTATTTGTATTTGGGTTTGGGTTTGTATTGAATGATAGCGTACACATTTTAATTTCCGCTTAAATGTCGCGATGCGCTGCGGAAAAAAAAGTGCTGTGTGTTGAGGCGAGAAGGAAATTCAAGCAGGAAATGAGATTGTGTCACGTGGACGTCATTCGCATAGCGGGTGATTGCTGGTGATTTCGAGACATATTGACATTTTAAAATCAATTTTACACGAGTTAATTAACTTGATAACAGAATGCAGTGATAAAACTATTTTTAAAAGGTTAAAATTAGATAGTTAATTGATATTAAAATTATTTTTGTTGTTCAGGCATTAAATTTGAATGTATTTTGGAATATTACAGAAAGAAAACATTAAAACATTGAAAAATGCAAAGAAAAATTAGAGAAAAAATTCAATTGTTGATTTTAACTTTATAAATATTTAATTTTCAATATTTTGTTTTCAATTTACTTCAATATTCAATATTTATTTATCAAAATAACAAAACTAAACAAGATTAATTTAATAATAAATTTCTGATGATATTTATTGACAATGAAGTACAAAGTTCGCAGCAACAGCTGATTTACAATATAAAAAAATACAATTAATTATTTACTTTACACATAAATATTATAAAAACATTTCGGATGAATAAAAACAAAAGAATATCCCAACCTACTGACTTTGTTCCAACCTGATAACCAAACGCACAAAGCATATTGCACATTGCATCTCTCATTAGACCGATATCAGGCTGTCATGTCGGGCAAATACGCCACCAGCGCATTAACGAATTAACAACGTATATAGAAGTATATAGAAGTGATGATATTACGAGGCGATAGTCTTATCAACGGTGGCGAGGCGCGCATTCTGTTAGATCCGCTGCTCATCATCATTCATTATCCGGCACGTCCGAGCAGCAGTGGACTGGCGGATTTTGTTCACCAAGTTCAAAAAAACACTCAGTAAACTAAAAAACTCAGTGAACACCAGTTTATATTAAATTAAAAAATACAAAGTTCCAAACTAAAACTTTAATTGTGTAATGCGTTGCCATTGGAGAGCATTGTGATCTAGGAAGTCAAACTTATACTAAGTTTAAAATGATTAAGACTACCGCAGTAAGTTTTTTTTTTTTTACTTTTTACTTGTGAAACATATTTTTATAATGGCGTAGTTAAGTAGTGTTGATTTTGAAGTGTTATGCAACCAAATATACTTGCAAGCTTGCTAATTTTACTAGTTTACTAGTTTCGGCTGGAATTAATTGAATTCAGACAAATCATCACGTTATTATTTAAAGAAACATCGTGAGATTTATCAACCCGCCAGCTTTCAAAGTCATTTGTGTAACAAACAAATCATAGTACATTGATATAGATTGTTTGAAAGTCAAAGAGCAACCGATTTCTGATACGACTGGCGTCGTTTCGATCGCTCAGCCATTGCGTACACAGAATGAATCAACGCTTTTTTAAGTTTCCCATGCGTTATCGCCACTTTTATACGATGTGCGGTATGTGGAATTGAACTTTATTTTACCACAACACAACAAAATACAACTGTAATCTTCTCGTGTATTTACCGGTGATAATATAGTTAATATTAAGTCAAAACAGAAGTGTATGTAAAATTATTACAACTGATTGTTATTTGCTGTTAATTCGCCGGTTTTGATAACAGTTATCTTTGATAAATATTTTTTATTACTATCAAACGCTGGTTTTTCCCATTTACGTTTACGCAGCGTAATCAAAATTTAGTTGATTTCTGCGCAAATAAATAAAATTAATTTTTATTGTTTTTATTATGTTACAGATAATTTATTTGTTATTACTGAGTACTACAGCTCAGCTATACGCGCAACGTGAGAAATGTTCCTATGGAGAACGAGGATCTTTGACTGCAACCTGTGAGAATGCTTCGATTCGATTCTTTAAAATCACCAGCTATCGGTTTGATATGCTCGATGAGACTTTACGATGCATCAATTGTAATCTCGAAGTGATCGAGCCGAACAGTTTCGACATATCAGGAAATCAAATCCAGACGCTTGACATCCGTAAGTGTAACATCAAAACACTTAAACCATCCGCATTTACTGGATTAGTCTTCATGAAGAATCTGTATATGCAAAACAATCAAATAGGAGAACTCTCTGCGGGGATCTTCAAGTCAATCAAAAAAGTACGCAAGTTGGACATCGGATATAATAATATTAAAACAATCTCAGCGCAGGCATTCAAAGAAATTGCGAATTTAACTAGTCTGAATTTAGAATACAATGACATTGAGTCCATTGATCCATTGGCTTTGACTGGATTAGACGTTTTGGTCAATTTGAATTTGGAAAGCAACTTGTTGAGTCACGCTGGCAACTTCAGCAATCTACCAAAATTAAGCGTTTTGAATTTGGCCAGCAATAAAATCAGTGTACTCAAAATGGGTGATTTTGTTAACATGACTGAGTTGGTCAGTTTGAATATGAGTAACAATTTAATTTCTGAGATTACACAAGGAACGTTTCACACTCTGAAGAATCTTTTGACTTTGGATCTTACTAACAATCGTATTGGTAATCTGGAACCATTTGCATTTGAAAAACTGTTGAATTTGGAAGTGTTGATGATGGGACACAATGAAATTAGCACTTTAAGACGTTTTGCTTTCTCAGATATGCCAAATCTTCGCGAGTTGCATTTAAACAATAATAAATTACGAGTGTTTCAGACTGGAATGTTTACTGGGATGCCTAACTTAGGTTTCCTCAATGTGTCAAGCAATCAATTACTCGCATTCTTTGGTAGTGGTAATATGGGGTTAGCTAACCTTCATACTTTTGACTTATCACACAATAACTTGACTGATTTGGATTATAAAGTTGTGTTTCACCATATGCCTTATTTGGTTTACCTTAAACTGGACCACAACCCATGGGCATGTTACCTAGTAGCTGAAATTGATGAATACACTAAAAATGACAATGTTAAATTGACCGCTGAAGGTGTATTGACAAACACATCATGCGTAGAATTAAGAAAACGAGATGTGGAAGCGATTGTGTCACACGAAGAAGACGTTTATGGTATTTCTGATCATGGATATGCGAGCGGAAAAGTTGTTTACACATTAATGACATTGATGTTGTTGGTGATTTGTGCGATGTGTTATATGATATACAGACTCAATACTCAATTGGCACAAAGTGGAAATTCATTCCGTACTACGTCACATGCGAATCTCATGTCCAACGACATTTTATCCGATGAACATTGAATCATGAAATCATCATTGTGAAAGTTTACAAAATGATTAATTCGAATATTGAATAATTCTGTACTTTTAAGTTTTATAAATGATTTACGAATTTTTGTGTTTTTTTTTTACTTGACTCTAACCTAACCTCAAATCTAATCTAACAAATTCTATAAAATGTATATCATTGCGGAAATATGAATGTTTTAATATTACAACGCAGAATGTAAGTGGGTTTCGAATGAAATTATAACGAAATTGATAAAGAATTATCGCGTTTACTCATTTCGTTGTTAGTAATGTGTCGTTTGTACAATTCTCACTTCCTTCTGTATTGCAAATGTATGTTTTTGATTCGCAGAAACTATAATTTCGTCAGATTGAGATTATCTCTGTTGCTAATTAAATTAAACTTTCTCGAAGGCCAGAAAAATGCAGTAGGTTATGGTTCATGTAAACAAGGAATGTGTTATTTGCGTTCGTATTCCGTTTACATAGTTTTGCGATAAATTAAATTGTCTAAGTGTCTAGACTTGTAGTGTTCATTTATTATCACTTTTTTCAATATTTACTGAATATTTGTATAGAAAATATTTATAAAGACGTTGTATACAGTCATAAATCAAACCAGACAATGACTTTTTTATAAGAAAAAGATTATTATAGTGAGGATTAGAGACTTCTGCAACAATAGCATTGAAATAAAAGGTCATACTCTTTATTAACGTGCACTTTGATGATTCGAACGTCTTCCAGTTTGACATAAGATTTTAATTGGTATTTGCGTTGCCTATACTCATGCCAGTTGCAGGTATTTAGGGTTGCATAAAGAGATTATGCGCTTTTTCTTTGGTTTTATGTCAAACAAATCACAAAAATACGTTTCAAATTAATATTTACGGATAAATTACAAAGAAATAAGTTGTTCTAAATAATTTTATAACAAATAGTTAATTTTGTACATAATATTTTCTATTATTTCAATTATTAAGCTTTAATATCTTTTTAACGCTATAAAAATAAACAAAAACAATAATGAGTACATTTTATGGTTGTAAGACAGTGTAATCAACTCAAAATTACATTTTTCCTCTTGTTGCTTCCTATATTTCGTTGCTTACATTACTCGTCCACTATTTGCACTCACTCCCTTCGGCTTGTTTTTCCTGGCAAGTTGAATCTCCGCGAACGAATTGAATTCGCCGAACTGACGTCATCCGAACGCCTGAATTTGTGAATGAGGAAAGCCTGCAAACGGCAGGTTACGTAAACCGCCTCTCGCAGGCGGCCGACATTCACATCGCTTGAAATGTGCAATGCCCGTCCCCACGGTTCCCGAGACACGCGTTTGGGAACAACGATTGCGCTCCAGCGTGACCTAGCAACATCGGGCGCACGCACAAGCCGCCCCCAAAGCATGACCTAGCCTTGGCCCAAATCCTTCCGAACCCGTCGGAACCCACCTTCCAACTACCATCTTCATTCGGGCAGGTTGCGAATGACTTACAGTCGCCAATGTTAAGTATTCCCAAGTTTACAATCAAACAAACTCAAGATCGCGGAAAGTAATCAACTTCTGTTAAATTAGTTTATTATTTCTATTAATTTTAAGTCCCAAAGAGCTCGAAAGTAATTAGTTTTCAATTTTATAGCTTGGTGTTGCATAATTATACTTTTCATGCTTTTTACGAGAAGTTCAATGTCGTTTTAATGTCCTGCAGTCGTAAAACAGTGGCATAATAGCTTTTTTTATGCGTTGGTAAAAGTGGTAGGTGTGTGTTGAGTTGCATATACTATAAAAACATTTTTATTAAATACTGTCATGACATGTTTTCTTTAATTATCGTTTATGACAAGCATTGAGCAAATTTACGCCGCTTGCAATGCGCTGGATGCTGCTGCCGGATGGGATAATGGTGCAGAGTAGCCCCGGCTCCGGTTGCAGGTGGCGGCGTCCCGCCACCTCCATCGATCGTCGCGATGCCGGCTTTTCGGCGCGAGCGGGAGAACAGCGTCGCATTGCCGCCCGCGTCGTAATTTTATTTCTTCGCTCGCTTCTATGCTATTCTTTTGCTTCTTTACGGTTGCGATGCACTGCCACCGGCGTGACACCGTACCACCGTCGCTAAAAACGGCGAATTTATGGTAATTTCCTAGCGGTTTGTAATTTATTTTGCATTAGGAGCCAGGGCGCCGCGATGGCTAAATGCAAAATGAATTATTTTGTACTCGCTGTTAAGTTATTGCTTAATTGCGCAATTAAAAATTGCATAATTAAAAATATGTATTTTTCTGCAAATTATTGACTTAAAAATTAAATTTGTTACACTTTTTACTTGATAATTCGTTTAACTTCTATTTTAATTAGATTTAAACTGTCTCTTTTAAAATATGAGTTTAATCTATACAAATAAAAAAGTTTCGGATTAATTATGATAACAAAAATGTACATAAAGACATTTTTACATATATTAAGTGACAATTTCTTGAAAATTGTTTTTTAACATTTCAAAATGTTTAAAATACGTGATTTTTGTCTTGTAGCTTTTGTATTTATTCTTGTTCAACATGGTTATGGTCTGTTGTACTTTAAGAACATTTATTAACTTCAAATTTTAACTATTTCCTTTTATAAACAGCTTTATCAGGCACTACAACACCCGCAACTTACAAATCAATTGCTTCCCTTCAACGAGAAACGACTTTAATCGAAGATTACCTCCTTCAAGTTGATTTAGCCTTAAATAATATTCGAAGCAAAGTTGCAGGCATCTTTCTTGTTGAAACTGTAGTTGAGCTTTTATTACAAATATTACGAATGTTGTTACTATTGGACGCCAACTTCCGTGGCATTTCCTCTCAATTATCAGGAAATTATAAACACTTCTGCGCTGGTACAATTATCAACGCCAATTACGTCTTAACAACAGGACATTGCGTTTCTGGGTATGTATCAATGCATATAAAACATGTCCGCCATTTTGTTTCTTTTTTATTTTAGCCGTACTGCTTCTACGATTCGTGTAAAAGTTGGTGTAAGTGATTGGGGCGATAGTACTACTCTGCTCACTGTTGCTGAAATCAGACCGCATTTAAACTATTCTGATAGTAACTATTATGCGGATTTAGCGTTGTTGAAAATGTCGGATTCTTTGGTTTTTAATGGCGATGTTCAAGCTGCAATTATGCCACAGAGTTTGAATCCAACAGATTTCAATGCGTTTCAATCACTATCTACTCAAGGAGATATTTTCTCATTTGACACGACCCCAACTATTCCAGCAGGTGGTAAATTGTTGACGACTCATTTACAATTTACTGCTTACTCAACATGCGCTATTAGTGGCGTAAGTGATCCTGATTATCATATGTGCGCAAAAAGTTCAACTGCAGGAATCTGTATCGTAAGTTTTTTAGTATTTAAAAACAAAGCGTAAAGTATTAAGTGTAATTATTTTGATTCAAGGCCGACGAAGGTGCTCCGGTACTAGTGGATTTCAACGGTCAGGAAATAATCTACGCCATTACTTTAAAAGCATCTTTTAATGATAACTCAGATGATGAAACATGCGATGCGATAAATCAACCTGTTATGTTCTTGAAAATGAGCAGTTTACATGTGACTTATTATCTTGTTTGGCAAACGTAAGCTATTGAATTAGTTAATCCTGTTTTCACTGATTATATAGTGCATAAACCTTTGTTATTGTCAAATAAAGAACGTCAATCCTTTGTGCATGTACATTTATTTCGTAATTTTACATCAGTAATGTAGGCAACTGTAAGTATACCATTCAAAAATTTAAACATAACCTCTGCGCCATGTGAGACGACGTTGTTTGTTTCTTTCAACTGTTTTACATTAAATATCACACGAAAAATATTAATTTTACGGTGATAATAGTGAAGATAATTATAACAGTTAATTAAGAGTGCAACAATGTTTACAACCAAGTCGTTTATACGAAAAAACAAAGTCGGAAACTATGTTAAGGTAAAACAGATTCATTTTTAAGTTTACCTTTGATTATCTTCAAATTTAACATCAATTTATATACATTCCAGAACATAAGAGAACATTATATACGCGATGATATCTATTGCGGTGTCCCCACATGTGAACATTGTGTAGTTGATGATACCACTCTTTCAAAATCTTTTAAAAACAAAAGCAGTAAATACAAGTATGACCATTTTATTGTGTTGGATACAAATGTTATCTTAGATCAGGTAAATAAGTCTTAAAAAATATTTTTACAATTTGTGTTAATCATAAAATAATACTTAGATGGATATTTTGGAAGAAGATGCTATTGGAAATGTGATTATCTTGCACACTGTGCTGAAAGAAGTCAAACATCGAAACCTACCAACTTATAAAAGACTTATGAGTGTGATTGAGAATCCAACAAGGCATTTCTTTATATTTACTAATGATCATCACCAGTAAGTAACAAATTTTAAATATAATAGATTTTTTTTATTGATAATAAATAATTCTTAGTGAAACATACATTCAACAAGAAAAAGGTGAAATAGTAAATGATTACAATGACAGATGTATAAGACAAGCATGCAAGTGGTATATAAATCACCTACCTGATGAGAAATTTATTCTTATAACCGATGATGCCGGAAATCGAAAGAAAGCAATCACTGAAAAAATTAAATCATGCACAAGTAAGATAAATAATTTAATTTTTATATTTTTATCAATTAAATTGCCATTTGTTTAGTTGGAGATTATGTGAAGTCACTTAATCTAGCAGTATTGGAAGATAAACTGTCCCGGAAAGATTTCCACGCTAAAGTTGACGCTGATGATTTCTTCCCTCCGCATTTCTCCACCGAGCAAATTATGCAAGGTCTTAAAGATGGGAAATATCTCCAAGGGACGTTTAGATGTTCTCAAGATAATTTCCTTGAAGGATATGTCACTGTTGATGGGTATGATGAGCCAATCATGCTTCAGGGTAGAAGTGGGTTGAATCGCTCAGTTGATGGTGATGTAGTTGCGATTGAGCTGCTGAAAAAAGAAGACTGGGTTGCTCCTAGTGATATTATTCTGGAAGACGAGAGTAATGTTGAAGGCGTTGAGGAAGTTTTGGAAAAAGAAAAGGAGCTGATGGATTTAAGTGACAAACAAAAGGTAAATGTTAAGCCTACTGGTCAAGTTGTAGGAATTGTCAGGAGAAAATGGAGACAATATTGTGGTATTCTACAACCAAGTAGTTTAGACGGTGTGTTTCATTTGTTTGTTCCTGCGGAAAGGAAAATCCCCAAGATTAGGATTGAAACTCGTCAGGCGGAGTTTTTAAAGACGCAGAAATTGATTGTGGCCATTGATAGTTGGCCAAGACATTCAAGATATCCAAATGTAAGTAATAATAAATTGTATACAATTATTGTGAATAAAAAACAATTTATTTTGTATTAGGGGCATTTTGTAAGAGCTTTAGGGAAGATAGGCGATCAAAAAACTGAAAATGAAGTCATTCTTTTGGAGCATGATGTGCCTCACAGTAAGTTTTCTGAAGAGGTACTCAGTTTTCTACCGCAAATGCCTTGGTCTATCACCGAAGATGATGTAAAAGCTCGTGTTGATTTGAGAGATTTGGATATTTGTTCAGTTGATCCTCCAGGTTGTACAGATATTGATGATGCTTTGCATTGTCGAGAAATTGATGACGGAAAATTAGAAATTGGAGTTCATATCGCTGACGTATCGCATTTTATTCGGCCTGGTACAGCTTTGGATTTGGAGGCGGCCTCTAGAGCTACCACTGTATATTTGGTTGCCAACCGTATCGATATGGTAAGAATCAATTTTTTTAAATGAAACAATTCAGAGAAAAAAAAAATTTCGTTTTTATGATATAATTTATTAGGTTCCTGAATTATTAAGTTCAAACTTATGTTCACTCCGCGGAGGGGAAGAGCGTTTCGCTTTCTCGTGCATTTGGGAGATGGACCGCAGCGCAAACATCCTCAATGTACGTTTCCACAAAAGTATCATTAAATCAAAGAAAGCTATGACCTACGAAGAGGCGCAGATTATCATCGACGACACAAAACAACAGCATTCAATAGCAAAATCGCTGCGTAACTTAAACAAGTTAGCAAAAATTATGAAAAAGCGACGTTTGCTACGTGGTGCATTAGTTCTGGCCTCTCCGGAAGTCAAAATTCACATGGATTCCGAAACGCATGATCCCATCGACGTAGAAGTTAAAAAACTTTTGGACACTAATTCAATGGTTGAAGAATTCATGTTGTTGGCTAATATTAGCGTAGCTGAGAAGATTCTAGAAGATTTTCCTGATTGCGCCATGTTGAGAAGACATCCAACCCCACCGCCGAGTAATTTTGAGCCTTTGATTAAGGCAGGAAAACATTTAGTAAGAAATATTTCACTTTTTAATAACAGCGTTATAAAAAAAAATAACTTGATTTTTATATAGGGATTTGATATAAATGTGGAATCCGGTAAAAACCTCGCTACATCTTTGGATAACGCTGTGTGTCCAACGAATTTATACCAAAACACGATGTTGCGCATCCTGGCCACGCGTTGTATGCTGCAAGCTGTTTACTTTGCTAGCGGAATGTTCCAGAAAGAAGAATTCTTTCATTATGGATTGGCTGTTCCGCTTTACACTCATTTTACTTCACCAATTCGTCGGTACGCTGATATTATTGTACATCGTTTATTGGCTGTCTCCGTGGGTGCTGACGCTACTTATCCAGACTTATTGGATAAGCGAAAGTCGAATGAACTATGCAAAAATTTGAATTATCGAAATCGTATGGCGCAGTATGCAGGAAGAGCTTCAGTTGCTTTCAATACCCATGTAAATATAAAATTATTATGTTTTGGTTTTTTTGCATAGTAATATTGTTTTTTTTTTAGTTGTTCTTTAAAGGAAAAATTCAGGACGAGGAAGGATACATTCTCTATGTACGTAAAAACGCTTTACAGATTTTACTGCCAAAATTCGGGCTTGAATGTACTCTGTACATTGCGCAAAAAGGCATGACGTCCGCTATTTTCTCTTATGATGAAGAAGTAAGTTACCTAATTTTATAATTGTGAAACATAATAATTTCTATAACATTTCTCAACAGGAACAAACACAAACCAGCGGTGACGTTGTCCTCCATGCTTTTGATCCTGTCACAGTCCGTTTGAGCTTGGATAGCAAAAACATTCAGCATGAAAAATTCGTTCTGCAATTAGTCAGTCCGTATGTGGAAGGTTTCAGTGTCGCACCTTTGACAGAAAGCGAAAACAAACACAAAATCAAAGTCGAGCCCAACGAGCCCAAGATCCCAGCAAAGAAGTCGAAGAAGAAATAAATCATAGAATTTTCGTTGCAAATTTATTACAAACATGTTCAAGGGTAACATTTTACATTTATTTACTTAAAATATTCATCTTTTCAAACAGTCCTTTAAAACCAAAGGTCCTGAAGTCGTGTGACTCTAACAGCGATTTCCAGTTGGTAATTGTCTTAATTTTTTCAGAATAAACTTGTGAAAATTCGTCCAAATGAATTTGTGCGAAATCTGTACCGAAACTTTCGAATTTAATTGTATGTGAAACAAAATCAGTTGGTTGTAATTCTACTGGAATTATATCATACAATTGATTATTAATCGTGAACGATTTGAAGTCATCAGTCTCCTGCACATTGAACACAGCTACAACTAACACTCGTCTGTTTTCCGGAATTACTTTTAGTAACTCAGTCAATTTAGGAATATGCTTATACTTAAGGTCGTCAAAAATGACTAAATGCGGTGCATTTGTGTATGAATTAAGAGAATCTTTATATGTTGAAATATCCAACGTGTCGATGTCAATCTCAACTATTTGCTTTGGCATGAATTTTCGTTTAATCACATTGACACAGTGTGTTTTACCAACACCTGTAGTACCTAGTAATGTTAACAAGTGCTTCTCTGGCATACTTAAAGCACTTTTAAAACTGGGCATAGCTTCAGTCAATTTGCTTATTGCCTCAGATTGCCCAACTAATGAACTTTCTAACTCATTCTGAAAGTTGCCTAATTCTATATGATAATTATAGCTATTGACGTGAAAATATGCAACACCTAACAAAGCTGGGATTACCACAGCCACTAGAGATTTAAATAATGAAAAACCTTTTTTGGTTTTATGTAATTCTTTCTTTTTTGAAGACTTTTTTGATAATTTCTCGGATTTTGGTAACTTCTTTGTAAGGACTGGTGTCATTCCTTGAAATGTTAAGTCTACAAAGTCTAGAATAGTTGGTTCCTTAGATTCTTTTGGTGGTGTTGAGTCAGGATCTTTTTCAGTCTTTATAATAATGTCAGATTCTGTTACATCCAACAAGTCAACATCCATGGGTGAGTCAGGAGCCATAATTTCTAGAATTTTCTCATTTCTAACTGGGGTTGAAGTCTGTATTGATGGTGCAACTATTGGTGGTTTGATAAATGATGAATTGGATGATTTATCTATTAAATTAGATAATTTTAAGAACTAATAAATGATATTTTATCATCTATTCTCACCTGTTAGTGTGGATAATTGATCACAGCTAAAATGACGTGTTGGTGGCCCTGATAAGACTGAGGTGTGATATGATACGTTCGTACCGTGGTTATGTGGAAAGTACTGTTCTTCAATTATGACTCGTCGAAATAACGGTCCGGTGTTTGAAATATCAGGTGCCGAAAATGATCTGTTCCATGCCAAATTCGATGTGTTAAAATCCATTAGTCTTTGTAGAATTAAAATTAAAATTAAATGGTGAAGTAACGGTGACAATGAAAATTAAAATAGATTTAAAAAAAATTCTTTGATGGTTTTGTGACTTTTTTTAAACATGTGTCAACTTTTAAACTTGAAATTGTAGGTTAGGTTTATCTTTAGCAGTGTTGCACGCAGATGTTTGATTTTGGTATCAATCGCCTGTTTTAAAAACATTAAAATGTGAGAATTTTAAATTATAAATAATTTTATATTATTAGTGTATAAAAAAAGTTGGTAGCGAATCATATTGCTGAGTTTATCTGAGTTTATCAATAGCATAATAAGCAAATTATTATATCAACAAACAAACATTTGGACATCGATACTCCTTCCTTAAGTAAATATTTATGTTTACAGTTGTAAATCATACTTTCAACTTCAGCAATTTAAATTGCAATCACACCAAGTTAAAAACAATTAATTTGTGTTTTGTTTGTTTTGAATGAGGATGCGTATTTATTTGAAGTTGACTGAAATTGTCAAAAGCATCAATTCATACGAAAACAAAATTTGACACATTAAATATATAAAAATCCAAAAAAAAAAAACTCGCAAAATTATACTGATAAAAATTAAGCATGATTCTGATCTAAACAAGCCAGCCAGTTACACGTTCGCTTCGCCGACACGCGTCGACCTCGACAGCGGCAACGGCGTAAACTTAAAACCGTCCGTCGCGCTTTTGACGTGTGCGCAGCGCACCGCAATTCGGCCAGTATTATTATTTGTGTGCATGTGTGCGACTGCTCGGGCGACGACGATGATCGCGTAGCGCGAACGTGCCGGATAGTCCTCCAAGTGTCGTTAGTGCGAGCTAATGAAAGTTTCGATGATGGTCCAAGACCATCGTGATCCGATTTGCCCGTACACAGACAAGCCCTTCTGGATAAAGGAACCGTGGATACCTGAGAAAGCTTCAAACCTATTTGAAGCTTTCGAGGCCTCGTCCATGGAACTATGAACCTGGACTCGTTGTCTTTTACTTTGTCACAGATCAGTTATTTGGTTGCGTCGATCGCACGGAAGAACCATCGGCAGGTCGAAGCCGAGTTGCAAAAGGTAAGTTCGAACCCTGCGCAGCCCCATCCTGTGGTGGACAAACGCAGTCCGCCATATTGTTTCATTTCCGACAATGCGAAAAGCCAGCGTTGCCAGTGCTGCTGCTGCTGCTCCGCGGCCGGGCGAAAGCTGCTCTCGCGACAACAAACAAACGCCGTCGGCCGTAACGACAGTCCGGTATGTGCTGTGCGTGTAAACTCACAAAATTTCGGTAGTTTTTAGCCTCTCAGTGTGATAAAACTCGGAATCATGTAGTCCGTCGTGATAACCTGCTCGCCAGTGGAAGTGAGTAAGCTTATTTTGCATGCATTACTGCTAACGGTACGCAACACACCACTCGACAATTATTGGCACATATTGTTCAATCGGTGCAAGTGCAGTCATGTTACTTGCGATAAATTTTCGATAAGCCTTGTGTACAAGTGCACTTGTGGTTATGTTATAAACATTCATCAGATATTTTTTTATTTTCTGTTCATTGCTCTGGGCTCTGTTAGTACCTAGAAGATTTGGCAACACGGCCTAGTTTACAAGTCTAAGGATGTTTTTTTATTGGTCGGCTGCGTTGTGGCCGACTGCTTTCATTCAGAAATGACACTATTTGTTTGCCGCAAAATATTCGCCAATAAATTAGTATGGCGAATTAGGGTCACAAGTGAGGTCTATGTTGGTTCGCGTTCTTGTGCCAATTCGTTGTGAAATCCACGCGGTTGCGTCGCTTCAGGATGTAGAGCTGTCGGGAGCAAATATGCTCAGCCATCGGAGCGGAGCAGCCTGCAACACGAACAAAGGTGTTTGATTTGTGTACATTCTGCATTTTTTTTTTTTGCCTCGACGAATAATGCGTTTCAATCTTATTTCGGCACAAATGTTATTGATTCATCAGGTTAATTCGTTGTATTTATTGTCTTTCTTCTGCAGTTGGTGAACCTACATGGATTAGAAGCTGATAGACACTTGCTTCAATGTCTTTTTCACTCTGTGGACTTCAGTGAATCATCAAGCAAGATTGCAACACCCACAATCCATAATCAGGTTCTCCTAGACTATTGTTCAACCCTGCTCAACAAGCCATCATTGGTCTCGTCAATTTGTTACATTACCGACAGTACTTTAATCAATCACAAGGTAAATAATCAGATTTGGAAATATTGCTGATGTTTGCAATTTATTCGAAAACAATGTATATGGTAATAATTATTTTGCGTGCATTTGCAGAGTTTAAAAGTTGGAAGCCAATTTTTTCCACAATTGTGCAAGTGCCTTCGCCTATCAGCTGTCCAAGAAGTGGTCTTTGCACTTGCCCTGCTCCAATCCTCCAACAAAGAAGTCCTAGCGCACTGCCAAACACACCTGCGCAGCTGTGTGCCGCCGCTGGTCAAGTCCTACGTCGACACTGAGGGCAGCGGCAACCAGCACGAGGGCGGACTGCACGAGACCACACCGGAGGTGCTGCATATCATCCTCTCAGCGGTATTCACGTGCCCCAAAGATCTCGGTGTCGCCGCCGACCTACAGGCGGCATTCCTTAACGCTCTTCAACGCGATTTTCCCAAGGAGCGCGTACCTGTCGTACTAGCGCCATTGGTCTATCCGGAGGATAGCGAACTCGCGCCGGAGATGTCGGGCGAGGGCCCGGGTCTTGCCGGCGGCATCATGGATTGCACGATGGCGGATCTCATCAAGGAGCTCGGCTACGGCTTCACTGCTTCACATGAGGAATGCCGAAGTTATCTACTCAAACTAAATCGCAATGACATCACGCCGGCGCAGGTCGCCAAGATTCTGATCGTTATGTGCCGCACAGCAAACGGGCTGGATGAGTCGTTAAATATTCAGACGCCTGGATCTTTCAACAAGGCGGCTGATGGCAGGTGTACATCGTGGAATGCGGAGGTTTTTGTACAGGCGCTCATGGAGACCGTGCAGAATCTTTCGTGGAGCAACGTGATGTTCGAGCTGGACCAGCCCGAGTTCCTAATCAGAGATCGACAAAGTTTGGTGTTTCTAATAAACGCGCTGCGACTGGGCCTGTCGGCCACCGGTTTTCGGAATGAGACATTTCCCGTGGAACATTTTTACCGGCGTTGGGTGAATATTGAAGGCCAACTGAGTCTTTTACAACAGATTTTGAAAAATCCGGACGTGTTCGCGTTTTCGGACTATCCATGCACGCTGGTGCCGGTAGACTTGCTCAAAACGCCGCCTGAACAAGACACCAAAGAATTGGCGACGTGGCGGTCAATGAACGTGGTCGAAGTGTTACTTTCTATCGCAGAGTGCGGCTGTTACTCGCAAGTGCAGGACTTGTTTAAGTTTCCCATTCAAAACTGCCCTGATGTACTAGTTCTTGCGTTACTTAACATCCAAGGTCCGCTAAATATGCTACGCCAGGAACTTCTCACTGTTCTGATTCCGGTGTTTTTAGGCAACCACGCGAACTCTGCGATCATTCTACATCATGCTTGGCACTCGCAGAACGGTAGCATCAAGCCGGCGATAATGCACGCGATGGCGGAATGGTACGCGCGAGGCGAAGG
Source organism: Dalotia coriaria (assembly GCF_025399875.1). NCBI lineage: Eukaryota > Metazoa > Arthropoda > Insecta > Coleoptera > Staphylinidae > Dalotia > Dalotia coriaria. The sequence continues at coordinate 12,299,184 of NW_027045448.1, forward strand.
TGATCAAGCGCGATTATCCAGAATTCTGGATGTAGCACAAGACTTGAAGGCCCTCTCTATGCTATTAAATGTACAATCGTATCCGTTTATTATCGACTTAGCGTGTCTTGCATCGCGGCGCGAATACCTCAAGCTAGAAAAATGGCTACAAGATAAAATACGCGAACACGGCGAGAACTTTGTCTCTGCATGTATCAAGTTTCTGCATCGCAGATGCCCACAAATACTGGGAAAAAGTGACGATGCGTTAAAACCCAATATGCTGCCCTCTGAAACACTAACGACTATTGTAATCTGTTTGCGGAATACGCAACTTATTAATCTAAGTCCAGAGTGCCACGACGCGATCGCCTCAATTGCGTCCAACTATCAGATTTTGTTAAGTACCCGACAACAACAACAACAGCAGCAGCAGCAACAGCAACAACAAGCGCAACAGACCACCTTGTTGCGGCCACATCGCGGTATGGAAGGATTTAATCCATCTAGTATTGCGGGACCATTATTTAGCTCGACTGCGGCCGAAGGAGTCTCATCTATAGGCTCATCATTGGCGAATATGTCCTTGGCTGGCCAAACTAATTCTGCTTTTACATTGCAAGGTGGTTTAGGACCTTTGGTGCAATCACCTGGTTCACCTAATCGAATCCTTGCTGGGCCTTCGAACAGCCCTTTTTCGATTATGCCAATGCAACATCAAGGACCTGTTGGGACTCTCAGTACTTTGGGCCGCATGGGTCCAAACCCTGTTGGGATACAAAAAACCGGAATGCCTGATAGCACGCTCTTCCCAGAAATAGCTCCGAATGTGCCCAAGGACATCGAGGACGAAGCGAACAGCTACTTCCAGCGGATATACAACCATCCGCCACATCCGACGTTATCTATCGATGAGGTTCTCGAAATGTTAAAGCGATTCCAGGAATCTCCTATGAAACGAGAACGAGAAGTGAGTTTGTTAATTTTTTTAACTATTTGGGCATTATTTTAAATTGTTGCTGTTTTAGGTGTTCCACTGTATGCTACGAAATTTATTCGAAGAGTACAAATTCTTTCCACAATACCCCGACAAAGAGTTGCACATTACAGCGCAGTTGTTTGGCGGCATTATCGAACGTGGACTTGTCACGAGTTACATGGCGCTGGGCTTAGCTCTGCGCTTTGTTCTTGATGCACTGCGCAAAGCGGAGGGTACTAAGATGTACTATTTTGGTATCGCAGCGCTGGATCGATTTAAGACACGTCTGAAGGAGTACCACAAGTATTGCGAGCATGTACGCGCCATTCCGCATTTCTCTGACTTTCCGCCACATTTGATCGAGTATGTTGAGTATGGTTTGCAGAGCGCGGAACCCCCAACTAAACCGCAAGGACCTGTGTTGCCAAGCACATTAGCAGCGGTTCTCGGTCCTCCACAGGCCGTGCAACCTTATAAATCTACTGCAGCATCTTCCTCGGTGAGCAAAGTTAGCACCAGCTCTGGAACGAGCTTAGGAAGTCGGCCTTCAATTGCAAACGCCACCAACATCGATACGTTGCTTGTAGCAACAGAGAAAGAGGAAATGATGTCACCACCTGAACAGATTCAAGACAAAATTGCTTTTATTTTCAACAATTTAAGCCAACTTAACTTACAAAAGAAATGCGATGAGCTGAGAGACGTTGTCTCCGATGAATACTGGGCTTGGATCTCACAATATCTCGTCATGAAACGCGCATCAATTGAGTTGAATTTCCATCAGTTGTACTCGAACTTTCTGGACGTGCTGAAAGTTCCTGAGGTGAACCGAATGGTAACGAAGGAAACCTTCCGTAACATCAAGGTACTTCTGCGGTCCGACAAAGTCATCGATAACTTTTCCGACAGATCTCTGCTGAAAAATCTTGGCCATTGGTTGGGAATGATGACTCTGGGTCGCAACAAACCAATTCTACAAGTCGACATTGACTTAAAAAGCCTTCTGATTGAAGCGTATCACAAAGGGCAACAAGAACTGCTCTATATCGTTCCGTTTATTGCAAAGATTCTAGAGTCATGCGCAAAGAGCCGAGTTTTCAAATCACCTAATCCGTGGACAATTGCGATCATGAATGTGCTCGCCGAGATGCATCAAGAACCTGATCTCAAGCTCAACCTTAAATTCGAAATTGAGGTGCTCTGCAAAACACTAGACATCGAAATCACAAATCTGAAACCGACGACAATCCTTAAAGATCCCGAAGTATTGCGAAAACTTGAGTACCAGTTGCGAACTCAGGCTATGAAGAAAGAAGGACCACCGCAATTGACAACGCAGCTAAGCATTCAATCTGCAATGAACGAACCGGAGTTAAATCAGGTATCAACACAGGCGGCGAGCACACCACCGGTCGCGCAGAATAACAGCACCACACCGACATCGAACGTGGCGGCACCCGAGCCTCGCTTTGCCTACACGGACATTCAGTTATCGAACAACGCTACTTTCCAATCGCACATCACGATTAGCCCAGCGATCCTCCTCTTTCAGGCACAGCCGCAGCTGAAGAGTCTTGTGAAATCAGCAATCGATCGCGCTGTACAAGACTGGATTGCGCCTGTCGTCGATCGCTCCATCAAAATCGCGCTGCAAACTTGCGAACACATCATCCGCAAGGACTTTGCGCTGGATCCCGATGAGAATAGGATGCGCTCGGCATCGCATTACATGGTGCGCAACTTGACAGCCGGCATGGCAATGATCACCTGCCGCGACCAGCTATTGACTTCGATTAACACGCAATTTAAGGTTGCGATTAAATCCGCTTTTAATTCACCCACCACGCAGCAACGAGAAATGATCGAGCAGGCCGCGAGCATTATTGCGCAGGACAACATGGAGTTCGCGTGCGCTTTCATTCAGAAGACAGCCATTGAGAAGGCGATACCTGAAATGGACAAGAGACTTATCAGCGAATTCGAATTGAGGAAGATCGCTCGACAGGATGGACGGTTAGTGAAAACTTAGATTCGTTTAACAAGTAAAAGTAAACAATTATTATAATTTTACTGTGCGTATATCAGCTTGGCTGTGCTTTTCGCACATTTTGTTTTAGTAACATCAATACTAACTAATAATTTTTTATTGACACTGATGTCTGTCTTTTGATTTAATTTGATTATAAAATGTCACACTTTGTACTTTAGGCGTTATTGCGATGCGGTCGCGTTGACATATCAGGCCGAGCGTATGCCAGAGCAAATTCGTCTTAAAGTTGGCGGTATCAGTCCATTGCAGATGTCCGTTTATGAAGAATTTGCTCGAAATATACCCGGATTCCTGCCGTTGTCTGAACGCGACAGTGCCCTATTCATACCGAAACCGACCGTGGTGATGGAACCTCCACCGACGCACACGACCACATCGTTCCAGATGTCACAATCCGACGATTTGGTGACGCTCTTCGAGAAGTTGGCGCTTGAGGCCGATCAATTCATCCAGGCCACAAATGGGCAGGGAATTTATGCCACGATGTACGACTGCATGGTACTTATCCGAGAATGTCTGATGTTCTCGATGCACAACAGGGAAATTGGATCTAATATTGCAACAATCCAAAAAGTAAGAAGAATTTATATTTCAACCAAGTTTATATGTATTCTAATGTTTTTGTTGTTGCGATAGTGTGTTGAATCTATGCAAGAAGCAGCTTTACCCACTTCCGACCCTGTGAACAACAAATTCAAAGAAATTATCGTGCGAATTTTGAAATCACTGCAAGATCCACGTGCCTATGGCCAGCAGTGGATTAACAAAAACGTCACTCGATTCTTGACGGACTTCCGTGATGATTCACGCTTCAATGAAGTTGCGCCCGAGACATTTATTCGAGCTGGTTTGGTCAACATGCCCACCTTTGATTTGGCCTTAGCGCAATGCATGGAAAACGGCCCCAATTACAGAGCTGTAACACTTGCCACCGTCCTAGTACAAAGTCTGTTAATCGATGACAGATCCAACCAGTATGTGACAGAAGCTGACTTTGGCAATACCATCGAAATGATGATGAAGATCAATTCTCACTTGCGACCACCTCCTGATGCGCTTACAGCGGTCTTGGAGGTGTTACGCCAGCAACATGATCAGTCCATCATGAGTGATCGTGGTGGTGGTCCTGTTGTACAGATTCACAATGGTATCCTGCAGGTACGCGCGCCCAACTACGAAGACCCACCCGGTCTCATGGACAAGACAGAATACCTCATCCGCGAATGGATCACCATTTATAACGCACAGCCCACTGGACGTGACTCGACCAAGGCGTTCAGCCTCTTTGTTCACCAGATGAACCTGCAAGGTATTTTGAAGACCGATGATCTCATTACACGCTTCTTCCGCTTATCCACACAGATGTGCGTCGAGATTGTGTATCGTACCATGAGTGACCAACCGCTCACCAATTCGCACATTCGTGCCAAGTGCTTCAACACCCTTGACGCCTTTGTACGGCTGGTTGCCTTGCTCGTCAAGCATTCGGGCGACTCCAACAACACCACAACTAAAATTCATTTGCTCAATAAGGTGCTAGGCATTGTCGCCGGTTGTCTGCTGCAGGATCACGAGCAGCGCGGAACTGAATTTCAGCAGTTCCCGTACCATCGAATCTTCATTATGCTCTTTTTGGAGCTGAATTCGTTGGAGCCTGTTCTGGAGGCGATCAATTTCCATGTTCTCACTGCGTATTGTCACACGCTGCATATCTTGCGACCGTCGAAAGCCGCCGGGTTCTGTTATGCGTGGCTGGAACTTGTTTCTCATCGCGTCTTTATGGGACGCATGTTGGCCGCTACACCTCAACAGAAAGGATGGGCTATGTATGCACAACTGTTGATTGATTTGTTCAAGTACTTATCGCCGTTCCTGCGCAACGCAGAACTCGCGAAACCTGTGACGATGCTCTACAAGGGCACACTCCGTGTTCTTCTTGTCTTGCTTCATGACTTCCCCGAATTTTTGTGCGACTATCACTATGGATTTTGTGATGTCATCCCACCGAATTGTATACAAATGAGAAACTTGATACTCTCGGCGTTTCCGCGCAACATGAGATTGCCCGATCCGTTCACACCTAATTTGAAAGTGGACATACTGCAGGAAATTGCTTTCGGGCCGCGTGTCCTCACCAACTTCGCGACAATGATTGCACCTGTGACTTTCAAAAAGGATCTCGATTCTTACCTGAAATTGCGCACACCCGTGACGTTCCTCTCGGAACTGCGCAGTAATCTGCAGGTGTCGAACGAACCCGGCATGCGGTACAATATTCCGCTGATGAATGCGCTGGTATTGTACGTGGGCACTCAGGCGATTGCTCATATCCGTGGCAAGAACCTCACGCCGAATATGACAACAATCGCGCATAGTGCCCATATGGACATCTTCCAGAATCTAGCTGTTGATTTGGACACGGAGGGACGCTTCCTCTTCTTGAACGCAATTGCCAATCAACTGCGTTATCCAAACAGCCACACGCATTACTTCTCCTGCACACTGCTGCACTTGTTTGAACAGGCCAACACGGAAGCCATACAAGAGCAGATTACGCGTGTTTTGCTGGAACGACTTATTGTGAACAGACCTCATCCGTGGGGGTTGCTGATTACTTTTATCGAACTAATCAAGAATCCGACGTACAAGTTTTGGACACACGAATTTGTTCATTGTGCAAATGAAATTGACAAGTGAGTAGAAATTGTTAAAATATCATTTTGGTTTGTTTTATCAGGAGATTTAATGATGTATGATTATTTCAGATTGTTTGAATCTGTAGCTCGATCGTGTTTTGTCCAAAAGGCGTCTGTGCAGGCAGACGGCGACCTGCCCGAGTGATTGTCGCTGCGCGCAATCTCAGCAAGCAGCAACATATACATACATGCATAACTAAATAATTCCAACATGTGGATGCGAAATGAATTTATTAATCATTATAAACGAGCAAATTAAAAATCGTTGAAACACAAATGAATTATATTGCGATTGGTCTGAATCGAGACTTTATTTTTAATTTTTCTTTATTGGAAAATTTTCCGTTTTTTTGCTTTACACACACATTTTTAATTACTTTTTTGCTGTAACTGGCGGCTTTATTTTTGGGTTAAATTAGGCGTTAAGTAGTGTATAGAAGAATACATTAACATGTAAAATATATATGATGATAGGTATTTTTAAGGAAGTTTTCATGTATTTGTAATTATATAAATAACTACTAGATGTAATAAAAATAAATGGTTTTCAATGTTTTCAGCATTACAATTCTGCGCGGTTTTTATTCATATTCTAGTGTTCTAAATGCTCAAAAATCACACAATGTGAATGCACAATTGTATCGCTAGAGTCTACTTTGTAATGTGGTTAACAAACCAGATATTGTATATATATATATAACGATAGTTTTTATTTATTTGTAGTTGGAAATAAGATTAAAGATTAGTTTTCATTGAAGCCTTTGAAACATTCTCGCTGCGGCGGCGGTAGCGGTTTGAGGACTGTAGAGCGAGGGGTATTTTCCCAATATCCGGGAAAGCGGTCGCCGCTAGACATGTTGCATTGCATACTTAGTGGAGCCTCGAGATATACATCTTTCAACAACTCAACACGCATTTTATTCCATTCAATTGATGCATAATTTGAGGAAATTCCTTTTTTCTCAGATATATCTTGATTTTCCCACCTAAAGAAATGTCATTTTATGTTTACTCAATTTTTTTAATTTGTAAATTAATAAATCTTACTCATGCATGTATTGAAAATATGTCTTGAGGGCTTCGTCACTGATGGAACTCTTGCAGACTTCTAAATCGATCGCTGGAAAGTAATGAATGTAATTAACACACATCTCGTCGCTAATTGCAAACCCCCCAAGGGTTATGTTGTTTCTCGACGTGGTCCTGTAATCACAGGTCGTCACCAGTGCATCACCCTGCAAATATAGAATTAATCTCCGGAACAGGGAAGGAGATAAGAAAACGTACGGGTAACACAACAACCGGTTGTTTTAATCTTCTTATCTCTTGGAAATGAGTACTGTAATGATCATCGCGGTTCACCTCGGGCAATTCTACGCCATTACGGAAATGTCGAGTACGTACACGGATTCCAGTTAAATGTGTGTGTAATTGCGATCCGAATATTGTTATACCAGTTGGCGGTACACTCTGAAACCATGTATAATTCAATTCTTAATTAATATTTTGATTAATTGCTAATTTTTACGATTGATGTGCATTCCGCCACGCAATATCCACTCAGTGAAAATGAGTCCTGCTTGGGTGGAATCGCCATTTTGTCGGTGTACTCTAAACCCAATTCAATAACGCCTGCGTCCATATCTCGTAATTTTGACGACACATAAAATCTGATTCCTGAACTGTCTACCAAACCGGAATGCTTTTCCGGATTGTTGTAATGCACCTCTAACATAATGTATGGATTAAAATCGGGTCCTCCAATTGGAAGAGCAGCTTCTTCCGGATATGCAAAACCTTTTGCGCCCATTGCCCAAGCCGCCAGCACTCGCTTACAAACTTGCGTGCTTGCGGGTCTGTCGGACCCAAAACATGATCCTGCATATTCTGGTATAGTTTCACCCACAGGTGCAATACAATGAAATACTTCCATATGATGTACTAGTCCTTGATTTTTTTCTTCAATTACTGCTTCATATTGTAAAATGTGATGTTTCTGTTTAAATTTTTCAGGTAGTTTGACAACTTTACACCAGTAGGTGGTGTCCGAGCTGGGCACATTCACATGATCAACGCGGATTTCTAATTTTTCAGACGGTGGCGGTTTAGTGGGGACGTTTAAATTCTTGAGTAGTTGTGTCCGTACCATTCCCGAATCACGAGTGGTAATATTTAAACCGCGCAGGTGGTGGACCACGTCGGGACCTTTCGACCATACCAAATGCGTTGTGCCATCTTGAATTACGTAATCGTTAGGATCGCAAGTATCAAATTTTCGATGGAAGGTAAATTTTAGCACATCTCCTCGTTGTTTCATATGGTAGCCGATAGTATCTTGGTGCTTATCCAAATGCAGAACACCTTTTTCGTCTGCCCATGCATCCTTCAGAAATTTTATTAGTTAGTTGAAAGATTGTCGTTGACTTAAAAACTTACTTGTAATGTAACACTATTTTTCCAATCGGTCCACAGTAGATAATAATCCGCTGGGAAAGGTTCTCCAAAATCTGAAAAACCAAATGCGAACCAACCGAAATCGTCGCGCGGTAAATGCACTTCAAACCAAATTGTTTCTTTTATGTAATCCAAAGCCCAATCGAGAGTTATGTGACCGTCTTGATCTAGCGAAATGTGAAATATTTGATTTTCTTGGTTTGCATTTAATGGTAGATTGTAATTAAAAATTAGGAGAAGAGCGCACACCACTTCCGGAAACTTCATGATTGAGCGTCAGCGCGAGAAATGAAGGAAACAAGAGGAATGCTAGATATTTATAGGAAGACGGTGAGATGCGCAGAGAAACGCCGAAGACTATACAGTATGTTTACATAAATAATCAGGATATTTTTCTGTCTGCAAATACAATTGTAATGTTTTACTTTAAAATTCTATTCATTAGTGAAACATTAGATTCTTGTTGCAACTATTTAATATTTCTTGCATGTTTTATTAAAATTAATAATCAGATGTAAAATTGTATCAAATTATAATTGTATGGTTTTATTTTATAATTTAATAGCATGATTAAACTTTATCCTCACAGTCAAGTTCATTAAGCAATTCTTGCATTCCTATGCGAGTACTGAGGAATTCAATTTGGTGGCACATATTTTTTACCCCATTCTTACCCTACGCGTTGGAATTCAATAAGCATTCCTGTTGGTTCACATAACTATTAATGACATGCCGCGTTTGATAATCATTAAATAGAGAATTGAATTCAGCCCAAAATAATCAATAACAAATTGACTTTAAATTGTTATAAAATATTTTATAACTTTACAATGTTGTCAGAGATGACACTAGTATGCATCTATTGGCAATAAATACGAAGCAGGTATTTTGTCTTCACAATTCTTATATTCATTGTGTGTAAACAAGTTTTTGCTGCACTCGACGCAAGATTGTCGTAGTCTTATCGCCGATTTTTGCGTGTTATCGCTGCGTTCTAGGCATAGTCAGGAGAGTGCAGGCAGTTTCGTATCGACAGTCACGCGATCCGTGCGCGTCTTTTGGTTCTCTCCACGAATTCTTGTGATTACATCTCCATAAATTGTGTTATATTTGATGAACCATCGACTATATATGTTTAGTTTTCGTGCTACGGCCATGCGATAATACGTCGGGCATAAAATGTTTGTGTATTACGATTTTCACGTGATTGAAGGGTGAGTTAACAATTAAATTCTTTTCACATACATATATACAGAAAATTCCATTATTTTGATTTTCAAATACTCGTTTTTGACTATATTTGTTGGCGAAGGTTTTTTCTTGAGTGTTTACTGACCCAACAACGAAGATTAGAGGAAAACGGTTCCCTCGATATTACTCATGAACTGCTTTGCCGTCGTATTTTTGAGATTATCAATTACGTTGACTGTTGACTAAATTTAATTTGTGCTTTACTTTGGACTTCGCGGAATAATTCGCTACGTACGTGTTAAATATTACTATCGAATTACATACCGAATTCTAAGTTTGGTTTTAATTCAATTAATGTTGACTTTAACAAAATATCTGTTTTTCAATGAAATTTATTATATGACAAATTGAATTTGAATCTACATGGAATTGCATTCTTTTTCTATTGCATTATTTAGTATGTACATACAACGTTTTGTTTCGATCACATTCAGTTTGGATTCCGGTTATCGAGTTTCGCCTTGCTTCTTACTCGTATCTTTTATGTGATACGTTGCGCTAGGGATTGTGGTTTTTTTGATTATAACACGCAAACGCGATCTTAAACTAGGTTCGGAATAATTTTTCCAGATGCGGAATTTAATTCTTTATTTCCCTGTATCGAAATTTATACCGAAAAAATTCCGTAACGCGAGTTATATTGCTAGTTGTGTGTATACGCACTTGTACTCGTTGCGCTAAGTATTGTTTTTTTTTATTATAACACGCAAACGCGGTCCAAAAAAAATAGGTTCTGAATAATTTTCCCAGATGCGGAATTTAATTCGTTATTTCCCTGTATCGAAATTTATAGCGAGAAAATTCCGTAACGCGAGTTAGGTATATTGATAGTTGCGTGTATACGCACTTGTACTCGTTGCGCTAAGAAATGTTTTTTTTTATTGTAACATGCAAATGCGGTCTTACACTAGGTTCGGAATAATTTTCCCAGATGCGGAATTTAATTCTTTATTTCCCTGTATCGAAATTTATAGCGAGAAAATTCCGCAACGCGAGTTATATTGATAGTTGTGTGTATACGCACTAGTACTCGATGCGCTAGGAATTATAGTTTTTTTTAAATCACACTCAAACGCCGTCTTAAGCTAGGTTCGGAATAATTTCTCCAGATGCGGAATTTAATTCTTTATTTCTCTGTATCGAAATTTATAGCGACAAAATTTTGTAACGCGAGTTATATTGATAGTTGTGTGTATACGCACTTATACTCGTTGCGCTAGGAATTGTAGTTTTTTTAATATCACACGCAAACGCGCTCGTAAACTAAGTTCGGAATAATTTTCCCAGATGCGGAATTTAACTCTTTATTTCCCTGTATCGAAATATATTGCGAAAAAATTCCGTAACGCGAGTTATATTGATAGTTGTGTGTATACGCACTAGTACTCGATGCGCTAGGAATTGTAGTTTTTTATTATACCACGCGAACGCGGTCTTAAACTAAGTTGGGAATAATTTTTCCAGATGCGAAATTTAATTCTTGCTTTCCCTGTATCAAAATTTATTGCGAGAAAATTCTGTAACGCGTGTTATATTTATAGTTGTGTGTATACGCACTTGTACTCGTTGCGCTAGGAATTGTAGTTTTTTTTTAATATCACACGCAAACGCGGTCTTAAACTAGGTTCAGAATAATTTTCTCAGATGTGGAATTTAATTCTTTATTTCCCTGTATCGAAATTTATTGCGAGAAAATTCCGTTACGCGAGTTATATTGATAGTTGTGTGTATACGCACTAGTACTCGTTGCGCTAGGAATTGTAGTTTTTTTATTATAACACGCGAACGCGGTCTTAAACTAAGTTCGGAATAATTTTCCCAGATGCGGAATTTAATTCTTTATTTCTCTATATCGAAATTTACTGCGAGACAATTCCGTAACGCGAGTTATATTGATAGTTGTGTGTATACACACTTATACTCGTTGCGCTAGGAATTGTAGTTTTTTTAATATCACACGCAAACGCGGTCTTAAACTAAGTTCGGAATAATTTTCCCAGATGCGGAACTTAATTCTTTAATTCCCTATATCGAAATTTATTCCGAGACAATTTCGTAACGTGAGTTATATTGATAGTTGTGTGTATACGCACTAGTACTCGTTGCGCTAGGAATTGTAGTTTTTTTAATATCACACGCAAACGCGGCCTTAAACTAAGTTCGGAATAGTTTTTTTCGATGCGGAATTTAATTCTTTATTTCCCTGTATCGAAATTTATTGCGAGAAAATTCCGTAACGCGAGTTATATTGATAGTTGTGTGTATACGCACAAGTTCTCGTTGCGCTATGAATTGTAGTTTTTTATTATAACACAGATTGATTTTATTGAATTTGGCTTGTATTCATATAAATTCAAGACTTGTTTTCGGTTTTTATAGTGCGTGTTATCAGTGTTTGGGTTTGTATGTGTGTTGCGCGCAATGTTACCTGAGGCAAACGGTACTCTGCACGCTGCTGACATCAACGGCGACATTTGGCAAATAGTTTTATTCTAGCCGTCGGACGGAGTGGCCGGCTTTACATGTGTTCTTAATTAATTAATTCCGTGATTTGCGCTGTATTCGATCAATACTTAATGGTATTTAGAGTGAATTGACCATTGAATCAATTCGAACGTGGAATTATTTATTATAAAATGTTGATTTATTGTTTTGTGTACTGTTTCCGTCGGTGTATGTGCTAACTCCAATATGGAATGTACATAATTTCAACTGGATATTCTGCTACACATATTGCTGTACAAGTGTTTTGCCAAGTAAGTTTTCATATTTTCGAAAACATGTGGGTTGTCATGTATTGTCTTTCTGCGCCGAATTAAACATTATGAACTGTCATTTGCCGCGATATTCTAAAATAAATGCGATAGAAAGGAATGAATTGCAACTTTTTAATCTATGGGAATTTTTTTATTAGATACCATACAAAATCGGGAAAATGTTTCTCAATATTTCAGCATTTTTATTTATTTTATTATTCATGACATCCTGCCTTTATTAGTAATCGTGAAGAAACATTGTTTTGAGATGCATGCAGGCAACAAGCAAAATGAAATCACCTATCTCCAGGGTCGCGTTCAGCAGGCATATCGCATACTGATAGTGACCGCGTGTTGTGGCCGTATACGTTGCAGTTTTATTTCGGACGCTGGGTAAATCGCGCGTGTTCATCAAAACCAGCTCTGATTCGTCCGATCATAATCAGGTATATCGGTTTATATTTCACGAACAATTAACGGCATATATAGGAATCGCGTTAAATGTTCATCAATCACAGATTTATCGTTAGTTCATTTGTCCTCGCGTGTTGTTCCGTCGGCCGTCGCTGATTATTCTTCACCTGTAAAATTATACTGAACTCAACATTGGAATAGAACTTGTTAGTTCTTATTTAGCAAATATAGGAGCTACCATGTAAGTAGAATTAATCAGGAAATTGTCGTCTCCAACACGGGTTGTGTCACAAGTTTTCTCCAACAAAACAAGATAAGTAATCGCGAATCTTTGTTTCCATTACGCGTCACACTAATAAACTGTAGTATTAATTTGCTAAATCTATTTGTATTTCATCAACAATGAACGTGTCTAGTGTAAATTTATGGCGATCCGTCGACCGTCGGCTAGCATCTCAAGCGGGACTATTAAAAAAATAATATTACATTTTATTATAAATTGTTTTCTTTCTATAACAACCTGCCCATTTCTGTATCCTGGTGTTACGTGGAAAATAGATTGTCTTTGTAATTTTGGTTCTTGTCTTTCTTAAACTTTGGATTTTCTTTCTCTAACACTCTGTGCATTCCTTTTCATTGAGTAAACATAAGCTATACTTGTAAGTTTTGGTTGTTTTTCCAATGCAAGTTGCAAATTTCCGTGGGAGACACTCTGTATCTTAATTTCCTTTGACATCCATGCATAAATGAGCTGTATTTGTTGTTTTGGTGTGTCTCGTTTTTATCTATGAATTTTCTTTTGACAACACCCTTTAATTATGCCACATAGTGCGAGTTCTAATACACGTATTTTTTTTCTGTTTCAGTTCTTTCTTTGATTAGCTACGTCATTGGTAAGTTTGAAAATATTATTACATCATGATAAAATTTTTGTAGTGTATGATGTAGCGTGAAGTTTCTTCAACCACCCAAGCTGTTTTCACTCTCATCACGCGTTATTCAGTTGTATTCTTAATTTTGTAATCGCGTTAACGCGTTTAATAGATTGATAATTAATTAATGTTGTAATATATATATAAAATACGTTTTAAATGGGCTTCCGGGTGTGAAGAAGAGCGATAACATCGGCAGGCACTTTGTCTTCATTTTGGAGTACCGGGATAACTTATAGCAAAGAAAATTTCAATAAAATTATTAGTTTTATAGGGTTTATTAGTGTTTTATAAATATATTGCCCTGTTTTTATTCTTGTTTGATATCCAAGGATAAACAGGTATTAATGATAAATTTCTTGTGTTTCTTCTATCGCTTTAGTGCTTTATACAAAATGTAGTTGTATTTTTCTTGCGCTACCTTATATTCGCAGTTCGGAAGTCACTTTTACCGCTACCTTTGTACGGTGCTTTGAATGGGAGTCCCTTCTACCGCACCTTTCGTACGGTGCCCTGAATGGGAGTCACTTCTACCGCTACCTTCGTACAATGCCCCGAACACGAGTCACTTCGCAACCTTCATACGGTGCCCTGAACACGAGTCACTTCTACCACTTCCTTTTGTACGGTGCTCTGAATAGGAGTCATTTCTACCGCTACCTTCGTACGGTGCCCTGATTGGAGTCACCTCTACCATTACCTTCGAACGGTGCCCTGAATGAGAATCACTTCTACCGCTACCTTCGTACAGTACTAAGTGCAGAGATTTTTCGTTTTTGTCCCCGATTTTTCACCATATTATCTCCGTGACTGCCTCCTCATATTGACTGGATTCAATTCTGGATTTTAGGATATATTGTTTATACTAATAAGAGAATACGTTCACAATATACTCGTACAATCTTTTCACTGCATTGGACTGCATCCACAACATGAATTGTTCATATTTCTCACTCCTGATCCTTATCGGTGTTTGTGCATAAACAACTTTTTGTTATTGCGTTGCGGCGCGTCCGGCTCGCTCAGCCGTTTTGTTTCTTACTTAGTCGATCGTGCGGTGCCGCGTGGGGAAGACGCGTTTACTTGATCGGAGGTTTTTGGGCGACTAATCGCGTTTCTTGTGATTTTAAGTTGGTAGTTGAATTAAAATCGGTCAACAAAGATAAGATTTAGAAGTAGTGCGCAGAATTACAATTAGAAGGCAGAATTGCCTGGTTTTACAAGATACGCACGTATTTGCCGTCGGCCGGCGGATATCTCCCGTCGGCTAAGAATTCCTAATTCCTAGTGGTTTTGTTTTGTGTATTCATTTAATTATTAATTTGAATTACCACTACGATTTGGGCCTCTTGTGGAGTATTTCACCTACGAAAATGTTAGAAGGTGTGTAACATAAATATTATATTCTGTTATCATTCGACTAATTAAACAATCAAATGTGGATTCATCACCCGATAAGGAAAAACGATCAGTCAAATTAGTAGAAGCTCGGAAAATGGTCACATTTAATCCACGATGTAATGCAAGTAGTACAATATTGTCGCGTTCCGTCGGCTGCCTATTCGCTTCCGTTAGGTTCTGTTTGTAATTGGCTTCACGTGTTTGTTAGTTTCTGGGTTTAAGCGATCATGATTTAGTATTTTTTTAAAAGTAGTAATTATAATTAATAATTTAAATATTATTTATTAGGTTCTATCCCCGTACCTATCACCTCTCCTGGATATCTAGATGGAAACAGGTAATAGAACTTGAATTTTTGTTTTCTTTCTTACATCACCCTGTATATAAATTTTCCTTTATGCTCAGCGAAAAATGAGCAATATTTATTGCTTTGGGGTGATTTTCTTTATAAATCGAAGATTTTCTATTGACAACACCCTGCATATAAATTTTTCTTGCTCAGCAAAAGTTTCCAATCTGCATTGCTTGGAAGCCATTTTTACATTGTAGATTTTCTTTTGGTAACACCCTGTATATAATTTTCCAGTGATGTCACGTGTAAAATAGCCATATTTGTGGTGTTTCAAAGTTTGTCGTTGACGTATATTCTAAAATGATTTTGTTTGCTTTTTGTTACACCCTGTATATTAGTTTCCTTGATTGTCGAGTGAAAACGAGCAAGGTCTATAGTGTTTAGATTTTTTTATTTGCACTGGAAATTTTCTTTTTGTATCACCCTGTATATTCATTTTCATTTTCAATAACGTCGAAAATGAACTATTTCCTAATTTTCTTATTCCGGTAGAACTGTACGAAGTGGTACTTGCTTATATGTGCGCGGCTTAGCAGGTCGTAAGTCCTGTTTCAATATGGCGACAGGTATTCTTTTGACTTGTAAAGTCTAAACTTGTATTCTATTGTTAATAAAGAAATAGTAAGATATATTGACTTCTTTGATTCGTGTACCCCTTCTATCATTTCAGGAAGAGTTCCCTCTCTCAGGGGATGATCCCCTCTATAAAAATTGTTAAGGTAACCTGTATGATTTGTCCACCCCTTCTTTCATTTCAGGTACAGGTCAGAACTTGTAATAATATTTTTAAGTGTCCCCTCTCGTGAGGCGACTTAAAACTTAGAAATATTTGAACAAGACCTTATAAGGATTGTCCTTATAAGGAGTTCCCTCTCTCTGGGGATGATCCCCACCATAAAAATTGTTGATATGCCTGATAATTTCGGGGATGAAGCGCAGAGACATCGCAGCTGTAGGATGGGCCGGGAGCAATGGAAGAATCGAAATAGTGGGCGATCGACCAGAGCGCCGGAGGCGCTCTGGGAGATCGACCGTAGACTGTCTCATAACGACACGTGCCAAAAATTTTAAAAATCTGATCCTCCCCTGTTCTCTTTCTTCTATCTCCTCCTCTTCTCTACTCTACTCTCTGTTCTCTTCCTTCTATCTTCTCCTATTCTATATTACTCCTTCCTTCTTCTGTTTCTCTGTTCTCGTTTCTCCTGTGCTTACTTTCTTACTTCCCGTATTGCCTTCACTTGTATTTTAATTTCTCTTATATTTCGTTGCAATTCATATATGCAACCCAAATTACATCTGATATTTTTATATTTGAGAAAAATGCCTTCCATACCTGAGATTCGATCCGTGTCTGCTAGCATGCCAGCAGGTGCACGTCTCCACTCGACCACCGAGTGTTTTTATCATTTATATTTGATTCTTCTATTTATGTTTCTACTTTTATCAACTTTTTAAAAATATTAACACAAGCCTTAGCTGTGGTGCACACGCTCCACGTGCATAGGACTTATATGCAATATGATTTAATACGTCAATCCTGAAAACGACAGAGAGGATGATATCAAAAAGAAATATGAAAGAGATTGTAATATTATATTGTGTTTTATTTACAAACATTATATAAAAATATATACAATTATTCATATCGAAAATTACCATGGCTATGAAATTCAGAGAACGTAAAGACTTGCCTTAAAATACGCACATCCATAACATCGTTGCAAAGGATATTTCAATAAAACAGTCGCAGTCTGGACAAATGCATTCTGCCTGTTCCTCCTCAGTTGCGCCACATCGTATTCTTTCTTTTGACTTAAAGATAGCAAACCTAAAAAATGAATATTAATACTATTGTTTCTAATTTCAAAAACGCCGCGTTCATAAATCAGGACCACTCAGCGTGTGTTTTCAACTAAATTAAAATACAATGCAACTTTATGCTAGTCAAAATTAAGAACATGTCATAGATATTGTCACATACGCATATTGAAACTATATGGCCACTTGCGACAGTACTAAACATAAACATTTATTACAATACAAATTTAAAGAAAAACTATATGTTTTGTCACATGGTTAGTACCTTCTAATATTCTAATAAACCAAAGAATTCTAATAAACCATGATCTCACGCTACATGCGAACCGCAAGAAATGAATAAGAATGGGTGTAAATAATTTTGTTGCACGCGCAAATATCTTGTCTACTCACTTTAGAAGAAAGAAAGTAAAATCTCATTGAAAATTATTTTTTAAGAGTTAAATTAAATTTCAACACTATCAACAATTCGAGCTGGGAACAATGCAACGGTACGCGGACAGCGTAACAGTCCAACGCCATAAAAAAAAGTTGTTTACATCCAGAGACATCGATAAACGCGGAGAGAAGAGAACGAAGATAGTTCGTTAATTACATGCACAGAATAGAAGGACCGCAAATGTTATAAGATTCAATTCTAAAAACCGAATTAATTAATGATTAATTAATTTAATTATAAATTTACAAGCCCCATATGGTTTGCAGCATGTAGCCGTGGATGCGGGATCAAATATAACGATTGACCGAATTCAATTTACTATTCAGGTTAATTTGTCGATAAACGCCTAGATATAAACAAAATTCTATTATGAAAATATAGAATAATCAAACAGAAATTAGGGTAATAAAAGATAAATTTCTTGTACGAACCAGGACAAGAAATAATAAAACAGTATTTACTGAAACTACCTACTTGGTATATGTGGATCGACGGCAAACTTCCTTAAATGTGGCTTGCAGTAGAGCGAAGTTCACTTAAGTAAATATACAAGCAACATGGCGACGAGTAACGAGAAACACACGAAGACAAACCGGCGACTTATCTTGGCGACTAGAACCAACTAGACTCACCAGCGTGATCCTTGCCCCATGCGCGTAGTTCCAAATCGTAGTGCACAAGACTGGTGCATTCTGTAAACAAAATTCAGAATTATATGAATTAAATTATTTAAATTTAGGTAAAATTTTACTACTACTGGTCTCATAATGATTGTAGAACAAAACTTTATGAAACTGTGTAATTTATAAGATCATTAACCATAAAGATTCTACTTTCATGGACTGATGTTCTTCAATTATTAGTACAGACGATTTTTATCGTGAATTAATCAATGACTCACACACACACATTATCAAAGTTTCATGGTTGTTAGTTAAGGGGGTAGTGGAGGCGGTTGATATACAGAATCTAGCGACGGGTGAAAAACCTTCGACGCGGTCAACGACTATGCGACACTGACATTTATAACATTGTACATGTACATCACACTCTAATAAAATATAATCCATTGGTATATAAAATAAAATAAAAAACAAAAATTCACCTTTAAAGTTTTTCTTTCACCTGGTGTATAACTTTTCTTGCCTTCGATTTAATCTCCTTCAATACTCATTAAAGTATTAAGTAATTTAAAACTAATTTTCAAATATACACAACCAGCGAAAAGCTATACCATCAATAATAAATATTGTATTTTTCCTATTATACCTAATAATTTAAAAATTAAATAATCTTTAATCGACTTCTATCGTCGCTGTGCGTGTCAGGACGGTAGATGAATTGATAAAATGTCACACGCTTCGGAGTCAGGTCGGCACCGCCGTTGTTATTCATTTTCCGACAAAAAAAACATGTGGCAAATCAATTTTATGCCCTAGCCGACAGGAAAAACAGAGCGCATGATACACTAATGTCGCAGTGGCACAACGGAGAGCTCCACGAAACTTCGGCAACGCTCAGTTACCGAGTGACCTGCATCGCGAGAACATCATAACAGAAAACCACCCGAAGTCATGGCACCGATGTTATACAAGAAGGACATTAGTCCTCCGAGCCGGGGCGTTCTCCTGACGGCCAAAGGATTGGACGTGGAACTGGATTTCACAGACATTGACATGGCAACTGGAGAACATTTGGAAGCAGACTACGTCGAGGTAACATTAATAATAAAATTATTTTAACTTAAAGCAAAGCTAATTAATTAATTAATTTGTTTCTGCGTATATAGAAAAATCCTCAACACACTGTTCCTATGCTCGAGGATGACGATCTTATTCTGGTCGACAGTAGCGCAATAATTATATATTTGGCATCGAAATACTGCAACGAAGACAACGCAAATATGTACCCAGACGATCCCAAGCTGCGAGCTCTGATTCATCATCGATTATTCTACAATTGCGGCACTTTACAATCCTTGCTAGGACAAATCGTCGTAAGTTCAATCTCAAGGGATAGAATTAGATTCTAATGATAGTAATTTTCCACCGTTACTTTTACGTAATGAATTTTTTCAGCGTCCCTTCTTCTTTGAAGGCAACACTACCATCGACGAAAAACTTATCGACAAAGCCAACGACGCATATAACATTTTAGAAAAATTCCTAGGCGACCGGGAATGGATGGTCGGCGATAATTGTACCATCGCCGATTTGGCCCTAATTCCGTCCGTCACCTCATTGAATGTCCTGGTTCCTATCGATGAAGAGGCATGTCCAAAATTATTAGAGTGGATCGCCCGCGTGGAGGAACTACCCTACTACGAGGCAAATAGCGTTGGCCTCGATGATTTCAAAGCAATGCACGAAAAAGCGCTCGCTGGCGCTGAGGAGTCAGCCGAATAATCGATCCCTCATTACCAGTTGCATATGCACGCCGCCCCGATTGGACTCGCGCTACTAAATAATACATACGCGTAAACTCGGCTAGAGCACGGAATTGTTAATGTTACGCTATCGATTCACATTAGCTTTCACCTTTTGTTGCTATTTATAAATACATAATTTGTATAGAAGCTCACAATTTGGATACAAGGTTTCCACGTTACCGAAACATATTGATTAATGTACCATTTTTTTCGTTACTGAAGGTTGTTGATGTGTGCGATAACAATGATATAATTGCGACCTTTATTTGTGAACTAGTTAGACCTTTAGGAAGGCGTTCGCCCAATGTGAATTAATAATGTGTGTACTGAGGCCTTTGCACAATAAAACAATTTATGATTGAGTGTTGGGACCCGGTGGAGTAGTATTTGTGTTGTTAGAGGTGGTTTTAGATGTAGGGGCCGAGGGAGCGGTGGGGGCCGATGGAGCAGCGGGTTGATGTTGTGTAGGAGTTTCTTGTTTGGATGAGGTCGATGGCGCGTTGCTAACAGGCTTGTTCTTAGCGTTGTACGCAACAATCTTATCTTGGATCACTTGAGCCAGTTTACTCAACCCGCGCAGGTGGCAATCACCATAGTATGGTAGTTTTTCACAACGCTGCAGATAACTGTGTAAGTTTACGTAATGTTTTGGATCGACAGGATACAACATATCCAATGTAGACATAGTTGCCAGGCAGGACATATCTGCAAGGGTAAGATTGTCGCTGGTCAACCACTGACGATTTTTCAACAAGGTGTTTAGGAAACCATAGTTTTCTTGAATTCTCGAGACATTGGAGACTGTAAGACCAAACTGATTCCGAAATAGGATTGGGGTCTGAAATTATAATTGTTGCAGCAATTGCATACTGGTAAATGAAAAATAGTTACTAAAGCTTGATATAAAATAGGATACAACACTCCAGAATCATAATGTAGATACTGATCAACCAAAGCTCGTTTCCGGAGATCATCTGGATAAATAGTCGTGTTGTTGGTAAATTTCTGAACCAAATAAGTACCAATCACGTGACTGTCCGTGAGAGTATATCCATTATCCCACAAAATAGGAATGGTGTGCCGAACATTAATCTATAATTCAAGCAGAGCGTGTAAGGCACAAGTCATAACAATTGCATGTGTGATTAACCTTCGATAGTTTCTTCATGTAATTTCGGGCCATAATGTCAATCTCCTCATACTCCAGCTTTATTTCGAGCATGCGGGCCAACATGTATACAGCGCGACATGGTGGACAAATAATGTTATAGTATAGTTTAGGTAAAGACATTGCATGTGAGCTTTAGAGTTAGCAGCGGAGGGAAGAATCAGAAATTTTGGATGACACTGGGATAAATAACTTCTAACTGACACAATTCTGAGAGATTAATTCACTTAGTCAAAATAATGTCAATTCAACAAATAGTGTCATAAGTTAACTTCACTTTTTGATAAAATACGAACGTCCATTTGGATTGTAGATGCTGCCGCGCACGGGTGAATTCAGGCACCATTCATACCATACTTTTTCTTCATTCTCGGCGCGCCAGAAAGTAACGTCAATCATAGCGCCGGACGTTATTTGAATTGGTTCCTAAAAGGTAAAATAATGCATTTTCAAAGAATTCAAACAAATCAAAGGTACGTACGGCGAGTGGAAACAATATTGGAAACCAGCTGACCATGTTCGGTGAATGCGTCTGTGGATTGATACTTAACATAACTTCTTTGTACAAAACGGTTTCGAAATATCCAGCGAAACCCGTTAGTACACAATTTTGCGGCGCTCGGAATTTTACAGACTTAACGCGTTCGTTTACAATACGTTCCTCCCGATTTGGATGTTTAAAAGTAAACAATGGCTAAAAGTAAATAAAAAACACTTAAAAACAAAGGAAATATGTAATTTTTCTTCAAATTCTACCTGAGAAGGTGCAATTTGATATGCATTCACAAAATGCACAACGTATGGTGTTTCATACATTGTATACGCAGGTTTGTCATGTAGTCGACCATTTACTATCTCATTATGCAGTTTTGTACTTTGCAACGGCGCCAAAAACGAAGTGTACGACTCAGGAATTGAAATACCGTTTGGTTTCAAAAATCGCTGAGCGCCGTCTAAACATTCCGGCGACAATTCGTTATCGCCAAAAGAACCTAGAAGTTCAGAGACAAGGATATCGGCGTCCTCAGGCGGACGACATATGCGCATATCTTGATGAATCAGCGTTACAAGTCCTTGCCATTCATTCTGAATGCGCTCCTCGAGAGTGTTTATTGCATACGGATTCTTCTCAACTGCATAAACACGAACTTTGCGTTGTGTTAAGTACGATGCATTCAAGACTGCTTGCACTAAAGGTCCGCGACCAGCACCAACGACCATTATAACAACGCATTCGAGGCTTTGCGGCATATCTTCCAACGCACGTCTGATTGCATTCTGATATTCAATGTACTTAATCGGATCCTTTTCAAAGATTTCGTACACTGACGCTTCCAAGTGTTCAGACAGGGGTTGAAGTGGATTTTGCAAAAAATCTTCACAGCTATTAACATTAAAACAAAAAAGTGAATTTTTAGTTCACATTTTAAAGTTACAAATGGCTTACCCTAATGAAAACTCATTAAATACAGTGTTTTCATACAATTTCTTTCCTAAGAAATTCATATAACTGTAATATTGATTATAGCTGAACTTAGTTGAAGGCCCTTGAATCACATATTGCACATCGAGTGCCATGAATAACTTAATAATTTCCTGATAAACCTTAGGCAACACTGGTTGGTTGTGTGGATTAGGAATAAAGTGACTGGTGTGTAGAATTAATGCCTTTACTGGTTCTCCACACCATCTTTCTAAACTTTCCTTGCTTGGCAGTTGATCCAACTTAGGAAGCTCTAAAACTATGCCTAGTTTTTTGTGATAATTTGCAATTCTTCTAAAGTCATTCCAAGTCTCCCAAGATTCATCATTGTCAGACTTTTGCACAAATGGAGAAGATGCTTTCCTAATAGGCATTTGCACCCAAACTTGAAAAGGCACTCCAAGTTGGAATTTATTATAAAGTATATGTGCAAGGTTTCTATTCTGACCTTGTTGTAGTTTAATCATTATAGCTGGCAGTACTAGATGACTTGCAAAGCCTAATTCTTGCTTTAAAAGCAACTTTTCTGATTCTCTAATGTGCTCAATTTCATTATCTACTTCATAAGCTCTAGAAATCTTACCAACAATAAGTTTACTCCAATCTACAGATTGCAGCACTCTATCAGTCCTTCCTATTATTTTTGTTGGCTCCTTATCAGTCAAGTCTCTGCAGTTCATAGGATGAGCAAGGTTTGTCACAATGAAGTGGTAACCATCTGCACAAACACTATGCAATGTTTGCAACAAGTTGACTGGGTTATTAATTTCCAAGGCACAGGACATGCGTTTGCGTTTCTCGTTTGGATCACCCATTTTATGGACAAGTGATCTTAAAGTTTAAAGTTTAAATGAGTAATGTAGTTTAAAAGTTCGTTATAACATACACATGTTTTTGAAGATTTGAGGTTATTTTTATGTTTTTGTTCAGAGTTAATTAAAGACAATATAACACTTACCAAAACTTCGTGGTAATTAATCCGTGATGTCTTAACTTCAATCGTAAACTTTGATTGTAGTTTACTGATTCATTATAACAATGCTGAATAAACTTTTTCACATCACCGAACTCGCTTACTTTATTTGTTGCACATGAGCATTTCTAGGGAATTTCATGTTTCCCCTAGTTCATAAATTCAAACGTACGAATTTGAACAAAAAGTAGCTTAAACAACACAAACTAAACAATTGCAATCATAAAAATCAATTTAGGTAAGTAGTAAATTAATTTTATATAAATTTAAGTTTAAAACAAGAAATATAAATTTAATTTAATCTAAAACGTAAACTGGGTTTTTGAATTCATAGTGATTTTATAATGTGCCGATTCTTGCAACCAACTGTCGGCAACCCAACATACAGGAAAATTGTCCGCACATCTATTTTCGAGTCGAAATGTCTGCTAAGAAACTTGGATCGTGGTTTGTCTCGGAAAATGGGCGAAAATTTAGTTTTGCTGTCGGTACCGTTGCAGCAATTGGAGCATTTTCTGCGCAATACGTGCCTCATACATTTTTAATTGAACAATATAAGAACGTCGTGCATTACTACCGGTAAACTGCACAGTTGTAGAGGTTAACTTTATCTAACTAATATAACAACTCTTTCAGAAAAGGCATAGCAGTTCCGGTTCGTCCTGATCTATTGGAACGATTTAAGAAAACTCTTGATCTTGCTGAGGTGTCAGAGAAAACAAAAAAGATATATAGTGCATTCTCAGTTGTTGGCTTTGACATATTTTCTGCTGGATCTTCATATAGCAAGTTTGGATGTATTATAGGCCTGCCAGTGAATTTCTCTTATGATAATGTTGACACAATTGAAAGGCACAATATTAAAGTATGCTTTGTTTATCAATTCAATTTCTAAACTCTTAAAACATCATAATTTGAATTTATTTTGTACCTTTACAGATCTTGGCAGAATCAGTTGTCTGGGATTCAAAAGAGGCCAAAGATTTCTTGGAATCACTAGTCTTATCAGAAAAAGCACAAATGTATGCAATGGCTAGGGAAATGCGAATGGCAGAAACAATGAAGTTGTACTTTGATTCAGCATACTGCACTTTAGGAGTATATTTCACCTATGCATTCAGTCAGTTTATTAACATGCGCTATAATATGTATGTAAAACCAGTAGGAATCAGACTAGTAATGTATGGACTAGTAGGATCATTTTGGTATACGAATTATATCTTTGTCAAGGACTTTACGCAACTGAAATATGAACGTAAAGTTGATGAGGAGCTTAAGCATTTGAATCCTATATTCGTAGAAGGGGCAATTGAATTTTACGGCAAAATATTGCAGCGGAACAAAGCGTTACGGAAACTGATGGGCAGAGAGGGTGAGAATATGTACTCGGTTCACGGTAATGAGAATTATTTGTTGCGACAGAGGCATTTACCACTTGTTCAGAGAAAGGCTTACTTTGAGAACACGTTAGATCCGAAAGAAAGTCTGATTAGAGAATATGTATAGAAGAAAAGCGCAATGTTTACGTTTATAATGTTAGATAAAATAAATATTTAGAAATAAACCCATTTTTGTTTTAGTTTATCCTGAATATTTCAAAAATTTCACCAGCAGAAAGCGTTTAGATTGTAAATTGGATTTTAACGAACACCAGTAGCTAAATTAACAATTACGTAAAGCGGTCGGCGCGGACGAGCGCAGAATAAAAATCGAGAGCAAAAAAAAGCAGCAACACGCGGCGCAGCAAACAACAACGGGGTGTAATTACTCCGCTGGCAGTTTGTGCGCGCTTATTTACATCGTATTACCGATTCGCCGCGGTCCCCATATCCGCCGCGGTGCGCACATACGCAGCGCAATAATTGCGTACGCTACGTGCGCCCGAACGTCGCACGCATTTTGACGAACAAACAATTTAAACTTTCAATTACCACCCGACCGATGTACCCGCCGTCCACTTCGTGTGTGTGTGTTTGTGTACGCACAGAGGCTGAAATTATTCAGCTGCACGCTGCAACCGGCAGATTAAACGCGCGCGCGCTCCACAACAATGCGCGCCTGGCTTGAGTGTGTTAGTGTGTTGGTGCGCCGGAACGGCACTTAATTGATTATTAACACAATGCAATGTGCAATGTGGAATTTCACCAATTATTGCGTAATGTCTGCGCCCATGTGCGCCCGCGGTGCGCAGCGCCCGGCTTGAAAGTTTGTTGAAAGTTGAGAGTTTGCAGAGTTCACCTATCGACACCGTGTGGGTGGAGCGCACGCCGCATGCAACTGTCTGATGGAATGATCGACGATTGTGTCGGTGATTACTAATCGTGTTTTTCCTGATCGGATTTACTAAATGTATTTATGGCTAGGCAATACCTCACCCTTAAATTTATAATTACACCAACTGACTTGCAATCGGTTACAGTCGAGTGCGAGGTCAGACAATCACAAGTCCATTTCTCATTTCATAATTCAAATTCATTTTTACGATTGTAAGTAACTAGTAGAAAGATATAAATGTACTTACATTATTGTGTTGCTGTAGAACCATCCGAAAGTATCCTACAAATTAAAAACAAATGCATTAATATAGGAAACATCTTTAATTGAATAAAATTTTCATTTGTATGTTTAAAAGTAAAATAATCCAGTGCGAGGTCGAGCAATCTCGTAAACATTTCACAATATTCGCAATGGAAACGATTTTAATCAATTACCAGCGAATACAACAAAAAAACGATCGCTGGAACAATCTAATCTATGTACATAAATTCAATATTCGTTATTAAATCCATTTTTTACAAACCAAATGAGTTTTCGTATTTTCAACACACAACTCTTGCGAGTTATTCACGCGAGCGGCATTCATTCAACTATGCGCTGCCCAGCTAATTGTCCATTATTATTTATTATTTATTAGTTGTCGCAGAGTTACATATTCGCCGTGTTTGCAAATCGCCGCCGATACAAAATTAATAATTGGCTAGCACACAGGGCGTTTCCACTCAAACCACTGATTATGGCTGTGAGTACAGGTAGCGTTAATGGTCCGTATGTGTTTTAGTTTTTCCGCAAAGACTAGAATTCTCCAGTATAGCGTGGACATTCGGTGCGGTCAATTAGCTCGTCGGCTACCGTACTGCCTTGCGCCAACAGAGAGATTTCACGCATCATTTGCCGTAACTAATCGTTACACAATCAGAAATGCCAAGAAGAGACCATAGGAACTCAACCACAACAAAATAATAAACGAGATTTGCACGATACAACATGACATCTTAAGTTATGACAAAATGGCTGCCACAAACCGGAAACCCATACAAATTTATAGCCAATTTATAAACCAATGTAAAAATATACATAATTGCAGTAAGTATAATGAAATAACATGAAATTAAATTAAACAGAGCTTATGGCTGTGGAGAAAATGTCTATTGCACAATCCGTTTGCCCACATACGCAAATAAAGCGCAAATGCCGACAATGCAATCCGCATCTCGAGGATTGCCGCTTACGCAATCGGAAATCTTAAACAACGAAAGATGCAAATCTCCACTCTTTACTTTGTCTCCTTTGCGGGTCGGCGCCGAATTAACATAGCTCACCGACTGACGCAAAGCCATTTAAAACAACCAGATGTCAATCGCATTTTCTACAATTCCAACAATACGACAATCCGCTGCATGCAATGTTTAATTTTTAATTGAAAAAGTGCCGATTTCGAATGATCGCAGCCCGAGTACAAGTAGCTTGGAAACAATGTATACATAATCCGAGTAGGTACGGAATGGTAAACAGTGAAACACAATTCGTTGCGACATTGTTTCCAAGATGGATGTGGATGTTCACGTGGGTTTCGTATAATGTTTCCTTTTGGTTCCAACATCACATTCTCCTCGCGCATAGCGCGCTGCACATTTATCTAATTTTATGCACACAATATTGCAAGAATTACGGCGTTATTCGATTTCGAGTAATTGATTTAGTCATTGCAAGCGATTCCATTACATTCGATTACGACATCATGCTTGGCACTTCTTGTCTGCCTAACTGCCTACTAATTAATTATGAATACAATCAGCGAACAAGAGATAGTTAATATTTGTTTAATTAATTTTTAGCTTTTAGCTAATTTTAATGCAAAATTACGTGTTATCTCAATTATTTTATGTGTCTCGCATTTTCATCGATTAAGCAGATATTTATTAGCTATTGATTTATGCACGGACGTTATTGAAATTGTAAACCGATATCTCGCATCTAGAAAGAACTTAACCACGACAATAAACAGGCAATAAACAAATTAATTTATGCGAACGATCATAAATGCACTTTGTATTTGATTGCGGTGTCCGAAAAAATAATTCCTGATTGCAATAGAGTGAATGCTGAACTATTAAATCAAAGTAACCAAAAATTAAAACTGCCATAAAACTATCA
Source organism: Dalotia coriaria (assembly GCF_025399875.1). Lineage (NCBI taxonomy): Eukaryota > Metazoa > Arthropoda > Insecta > Coleoptera > Staphylinidae > Dalotia > Dalotia coriaria. The sequence continues at coordinate 12,327,191 of NW_027045448.1, forward strand.
GTTTCACACATAAATATCGTTGTGAATGATGTTTTTTCGTCGATTTACGTTGCGTTAAGTACCTACGCGCGCTCGAGCGATCAAATAACCAATCATTATTTTACGCTTTTTGCGCTCGCAGCTTTCGGCCGGGCGCGTTGCTGTTAATAACGATTAACGATTATTTCGTTTTAATGGCTTTATATAATCTCGCGGCGGGCCGTGAAGAAGAAGTGTCAAGAGGCATTCCGGCAAGCACCTCATTGGCATATTTATATCTTCCTTCCGTCGTTACACGAAACGTGTTTACTCCTGGACGCAGGAAGAATTCGAAATATACCAGCTCGATGTGAAATATTCAAATGTGACGCGGCGCGACACGACGTAAATTTACGGGTCAGTCTTCCGGAAAACAAGAAATCCAAGGCGTCGCCATCAATTGTGACTTTTATTTGTTCCGTGCGCCACTCGGGCATAATATTTGTTGCATGTTGTTGACGGTTGCACGGCAGCGCGAGAGCGCGACAAAAAACACGCGCCTCGGAAAAAGGGCTCGCTGCGACTGAGTGCGGCACCAATTTAAAACAAAATAATTATTTATGAATACATTGTGCCTTGTGCGTACGTATACAACATACAGGAGTGCGGTGCGTGTCCGACGTGCTTCAAAGTGTGAGCAATCATTCCGCGTCGCGTCGCGAGAAAAAAATACATTTGAAATTCAAATCCCGAGTATTAAATTATTGCTTTGTTACCGTTTCCACATGCGCTCCACATGCTGCTCTCCGAGCGGCAATGGTGTCCAGCGTGGAACAAAACTTCTCATGTTGGAACAATGTTGTATTGTAATTAGATATGCTCAATGTGGCGGCGCTCGTTTCGGTGTGTTATTGATTGATGTGGCAGCAAGAAAGCTTTCCAATCAAGTGCACAATGCGCACGTCAAGTTGTCTTAAAGTTTATCGCAATTAGAAAGAAAAAAAAAACCCAGCGTGTTCGTTAATTTCGCATTCAATAAACACAATAAAATTTACGGCGTGTAATTTCCACCTCGTTCGTGTTCGTTTCCACCTTTACCTTTCGCTTCACCTTTGCTCGCCTGGCAGCGCTCGTAGGCAATCGCCGTTATCTCATATTACATATTAGCATGTTTAAATTGCGCTTAAATTTAATGAATATTCGCGCGCTACCAACCTTAGCGCGCGCACCGATACCGACGCCCTCCGGCCGTATGACAATTGCGTTCATTTATTTCTTTATTCCGATGCCGTGTGTAACTTAAGACGAATGTCTTAATATCCTACCGGCGAAAAAATGCAAAATGCATTAAGCATTAAATAAACTCAATGCGCGCACGGCTTGGCGCAGTGAGGAAGTGCGTTTTAACGAAGTGGGCACGTTTAATACGCGGATTACACTCTCGCGCATTAAAGGATATTACGACGAGCGAGCGCTATCTGATTTCATAAACGTCGTCATAATCGGCGTCATTCTTCGTGCTTCATTCGCCCGGCGAAATTATACGTTCGCGGAATACGCTCGAATTCATAATTGCGATGCGTTCGGATCGTGCATTGACCATTCAGACTTCTTCGGATGCGCATCCAACGACGAATTGACCGCGCTGTGTTCTAATTACGCTTAATAATCGCTATAAATTACAACTTTGACATGTTGTATTCGGATGCAATTTGTACGTAATTTCTTTGGCGCATTAACGCTTCATATTCAACATGCATTTATGCCTTCAAAGAAAGTCAATTCGGATCGTAATTGCCACAAAAAGTACTAAATTAGCATTTAGTTTTAAGCTGTTGGACTTAATACGCATGCGCGGTAGTTCTCAAAAGAAACTTTCATGAAAATTTTAATCCACTGCCTCGTTTTTAAAGTACGATTTGAATAATTGCGTTAGAGTTACAGTGCTCTAGCGCTAGACAAACACAGAAAAAAACTATGTTTATTCGCGTGGCGTGTTATTAAAAAGCAATTAATAACGTACGTCATATCTCAAGCTCACTAATTACGTTAAAAAGCAGACTTCTACACCGTTTTTCGTTGGGTAACAAGTCTCGTTGCGCGGCGCGCCCAAGAAACCGAGATTGAATCGAAATCACGTACCTGCGAACACGTCGGCGATGCCATCAGGCCGATTGCTCGACTTCCTCGTTTGCTCGCGCTGGGTAGCGTGCTCGCAAGCGGCGTAATTCGAAAATTTCGGCAGAAAACAACGTGTAATTAAAGCGCGGTGGGCGCCGCCCGACAAGTGCCTCGGCCCGTCGGCGCTGTAATTAAAATTCACCTCTGCGCAGTTTACAATGTTTAAAACGTTGGGCTGTTGATTATAATATTAAATTCGACAAGCGTGCTCATGCCCATGTTGCTGCGACGCTACATTAGGCGCAAGCGTTTTACGTCGGTATGAATATACGCAGATAACACCGCAGAAAGCCAGCGTAATGCTGAAAGGAACAAGTCATGGGGATTCATTGTGTTCGTGCGTTGTAAAGTTCGAACTTTACGAGCTCATCACCTATCATTTAGATCGTTATCACAGCGTGCGCGCAGGAAACATTTCAGTACGCGCCTGTCCAATCTGATTAAATTATTAAACAAAAAATCCATTGAACGGCGCTCGCAAGTGATTCCCAGGCGACTCCCAAAAGTAGTTCTGATGTTAGGTTATGAACCCATCGATCAGTTGACATCGCGGTTTAATATCTCGATAATTATGCAACACACATTGCAATTTTACGATTAACTATCTTCCACCTGTATTAACAACATTTCACATTCGCGTTCACTGCGGTTATTATGTGTGCGGGGTAATACGATATTTTTGTGCGGCGTTGAAGGCCGGCTGGATGAATATGAAAAATGCAATTGCAAATTGATGGATGCGCGACCGATGAAGACGGCGGAGGCCGTGTGCGCCGAGAGGCGAAAACAAATAAACAGGCATAATTGCCCGACAAGCAGACATGTGGCGTAATAAAGGATGAATTACGAGCGATTTCGGCAGGTGCCGATAACGAGAGAGACAAGTGCGTGCGCGATCGACGAGCGAAAATTATAAAGCGTCGCGAATTAAGAAACAAATGTTCGATAATTATTTTGTTAATGTCGTATATTCATCCGTAGGCTATTTTAAACTTCAATTTTTATGCCGTAATTTAATTAGCGCTGCAAACTTTAACAATTAGAGGAAATTATTTGAAATAATAACGGAAATTAGTTGAAATTATGCAAATTTGTGCAATACGCCAAAGTTGACGACCATTAGCATCATGGCCGTCTAGAATTCCACCCTCATTAACCACCCTTGCATGAGCTACTCCCTCTATGGCTTGTAGAAATAATATTCTCATTGCAACGTGCACGCGACATGCATTTTTCACGTTTGTACATATCCACGACTCATGAGTCGTGCAATCGGCATAAAATCAAAATGGCCACCGGATTTTACGACATTACTCCAGAAACGGAATGGAAAAAAAAGCGTCGCATGCAAAACGCGTTCGATATAACTACTTATAGAACTTTTTTCCCTCGGTTGGAAATGGCGCGAAGGGCGTTCTCCGGCATCGCCGCCCCGACGCGGCCACGAATAATCCGCGGCGAAACGCGCACCGGAAGCACGCACCGCGGCGTGTGACGCCACGTTCGCTAGGTACATGCAAGAATGGCCCAACGCAAAGAAACCAGGACGCCATTAGAATTACTAAATTATATGAAATATACCTGTATATACCTATACGCGCAATGATGATGTGGTGGTTGCAGTGTTGCGAACATTATACTCGCAATCAACCACACAACGTACGCATGCACGGCTCATAACCCTTCTCATGTGCATAGTGCATGCATATGCAAACCCAATTTTAATCAAAGCAGCGCAAATGCATTCATAATTACGCGCGCAAAGTTTACAATTTTAATCGCAATTGCATCAACAATAATTCAAACATGGTGTATATTTGGTTGCACGTGGCTCGTGAATCCGCATCGCATCCGAATGTGAAACGCAAACCGTGTTATAACTAGATGTATAGTCGGGAAAGCCTATTAATGCTGTAATTTGTAATTAAGCAAACATAAAATGACACACCAGCCCCGCGGACCCCGTACGCGCGCTGCACTTAATTATAAATCATAATTAATGACGCTACTTGTTTGCTTAACTCATTGTTCGTTCCAGGATGCGACCAAGATGGCGACGCGCGCCGCCACTGCGGCAACCAGCAATGCATTGCACGAAAGTCGCATCAAGATATCGCCCGAAACAATTTGCTTAATTAATTTCTAGTGTGATGTCGAGTCGTTATCAAGGTTTTTGTGTTATACGTGCACAAAGAAGAGGAAGAAATACAAAAAGTATTCAACTCTCAACAAGAATTGCTTTTGTTTGACTTATTTATAATACATTTGATGCAAATGTTTATGGTTGGGAAATGTATTCGACTCGTAAAAATTAATAGACCCTTTTTAATTGCATTAAATTCCATCATATGTTTGCCTAACATATTTATTATTTTATTATTTTAGCTCTGATGGTTTTAGAAGCAATAATGAAATTCTAATTGACAATTAACAAGTCGTCTCTACGAAAACCTTCAAACCTTCCAGCAATAGTTCCAAGTTTACTCTTAATTCCACGGTTCAAACCTAAGGCAGAGGATTCATTATTTCCTTCCATAGTGAATGGCTTAATTTCTATTTCCTCGGGTGGAAATGGCGTGCGCGCGGCCTCGAGTTCGGTTTCTAATTAACACATTAATTCATTTTTATGCGCTTCATGTTGCTGCCTAACGCCCCGAATCATCGGACACCATAAACATAATGCGCTCGTATTTTAACTAAATGACTTTTTCCTCGCAGCGTGCTGGTAGGTAGAAGAAGAAGTCGAAGAAGAAGGTGGTGCACGAATGCGGTAATTTATTTTATTGTTATTACCAAAAGTATATTATTTTTATGTGCCGCGAGGTGCATCTTGACCTGTTGCCAACGAAATAAAACTTTATGCTCACATTTTTATTATGAAATGAATGCATTATACATTTGTTTGCCACACGCTTTACCTCCTCGTCACAATCACTAGCTGGAGTTTTATGTTGCGCTCTGCTAATGACTGTTTATGGCCGTTATTGACGATTAAATTCCAAACACTTCGAACAGGAGTAGTGCCATTGAGTTATGTTTTAGGTTTGGGGAATGGCACCTTCAATAGGTAAAAAATTTCGACGAGGAGAAAAAATGCCCACGCGTAAAACGCGTTCTTGTGCATAAAATTATAGAATCGTGAAGTCGTAAAGTTGCTTATTAAAATAATGCCCACGTCGACGAGTGCGCTGCGGACGTAATCAAATATTATTAGCCTCCTAATGATAATGCTAACTATCAATGAGCACCATGATAATAAAATGTAATGAACGAGCATCATATATGCAAATATTTCAAGAAATCTTCACAGAAGCGGCTCTGAGCACTCATTCTCGAAAAATTCAACATATCTTCAATACAACTTTGTAGCAAATCCAACTCTGTGGTGAAAATTAAAATGTAATTCTTTTTCATTAGAAATTTTCATAAAATAAGGTCGTATTAATCGTAAAATTTATAATCATTATACCAACGTGATTGTTGCACATTCATTCCCTCAAGGTTTCTGCGCTTAGCTCGCGCCGCATTTTGGCAAATAATAAAAGACAAAATTGATTATTATTATTAAACTTTGCGATGGCGCACATAAATCATAAAATTTTTGCGTGACATTTCGGTTTACGATTTCTTATGCGCTTCGGCATGCGACCGACAAAACTATCATCAATTATGTTAGCGAGCGCGACTCTCAGGTATGCCGAATCGAAGAAATCTCGCGAGAGAAGAGCGAAGAACGTGACATTATTAAATTAAATTGTTTTCCGAAAGAACGCGCCACAACAATAACGGATTGTGCTGCATTCAAGAAAAAATAACAAAACTGAAAGTATAATGTCAGATTTGTTATTTTTAATTGAATTATACTTTATAAAAATAAAATGTTAAAATTACATCCTATTATTAAAATATTAAAACTTAAATTGAAAAAAAATCAATTACGGTCTAGCAAAGAAAACACCCAAGATGCTACTCCACTAATATACTGAGTGTTACAAATATTAAATGAATTACATTGTATTAAAACTAACATCTTGTATCTTAAGTTTCCTTGAATCGTTGGTTTTCGCCACGCTGCACGCGTAGATTGCAAAATTTCACATCCGTATTAACCTGCGCAATTAAGTAATTACACTATGCTGATTACCAGCTTATAATTACGTTTTACGACGATCTTCTAGCGACAATCAGTAGAATTTTAAAACTATGTATGTGGAAATAGCGGCCATATTATCCAGTGCAACGAAAAATATTAATTACCAACCATTAAAGGCTCGTAATTACATACTATGTCTTTAAGTATTACGTTTTTTAATGGAAACAGGCCCACCCCTCGCTCGTACAATGTTCCAATCACCGTGTATACACATACTACGCGATTACTCCAAGAAGTTTGTCTATAGACTTACGAGTAAAATGAATACAGTTTACTCTAGGTATATGAAAATGCCTTATAGGTAAACGTCGTGGAGTCCGAGGACTAATTGAATATTAAAATTCATTCTTGGAAGTTATCTAAACGGGCATATCGTGTCGTCAATCGCCGCAACGGAATCGAGTGTTTCATATATGTTATCCGCACCATTGACGACTTTTAACTTTCGTAAATATTCAAATTATTCCGAGCAACAGTGGCCCGAACAAAATGATTACCACTTACACGCTAGAGAGTGTAATGATTGGTATTTACAAAATGGTTTTAATAAAAATTGAGTACACGATCGACGCCTAATCAAATATTAGATCTTCGATGCGTGCGAGTCAACACTGGATGGGCCGAACTAATCTTGGTGCTTCGCTTGCGATTGCGTGCGGATGTATTAATTGAAATTGGATAGTATGTACCTTGGTATCGATATGAATCTTGGATTTAACAGACACAACAACTTAGAAGCTAATAAAAAGCCATCGAAGCGAACAGGATGAAATGTAACTCGTATTACGTTCGCGTTTGATAAGCCAACTTTGAAGTAATAAATACCTGCAGTTTCGTTTTACACACGGAGAATCTCGATGGATATTTATATTAGTCATTAATTTTTTTTCCACGCTGCGATTGTTGTGGCACGCCGGGCGTGTGTGAGGAGCGTTTACGATGTTGCGCGTTCATCTCCCCAATAAAATGATAAATGTAAGTGTCGAAAGTGTCGATTGATAGTTAATATTTATCTAGACATTTTTTCCGTGGCCACATAGCGCGCGTGGAATTTATGGACGTGAAGAAAATACAAAGATCTCTCGTAGAAGAGAGATGAGGTCAACAAAACGTTACGCCATCTTGACTATAGAATACAACTTACATGCCGCAACGTAGTAACCAGAACGGCAATTCTTTTAGCAAATAATAAAATATTTAACATTTTGTTATATTAGATTATACGAAAAATCTTTTTGCTATAAAAACACGCCTGTTAATGAAGTCATTAATTTCAAGTTACAAAAGGTTAATTATTTATAATTTAAGATCCCGTTTGATGGTCGTTAAAAATAAATGTTAATTGTGCGATCATGTTTTACGACACTAGTGCAAATAATTATTTATTTAATATTTTGTACAACGAATTGCAAATGCGTTTCGACGAGTGTAGAACGCCAGAATAACATATTAATACGCTTATCGACGTGCACGCATCTAACAACTAATGAGACCGTTTTTATTTTTCGTTTATCGCGCGGACGAAATCAAGAAAGCTTTTAATGCAGCTCGCGCACCGGACACGGCCGCGCCGCAAGAGGGAGGAGAGGGTGGCATAAGTAATTACGAAAAGGGTGGTTCCGTGTCACGACGCATAGATATTTATACCATTATTAGGCCTTCGACGTGCGCGCACCAAGCTATGAACTTTTATAAGGCAATAAATTAGGCAGGCCGCAAGCCGCGCATGTTCCACCTTCGCATATGTCCAAAGAAATACTTTCTTAACCTTGTAATACTCACTTTTTATTCATAATATTAAAATTTAATATGGATTTTTATATAAAACCAATGTTTTTATTTAAAAAAAATTATTTTAGTATTTTTAATGTCTAAAAATGTAAAATTTTATTTTTTGTATCCTATTAGTGTTCGAGGGTTAATAAAATTCAATAAAAGCGATTCCCCAAAAATGGAAATACGCAGTTAAAAAATGTAAAAAGATAAGAAACGAGCTGGATATCTAATGAACTTCCTAAATGACTAATTGACCTATACATCCACACCCCATGTAGGAAGACGACGCAGGAATGTCTCGTAAACGAAAGTAAAGCCGAAAAGTGAAGAGTGTCTCGAGTCATTGAGCCGGCGCGCGCGCCTACTCGTGGGTGAGCCTCATTAAAACCACCGACGGCCGTCGGCGTCGATGACTCGGACACGTCCGCGCGCGCGTATCCGCGGTATGCGCCTTCGTCGGCATCACAATCACCTGCCTCTCGTTGACACATCGACTCTTTGTTCGTCCGGGGCGCATATATGTGCATGGGAGTCGATCCTCTCGCGCGCGCGAGCTCCACCTGTCCATCCCGTGGACGCAATGTTAATTGAACGCGAGTACGTCGAGTGACCGCCGCATTCTTATAAGGAAATGCACGCGGCCGACACGACGCAGGATGCGAGCAGATGAACGAACGCCAACCGACACCCCCACGGGCGAAACACGCGCGCACCGACGTGGATGGCGATGACGACGACACCACCGTTCGGAGATCCCCGTCAGATATCTACATTTATATTTATATACTTTTATTTTTCATAATTAAACCATTTGCATTTGCATCGTAAACGTTACACGCCGATGTAATGACGGCATTAACGGCAGGATAACCAATGATTACACGTATTATTGAAGTTTTTAATTGAGGATTTGCATGGCGATAAATTTGTCTTCTTCTTTTTACATTTATATACAAAAAGGAAATTTTCCCAAATCACCTATTTGTGTTCACGCGAGTAAACGAGTTGCTAATTTCGTAATTTTCATCTTTAGGCGGCACGCATTTTCGAAGCTACTTAACATCGTGTAAAAATTGTGTATGCGGCCGGCGTTGATTTATGAAACTCGTTCGTAATTAAACCGCGGCTTAGAAGACGCGGCCGCGCGAAGATGTTATCGAAAATGTTCAGCTTTTATACAGCGTTTATGCCTTTCTAAATGTTTGTAATATTTGTGACGTTCGCGAGTGATTTATGACGACTATTACTAGTTTTCGGGACTAACCGACTATCCACGCCACCAGCGCACCGGCAGCTCACACAACAAACACAAAAATAAATAAAAATATGATAAATGAGGCGACCGGACGACGCGCGAGACGGTTCCGGACACAATCGAACAACCCCTGCCGTAGATATTTTACTAGGCTCGATTTGGTCGAGCTTTGAGCTTTCCACGAATGGGTTATCCACGCGACCATGTGTGCTGCTGGTATTACGGTCTCGGAGTGTTTCGCCAGCACGACGACTGCAACGATTATAATAATAATTTATTAGTGCGTATTATTATAAATTACTTCCTTCGTTTAATTGGAACTTTTCCATGTAACCTTTTTTCGTTTCCAGCGTTGCCTATGTACACACATGTGAACGTCAATGGAAATAGCTTTGGTCAGCTTTCAAACGTTTAGGTTATTAAAAATGATATGCGTATAGTTAAGGCAAACTTACAAGATACAAAAATTGAAAAATGATATTTTTTAGTGAATTACTCAAAAACCAGTTGCGTTATTTAAATCATTTCTTCAGATTTATGCTTTGAATTAAATTTAGAACCAAATTATGTAGAAAAAATGGTGATAACACGTTTTTATCACAAGTTACAGACTATTTTACATTAACCTCATAAATTTTTACTAAACCAACTTTAATTGTTAATATCTTTTTATATAAAAATCCCACAAATAAGAACTTACTAAATCAGACGTAGAATTTAACCAGGAATGTACTCCTGAAAGAATAATAAAAATATCACAATTAGTTTTCAAGAAATTAATTATTTACTAAAATAACTTATGAGGTACATTAATATACCGCAACTATAGCTATTAAAATATACATTATTAATATTAAAATTATAGCTTATTACCAAGGTGCAATTGATACACGCCTGATATTTTTTTCTATACATATTTTTTATCGTACGGCATTTATATGAACCTGTATAATGTGCCTCCGATGAGGACTGCCAAACAAATACATAATGTAATTCGGTGTAATTTATCATATTTACGTTCACGTGCATAAGTATAATCCGAAACCCTAGTATGAAAGAATATTTGTTATTTTATTCTCGTATTCAGTGCCGTGAACGCCACGAAATGAAAATACGTCAGCACACACGATACGCGCACATTTCAGATTCCCGCGTTGATAACACCAACGAAGCCGCCGCCGAGCGACCGCCACGAGCAAATAATTCATGTCCATCGCGCGTACTTTTCACATCCTCCGCTCATTATTCATCAAACGGACAAACAAATTAATGAAAAACATAATCGAAAGCCACCGCGATGCGATATGCGCCGGTGTGTCATGTGCAATGTGTGCATACAAGTTTCTATTTAATTAAGCGTTTATTTCATTCGCCGCTGCTTTGTTGTCCGCGCGGATTTTTCTCCGGCTGGCAGCGCGACTACGAACGCTATTATTGTATTACTTTATTTAGTCGCACAAAGCAAACGCGCACAAAAGCCGACGCGCCATTTTTCCGCGATATACGTTCTCAATCAATGCACGTTTGCGTTCGGCGGCGTCGTCGTCGGAATGAGGAATGAACGGATTTCGCATAGACAAAGAAATGTTCGCGAGCGGGCGTTCTTTTTTCGTCGCGACTTAGCGCGTGGTGTTTACGTCCGAGAGACAAAGCCGCACATTAAAACGCACGCAGTAAAACCGATTGAAAAAGCGTAAAATGCAATCGGACATGTTTAACAAACCGATAAATCACGGCATCGACGGCGCGTCGCGTCCGATGCCAACGATTACGACGCTGGAATTTTTATTCCTTACATGCAAGGACATACAAAATGTTATAAAATCATCATTAAACAAATAGAAAATAAATTTATAAAAATTAAATTCCTCCAACTATCGGTTTAGCAATTTTAAAATTATTTAAGTTAATTTTTTATTTTTGTAATTTTTAAATTTTTATTTTTAACATGAAGTATAAACGATTAAGTAAATGGAGGTTTTCAGCAAAAATGCGTCCGTTTGTTTCACCTAAACGGTAAGCATTGCGCAGACTAACGGCGCGCACGCAATGCACTTCTATTGAGTAATGAAATGAAGACTCGTTGAAATCAAAAGAGAACGTAGTTTAATGATCGCTTGCGCCGCAGATTGCACCACCAGCGCTCGGACATTGCGCGCATACACGCCGAAGACGTTATGAAATATCGTCGTTTGCGTATAGCCTACTGCCGAAGAAGCTTACAAGTCAAAAAAAGAAAAAAAACGACGCTCGAGGATGAAGAATCGCTGCGGCTGCAGCGCCGGTGAACGTCGTAGACATTGTGGCGAGAAGACATTTAAGATGCATTATGGAAATAAGATCGAGGTTATTCGACTAATCAGCCGAACGAGCGACTGAATATTATTAAAATGGAACACGAGAAAATTGCAAAATGCGAAAAAATGAAACGAGGACAAAATGCCACACCGCGTACGAAACATGTGCGCCGAACAAAAGAAGGACTTGAGCTTCATCCCATTATAAATGTTAAACACGCGTCTAATTGATTTGATTGAATGCATAATGAAAACGCAGCAACGAAATATCAAACGTAAATGATTCGTGAACGAGATGATAGGTAAATGTTTCCACATGCACTGTGCACAATTGCACGTGCACGCCCGTGGAACGCACGAATGACTAATTGCAAAATTGCTCCTTCTGCACGCCGCGGCGCGAACGCGAAACCTTCCTTCTTCGCGCGCGCGAATCGTGGATTACCGCTGAAAACACTGATCTTATATTTATTGTACATTATCATCAGCGGCGAGAGAAAATCAGCAAAGTGCTAATTGATTTGAAGAATTTTAATGCTAATTGCCTGTAATTTATTATTTCTACCTACGATGATTATCATTTTAAATTAATTACATCGTGCTTTATACTCGTATCTATGTGTGATTCAATAAATTCGCAGAAGTGAAAAACCTAGTAGCATGCAATTAAATTCAATTCTTTGTTAGCACAAGTTTTATTTTATTAATTTTTCATTTGCTGAAAAATTTGTTTCGCAATTAACGTCCGGAAATTGTTAACGCGCGATTCATCAAGCGGCAAACCAATGACTGTGAGGAAACATGCGTAATAAACGTTTATCAATAAATAACTTACTCACTTGTGCGGCATGTTTATTATAATAATCATCTGCAGGTAAGATGTAACTGCGGTTATCGCTAATGCGTACGTTCGTCTGCTCAAAACGCTCAGCGATTAATAATCTCCGAAGAAGATTGAACTAAACTAGAGGTTTGTTTGCTTAGTACCTACCTATATTATAGGTTTCACCGATCAACGCATGAAAACCTTGTTAATAATACTTGTTACAACTTCACGCAGCTTTACAAGCCGGTGTTTATTCTGGCCAATCGAGTATTTTAATTAAATAATTAAAATTTGCAGCAGATCCAGTTTATTCCACGTTTTTTACATCGAAAAATAAATATGCAACATTCTAGTGTGGCAAAAAATAAATTGAAATTTCAAAAATGCACCGCACTGACAAAAAAATGCTTGTTTCACCTGTTGTAAACTAAACTCAGGACACACGACGCTTGCATGCAAACATAATGAACGAGCAGCAAAAAAAAATTATAGAAAATTATGCAAATCGACGCTGCCACCGCGAGCGCAACGTATCAACACGCTGAAAAATTAATTCCTCAGCCGTGTAGGCATCTACGCATCATTAAATTGCAAAATTCTATATTTGTAATTTAGCATGATATTTGTCCACACGACGATTTCCATCAAACCGCACGCTTTGAATTTATCGTGTTCGTGTGATGTTAGAATATGTTTTGCATGCGGCGCACATCGCACATTTGCGTGTAGGCACACACACGGCGCACAATAAGACAACGAAAAAATACAGACACACACGCAGATAATTATTGTGCAATTTTATATAAATCATCCACGACTGGCGCGCGACGCCCGAACACGAGGCGTGCAAATAGGGAATGACCATCTACGGCAACTGCAAGGATGCATATCTCATCGTCATCACCCATCATCGAAGAATACGCGCGCCGAGATTTCCACTTCAAGGATGATTTATAATTTTTTTTCTTCTTCATTATAGCATTTGCGTCAGTCGATGATTTATTGCATTTTTGTTTTATGATCGTTTCTATTTCGCCGCATTTGATACGGCACTATAATTCTTTCCGAAGGATCTAAAACTGACTGAGCGGTTTGTAATAATTAGTCGTAAAACTATCTATTTGGTAGTCTGATTATTTTACGAGCTCTTTGTTTACATTAATTAGACACAGTTTGTATGTGGTCGGCTTTTTTATGTCTCGACATTTGCATGCGACGTGGCGTGGAAGAGTTAAAAATCGGCGGTGCGACTCTTCGTGTGATTAAGGATTTCGATGAAAAGTTTATGCCGTGCGCGCAGAGTGTCCGGCATTGTGTGTGGCATCGTGTGGATGCATTAAAATGAACATTTGAGGGAAAAGGTAAAGCCGAAACGAAACGATAATGTTTTTACGAGCGTACGCGCTGATATTTCAAAAATTTACGAGTTATCTCGTTTACGATTCTGCCTTAAATATGTTTTAATGTGTGTGCTTTATTTTGTTGCAGCATTTGTTCCTTATAATCAATTTTACGCAAAATAAAATAAACTAAAATGTGTCATGTTGGTTGCATACAATTGATTATATAGTTATTTAAAAAAATAAAATTGAGATTTTACAACGTCTCAATAAACGAACATAGCAACAACAATAACACTGAGTGGAATGAATAGGCATGAATAAATTGAATAAAACTAATGAGCAATTTAACGAACGAGAGGAACGTATAGAATGGGAAAAATGGCATTCCGCGTTATGGCCAACTGAACGCCGTCCTATGATTGGTCTATTTCGTACCGGCAAGCCGTCCCCGCTGCGGCAATGTGTAATTAACATTAAAAAAAGCGTGCATTAAAGCGAGCATAAATTAACATGTGAAGCCGTGTGAATAGACCGAATGGACGTATATTTTTATTTTATGGAAAATATAAAACAGCCACAGCAACTAAAATTCGACCCGTAAGGCAACTCTTTTTCGTTACACATTCACACTCACGCACAATAATGAAGTGCGCATGGTAACGCGCATGCAAAGGGACGAAGAATAATAAACACCGGCGAATAAAATATGCGCCTAATAGCCGCACACTTTACGAGTATGAGAGTGTATCCTATCACACACGTTAGATGTCTAATTAAGATTTTTATTTAATGGCGGCTTTTCCCCCGCAATTCGAATGAGTTATGAGGCTAGATATTCGTGTGTACACGCACACACCACACCGAAACACACTCGAGTGTTTCGTGTGCAACATTGAATTCAATGTATTTTCGACGTGTAAAACGCCGTTAAAGTATTCAAATCCGTCGGATCCATCAAGCGGCGGATGGGAGACCAGGATATGTGCCGGGCCCGCCATTATTAAGACGTTTTATAACGCATAATGGTCTTGTTAATTAGGTACCAAGTTGTAATTAATTTAATTTATTGTAGCTAGTATGTGTTTTAATAACGCGGCTATCAAAGAGAATGATTTGGAGTTTAGACTGAAATTTCGCTGAAGAAAAATGCGCCCGCAACATGATATTCATAATTTTTCAAGCCTTAAATTATATTCTAAGCATGATTTTATAATACTTTATTATACTTTATGCAAATCGCGTATTTTCTTTGTAAAATTAAATTTTATAATACATAAATACTGGCAAGTTAAGTTTTAGCAATTTTACGAAAATTGTTTAATGTCAGCATTAGCATATTTATGTTGCAGTAGTATATATGAAATGTGCAACAAGCGTTTTAATTACTCAACGTATAATTTATGCTGAAATTTAATAGCCCGCCCGTTTCTTGTCCGTTTTCAACGCGCGTTAACTTGTACGTTTGTTTTGTCGGTTGGTTTCGGGATTATGTTGTAATTATTTGCATGTCAAAATAATTAATAAAACTCGTCACAACTTCAGCGAGAGCAGCTCTTAACTCAACTTCTTGCACACTTGTTAACTGCACCACATACGCGGTCGCGTCTCCCGGGTCTTCGGCTCGTATAGCAATTTTAATTGCCAGCTGTCAAGTAGGTGTTTTATGCACACACAGGTACGCCGGCGTCCCGCAAGGAGTAGCCGCGTTATTTTTTGCGCCAAGTTTTCAGCGTGTGCCAAAGTGCGACTCACGTCGAACGCTAACGAAGGAAGAAATTAAGCAGCGCCGGGAGCTCGGGACTCGAGTGTGTCGAAGAAGTGTCGGACGTATACTCATTATAAGAGTGATCGTCGATTGATGTGCATCAAAAGCCAGCTCTATAAAAAATATTTGCTTGATTAATTTGCGCGCATCACCTGCGAGCTATTTGCAATGAATCTTCTACAAACGTTTATTATTTTGACGCAGGTAGAAACGTTTTGACCATTTGATCATAGTTTTTATATACTTTGTCTTGATGTAAGAGATTAATGAAGTTTTTGTGGTGCATGTGTGGCAAAGGGCAAAAACATTCATTAGGGATCAATTTTATTGCAAATTTGTTGCTTCCGGAGGCGTGGCGCAGACGAAATTTCATGTGTAAAATGCAGAAAATACGTGGGTGCACTTAAGATAAACGTTTTCGACCTGTACGAAATAATGTGTGCCGTAGCAATCGCGGCAGAAGTGAGAAAAATAAAAATTTGCGCGAGCCCAGCACGTCGGGACGTAAACAGGGCGATAAATCACCGTCGGATGCAACACACCGCGAGTCGGCGGTAGCCGGTCGACACTCGACCCGTAAAGTCTTAATTAAGTATGAAATTTTTTCTGCCATCATTGTGCAATGCAACAACGATATTAAGCAGATATTAATTATGCACGAAATGCGTTTTTCGCCGTTCACGCAACGCTGCGCGCGCGCTGCACAAACGAGCGAAAAACTCTTTTGATGTGTGCATAAATCTTGCGCCGCACCAATTGCAGTGCTAATTGTTCATATTTACGATGTCTTCGATATAAATCACCTGATAAAAACGATTCTCGAGAGGATAAAAATTTGTGGTCCGTTAACAATCCTTAAAAACATCTCGAAATCGTAAAAATAACCGAGTGAAACCAACACGAAAAAAGCACGCTATTACACTATAAAGTTGATGCGAGATTAATGCATTATTCAGGAGTTAAATAAGCGTCGTTATTTTATGAATCACGCCCCGGTCGACATGCAAAATATGCAATTGTTAAATGCGAAACGAGTTTAAGTGCAATGCAAATATTTGCATGCAAAATGTTTCCATTTTCGGCACGGGATAAATGTGTATAATTAACAAATTTCCTCAATTACAAGTAATATGCACTTAAAAATATTTTAAGAGAAAATGATTTTTTATGTAAAATTTAAAATGTTAACGACATGGTTATCCGAATCCAATAAAACAGCTTATTTAAAATATTTCCTAGAGTGTTCGAACGTAAACATCAAAACATCATTTATTTAATTGATGATTAATTGCCGCCGATGGCAGTAAGCCGTAAAAGGCAGCTCTTTGCAGCTCTTTCTCTTGTCTTGAAAAACATCGCCTAAAACACCTGAACGTATATCTATAATTTCTCATACTTTCCTTCGATGACTTACTGCTATAACTTACAACTTAATACGCCTTAATGGTTCGTAACTATATCAAATAAATTAATTTATGAACTTCGACCATAAAAAGACGGCAATTAAAGCGCATTAAGTGCGACGTTTATCAAAAATGTAAATGCGCTCTCGTTAGTGGGGCCAAGCGCGGTGCGAAATACGAAAACGTCGCGCGCGCCTATTAAAAACGGAAAATTATCTCGAGAAGAAAGAAAAAACTTAGCATAAAAATGTGATTAACTATAATTCATTAATCGATCCGCGTCGTTTTGCAGTCCTTACGCCCGACGCCGATTTGCATAAAGACATTTAAGCCATAAGCTGAAGCGCGGAGTATCATCATCGCTTAATGCCACAACATTAAACATTAAACGCTTCGTCTCTCATCTCATCGGCTCGAGGAAAAAGTACGCAATAATCAGCCGCGCGTCGTCTTCGGACTGCCTTCGATGGGAAAGGGTCGACGCGCTTAAAACTCTCTATTAATTGCACGTTTCGCTGCGGCAGCGCGGGAAAAAACACTTCTTAAGCAAGATAAAGCTGAAAATTATTTGACGCGCAGGACTCATTTATTTCAGCGGCGCATCGCACGATCATGCATAATCCGCGCGCGCAGTGTTCACCACGATGGGCATGTGTACGCACGTTGTATAAAACTGTGTAAAGCGCATACAAGAGAGGATTGTGACGGTAAAGGCGCAGATATTGCCGTGCTGTACGAGTGTACAGTTACCGTTTGCTCGGCGGGTAATAAGTACTTACGCTGCGAGCCGGCATCGGCATAACGAACGACATAAAGTTGTAGTTTTTCCAGCGAAATCGAGTAAAATAAATAGGAGGAATAGAGCCGCGGCTAGATGAAGAGATTGCGCGCACCGCGAGTCCGCAGCCGCGCTTGTGTAAATTTTCACTGCGTGCATGCGTATCGTGTGTTTTATTGTGTACGTACGCGGTTGGAAAACATCGCAACACGGGAACACGGCTAATACCGTAACTGCGATTATGATCGCCAAGCTTGCGCTCGGAAAAATGCAATATATTAGATTTAGATTGAAAGTTAAATAAGCACTGTGCGAATAAATCAGGCCAGCAGCAAAACTATAAAAAACACTCATATAAATTATGATCTCTGATATACCACTGAGTAATTGTCCACAAATATTCACCTGGTTCATTGTTTCAACACACGTTCTAAATAAACCACGTGAGATAATATGAAACAGTTTCCTCAATGAATTCAAACTGACACTTTGTATAATCATGTATCTAAAAGTCTCTGTTTTACGTTTAAAAATAAGTTTAGAAAATGATTAATTCGCTTTTAATGCAGTGTAAAGCACATTTGTTTGTTTGTTAGCTACGAGTCCAAATTAGAAACACATTTTACACTTTGGTCAGATTATTAGTTGGAGCGCGATTATGTGAGGATGTTAGGAAAAGCAGATTATTGGAAATGCTCGTGCGTGTCCAGTCCGGTAAAAGTTTTGAGACTTCAGAGGGCGTAATATTTCTTCCACGGTGATTACACGAATTTACGACGCAAAGCATCTCGGTACCAGCAAGCGCGCGCGCCGGCAATCCTTCATGAGCTTTTCGACAGATTAATAGCGGGCACACCGCGTGTGTGCTCCTCGCAACCCGCTTTTGGCATTTCTCTAAACACCTTGTCGGATCATGAGCGCGACCCGATGCCTCCGCGGCGCATTAATCTTCACGCGCGTCTCGCTGACAGAGTCAATTTCGAAAAGCGTTCGTGTCAAAAGCTGAGCGTGCGCACTCTCAACTGATTACTCGCGTAACATCTTATTGCATTATAGTAACTGGTCATAGATGCTCAACGAAATTGCAGTAGTATGGCCTGCAACTGCTCGATATATCTTTTTATTGTCAAAGTTTTGTTTCATTTGCAGGATCAACTAAAGTCCAGGTGAACAGCAAGGCGTCCCGAGGGCATTGAAATGTTTGCGTACGATATAACCCACGACCAAAGTTAGTCGTCCAGATCTAAACATAATTTTATATCCGCATATAGGCATATGTTGTGCGCTCGACGTGTCCGAGTAAAAGTACATAAATTGTAATTTACGGGCGTGCGGAATGTTTTAAACTTTTTTCCGTTCGCGTCGAGGTGCCCGTAGTATACACGACCACAGCTGACCACCGCTGGACGACAAAAGCTCCTCCATTGAATGATTTATTGCACCGGAGCGCGTACACCTAGGCTATAAACGTGCGCGCTCATCCTTTGCCGGCAATGACCCTCTCTCGCCTGTAGCCAAAACGGCTTAATGTTAGCGCCAAAATAAAATAACATCTCGTTCGCACACTCCACGCATGACAACTATAATCGACGAACAACCGTGGTTTAGTTACTTTTTTGTAATTCTTACATCAATGCAAATATTAGTTTCTTTTTCTGCTCGAGTAAAAGTGAATTGACAAAACCTTGATAATTAAATGTCATTTCCACTGTTTCTTGGTTGCATATAAAGTCAAAGAAGCACACCGCTGGTTTTTATCTCCACACAAGATGAAATTTATTAGTACGTTTGACGAGAGGCGCGCGCTTGAAACTCGAATGGTAGTGATGGCTTGATGGTCATTTGATACGCGCATAAATTTCGCGTCCTTTATACTTTTGCGTCACAATATCTATGCTCATCAAGAGAGTGTGTGTGTGCGCCACGCGGTTGATGGATCAGCTTCGCGTTCGCGTTCGTGTCGCGCTTGATCTTTGCCTGTCGCGGCATTTCGAACAAATCTTCCTGCGACAGAAATGTTTTCTCGTCATGTCCACGCCAGCCGACTCATCTGCGCTGCATCTCCGCGGTGCACGCCGCACAGGAATGCGAAATGTTTGTCTTGCGTTTTGCATAAACGCGGAGAAAACAAGCCTCGCGTACAAGCGCATCATCAAACGCAACAACCGCAACGAAATTCAAACACAGGAAAGTTGGCGAATATCTTGAAAGGCCATCAGGCTACACGTGTTTTTTTCCTCGAGTATGTGATGTGTACACACGTGTCTTGCTGTTTATAATGTGGACACACTTAATCGTCGATCATTTGTTGAAAAAAGTCAATTTTTGCGATTTCGACAAACGCGCCGTGAAATAACCGATGTTCCACATAAAATAAAATCCAGCCCGTGCGCTGTTATGCGCCGTTGACACAGAAGAATAATAATACGCAATCATACATGAGATGAGATATGAATATTGCATTATTATCTTTATACCCGCCTCGTTTCGTATACGTGCGCGCGGCGCATTTTTCCCGCCGTCGATTTATTTATTATTCGCCATGGCAATTGTTGCCATCTCACAACGCAAACCTGTTTGTCCATTCCCGCGTCGTTATTCTAATAAAAATTGAAATGGCTTAGATTTATATGCGAATTGTAGGTACGTTTCCAACGCGCCTGAGAGGAGAAAAATTTACAACAACCGCAGATTCGCATACGGGGCCGCATTACGAAACGCGCTTTATGTAAACAAAATGTAAACAAAACGCTTTTTACGATTACGATTTCGTCCCGACCACAACCGCCGCTTTGTCGTTTAGTAATAACGCATAACACGTGCTTGCCATCGTCGTTCGTAAGACGTGAAATATGCTCACTGCACTTCACTCTCAAAGTGAATGCTGAATATTCTGCATAATATGCATCGAATGCTTTGCCAAATTGATTTGAAGTGCGCGCTTATCTCGTTTCGAGGCTGTTGCTGCTCGCATCGCCGCGAAATATTGCAATAAAAGATATCTTTATGCTCAGGTTTATTTGCCATTAGGAAATTAACATTAAACATAATGGAATATTATTGCAACATTGTTTTTTGAGCGGTTAATGCTCGCATAAAGTGTTTAAAAGGCATTGAAAACACCAAGCGGGTACAGCCCTGGAAGCTCTACTTTGCAGAACTTCGGACTATCGCCACGCGCGGCGCTGCAACAGTATACCGCGTTGAGTCGGTGAGTGAATCGCGTGTCCGTGCGGTGCTGCCAACTAGCGGTGAGCTTTGAACTACGCGCTTGCTCGTGGAAGTAAGTTTTGACTCTAAAACGCAACTCCACCTCTCCAAACATACCATGCGTTCGAGTACAATCGTGTTAAATACGATAGAATTTATTTTCGCATTGGACCGTTCAACACATTAAACTTCTAACTTTAAGTTTCTACCAGCAGTGCCAAAAAGTAATTTAGAGTAATTTACCGCTTGAAATTGTTATGCAATTTCTGTGTAAATAAAACACACACTCATGGCGCGAGAAAAGTTGAGCGTTTTAATTGATGCGCTAATAAAACGAAACAGACGTTTGTTTCGCAAACACAGGCATCCAGCAGCACTCACTTTAAACCGAAACTGAAACACCCAGCGCGAGCAGAGCCGCTCTCTCGCATTTTACGCGTCGAAATGTAAATACAAATGCAAAACGCCGAGAGCGGCTGGAAATGTTCCGACGCTTGGTAGAAGTGTTTATCATTTCTCGTCGCTCGTTTGCATTGCGAGCCCCGGCGTGTGTTTGATTACACGCGCTTCGATTGAGCGGAATGAAGGAAAGCACTTTACTAAATAGGCCAGAATGCATACATAATTAAAATATCGAATTCCAACTCTTTCTGAATTTCAGTTTCAGTTTCGATTACTCTATCAACAGAGCGCGAGCAACGCACCAGCACAGCGCCGGCGGCGGTGCGATGGATTTGCTCATCGTAAGTGGTGTTTGCTCAATTTGTTTGTCGAACAATTATACTCCAATAAAACTTCCAACTTCCTCTATTCGTCGATAGCTTTTTAGATATTTACGCGCGTATTTGTCTTTAATTTCAATTTCCGCCAACCGCTTTTGTTGCATATAGATTAATGCAAAGAAGCCGCCGACAGTTTGTCACTTAATTATCGGTTGATGGTTGGAATTCATCATGCAATTCAAATTTGCTTTATTATGACATATGACAGATACGCCTTCGCTTGGAATACAATTAAAATTCCCTTTGTTTCGCATTTCTTCGGTGGAAAGTTGGGCGCGCGCGCTTGAGCTTAATGTAAATATAAGCGGTGTGATCATACGTCGGCGAGGAATATGGGCGGCAGCACGACTCCAACACACACACAAACAAATGTATTCGAAATTTTCGAAATTGTAGTGGAGGCACAGAAATCTATTTGACGGATCGCGTGTGCGTTTCTTTCTTCTTCGCCTTCTTCCGCAACGCAATCTGCATACAACCACGTTCAAGATACAAATTTCGCATTTCACATCTCACATCTTATATCTCGCATCGCAAACGACGTCCGGAGATTGATTTTAATAAGAAGGCAGCGTGCAGCAACAAGAGGGGAAAAACGCACGACTTTCGTTAAGAGAATTTCGAAGCCTTCAACTTGTTTCCACAGCCTAATATCTAATGCTGGTCGGGGAGGCAACCGCGAGACAAGACGAGACAGATATGAGATTAGCGCGGAAGCCAGGACCTGTACTAGTCGATATTGAATTTGTTTCCCATATTCAACCCACGGTACAAAGAAAAAATCCAAAAAAACTTTCTACGTGCGTTTAGGTTGCAACATTTATGAAGCAAACCCACAAACCAAAGAACACAGGTAAAAGAAGAAATGAGAAATCATTTTGGACGAAAAAAAGTTCATAAATGTTAACTTACATTACATACGAAGCCATTTAAAATCCAACCATACCGAAATACGTACGATTCGGTACGAAAATGGGAATAAGGAGCCACCGAAACACCGAACACGACGCGTATATTAATAATAAACGCGAGAATGAATTATTTATTAATGCAGCGCGCAGGTATTTATGCATTAGTTACGAACGCAGCACATTCGAGCGTTACCTTTAAGGTGCATGTCGAGAGAAGGCGAAAAAAGCAGCGTCGACGATCGTGGCGTCGTTTTTCTTTAATTAAATGTCAATTTATATCTGTTTTTTCTCCATGTACACTCGAGCAACACTCATATTTACATTACCAACTCCAAAAAATAAGCTGGCGATCAGTATAATAACAAAAAAAACTAAAATATGTATGAAATGTAACAAAAAATTATTTCATGCTCGAATTGGAAATAAAAATAATTGAAAAATACCAAATAAAATTACATTCTTGTTTGTTCGCTGGAATCTTTTTTCGGCCAAATGAAAAAAAAAATCAATTGTTTGTGTAATTACGTTTCAAGCATCCAATTCAATGTTTAACAAGATTTATGTGTGTAGCAAATACAATTCATTAAGGCGCACACAACCCAAGCTAATTGTTAATCGTTCGCAGAAATCCGGAAGAGCACGCGATACATTGCGCGCACTCTGTGCTCACATGGCTCCCGACAATAATGAGAGTTTATGAAGCGTGCGAAGGCAATTAGCGCTTTCGTACATCTTAATATTGGCGCAAAAATGCGTCGAAAATGCGTTTCACTTTTATTCTCCATCAAGCGATGCTTAATTTAACGTGTTTCACTGTCTACGAGCCCATTTGTATGCAATCGCGTAATTTATTTTTGTTTCTGCAATGCTGAATCGCATATCGTAAACATGCCATGTTTTTCCGTAATTAATTCAATGAGCAGTGCTTTTTTTCGCGTTTGTGTGCAATTGTGAAAAGTGAATAGGAAGAATTACTGAAGCACAGAGGGAATACATTAAGTATCGCACACTTGTTAGCCATATCGTTAGCAAATATGTCATTAGCGGCTAATTATCGGTAATTACGTATCGTGATTGAAAGCCGTTTGTGAATTTTGAATCGTGTTCGTTTAAAAACGACCCTTGGAATTATTTTTCTGTGTCTATTTATTTCGAAAAGAAAAACACGCCCAATTTACACCCGGACTAATGATTATATCCTATATTATAAGTACCGGTATAATATACAAGGTGGTATAAATATTTTTTACGGAAATAAAAAAGTTTTTGCAATACTCGGTATTTGTACAGGATAGTTAGCATTTGCATGTTATTACGTAATTTGGAATATTAATGTGTTGCACGTTGAGACGTCGGGCGATGGGGGCTCATGCGCTTGCATTCACGTTCGGCAGATATATATATTATTCGATTATTCCTTTTTTTCCTCGTGCCCTTTGCGCGCGCCGTATAGTCGTGCCCAAGTTGCGATATCCAAACGCGTTCGGATTTAAATTGCATCGGGCAGTTAGCCGTCCGCTTTAATATTTAGTGTGCGTTCGCATTTAAATGCCGCGCGATGCAAAGAGCTAATTTTGCAAAATCGTCCGTCGACACGCATTTCGGACATTTGTTACACGACGTTAGACACTATTGCAAAAGGATGTTTCCACTCGCGCAGGCCATTCATTTTACCCGAGACGCTCGTCTCGCGCGCCGCCCCAGTCGTGATATGAAAATTTCCAAACCAAACCCAAAGACTTTGGTTTACCGGGCACAAAATGAAGAAAATAAAAAAAAAGCGCCGTGCGCGGAATCCGATGGCGCGATGGCGATAACTGGACTGACCGTTCGTGTGCATGCACGAACGAATTAACTCTTTCCTGCATTTCGTAGCGTAGCTGTTTTATTTTTTGTAATGCCTGTCTGCAACTGCGCCTCGACAACACACATTGTACCTGATCTGTTTTGTACGTGCAGTGTGCATCCAGTTTCTTTTGATCGTGAATTTGCCTAAAGGGACGTTGCTTACAACCTCACACACACACATATATATACAGGGTATACCCTCCTAATTACGCACATTAATTAAGCCACCTCGAGGAGAAAAAATCGTTTGCTTTCGGAATGCCATTAATAATTCATAAATCGGTAGCCTCGGCTATGCCACCTGACGCAGTGATTCGACTTGCCATCGACGATACACACCACAACGCTTCGATTTTTCAATCGCTTTCAATCGATCCTGTAAATACTGCACATTAAGCGCGCGCACCTCGCGGGCAATTTTAAATTTACTGGTTTTTAATAAGCCTCATTTTTCCACATGCATTATGCGCGCATTGTGTAATAACAGATCGCACCGAGACGTGCATGGCGCGCAGGAGCCTCGTCTCCGGCATTAATAATTGATTAGGAAAACGCTTACGTTGCGCGGCGTGCTTGCACTTCGTGTGGTGGTTACCGTGTCTGTTGATTACGATCGATTACCTCTTTTACCCGACCGCCGCAGCCACTCCATGCCACACATGCACGGCACATATACAACAAGATGGCGGCGACGTATTTTGCGTTTGATTGAATTATTGAATTTGTGTGCCAGCGACGTTTAATTTGCATACGGGTCTTGTATGCATAACACGAAATTATCTACAACTACTATACTAACATAACATATATTTTTCGCAATCGCAATCGCAACAGCGACGACAATCAAATAAAATCGCAAATTTACGGCGCCGGCGCCATGCAGAAATCGCCGCGCTAAAATTAATAGTCGAAGTTAATTCCATTAATTTTATGTGCGCATTCACTCGTGCGAGCCGGCCAACCCTTTGGCGGGCGCGGGGTCGTTTAATGACCTTTGATATCGTGCGATTTTCGCGTTTCGCGCCGGCTTCAAAGCGCGTGCGGTGCGCTTAACGTATGCAAATGAAAAGGAAGTGTCCCTTCGCCGCTGCGTGCGGCTGGCTATTAATTGAAAGCATAAAAAAGTGCACGCATGTACCGAATGGCCCAAGATGATGCAGGAGAGGTATGTAAACGACGTTGGAATCGTGTAAATAACACGTAAATCCCACAATGACCCCAACCCGGACGAGCCGAGAATAAAAATAAGAACAAGAAGGGTTCGTGGGATAGAGGAACCCGCATAGCAGGTGGTCCCCCTTGTAATCTACTTCCTTCTTGAGTTCGCCCCGGAAAGAAAGCCCACGGTAGGTTTATTCAAATTTGAAAAATTTTAAACAAGCCGCAGTTCTGGGCGATTTTTGCACGATATACCCGGTGAGTTATGGATGGTTGCTGTCGAAGTGTCCAAGAAGGCGCATCGATAACACATCGAAGCGTCTCGCGAGTTCACTACCTTTATATACCTTGGTGGTGAGTGAAGTTGAAGCGTCGCCCCGAATATAAACGACATACGCGCGGACCATAAATCAACGACGTGCCAGCATACTCTCCTCGGCGAGGATGTGTCGGCATGGAAGGGTAACGTCTCGCCCGATCCATCCGTGCGGGCATACTGTTTTCATTGTGTCGCATTCATGAATGCGCGGTGAACTCCAACACGGTTTAAAGGTAGTGTGTGTGTAGAAGTGTGTGCAGGCCAACAACCCTTTTATCGACGCGCCTTTCGCGCAGCCCGAAAAGAAGCACCGCGCGCGCGCGCGCTCCTTTTTCATGCAAAAATCCCAACTCGCATCGCCAACGGTGCGGAGCGGGCTCTCTGTATGCAAATTTATTAAATGCATTGATTACATGGAAGGATGGAGACCGGGTACGTGCACCGATCCGGGTGTGGAATTAATCGAAATTCAAATTCGATCGGAATAATTCGCATAACAATTACGCAAGTTACAAGTTATAGGTAGTGTTTTCCCAGCACCTCATATTTTCCCAGGTCTATATTTAAATGAGCGTCTTATCGATGCCAGAGGAAGAACCAAATTTGCATGCGGATGTGTGTTAGGTACGAAATCAATTTGTATCAATATGTGTTGGATTTTTGACGACGGGATTACTAACCATCTAAGGTTCCCACAGTGCAAAAAGAACGAAAAAAACGTTGGTCGGATTTCTTCGCCTTGCGGATTAATTTCAGTAAGCAAATTTCACGACGCCAGAAGGTAAAAGTTTGTCATCGTATAAAACGCGCCGCGACTGCATTTCTCCGCGCCACGCGGCGCTCTACTTATATGAATGCGCTTATGAAATTCTAATGCTCGCGGTGTGCGTTTCGGCTTTGTGGAAACGATTATTTGGCGAGATTAAATGCGGACGTGGCCGTGGCTGTGTGTGTGTGTGTGCGAGCATTAAAACATTCCAACCGGGGTTTTAATATCGCGGCCCGCAAAAGCCTTTGCCGCCGAAGAAGGAGCGGAGCCCGCGCCGCTGCACATCGCATGCAATGCTATCGCGCGAAAACGCGCCAAGGCATCCATGCAGAAGCGACCGCAGAGAAAACGCAAATATTTACGACGCAAAAATTTCATAATCGTAAGCTTTTTAATAAAGAACAACTCGTATTATAATAATGTCGAATGCTGCGGTACGCGCAGGAATTGCTTCGGCGCGGGAATGTCGTAAATTTTTAACTATTTGTTGACGTTTTGCAGATTTTAACCGTTTGGATTACGGAAATCGCATGCGTACCTTGCGGAAAAGAACACAATTGTTGGAATTTGTGAGTAATTAGCGGGGAAAACATTCTTACAGTCTGAGGAAATCGTCGAATACCATCTACATTGCAACATTTTTGCTATATCCACAACAAATGTTCTAAATTTTTGCAAAAAACTACTTGAAATTACAAAAAAACCAAGAAAGTTTATTTTGAGTTAAATGGAACAAAAAAACATATTTTCCGTTTTGTGAAGTTATTTTTAGAATTTCTTTCTGTTGATATTTGCACTCATTATGTCCTCGGTTTTTCCACAAACGAAATGGAAATTAAAGCGAATTAAAGCGGAGCGAGCAGTGGCCGCGTCGCGCTCGCAGAGCAAGAAAAAAGGGAAATGATGAATAAATTAGAATGGAAATTAGTGACGTAGCTACGCGCGCGCCGGCTCTTAATGCGCCCCGTGACGTCACTGCGTTGCGTCGTCGGCGGCGCGATGAACTTTCTCTTAACTTTCATTAGCAAAGAACAACCCTGATCTTGTCCAACTTTTTCATCGACCCGAGCGGACCGCGTGGCGTCGGCAGCGGCCACGGACCGGGTAACCGAGAGCGCGAGTACGCTCGAGCGGCGGCGGCGGCAGTCAATTAGTTGTAATTGACGCCGTCGGAGGGCTAATAAATGAACGCCGGCGAGAGCGGCAGAAAGCGGCGAGAAGGATGCAAGACGACGAGACAGGCGCACTCGGCGGCGCGTCGGAAGGATGCACGACGTTTAGTCGCTTAACGAGCAAGACAAGACGCAGGCAAGCTGGCGTAGGTCGGGGGCGGCCGCGGGAAATTAATTCGCTCAACGGCGGCAGCAGCGCAGAACGCGACGAACTTCATTAGGGAACGCTTCGCTGGCGTCTGCATGTGCGACGATGTTTAACCGGGTGGAAAATAATCAAAATCATGCGATCATCATCGAACGGTTGTGATTTTTTCTTCTTTTTTAATAAGCAATAATCTTAAAAATTGCATATTAAGATTGAATTTCTTATGAAAAGCATAGTAAAATAAAACGAGGACGAAAAATAGAAGACGAAGTAAAGTACTACATGTAATTCCGGGATTTGATTAAAAATCGTACGAACGAATCGCACATCCTGAATCCAATCAAAGCGAGCGCGCGAGTTGCTATCGGATAACTGCCGCCCCCCGGCGAGCATGTCGTCGTCTTCACTCATATCACCTCCCAGCGTTACCACCCCCGCAACGTATCACAAGCGCGAGCATCCCTCTTACAATTCCTTCAATTCGCGACTTGAGACGCGTTCGCATTCTGATCGATCTCAGGGAAAGAACGAATCTCGAAAGTATTTCGTTGTGCGCGGCGAAGTGTCAGAGCGAGCGCTAAAGCGTTTTGTCCTTTCCGGGCGGAATTGCGAAAAAGCGCCTCCTTCGCTTGCTAGTTTTCGGAAAAGCGCGCGGCGGCGGCAAGAAAACGAGCGCACACGTAGCACAAGGGTGTGCGCGCGGGTTGGGGGTTGGTTCCGACTGCAATGCATCCAATCTCGCCGACGCGGCGCGCTCGTGTGTCGCATACGTCACCAACCAGACGGATTTTATTGCATTTTCTTTCCATTTCCCAACGCAGGCAGCCAGCGCTCGCGTGGAGCAATATAAAAGATGGTCGACGTCGACACTCAGCTACCGCCGGGTTAGAGAGCTGGAAGCCTGGAATCGATGCCTGGCCCACCCATCCCGGGGATGAATGTGTGTGCACGCCGCCGCTGCCGCCGCCAAGCCTCGCCTCTCCCGGATTGATAAATTACGTAACGCACAGGCCGGCAGGAGAAAATTCCGCTCGCGTCAGTCCCAAAGCGCGCACAATATAACTACACACAATGATTGTAATGTAATCAACAATCAGGCGACGAGATGTCGTCGGTTGAGAGTGAAATGTTTAAGACGCTGGCATGCAAACCGTCTGTCCCGCGCGAAATTAACGACGCGCATTAACGTCAATGGATGGAAGTCGCGCGATGCAATTAGATGCGGAATTATGCGACATGCCGGAATGTTTACGTTCGCTTAAGACGAATTATTTCATGCGCAGACAATCATTTTGATTAGATCTATATATTTACCATCGCAGCAATATCATCAACACTGACCTGCAACAAAAAAAAAAATAGAAATCAAATGAACTCATTTGTAGCACAATAAATTAAAAATCTTAAGCGATACTTGTGAAACGTTGATACGCAACATAATGAGTACCATTTGCAGTCAAATTAAGTCAAGATTAGTACTACTCCACAACGATCGACAGCACACTTTAACTTATACGCCGCTTGCCCAAGATACAAGTAACGCATGCATACGTATTAGATGGAAATTAATCCGATGGCGCGGTAATGAAACAGTAGCGCAGCAGCAGCAGCACGATGAGGCAATCGCCGATGAGCGCGATATTAGATGCCGTTATCTGCGTATCTTAATTAGATATCATTAGAGTGATAGCGCACACAGATTTCGAGCTGTGCGCTGCTCTGCTTCCATCATCTTCGACAGAGATTATAAACTACTGCGGTTGGTGTCGTGTAATCAACATAATTCCGGTAGTAGACGAAGAATTCTAATCACCTGTTTCGTTCGCCACGGTGTATCATTAATTATACAATGTAAGAGTGAAAATTTTTGATATATTATGATTGTTAACCAAAAGAAAAATAGGTTTTTAATAAAAATATATTTTCTTCTTATTTGGAGAAAACATGTAAAACCAAATTTGGCATATTTGCTTGTTAGAACCATGTTCAAACAAATATTTTCCCTGAGCTAACAATGCATGAATTTAAATTGTTCGCTCCGCTAACAAGGCGCGCAATATTAATACAGCGAATGTTACATTTTTCTTATCATTACGTTAATCTCTCAACCCGCGATGCGATGCGTTCAGCGCGCATTGCGTTGAAAATAGATGCAGATTGTAATTGCAGGATTGATCAAAGTAAAATTGCAAATAAACGCGCATATCGCGCGCGCGCGGACGGCGTGCCTTTATCTACGCGATAGTAGCAAGGAACCTGCGGCTCGCGAAATTATCTCCGCCTGCGATCTGTAGGCGCGCGAGGAGTGAATAATAATGGCGCGTACAACAATGGACCGCGAGACGCGAGCAATTTTAATTAAGTTCACATTCCGATGGACTAGGCGGAAAGTATGCGCGCGATGCCGCCGCCTCTGCCGCCGGCCGGCGAGTAGGAGTCGCGATAATAACAAGAAGCGCGCCGACACAACGCGAGAAGACAATTGAAACGAGTTCCTCTCTTGCGGGTGCTACCGCACAAACAACAAGCAAGCAAGCAAGCAAGGCATCAATCTGCATCTAGTCTTGTCTCCTGTCGTGTTGTGCTGCGCGCAGGCAAAAAAAAAATCATCAACATTCAATCAAAACATGTTTACGTTGGCGGAATATTGCGTTTTCTTCTGTTTCTTCATCGCAATTTTATTTGATTCCATTCAAGAGATACCTTTTCGTATTCGTTTCATATCATTTGTCGCCGGCACGACTTTATTCCGCGCGTTTGTTGAAAATGTACATGGAAGAATGTAATATCGCGCACGGTGGCGGCAGTAGAGTGACGTTGTGAGACGCAGGCATCGCGGAAGATTGAGCAAGTCGGGAGCGCGCGCACCAGAGAAAATAACGCGCGGGCGGGCGTAAACGTAAAGCGATATTAAAATTGATTGTTTTTACGTTCGAATGATTTTTTAAGGAAGCGCAATATCGTCTCGCGTCGTCTAACGTCGCCCGTTCAGGCTTCACTCCACCGCGCGCGCGCTCCTCCACGCTTTTCCACCCAAAGAGCGCCGAGTCGAGTCGTTTATTCCGAATCTGCCGCTCGGCGAAGCTGAAGCTGGCTTTGCTTTCGTACGAAAACAAAAAAATACTTTCTGTGTACGACGGCGACGCTTGTAAAAAAGTACAAAAAACTGATGGGGGCGCATTCTTTTTGTCTTCAGGTGCTGTACCAGAGCGGAGAGATTCACAAAAAGGACGTGTAACGTGTACGAAGCGATAAAAATGCAGGGACAAAAACCGATGGCGGAAAAAATGATGCAAAAGAAATAATAAAAACAAGAAAAAATCATCATCCCTTTAACGCAGGGCGGGCCTTAACGAGCATAAAAATCTCCGAGCGATAAAATCTCTTTATGTCTAGTTATGTCTACTTCGCGAAAGTTGAGTTAATGTGGCCGTTCTCTTGCTCGCGAAGAAGAAATTGGAAATTGGAAACGATCGTCGCGAGAGGAGGAAAATAAGTATCGAGTGCCGCGACGTGTGTGTATATTAATCGACTCTTAAAGTAGGGAGTTTGCGAACTCGTAAAGCGACGTAAAGTTTAATTGCGTCGCTCGGCTATTATTTGCGCTTCGCGATCACGCTAACGTTCGATGACTTTGAGCCGCGGAGAAAAGGCAATCTGCACGAAATGTAAAAATACGACGATTCTACGATTCAACAAAAACGCTAAATTTTGATTTTTTTAATATTGAAAAATCTGCTTAGATGTTAGAAATGTTCGAATTCTAGTCGGATTAGACGACTCTCCTGGCTTAAATCCGTCATTAAATAGAGCTGAGGGCAAAGATCCGGCCATCCCCTCTTGCCGGAATCTTCGAGCACGCGTTGCCGCCGCCGTCGCCGCTGCCGGAACAATAGACGTGAAGAGGCACGTAAAAGACAAGGGCCTAAGGATGTGCCGAAGCCCAGCGATGCGCAACGCAACGTGAAGAAGCAAGAAGCAAAAAGAAAGCACACGCATAAAAATACACTGCACGAAGAGGGGTGCTCTTCTTCTTCTTCACAGCGAAATAAAAAGCGGAAGAAGCGGAAGAAAAAGGGACTTCTGATCCTACTCTCTCGGCGTGTATATTTTTTCTCTGCTGGTGGTGGATGCCGAGGGCAAGCAAGCACACTTGTGTCGAGTCTTTACCTGCGTGTCGTGTGCATGCAAGAGAAACGCAAAGAAAAAAAAAAGAAGAAAGCAACGCATAACGAAAGCTTCTCGTTGTTATAATAAGGGGTAAAATATGCTCGCTGCCAGCAAGATTCACACAGTTTCCGCGTGTACAGTGTGTCACAAAATTAATTATCTGTCAATTTCCAACCGAAAATAAAACTAAATTTTTTTAACAAGAAGTTTGCTTTATAATAACAAGATAAAGAATGAAACCACACCATAGGCGAATAATTGAACGTAATTCTTGGAGTTTTTAGGGGTAAAGTTCATGCCTGCACCCTGATTATTTGCACACGACGAACATCACGCGATTTAATATAACAGCTTACACCGAGGTAAGGTGATTTCGTTGTTTAAATATTTATTTCATTTTTGCTCGCGCGCGTTTCCCGGCGGCGCCTTGTGGAGGAACGTGCGGCGACATCGCGATATTAGGGCGCGCCGCCGTCTAATGACAACGCGACGCTCACATTCATGCATAACGAATGCGAGTGCTGGAAAATTATGCCAAATTATTCGAGCGTTTTCGAGGTGCGCGAGCCGCGAAATTATAACGAAACGCAAATGCCTAGCTAGTCCAACATGTACGGTTGTATCGAGTTAATATTTAAAGATAATTAGATGAAATTTAATCGAATCCATTTGCAGCCAGCGCGTAGTCGTCGTCGATGGTGGCGGCGAGCAAATCGAATATTCGAGCCGCGAGCAAGAAGAATTTCGCTCGCGATGGCTTATTGGATTTGTTTAGTGCGCGAATTCGTATTCGAAGGCAAAGTTGCAAATGTAAGTAGCTCGAGGGCGAGAAATAAAAATAAGTAACGCGCGCTGCCGAGTGCGGGAGCGGGACCCCGGCGACGGAAAACGCGGAGCGATGAATGAAGGAAATTGGTGCGCATTAAGACTAGTCCTGAAGTCAGCACAGCATCGACCAGAAAATAGAAGAAATTGAGAAAAAATTCAATTTTATATTTAAAATGTTACTAGATATTTTCATAAATACAGCGCGCCGAGGGTATTTTAAAATTTAGATTTTTATATTTTGTTCGTTTTGCGTAACAATGTTGAATATTCCATATTACAAGCGAAGAAATAACGAAGGAAAATTTACTGAATTTGCGCTGTGTGTGTGTGTGTGTGAGAAGACGTGTGCTGAAATCGAAAAACTGGGAGGTTTTCGCCGAGCTCACATCCCGGGCTAGCTCCACTCTGTCGGCGGTGGCTGGAGAATGGAAAAATGTAAATGCGAACGCTTTCTCCTGCACAAGCCGAACGAACAAGCAAACGTTGTTGGGAAGAAAAACGCTCGGCGAAAATAAAACGATGAACATATCCAATAAGGCTTTAACCTGCGGGGAACAACCGGTCGTCTAGGCAACACACGGGTGGCGCGCGCGAGCAGCGTACATAGCTATAACCTCGTTTCACCGCTAGCGCCGCCGCCGCCGCCACCACCCGCTTCGACGACGACGACACAATTGTTTGCGCTCTCTCTCGTGTGTAGCGCGCGAGAGCTAGAAACGCCGCCGTATTTTACATATCAGCCTCCGCCCCCCGAACTTTTTTCCCGGCGCCTTCGAAGAAAGACGTTCGTCGAGGACGAAATATTTGCATTGCATCAGCCCGCCAGGACCTGCCCAGGGGCTGCGTGTGTTTAGAAGTATATATATTTCTCTGTGTGTGAGTGTGTGACTATGGCGGATCCAATTCGGGCGCGATTTTTCCTCGAGTCAGCAAGTCGCATTTCATATCTCAGCACTCATAATGCATTCTCTTTTTCGCGAGGATTTCCTTTATATGCATGGATACTTATGTGTCGCATAAAATCAAAATTTTCTTGCGCGCCTACCCACCGTCGGAGGTTTTATATTCTCTCGCGGCTTTTTTTCTCTCAGCAATAAAATGTAAAATAGAAGACCCACATAGGCCGTGCGCCGCGACGCGCACAAAGAAATAAAGATGAGAAGGCGTCGCGCGAAATTGTCGAGCGAAAACATCAAATAAAAACAGGCGCGCACAAAGGAAATAAGGAAACCCGAAACCCACCTAAAACTTCCAAGCCGAAGACATTTTCTCCGACGAGATAATAACGCGCAATATGAGGAGGTTGTAAAATTTTCCACAAAGACCGTGAGGTGTGGGCGTGGGAGTCATCAAAAATGCTAAAATTATTGTTCATCTTATCGCAAAAGCCCTGCGTCATCATTTCAAAGATTATTTGCGTTTTAGTATTTTTCTTGCGTTTCTGGCATTCAAAATGGCGGAGTGTGCGTGGTTTTCGGACGGAAATTCTTTAATCCAGCACACGCATGTTTTTCCCGGCGCGATTTTCTCATGTGTGTGTCGCGCACACTCTCTCGATGTCTTTTCTTTTCGGCGGGGAGCAGTAGGCGCTTCCTTTTGCCAAGAGGACAGCGCACGGGGGGTGGAAATAGGAAAACGCTTCGCCGCGTGTGTAAACATATCGAAACTCCACCCTCCACACGCGTTCCCGTTGGATTCCTTGGAATTTTTCTTATCGGCCCGGATTTCCCCCCATTCGCGCGACCAACCTGAGCTCACGCACGCAAATCACAACCCAAAGAAAGCAACATTTCCCCCAAAAATTAAATAAACAATATACAATCATTTTATATAATAAAAAATGATTAGCAATGATTATAGTAATGGTGATGGTGATTTACCTTCGTGGAAAAATTATATTCTTCACTTTTGTACTTTACTTTAACGACTAACTTTCGTTAAGCCGGGCCAAATGTAAGTACTCCGAAAGTTGCTCTCCTGGCGTTCGATACTCGAGTGCTTTGCATCCCTCTCGCCGGTCGCGTACATACATTACAAAGTACAGCGCACGGAAATATGTATGTGGGTATATTTCGAGGCGCGACGCGAAAAAACGAGCGCGAGGAAAACGTTTGAGCGTCGTTTCTGCGAGTGCCGGCGCACGATTCCGGCCGTTATCTTGCCGTGGGAATGACGTCTTCACTTATGTACTTCCCGCCGCTGCCGCCTCTGCCGCCACCACCAGTCATCCAGCCAGCCAGCAAGAGTGCATTAAAAACTTGATACTTTTTACACTCCGCCGAGTAACGTTAATGGACTCTTTTATATCGCATAGGAGTGCGAACTTGCTACGAGTGCAGAAGAGAACTGCTAGAAATGTATAATATTCGTATCATCATTCAAAGCTTGGTGGAAAATATTTAGAATTTTTATTAAAATTAAAATTTTAAATATTTAATTATTTATTGAGAACACTCAATATAAAATCGGGTGGCAAACCTGACAACTACTAAATCTATGCGAGGTTTTCGGTGTGCACGACGTACGACGATCATCATCATCATCGTCGTCATCATCATGATGCGCCTCCGCGGAATCTCGCCAACCCGCACCTAATGTGTTCGCCACGTTTCGCATTCATCACGAAACGACCACCGCGCACCTCCATCACCTCCGCGCACACAAAACACCTTTCCATTCCCAGCCAGCACCACACATATCAGCGCAACATCTGAATTCGACTCCCAACATTGTCCCGGCGTGCATCCGACAAACACGAAAATGGTAAATCGATATTTTTCAATAACGATCGTGCGAAAGATTGCCAACAATGATTACGCGCATTATCGACTCGATATCAGGTACCTTTTTCAAACAGCAAAACATGATTATAATGATCATAGGTAGCAGTGGCCCTAGAGGGTTTAGGTACTGCCAGCTAGACGTCATCAGTGGGAGCCGTTGTGTTTGATTTAAATATTTAAATATGTTTGAATATGTTAAGCACGTCGGATGATGGTGAATATTAGGCGAGACGGTAATGAGATGCAGAGGTGCAGGCAGAAGCCACCAACGGTTCTATATAGCTAACCCTTTCGTGCATGCCTTGGACGTGAAGCGTCAGACAAAATGCAAAAATTATTCGCGTGCTCGTGTTTGCACACCCTTAATGCGAGCCACCGAGCGGCGTCAGTCAACAAGCATTCGGGAGGCCGACGTAGGGGAGGTCGAAAAGGTTAAACGCAATTAGAACGCAGCGCCCGAAAAAACGGAAGCTCACCGGGTAGCAAACAGTTGTACGAAATTCACGGATCAGTAATATGCAAATTTATCATGTGCAAACTCAACCGTCCTAATCCCATATTTTGAGAATATTGTGTTTTGAAGATTGCAGCTCAAACAGAGAAAAAAAAATGGCGTCCCAGGAAAGAAAGGAGCACCAAATTCGGCGTACACCTAAATTCCACATAAAAAGATATATATTCTGGAAGGACTGGAAAGAAAACCGCCCAATCCAGTGAGCGCGCTCGTGCTCGCTTAGTGCCTGGCGACGGTGGCGGCAGCGACGGCTGCACACAGAGAGTAGGTGTTCGAATGTGAAGTATTGATGACGTTGAGGGCGCTTGCGTGCGCGTGCCGACTGCGACTCTCTACCCCGTTTAGCAAAGGCGCGCCAAAGCGCTCGCAGCTGTGTGTGCACATGTGTGCGCCACCCCCAAGCGCCGCGCCGGCAGAGAAAACGAGCGAGAGAAAAACGAGCACACCACCATCCTCCACCAGCGGCGGCACGGCGTTTCTCTCTAGTATTTTTCATCCGGGTGGAGTCGGCAGAGTCTCGCGCGCGCTGCGCGATCGATCTAGGGGGTGTGTAGGCCGCTGCCGCCGCCGTCGGCACACACATGCCGCCTCCGCGCGCGCACCGCATACATGTGCGCTGCGCGTCTTCCACTCACGTCCGCACAAAAGAAATCACCTCGCGCGCTCACCATTTATCATAAGACGTCTTCGCGCAATTTCCAACAATGCCAAGAATATAAATTTACTCCGAGCGCAAACAAACAAAAAAATAAATTCCGAACAAAAAAATTAAACTCCAAGCACTTTATGTAAGTTTTCCCCTCGATTTGATGACTGAAAGCGATGCACAAATTGCTCGTAGCTCGTAAAATCCACAAGGATGAACAAAACTAGCGTCGAGCGTCAATTGATGAAATTCGGGGGTGGTTGCAGAACAACACAGAGCGAGCGAAAGCAGCACAACGTCTCGCTGCGAGGGTCGCGATGCTAATAAGCCAGACCGTCGACGCGAGCGTCTTAATTGCGAACGGCGTGGAAAACGGGAAAGTGGGCCAGTGACCCGCCGCCTCGCGGCCTTGAACCGCCCTCGCCCGACGCTCCCGGAGGTAATTAAGTACAGCGTCGCGCGGCAGGCTAATTGAAGGCTCCCGCGCGCACTTCTCTCGTCTCACTCCCACCCTCGCAACGTAACAAAGCACGCGCTCTTTTCTTACCAAGCCACTCGATTTCCATGCCGGGAAACTCGGGCTCGGCGCTCATTTATTAAAAAACGCGGCGTGATAAAGAGAGAGCGCGCGCGAGTAAAATCCTTGAGTACTGGGTCACGAGGGGAATAATGAGCGCCGAGCGAAAAGTAAAAGAGGAAATGAGGAAGGACGCGAAAAGTCAAGGGAAAGTATTTTAAAGAGTGAAATTAGACAGAGTTGTGGCAGGTCGCGCTTCGCATCCCTCTAATTTGTTTCCCAGTTTGTTTCTTTAAGCGTCGCGCCGCTTTTTTAATTCATTACCATAAACATAACCTAACCTAACTTCTTGATTCAATGAAAAATTTAATATCATTAAATATCTACATTTACGAATATTCAACATTCAAGGCAGGATTTTATTTGCTTCATCCCCTTCTTTTAATATAATATTAAATTTGATTCGACTTTTTATAAAATTTCATTTTCTTCAATTTCCTCTCGCGCGGCAATAAAATTCGCCATTTTAGAAAACGCTCTCTCTCCGTCGCCGTGCGTGCCGGAGATGCAAACACATCGATTTCGATCGTTTTCCGCGATTTTCCTCAGCAGCGCGCCGCCGTCACTATTCGGCTTTCTTTCTTTAGCTCCGCGGCCTTTCTTTATTTTATGTACGCGCGGCACGTGTCGGAGGTGGTGTGGCGTATACATAGAGAGGAGAATCGGGCGACGGAGGCGGCACCAACCGCCGACGCGTATCGTATGTGAGTGTGTGGAGGGCGGACAGTTTGACGAATGCTTCCCGCACCCGCCGCGCTCTCCGCGAAGAGACGAAGGAGAGGCAAAAATAAAGTAAAACGCGGAAAATCCGGATTTGCTTTCGGCGGCGGCAGCGGCGGCGGCGCTGTGTGCCCGCGTCTGGTTATTTCCTTATTCTTCGCCGAATTTGCTATGCGCGCAAAGCAAAATAACCATCGATCACGCTGCCGCGCGAGGAGTGGAAGCGTGTGTGCGCGAGAGTGTATGCAAGAAAACGCTTCGAGAGGAAAACCTTAAAAATTGCCTTTTGCCCAATCCTTGCTAAGGAGCTTGCACGCGCATCACATCCAAGCTAGAAAAAGACAACGGCGGAATGGATTTTCCTGCTCGTTCTGCTTTATCGTATTGAAGACACTCAGATCCGATCAGGGATGACATGTTTATGGTTAATGAGAGAAAATGATTGTTGGATTTAATAGGTTTTCGCGATTGCGCGCGATGAATATACTCCTACTCCTATTACTACCTATAAAATACAATGTTATATAAGGTGGAGAACCCTCTTACGGGTCATAAATCATTGATGAGAATCTTAAATAAATTTTCCGAGAAGAAAAAAAACTTCACATAATAAAATGTATGTAATCTCGTATGATTTTGTATCGAACACGAGTAAAATCCAAAGGATAATAATGAAATTATTGATTTTCTACCAAATTAGGGGTAACTCTCGCGTTCGAGGACTCGCAGGATGCCGTAACAGCGCACACGCACACACCCTTCAAGCCTTGGGAGCGCAGGCTGAGCGCGAACATATTAAAATTTTAAGTGGATATTTTTGCGCCGTGAAAGGACACATAATGGAACTTTTTCCACGTTGCTACGCGCCGCGAGATTTATTCGCGAAAACTTTGCGCGCCCCAAACAACACACATGAAAAGCAGTCACATGAAAAAGACTGCGCGCAAAGAAGAAGAAGAACAACAAAAACATACGTCCGTTTCGACCCTAAATTTTCAAAAAGAAAACTTGAAACATTTCCAAGACCTGCAGAGCAACGAGAAGAGAAAAAATCGCAAACAAAAAGCCAAGCAAGGAAAAGAATCCTTCGAAAACCAGTCACATGTTATTATTATTAATCGTGCGTATGGAAATTTTCCGCCTTCAGGAAAATCTTTTATGTTTTGCATCCCCTAGAAAACGTAAAAATTCGAGTGTGATTTGTGTGCCGTAGGTATCGAACAAGTAAAGAGGAGAAAAAAAAACGAACGCACTTTGATTACAAAAGAAAACGAGATGGTCCCGCCTGATGGGGAGGCGGCTGGATAGCCAGAGTTATGAGTTGAGCGGTGAGTATAGGAATATGTCATTAAGATCGATAATATGCGCCGCGGGGGTGAGCGCGGCCCAGACGCGCCTCTTCATGCACGCTTCCACTCGACGCCGGTAGGAAGAGCGCGGGGGCGGCAGAGGCGGCGGCATGACAATAAGTACTACTAACCGGGCGTTAAAGGGAGCGCTACAAAGGATATTTAAGAATACGACACGTAGAATATTCCGATTTTTAACAGAAAATATTTTAATTATAAAAAATAATTTGTTGCGATAAATTATTTCAGTCTTAATCCTGTGTCTAAACAAAATAAAATAAAACGTAGAATTTTATTTACTCGGTTTTTTGTTTCTCTACTTTTTTTTGTTAACATATTGTATAAAATTTGAAAGTAAGCATGAGAGAAATGAAGAGCAGTGAACGGGGGATGAAGTAAAAATATGAAAATGAAGCGCGCACGGCCGGATGACAATAGACTATGGATATGTCGCGCGCGCGAACCGCGGGGTTTCTCTGCGGCGTTCTGTTTTATTTTCCTCGTTTTTCCCCCCGAAGCGCGTCCCCAGACTCCCACCGGGCGGAGCGCGAACTCGCGCATCAAAACATTCAATGCCTTCGAATGCTCACCAGAGCCCCGCTGCCGCCTGTCGCTCCGTCGACGGATTTCAATTTGTGCCACGTTGCACGGAATTATTGTGATGGATGCTTAATATGAATCCCGGACACACAAAAAACCCACACCTCCAACATTCGAATATTGCTCACTACCCCGAATAAATAAAAATGCATAAAATACCACGCGAATAAAATAAAAATTACATTTATCGTTTTATAAAATTTCGAAAAATTCAAGTTTTATATAAAAACAATAAAAGTTTTAATTGTGAATAATAACAACCCTGCATCCATGACATGGTGCTTCATTGATTATTGTGCATGTCATTCGCACGCGCTCAATGTTCGACAATACTTTCCCGGTTGTATTGTTACAGCAGGCAGCGTGCACATACGATTCCTGCAAACAGCGCAAACTGTGCAAACGCAGCGTGAAATCGCTCGCGAGAGAAAAAAGCAAACGAACGCAATGAACACGCGGAGGGTAGGCGCGCTATTGTGCGCGTTGTAAAAACAACGCGCCTCCACTTCTCGTGCAAGCGCACCGAGCGCATTACTTAACGAGCGCGCCGAGTTTTATTGTGATTCCAACGACACGCTGCGCGTCAGATTAAAACAAAGCCTATCGTTTTTAATTATGAATGATACGAGCTTTTTCAAACCCGACGAAAGACGAAAGAAAAAAAAATAACTGATTGTCAGCGACTCAACGTACGTACACGGTGTTAAGAGGTTGAGTGCTGCTGAGTGGATGGCTGGGTTATGAAAAAGAGTTTGCACATGCATACAAATTTGTGCTGATGTGGCAATTTTTTTATTGCCGCACATCGATACTACTGTATCAGCGCATTAGCGAGGGTCGAGTACCGTCTGCAAAATTTTGCGGTAGCGGTTGCATGTCGTATCATCGCAATCTCCGTGGGTAAGCAATCGTGTAAAGAATGCTTCATTCATTTAGAAGCACTTCATGTCTGGATATTCCGCTGCGCCAGACAATATTTGCCTGCAGAATCAAAATTTAAATATTTTTTCATTAAAAAAAATCTAAAAAAAAATGTCTTGTGTGCATTGCTAATCACATTGATTGGAAAATAAAAGTCTGATGTACGCACGTGTCGCGACACGTTCTACTTTTCATTCGCAATTCGGTCCGCTGGCGCGCTGAACGAGTGCACCGGTTAACGAATGCGATCGGCGGCCTAATAAATTAAATTAAATCGCGAATCGATTGATAGTTGCAGCATAAAAAAAACGCGGCGGCAATAAATCAACGCGATAAAACTATCGTCGGGCGCGCGCGGCGCACGCAACCGCGTTTTGTAATTGCGGAATGCAATTCCGCGCGCATTGTGTGCGGAGCGCGCGAATTTTCGCATAAATAAATAAATTGCGCTCAAGCGCGCGCGGTGCTGGAAGCAACAAGCCTCGATTATTTTATTATTTGAAATTCAATAAAATTTCGGTTGCTCTGACAATCGAGCGCGAATTCATTCATTGATGATTGCAAAAACTTCTGCCTACACAAATGCGCAATTTATATTTACGTTTTTAAATAAATTTTAATTTCTAATCAAAATTTAACTTTTATCATCACCAGTAATTTTATACTTTTACCGGTTCATTAAACTGTAATAACAGCAAATTGTAAAGTGTAAGTTGAAAGTCGGATTAAACTGGTCCAAAGTAAAATAGAATCGTGATTAGAAAAGCGACAATTTTAGCAAGTGTTCCCGTTTAATAGCCTCGCCAGCCAGATGCATAATAAACATAAAACGAAGCTTTTAATTGTTATTGCGTAATTAACACTTGCACAACTTGCGTAAGCACTAACAAAATTTAAATATACTCAGTGATGTGATGTGATGTGAATGCACAGTTTTAAAACTCGCAGCGATTAAAATTAAATACCATCCACTAGTGTATCATAGATCAAACTTTTCAAATCGTTTCGGTACACACATTAACAAGGATTTGCGCTGTACGCAGTACAAAACCGAACATGCCAATATCGATAATATATCGATGGTTAAAATGTGGGCTCGTACGTATTGTCTGCGCACTTCAACGGGACAATAATAATCCGGATCGAGGCGATCATCGGCGAAACATCGCCAAACATAGCAAACAAACCGACAGAGCCCTCCACCTCCTCCAAGCCGCATGTTACACGCGTGTTTTCGGTTTCGCTCGGGGGGCGAGAGCAAGGGGCACCCCGATCACCACCAATAAAGCCGATCAGGGCGCAGGCATGCACTTGATATTGATATATGTCGATAGGTATTTATAATAAACCGATCGCGGCATTGTGCGCATTGTGTGCCTCGAATTTGACGTCGGGGCCTCAGGTAGTGCAACATTTATAATGATTATTGTTGCCGCCGTCAAACGCTGGCAAGTCGAGAGTTTCTAGGGTTGTCTAGTGCTAACTAGGGATGACTTTAGACCTCTAGGGGGATGTTAAAACGCGTCTAACTAGACTAAAATAGAGTCGCATGCTGTTATCCGATTTATCGATGTCAAAGTGTCGCATTATGTGTACGTTTTTACACAATACAACTTTATTCCGGAGGGGTTATTTACGAGCTTTGAACATATATCATAATATTACACGCAATTTTTATTTATTAAACCTTATTATTTATTATTTACCCTCCAAATCAATCAAATTAAAAAAAATTGATAAAAAAAGTAAAAATTTTGTTTTAACTCGTCGTAAATAAAAACTAATTAAAAGCTCCCGATGCTCCTAAAAACACTCACATTCCATACACGAGGAGTTAATTAATTAATATCTATCTGCGTGCCGCATCAATTAATTTATTAGTCAATTTATTTCGGCGTATATGTAGATTAACCGTGCGCAGCAGAGAAGGACGAAATATTTTAAGCTATTTTAATTAATACTTCGCTCTGTGAGTGAGCTGCTCGTGTGCCGACTCTAATAAATAGCCGCGCTAACTGCCGCGACTAGTGCAGCCATTACGGGCACATGTAACTATTAGGCTGCGCCACGGTAAATAAGAGGGTAGTGAAATTGCCCGCATTTTTTAATCGAGCCGAACGTTTAAATGAGCGCGCGGCTCATTTGCCGAGCGCGAGAGTCAAGAGTCAAAAGCTCACACGAGCACTATGTGATTCTAATAAATTTACCGATTAACATACTAATTACAAACTGTTCCCAGAAAAACCAGTATTGAAACATTTTAAACATTTAGAAAATCCACGATAAACTTGATATCTGTTTGATTTTTGAACCTGTATCATTAGTAGCTTATTAATTGCTGCATTTTTTCCAACATCAAAGTCAAAGAATTGATTTAATTAGAATATTCTCAATTTAAACGTTTCGCGTGCAAATCGCCAACATAAACGCATCCGCTTTGAGATGAAAAGGCTTGCGGCTTTTGCGCACCGAGATTATTTACGCATACTAAGTCTAATAATCGCTATAATTATAATTCTGATAATGTCCGAAATGAACGTTTGCGCTCTCCCGCCGGTCAATTAATTACCATCGTAGTATTGAAGCTGGGAAATCATAACTTCTTATTAAATCAGCATTAGTATGTTAATGAATGGCGGCGGCATGATTTAAACGCATTTCCTTGGTGCGCAAATTTTCAATTTTAATAGCGGTGTGCGTTGAGAGCGTCGTCGACGAGTGAAGTGAAATTAAATTTATGTAACACAATAGAATGTTCGCTTTGTTCTAATTTTACGCACATTTTACAACTTGGAAATGTTGCATTTTCACGTGCGGCATTTGTTTGCACGCATGTTTCATGTCCCCGCAGGCATTTATTTTAATCGTCGCGCCACTGTTTGAACTCATAATACGCGCACTCCGGCATGCCGCCGTTTCTGGAACGACTTTCAAAGCATACGCGGCGGCGCTGCACTTGCGGCCGAAGAGTGCACGCGCACGCGTTTATATCTCCCGCGAGATGCGTTTTTCTCGATTCGAGAACTTTTGAAGAAGATTTACGCGCTCCGATTATGCAGCGCGCGCGGATAAAGTTAGCGCAGCGGCCAGCTGCTCGCGTGCGTTCGCAGACAAAGCTCGTCGAGCGGTCCTAATCGGCGCTGACATATTTCGGAAAATACTTCTTGGCCAACCCGGGGCCATCTAATCTATGTTTTCCGCTTTGAGGTGAAGTCAAAAACTTAAATTCAGGGCTGATTTGAAGATTAGAAAATCAATCATTTTGAAAACCTTGGGTTAAACCCATAAGAATGAAGATAAATAACACCGGTGCATGTTTATATAATATTTACATTTTTTTAGGTGAAGATTTCCCAAAGTCAACCCCTAAAGGTATTAGTATAAGATGTTGAAAGGCGATATAAGATGGCAGATAATAGCAGGTCGACACAGATGCTCGAGTAGTGATTACGTCGAAAACTATTTCATCGCGGCGGTAAATCAAAACATCATTTGGTGTTCGCGCGCGCGCGTCGTTGAAAAGCGGCGTCGTTTGGTGAGTGTGCATGCGTCGCTTAATTGAGAAATTTGTCCGTTATCGCCAAGGTGCATCGCGGGCGCACTCTCGCAGAAGCAGCGAAGATGGAGCGCGTCGATTAGGCGACGAAAACGAACTCGACTTTATCTTCCAAGAGACCCACACTGCTAGCTAGTTTGTGCGGCGCTG
This sequence comes from Dalotia coriaria, assembly GCF_025399875.1. NCBI lineage: Eukaryota > Metazoa > Arthropoda > Insecta > Coleoptera > Staphylinidae > Dalotia > Dalotia coriaria. Next base: position 12,372,057 of record NW_027045448.1, read on the forward strand.
TGAATAGATTTATTTGTTTACGCCGCGTGCGCACTTTGGGTTTAACTAATTTCCAAATTAACAAAATTCTCGATGCGAGCGCATTTTTCACCGCGAGCCACGGCCCGGCGTTAAGAAATAGACCGGAACAGGGCATGATGAAGATTGATGGACCGCGCCCTGACCGCTGAAAATAACTCGCGACTCTCTCGGCCCAGGCGATACGCGTGTATGTGTAGTGTGTAAGTACAAGGCACGCGAATGCGGAGGCATGGAAAATAAGCAACGCATGCGTGCACTAAAACTCTTTTGATTGAAATATCTCCTAAACCAGGATAATCCATTTCAAAACTTTTTACAACACAAGAAAAAAATGCCTATTTTTAATGATAGAGTGTCTGTTATGAATCAAAGAATTAAGTTGGCTTAGTAAGTAGACTCTACTCTACTCTACTCACAAGACAGATTTGTTGTTTTTGATTGAGTGTAATAATACGATAGCTAATTAAAGACATCGATGATGCAGTAGTGATGCAGTGCGCGCTCTCGGAAGATCAGAAGCTGCAGCACGCCGCCACAGCTTCTGCTCAGCATCAACTCGACTTAAGTCAACTGCTAAGCCTGCTCATCCTCCACGAAGCTATTATTACGTTGCTAGTGACCTCAACTCGTCTTCTAAATGATGCACAACACAACAGAAAATAAAAATTAAACTAGTTGCAAGTAGCTTCAACATTTTGATTTTGATTTTGATTTTCATTTTTATTTTGATTTTCTATTACTTGGCTTTGCTTGATAATAATTATTAACTGACGGATGGCGGATGCACGTACGCGTACTCAAAGCAATGCGTCGCCGTTGCGTACGCAGGTTGCATACCTGCCCACGATCGGCGAAAAGGGTTAACGGCTATCCGGCGATCGATAGGCAAATGGCTTTTCGTTCGCATTCTCGCAGCGTACGCACGCATGCGACGACAAACGCATTGTGGTGGCTGGCGGCGACGCGTGTATCTGATGCGCGCGTAATGTTGCATCTTGCATCAGAAGCATGCACTCATCGGCTTCCTGTACCTACTACAACAACGTCTAACAAATGAATAAATTCACAGCGTATTTCAGGTTCAAAGAGATATATGTATGCGGCATGCCACATACTATTATATGCATTATTATTATTGACCGAAAGCCATTGGAGAAAATAAGAAAAAAAAAGAGTTATTGACCGCGGGTGTATTGTATGTGCGCGCAACAACCTCAAGCCTCGAGCCGAGTTGTCTTTTCTCTTCGCGTGGACTTGGACTTGGGCGCTTTGAGGTTAGAGCACACAAGTTGGGCGAGGCTACGGAGCGCCCGGCGTGATAACAGGTGGCTATCCCACGGTCCACTACACCTGCAGCGCTTCACCTGCTTCACCGAGCTTCTTGTTGTTCGATTTTGGCGTGCCCATGCCCACATCCAAGGCGCATGCATTACGTTGCGCGAGCTTAAAGACTAGAAATGTTCGCTTTTATTTATTGGCCTGTTTGTTTCGTAGGATTACAAAGAAAAAAATTCAATGCGATTTAATATCAAATTTAATACGCCCAAATAAATTTCGACGTTGGCATACAAATCATAATCAGTAAATCCACGTACAAGACCTCCGCGTTTCCGAGTTAAAGCCGCGTGCATTCGACAAAAGCACACACAAGATATATTGGCCATGTCATTAGAAACAATCGGGCACATTAAATATAATTTCGCATTGTCGAGTGTCCGAGCGCACTCACAATGCGCGCGCCAGCAGCGGAAACAGCGCAAAACGCGCGTTCGTATACGCGCCACCAGTCTCGTATCTATACGCCGAACGAGGCGCACATAATTGTTATTATTGTTTTATGGTATCGCTAACTATAGAACCGGCGCGCAAGAGAGTCGATGACAATGCCGCGTATGCACCGCGAGATTTGCGCCGGGCGCGCGCATTCTTTCGCCTTTCATTGTTGCGAAGCTCGCGCGTCTTGTTCGCGCGCGCGCTCCATTGCGCCTTTGTTTCGCGCACGCCTTTGTATAAGTGTGTGTTAATTTTTTTCTCTCCGCTGGAGAGCGAAAACAAAAGATGCGGACGTGCAGCGGCCCTCGGGGTCAGGAAACGCTGCAGAAAAAGCGTCAAAATTAGCGAGAAAAACAAAAAATTCTTCAGACTGCCACAGCGCAGGAAATCGCTGTTTAATTTACGAATCGTGCACCAATAATGTTATTTTCGCAAAGGTTTAGTTTTAAATCTGCACACGCAAATTATTTTCTTTTTTATTTTCGGTGAACGCAAGCGCGAAATGATTAATGAACTTTTAACGCATTTTAAAGCATTTAATGTGCGCTAAAATATCATCATTAAGAGCCTGGGTGAACGCGCAAAGAAGCGAAGGGAAAAGGACACGAGAGCAAAGATCACGGCAATAAATTACGAATTAGCGGCGATTTGCAAGCATCATTTGTACGCTACGAGTATTTATTCAATTTTATTGCTGCACATTTATTTGATTTTCAGTTTTTACCAAGTAAAAAAACAAAATTTAAAAAAATGCTACTGATTTTAATAAAGTGTGACTCATTAGGAAGTCTGAACCTTTCAGACATGTAGCAGACTTGGCAGAGAACACTTGCACTTATTATATTCATGTGCCAAGCACAAGTATCCACTTTTTTCCGTGAGCTTTTCAGAGATTGCAGTACACCAAACACAAAACATGCAAGCACGAAAAAAAGAAACATGTCGGACTTGTATAGAAAGAAGTGTCGCGATTATACCCAGCCCGAGATGCCAGAAAGCACATGCCCGAGGAATAAGTAATGAAAGAGAACCTCCATCCTCAACCAGCACAGCCGAGTGAAAAACTCAAAAAATTCATCAGACTGTGTTTCACTCCGCAACTACTGCCGCTGCTGCAGGCGTATGCCTCGAGTGTTTGACATGCCACTACGACATGCACTTGATGCATCTAGCGAAGAGATTTCCAGGACACGCTCGGAAACGTGCTGAAATGCAGCGGCGACGAGGTGCATTGCAATGTGCGGTGAAAAGCGTCGAAAATCTCTCCGCACTTTGCACGCTCGACGCTTTCTTTCGCGGATTTTCGCCATTTTTTTTTCTCCGTGTGCAAGAGTTGAAGAGTGTGCCAGGCGAAAAGTACAAAAGCCGTGGAACGGGACCGAAATGCGCGCCTTGATGACTGCGATTGTGCACGGGGTCCTTTGATCTTTCGCTACTCGACAGAGTCTGGATCTGCACTCGAGTGAGACTTTGCTGAACTACCTACGCAGCTATTACTGACACGACTCGAAAGTACTCAGTAGTGGCATTGTGCGCGCTGCAATTTCGCGAATTTTCAAACGCGAGCGCCCCCCGGAGGGGTAAAAAGTGTGATTATACCTCGGAATTGTCGCGTATGTCGTGTGTTTCCGTCCTGTCATTACCCAACATTTAAATTTAAATCCAAAATGGCGCCGTCGACTAGAATATTCAAACTATTCACATAGTCGTTTACTGTAAACTTCAATACAATTATAGCTTTGAATTGTTTATTAACTCGCTATAGATATAATAAGCTACTGTTCCCAAGCAGCGCGAGCGCGTTCGAAGCAAACAGAAAAACACGCGGAAAAAAGTGCCTGCGACGGTCGACAGTCGTCAGTCGACATAAAGCATTCTTATAAATATTTATCTGCTAATGATATCGGATTGAAGTTTATTGCGGTTCGTGCGCGCTTGTGGCTGTGCTCGAGAGTCGGGCGCGAGCGAATTGCAATTCCACCCACATCGCATTTCGCGCGCTCACTTATTTATTTCTTCGTTGACCTATTTACGGCTATCGGCCGCCGGGATCAACTATCGCCCATAACTATCAAGTAATAAGCTTAATGTCTACTTTTATGGCTGGCTAATTATTCGTTTGACACACGTGCAATGCAACAAGTCGTATAACTCAATATGCAAGACTGTAAAATGCAAATATTCTGAAATTTATTAATTTTTTTCTTACCGGCCGCAAAGACACAAAGAACATTTTTTTATATAGAAAATGGGTGCGTGTACATGTAAATCTATTGACACACATTTGATTTTACGGTGCATTCTATTTCGATTTACGAGCCTTCTCCTGGGCCCCGTTCGATACTAAAACGTGTTCCCCGGGATGGAATTTATTAGCGCTGATTTAATACGCGCGATTGTTATGACTGCGGCGTGGACAACTTCAAAATTAGCAGCGACGCACAGAGAGGGTTTGTTTCGACGCATTCAAATCATAAAAAAAGTAATAAAACTATAAATAACACGCATCTTGCGATGAAAAAATATAAAAAAATCTAGTTCTAGAGTAATAAAAAAAATATTTAGGTGCGAAGAAAATGGAAACATTTATTTCTACATTCTATTTCTAATCAAGCGGGGTCAGCTGGGAATGTTTCAAGTTTCAAGTATTGACTTAATTTTATCGAAGCTTAATTAAACGCGGGACAAGAACAAGTCTGCGAGTAACTTGTAGATTTCGTAGATTTCGTCCGCGGTAACCGCGCGCGCACAATCGAATCGCCGCGTAAAAATAAATAAATACACAAATGTTCGAAATAAATCGCGGCGATTTGCATTTAAATGAACCACCGCACGCTGGACAAACAAGCTCGAGCCGCGGCGCGACCATAAGCGTGAGCGCCGAATAAATTGGAAACCTATTAAAGTGTCTAAATAAAGTAGGTGTCAATTACTGAAAATGCCACATTCGAAGCGGCCGCTGCGCGCCGTGGACATTCAATTACGCTTATAGACTTTTACTCCGGTCAGTCTGCGAATTTAAACATCTACCAAAATTCACGACATGGCTAGTTAACGCACAGAAATGTTTCAATCTATCCGAATGGTTTTATGTTGTTAAATCGGTCTTAGAACTTTAAATTGCGACATGCATTTAATATTTAACTGTGAATTTTGTCTCCTCAGGGCTTTAAAACAAATTTAACACCCACAATACCAAGAAAAGTTCTTTTACACACCAATAACAATAAATATTCCGAGTATGTGAATACCTAAGTACAAGTACTAGTATCTAATAAACAATCCAAAGTAAAATGTTGCACACTGTGAGGAAGTGAAAAATGTTTATTAGACGCACGCATCGATGGCAATAAATAAATTTTAACGATGAAGACGTTCGATGCATGCAGCGCTGCATCGTACGAATCTTCATCCGGCTATTCATGCGCGCTTGTCTTCTATCTTATCGCAATACAATCTTTTTTTACAATTTTAATTCCACGTTGCGGGACGTGCATAGAAATTGCGCAACGGGCCAAAAATTAATGCGAGGAGAGTTATTCAATGGTGACCTCTGCGCTGCCCTCGCAAACGCATTAAAACAAGAGAATTCAAAGAGATTCTTTGCACGATGCATTCATAAACTTGACTGAGGCCTTAAACATTAACAATTTTATGCTTATAAAGATGTTTATGTGGAGAGAATAATTTTATGCTCATCCGGGACGTAGGCGCTACCTATGGTTGAATATTTTAGTTATTTTAGTGTAGAAGATTGATTCGAAATGTTGTTCCACATTTCCTGCCGCTTGTTGATAAGGCCCCGAAGGTCGAAAGCGATCGCCCGACTGAAACCAAGCCGAAATTGAAAAACCGCCGGGCGCAGATTCGGTTTCGCTGCGTATTACTGCCGGCGTTGGATTACGAACGCACCTCGCGCGGTATTATGTGTCGCGTTCGCTTTTTACGAGCCCGCGGGCCCCCGCTTGAATTCCACTTTGCGCGAATTCGATTCGAGCGTCCGACTCGACTTGGATTTCAACCTTGCGCGCTCGCGTTTTCATGCCTTTTTGTTCGCGCTGCCCACCGCAGAGAGCTTCGTAGCTTTTTTCGCTTCCCAGTGTGCGCCCAGGCCTATTTTGCCTTCCCCAACGGCGAAGAAGCCACGGTTTGCTGCTCGGTTGGCTGCGGTCGGACGCTATTTTTTTGTCGCGCGTTCTGGGAAAATTCAATTACCACTTCAATTATTTCTAAACACCCATGGCGCACGCGGTGCTCACGCTCAGGTGGACGCCGATTGAGATATCGAATTTCATCTGTTGCTAGTAGTAGCAAAAGCATCGGGAATCTGAACTGAAGTAAAATCAAGTGTTTTTTGCTCATGTTACAATTTTCAATTGCAAGCTGTAGGTATCAATCATTAAATCGTAGATAATTGAATGATATTTTTACCATTAGAAGGCTTTTATCGATCTACCTATCACCAGCTAGAAAGTACAAGTAAAAAAATATCTATTGCTTGCATGTGTGGCGTGTACGTGCACAAGGACACTTTTTGTAACAATGTGGCACGCAAATGTAGTTCATTTATTATGAGATCAATTTAATTATCTTGTGGCGAGCGCGTAACAACATTATAAGCGGCCGAGTAAGACGTAAGACTGCGTAAGCGACTCCAATGTTAACACACGACTAATCTACAGAGTGTAACCGAAATTTTAAATAAAATTAATCAAAAATTTCTCCATATTTCTAAAGCAGATCGAAATAAAAATTTATTTTTGCTTCAGGTGATAATACTAGACAATTTTGATGATTTATCAACAACTATGAAAGTAGTTGAGTATTGTTGTCAGTTGTTCCTGATCGAAACGTCCAATATGCGCGGAGAAAACCGCATGAATTGCACGAGCGCAATATAAATGCAAATTCCTAATTTAAATATAATAATAATGTGCAGTAAAAACAATTACCGACAATGCGAGCGCGCGTTGCAACGTGTCGGAGTGTTTTGCGATCGGCGGCGTATCGTTTCGGCGTTTGCGTTATCGCCGGCCGCCATCAACTCGAGCCAGAAAGCGCAGTTAGCATCGGCTCGTTTGCCACGATGCCTTTCGGCACTTTTGGCGAAAACGATATCGTTTCGCTCCTTTGCGAGATGAAAAATGAGCACTGTACAGGAAATACTACTTCAGCTAAACAAACAGTTTATTCTAGTTCGCATAGCTTAGCCGTAGATATATTTAAATCAACAAGTTGTGGGATTTTATTAATTTACCAGCGTGCGATGAATTTGGTGAACACTGGTTCAATTTAGTTTTGACTGTTTTGAGTAATGTTCCAACTCTGGGAGCGAAGTAGAGCAAACACATTGTGCCACCTTGTTTGTGAGCAAACTTAGTTAGCAACAATCAACATCGACGCTAGGCCGGCGGGGCCTGGAGCGTCGCCGCCACGCCATTTAGTTAAACTGGCGCGCGCGCGCCTCCTGCTGAAAACAGCACTTCGGGGAAATGACAAACAGGCTGGTTGGTTGTTTTACTCCGGTATGCATGCATGCATGCACATATTCTACATTTCAACAATTACCTTAGATATCTCGTCTTCTTATTAAACAGTTGCTTAATAACGCTGTGCCGTTGAAACTTTTATCATTTTAATTATAATATAAAAGCGTCTGTTACATGGCCACATTGTTGCGGCCGGTGCACATCAACACGCCGCAACAAAGATCATGTAAAATCGCCGATAGTTGAGATAGTTGATATAATTGTGGCGGCGCGCGCTGAATGCGAAATGCAGATTTAGCTCGCGCTCGCGCTAGCGCTATGGCATTCAGATCCAGCCCGGCAGATAATGCCTTATTATATTCATCATTTCACGTGTAAAACAGACCGACTGATATATTGTTTAAAGTTAATTACACGAATACGCTGCGAGCGCATTGTTTTCGTTTCGTAATTTGAATTTGAATATTCTTTATAAGTACCTACAACAGCACAAAAACAAAAACATCCACAATGGAAAAATACAAAGCTTAAAAAATAAAAATAAAAAATATTTCTGCAATAATTTCACAGTTAAAAATGGCTATTTATCAATTTCTAATGTCCATTTGTGGTGTGGTGGTACGTTTGGTTCGTTTGGCGTTCGACGAGGTAAAATAAGAATCGAAAACATGTAATCAAGCGAAAATATCACCACGGAGAGACCACACGCAGTCGTGGCGCACAAGATGAGTCCGGCACATCGTGTGCCCACATTCACGTTTCTGGTTTCTGGTTTTCGATTTACAATATCGTAATATCCTCGGGTATTACAAGTGAGGCGTCGGTATCGGTACCAATCAACCGTAATAGTAATAGGAATAGAGTTGCTCGACGTAATAAACGAGTAAATCCTGCCTTCGATTCAAAGATGCATGCGTTCGATTATTATTGTTATTGTTATTGAATGATGAAGGAAGATGCGCGTTATCGAGGAGGAAGTCCAACGGACAAAACAGACAGCCGAATGGACTACTGTGTTCGGCTACTAGATGATTATTAAAATTATTGATTGACTCCGAGATTAGCTCCAGCTACGTCTATGACACTAATTATAGTGCAGTCTATTAATTTACCACAACCAAGAATAAAATTTCGTAAATAAAACTCAAATAATTTCTAATCTTCCGGGTTGATACAAATGATTAATGAAGATTTTGCATCTCATTCCACCAAGCAGGAAATCCACCAAGATGCAAAAAGTTATGCATAACATGATACACCGATGCGTATGTTTACGAGATTAATTATGGCGTGTTAATTAAATTTAATAATGCCGCCGAACGCGGACCGCCAGCGCAGCGGCGCTCACCGCAGGCTGCGTTTGCACATTCGCACATTCGCAATCGGCGTAATGACGAACGAAATTAAAATCAATTGCAACGTGCGGCCACGGGATTCGATAAGCGAGCCAACGACATGTTAATGATTTATGCGCCTGCCAAGCCAACAAATATATCAACACGAACAGAAGCATGACCAATGAGATTAATAAAAGTAGTGCAAGTCATAAAAGAATTTTAAATAATAGTCATCGGACAAATGTTGAAACAAATGGAAATGTAAAATTTACGACTAAATGAAAAACGTAATGCGATCGTGTGAGTAACGAGTGTGTATAAAAAGTTCGAATGTCTCCTGGAGCTGCTGCCTGCCTGCACTCGCCGGCTTGTCGGTCGCGCCCGCTTGCGATTTATAAATATCTTGCATTTATTAATAGGCGTCATTATTTCCACGCGTATATTTCACTCGGTGACTTGTTTTCGACCCTGCTTTCGGTTTCGTTTTAATTTTATTCTCATTTTGTCCGTGTGTAAACTTTATTTTGGAATTATCATCGAAATAGGCAATATATTTGATCGTTATTGTTTTTCTTTTTCTCGAGTTGAAGCAGAAGTCTTGAATTTTTGTATTTGTCACCGACTCATACATTATTTTGACGTAATTTTATCATCTTTATAGGCACTTAACTTTTGGTAGTCGGTCTTTACGACAGAAAATAGCGCCCGATAACGCATGATTCATGCATAACCTCGAATCTAAAAAAGTCTCAAGATGTAAATAAAATAATAAAAAGCGGACATAATTACGATCTGCCTTTAGTCATGCATACACAAACACGTTTGATAAACCGCATCTCATGTGAATATCATGCTCATGTTGGATTTTGTTTATTGCACATTTTAGTTTTAGTGTCGACCTACATGTTGAAATGCGTTTTCGTCAAATTTGTAAACCAGCTAATTAATGCGACCACATGGTGACGTCACATTCTCACCAAAATGAAAATATCTAATTAGTTAATTTGAAAGAAGTCAAACAGAATAAACATGTTGATATTGAGGCGTCCGTGGCGGCGCAGTCGACATGTCGTGTCACACGTGCATTAAATGCATGTGCGAGCTGTGCGCAATTACAATTAGAATTTAATACGAATTAATGAGATCGTCATCGTCGCCGAGGGGGCCGTCTGAAATGTTTGCGCGCCGCCACGACGCGTATTAATGCACGTCGCCGGTGCGCGCATATATCGGCGATATGACAGCCGGCGAGAGGGCGGGTGTATATGTGTGTGACGGCAAAACGCCCCGAAAAAATGCAAGAACACGAGAATCCTTTCTAGATAAATACGCGCGTAATGAAAAGTTGACAACGTCGCGGCGCGGTATCGCTCTCCATCTCCGATTGCAACTCCGGTGCCATCGCCATCGCGTTCTGCTGTCACGTAAAATATTTCAAATTTGAATTATTCCTTTATCGCATGAGAAATGAGAAATTTCCGCCGTTTATATTTATTTTTACAAGTTACTCGCTATCGATGCACATCAAATGCACAATTGATAACAAAAAAAAAAACAAACACCTCACAATATTTCAGCATAGCATGATAGATACTTCATAACCTCACTTATACGCTAACCCTTTTGAATATACTGCAAGCGCGCTGATTATAACCAACTTCGACACGAATCCAGACATACGGGTGTGTTCTCTAGATGAGTCTAGCAGAGAGAGAATTAGACGAATGCAAATACTTGAGCACGTAGCTCTACGCGAAGAGTGGACGGATATCTTCCCGGTGCTCGTGTCGTCCGAGTCATTGTCGACATGAGCGGGGGCGGCGTCTCGAGTGTTGTGCACATACACTTCAGGACTGCACGCTGCGATGCGCCACTCGAGCGGAGCGACGACTCGAAAATGTCAAGTTACAAGGCTATTCGTGCTTCCACACACCGTCTGAGGACTCCCGAGGTCCTTAACAAATTCACGGAAGTCGGAAAACCGGAAAATTGCATGCGTCATTTTAATATTTGACTACCTAGCAGCAGCACAATATTGTTTGCAATCTGCACCGAGATTTTATATTTAATAACTCAATTTGTTATTCATTGTTATTGTTTTTGTTGCATTGTTCGCGCGGCCATTGTGCTAATAAGCAGGTACAAGCGTAATATCGTAGTATGATTGTTGTATCGTTGTTATTACCCTTGTTGTTGATGTAATTACGATGTGGGTCAACAATTTCAGCGCGTTGCTGTTGTCGCCGGTTTGTGTTTCGCTTTGCATCTTCATTGTCATTGTAATTTCACACTCAATTATCCGTTCGCGTCTCATTTATTCACCAAAGCCGCAAAAAAAAACAAAAAAAAAGCAGAAACACACAAAACTTACTCAACGAGTAGACAACTCGTATATATTTATTTACTTCCCTTTTTTGTTCTAACTGACCAAAGCAGGCATAAAAACTCGATCGTAATTTGTGATTGTGATTATTGCGGTTTTTGTGTTCGTTGCCTCCTGGTTGCATCGCATTGAAATCTACATTTGTAAATTAGAATTGAAATAAAAGCACATACACACACATAAAACTGTGTGTATGCTGTGAGGTCGGCTCGCGCGAGTTTTTGCCGGCAGCTTGAAAAATAGACACTTCCGGGTTTTCATCATCAACGCCGCGGCGCGTTATCTACGCTCGCGCCGCACAATTGAATTGGTATTAACTGTATACTCACCACGTCAGAGTCGCAATTGCAATGACCAACAACCAGCCACATATTGTGTACGGAGCGTTGAAATTGAAATTACGGTCCTGTAGCGAATGAATTTTGTATTAGATGTTTAGATACACAAACAGCACACGTTATTGTTCGCGAGCGGGCCTGCGTTATTGTTTGTTGCTGATGTTTAGCGTTAATATTAACTGTCTAAAGCAGGAGCGATCAGCCACAATCAGCAAAGGAAGCACGCGCAATTGTATCTAATTCGTATGATTCACGTGCGCGCGTGTTGGTGTGTGCACACAATGCGTTTGTTTCGGACGGTGCGCGTTTAATCTGCTTGAATTACTCCGAACTGAATACGCACATCTGTGATAATACTAATCAACTACGAACATCAGCAATAAAAAATGCAATAATAATAAAACTATAATATCTATAGTGAATGCCACTGCATGATAATAAATATGTGGGCATGATCGATTCACTTTCTCTTTTTTCTTTCACCTTGAATCAAGTATAACAATGCAATAATAACAAATTATCACGTCTTGTTTTTAGTATTCATTGTGTGACAGTATGACCCAACCTTGGCGTATGTTTCCTGCTTCCTTTATGTTGAAAAAACAATAAAATTTAATTTTTTAAATTTTATTTTTTTAATTTCTGCTTGAGATCTATCCAAACATATCCTGATCCCGTCTTGCAGCACAAATGATGCATAGATATACAGAAGCCAGAGCAGCTCCATCGTTTGCGCCCGATGTTTATAATTAAACCTTAGGGCACGCCGTACATTAATATTGCCGCACCGAAGCGAGGCGCGTTTATCCCGAGAGATGGTTCATAAGTTATACACGAGCGGCGGTCATACTACGCGCAGACCGGTAACATCGTTTGCGTCGATTATATTGGAAAGAGTTATGCGCTTCGAGATGGATAGATATGGGCGCATCGTAGATACCCTCCGGGCAATATCGGACCGGAGAGCTGATGGTCAGATGGTCAAACTTTCCGCTGGCGCGCTTTATCATGTATTGGAACACGTTGAAATGAATTTTGCTTCCCAGTACCGCATACAGCTCAAATTAGTTTTAGTTTCGTGTAGTAATCTGTACCAATATACAGAGAATCTTACTGCTAAGCTGCTACTAAGATCAAAATTGAAATATTCTGGGTTTTGGTTAGTGTCTAGATAGGTTTTTTTAACAGAGAGGAAATAATTTTTCATTTTGGATATAATTTCAGGTTGTGAGCATCGAACGTACGCGGTGGACGAGCGCGAGAAGATTTTAAGTATGGGTTTGGAGTAGACTCGACTGGGCGAGCGCGCGTTCATTCACTCTTCTCTGGTCAGGCGAAGGAGATCGAAGACGGAATCAGAAGAAAAAAAAAACGAAAAGTTTCCTAAGCGTACGCAGAGTGGAGTCGTCCTTGACCCTTCGTGGTTTCTTACTACGCCGTAGTAAGGTCTTCGAACGTTGGCAGCATATTCAAAAAAGAAATGCAAAAGAAAACTTGACTTAAGAATGACCACTGGTCAAACTTTCAAACACTTCAAAGCACAGTAATCAAATTAACTACAACAACTTTAAATAAGCTATAATAAATTATTTTCTTCTCAATTTTCTTGTTGTGCTTGCATGTTCAGAAGCTTAGCGTCGAAAACGCAGAGATCAGAAACACGTGGTGCGAACCAAAATAAATACCGATATTTTTACGAACAAACCATGCGCCACGACAAGACACAACTACTAAAATTATAAAATCAAAACAAAGCATATCTTATTCTTAATATAAGTACAACTAATGATGTGTGCTATAAATAAGTTATTCAACAACAGAATTTAAATATAAAACGGCAATTTGTTTATCACCGGCGTTTGTTATTGTGGTCTGGTATTGACGATTGACTACCAGACTGCAAGACGAGAATGGGAGCTAAAAATCCCAGCAGCGCAGTCGATAAATAATGAATAATCGATTACCCCGCGCGCATAATTTATAATCGTCAACAGACGAACATGACATTATCTATTGACACCAAAACTCGACAATCAACCTTTTGCAGAGCAGACAAGTCCATACAAGGTGCTTCAACGTGGATAAATTTAATCTAAACCTAATTATATGCTTAAATTTAAAACACTCGGTAGTTGACTTGTCATTTTGTTATTGTTGTGAATGCACTAACAACTTTTTTAATATTTTTGACTTGTCAAAGCATAGAAAAGTCATCAAACAAATTTTTTTGATCTCAATTTTTATATTTTTTAGTTTTTAAAATGTTTTTTGATATTTTTTTCCTCTGTGTGACGTGCAATTATTAGACAAACAAAAATGTGCCGGTAATAACTTATCACATATCGTTTAATGCCATGCCAATATATTACCATCACTTTATTATCCTCGCATTGATGCGCCCGATGCGAACAAAACGCCCATCCGAACAAAGCGCGACTCGCTGAGCCCGATCGCATGCGTTTGATGCTTTTTTTAATTTCGTCGTTACGTACGTGGCGTTAATGTGAAGGCGTTTCGCGTGGCGCGGCTTGAGGTGTCGTCGTGAATAACGACGCAAGCAAATCGTAATTCACGCATATGAATTATGACTATTTATTATTTACGGCAGTAACTTTTTAATCATAAACTCGAGTGTAGGTAATCGCAACCTGGCAGATACATACCTCCAGAGGCTTTCGTAAAATTAGATTTTAGATAAATTTCATAATAAAACCTGTGCCTGTGGGCTTAAATTGTCACGATAACAATCGCGATCGAACGATAGAAATAAAAACTCAAAATTCCCAAACATTTCGGACATCAATGAATTCAAATTATAATTATAATTAATTAATTTGGCTTTAGATTTGGCGATTCCCAAGAGAGTTGAAGTGATGTGTTATATTTTTTGGGAATTCCACGAAAATATATAAAGACATGTAGCGCATTAATTTAATTTGACCGCCGCGTGAAAAATACATCTATGCGTATAAACTTTCATCAATTTCGTGCGGCGTTCGGTCATCCCGTCGTCGCGCTGCATTAGCATTCGGTCAATTTATGCGACGCGCGGCGTAATTTAGTCATTTGGCGTTTGGTGAATTTGTGAATTTATGAGAAAACGCCAGCGCTCGTCTAGGCGACATTAATTCCGGTTAATGAAGAGTGACGCGCTCCATCGCGTCGATTAAAATAAATTAACCACAATGCCTATGGAGCATCGTCTAACGAACAAGCTGCACACATCCGAGAAGCAAGACATTTTCACCCAGAACATAATTAGTAAATATTTTAAATTAAAACAAAAAAAACACTAAGAAATAATTAATTTCATAAAATAGAACAAAAGGTTATAGATATAGACACAAGTGTGTTACTAAAGTGTTACTTGTCCTGCTTCATTGGATATTAACCAAAGCCATTTGTTAACAAGTAATTAGCGGATCTAAACTTATTAGCTACCGTATTTTCCATGTTGTTAGCACTCACGTGGTGAACTCCTACATGGCGTCCGACGCACGTACAACTAGTTAGCGCAAGACCTCACACAAGAAATCAATCAAATCGAAATTATTAATCTCAATCGCTCGAATCGGACCGATCGCCTTTTACATCGCACGACTTACCAATGCTGCAACCCAGTCAGCGTTGCTAATACAATTAAAACCAGTAGCTACGACTTGCTACCGACTTACAGATTGATACAAACTTTCATTTTGTGTCGTGTTCAGCACCGCGCAAAATTCATATAGGTACTCCAGCTGTATATATCGTAAATCAAACTTATTTCGAAATCAGATTACACTCGATTGTGTTCCTGAACATTACAGTCATAAAATAATTCGTTACAATAGCGAATTGTGTTTGATTGTCTACACTCTACACTCTAGAAGATTACCGTAATGAAGATGCCACCTCATCAAACAAGATGCTGAAGAAATCTACGATTTTGCACACTCGACACACAAAGCAGTAAGTTCCGACCAACTTACCAATTTGTTACCGTGCTTCGTGCTGATTTACTTTAATTTCCCGTAAAGTACTCGCAGTCACGTCAACGGAGACAAAGCGGAATTCACTTCGGAAAGGTCTATCCTTAATTCCCCGCATGACATTTGACACTTGACATATGCAGTCACCAAACAAGTGCATTGTGAGATTGTGAGCAATGCGGTTACTTGAAACTAATTTAATTCAGTGGATCTTATTAAAAGTTACGAGGTGAAATAAAAAGCTTCACATCACTTTTCGAAGAATTTCCTGCTAGACACCAGCTCTATTACACTCATTCATTTCTACCTGATAGAGAAAAGGTATTCCATTCATATCGGCCTCGTTATATTTTTAAATCAATACACAATTGAGAATTTTATTCGAATTGAGCCTAATAAGTTGTTCTAATAGAAAACGAGTTTTCGAGTATCGATATCTGCCCGTTCATCCGAAAGGCGACGTGTCAGTCAGTCGGAATGGATCGCTAGGTCTCGAAACTATCATCGTCCTGGCGCGCGCAAAGCAAAGATGTGGCGTGGAAATAATCATCAATGAATTACGCCACGATATCGGTTTATCGCGTCGAATGACGGTTCCATCTCGAGCTCGTTACGGAACCAACTGGACGAGAAACTAAAGACTTTGATGACCGCTCAATTGATGACTTCAATATCCGTCCACCGGTTAGAATAGAAGCGAACACAAGCGCCAAACACGTTTCACGCACTTTTATCGCATAGGCGCGCAGGAAATTAATGATTAATCGCGAGTGAGTGATTTAAATGTAAATCATTTTTTCTTCGCGGCGTCGTGTTGCCGCGATATAAATATGACGATAAGCGAACGTGTTACATTGTAACGAGGATATTTCTATGTAAATTTTAATCGCCGCATTAAATTATTTAAATCGCTCAAATCGAGAACCCGAATACGTCTTAACTAATATCACTTTTGTGTAATGCACGATTTGTCATTCGGATTATCTTTATATTCAAATGTTATTGCTTTAAATTGCGCTTTTATTGAATACCATAACGACTTTGAATTGGTTTTTAATTTAAACGAAAAACAAACTTTGAAAAAAAAATGATTTCTAAACTTTTACACATTGTATTCAAGTCAAAATTTTATGCATATTGTTTATCTTATTACCAGTTAAAACGTGTATCGTAAATAAAATCGATAATAACATGCGTTACTTGTGAAAATCGTAAATAATCGCAATTGCCTCGAAATTAACTTCGCACGGTTGTAGCTCTCGTTCGTCGACGCTAATAAGTAGGAAATTCAATGCGCCAAATAGCTACAAGGTGTTTCCGTAAGTTACGACCGCACCACTCGCGTAGAAATTTACGCAAAACATTTTAGTTAGCTGAAACCAAAGCGTTTAGCGCATGCAAACGAAAATGTTATTTATCGACGCTCGTATCTTGCGACCGCAACTTCAACTTGGACGTTCATTAAGGCACGGAAATTCATGCGCTGGCAAATTATCCTCTTCTTGCATTACTCGCGTTTTGTCGACGTATTTAAATATGAGTAGTACGCGTACGCCTCGCACAGACACGTCGTATTATCGATAGCGCGAGTTTAGAGCTATTTCGCCGGCGATTGGTTTCTGGACGCTTTGGCAGGCACACCATGCGGACGCGGCCATTAAACCACCTGTCGATTTATTTATGCGACACATAGGAGAGTCGCACGCCGGTAGCGCAGCATTCGCTAATAAATTTCGTTATTAAATTATACCTGTATGAGTAGGCGCTGCGAGCGAACGGACGACGCCTGCAGATGGAAAAATATCGCGAGCGCGCAATTTCAATTGGCGACTCGGACAAGGCGAAAAAAAAAATCGCGCTGAATTAGTGTAACGCCGGCGATTTATATCGGCGCTTTTAATTGAAATAATTATTTATGGAGCGCGCGCGCATGCGGAGAAACGTTTTTTATGAGCGCCTGATTACGAGGCGGCCATCGGGATATTTTACGATCGCGAGATTCGTTCAAATGTGGAATACATGTTTAATTGCTATTTGCTGCAATTACGCTCGTTTACACACTCGCACTGCATCTCGGAGACATAACAACAGGAGTGGCAGAATGCCTTTATCAGTAGCGCCATCTATAAATCACTTGGCAACTAATTAAAAGGAGGCACAAATACGTGTAAACGCGGAAATCGCTTTAATTTTCTTCGAGCTGTTGATTAATTTTCGACCTTCTCGATGGGAGTGTAAGCGGTAAGTCATGCAAGGCACACAAGGTTCACGTCAGTCACTCAGTCAAGTCGCCGGATCATTAGCTATTGATAGAAAAACGGTAACGCAATCCTCAATATGCGCGTATTTTATTCTTCGGTGTGTGTGTGTGTCGGGCCGAGCCCTGGATTCGATTACAAAGTGCATTCAGTGTCTTTCATTCGTCACTCAGACGTTACATAAACCTATCTATCACGCATACATACAGGGTGTATCAGAAAGAGCGTAAATTGTAAAATTTCATTTTTTGCATAAACAAATGCGAGATTTGCAACCGCCTGTACTTGGTGCAATTGTTTGAACCTTCGTGCAGGATGAAGGACTGTGCTACTACTCGTACACGAGAAAGGCTCGTCGCGAACCGTTGTCCGTTTCGTTCGCCGGCCCTACCCATTGATCATGATCGTGATTATAATGCACACCATTGAACTACTTGCACAAGCTGCGTAAGCCATACATGTCTCACAAAAAACTACATTATACAGGGTGTTACTATAATTTATATGCGTTTAATCAACGAAAAAATGATAATTATTCAATTTTAACACTTTGTAGATGCAAGTGAGTCAAACTCGTGTCAAATGGACTTAAGTTAAGGCAATTTAGTAGAACAATTGTTTTATTATCGCTGGTTTCATGCGTCAATCAGAAAGAAAAGTTTTTTGGTAAAATAGTGTGACTTACCTTATTTGGCGATATTATCTGGTAAATCTACATCCATCCGGAACATGACATGAACGCTGAAACAAAAGAAAACTTTTTTATTCTCGTGTCATCTTGTTGAAATCTAAAAGTGACAATCGTTGATTATGTAACTCAGCACGTGCTCTCATGCTGTTCATTTTTTTCTTTTTCAAAGCTCTCAACTCTTCTCATACGTAGATTAGTAGTTCAATGTCTAATATTATGTTTTCTTCATCTTTAATTTTCTTCAATTCTTTCTTTCTTTCTTCTGTTTCTACTGGTGACGTATTCTATTTTCCTTTCATCGTTTTGCTCCTTTTGACGCTTTTATTTCGGTGTTTTTATATTTCTGTCGGCGCGCATTAACGCGCACCTAGAATAGTTTCGTGTGCATGAGGTTTCGGGCGCGGGCCGCGAGATTGACAGTTACAAATCTAATCATTACACGCCGCTGCCAGAGGTCTTCGATTCGGGCGCGCGAGCCTCGCGTATTTTTAAGTCTGTCAGAAGTCTTGTACGCGTTGTTAATCTTGATCGCGTTCTAGTTACGGGCGCAGCGTAAAACGAACACGAAATAACGCACACAGGGAGGCGCTTAATGAAGAGCATCTAACGCATGATTCATGTCGCGGATAACAGCCACAGAGATTTGAATATCACTTTTGATAAATTAGCACCAACATGTGTTGGGGAATTTATTTCATACATTGAAACACCATAGAAATAAATATTGTCAAATATTAATTTAATAATAATTCATATTTCATGCAGTTTGGACCTCATTGCCCACGAATATTGTACGTACGTATGAATAAAAGCCGATTATAATCAACGAAAATTTATTCTAATTAATTCATTAATAATTCAAAATACGATACGATCTTTTAATCCCACGCGCGCGCGCGCCGCTGCGGCTTGAAACCTACCTGCTTTCCGCCGATCACGGAACAGAAACATAGAAAAGCCGCAGATGACGTCCGATTTTACGAGACCCATACGCGAGTTATGCCCGTATTCCATTACATTTTTATATTTCGCCTATCACTATCACGCGCATTTCAAATAATTCATGCAACCCAACACATGAAGGCAATTTTTATTTATACACGTTTCGTGATCAAAGCCTTTCTGGCATTATAATTAATTAAATAAACCGACTAAACACGTATTAAAACTAAGCCCGAATCACGAAAGCCTCCGAAACTATATCTACCATCTTAATCAGCGATTATATTGTATTATAAGATGATTCGACGTGCGTCGTGCATTTTTCTTAGAACAATACCGATATTTTTGATACCCATTCAAGATTGAATATTGCGTCACGCGACCATTATGGCAGACAAGAGAGATTAAAATTAAAAAGTCAATTTTTCAAACGTTCACGTGTATAATGCGTTTTATCTGCTTATGTGAGTTTGAGATTTTTCTAGTTTCCAGCCGGCCATTGTACGCACACGCACATTTTTTTCACCATTCAAAGCGCTTTTGAATGCCACACGGCCCCGAAAAGGAAGTAGGCACATCATGTCACGTCAGACAAGATAACGCTAAAGTTAGTTTATAGTCGGGCGAGAGAATATCATGCGGTCACAAATCCATTTTATTGTTTATGTTCAATGGGTTTCAATGTTAATGCGCGCGCATTAAATAAATTCGGTGAGATTAGTTTAAGTATGCGTCGCGGGCAGGGATTACACGTTCTCGTGGTCGTGGACGTTTTATTTGTGATTAATTTCGAGATGCAAGCAAGCACACACAATGTGTCGACCTGCGGGTCGCGTCGGGTCGTTAGGAAAATATGACCACGGCCCATTGTGTTAGTTGATTAGGTTATAGTATTAGCGGTAATCGACGCGTGTGTGCCACACCTGTGCACCTTCAGCATTCGCATTCGTGCAGCATTCGTTTCACAACTGTTGGACTCGTATTAACATACAAAGTGTTAAAAACTATAACATCTCAACTAATTACACTTAAAAATACAAAAAACGTGGAAAAAAAGATACAATTGATTAATGATGCGTTGCATAACCTTAAATGTCATGTCAAAGTGTCACTGACTGACAGTAACAACTGTCAAATGTCAGTTTTTTGTGGATTTAATGTTTTTTTTTTCTTGCTTTTCAAATGT
Source organism: Dalotia coriaria (assembly GCF_025399875.1). NCBI lineage: Eukaryota > Metazoa > Arthropoda > Insecta > Coleoptera > Staphylinidae > Dalotia > Dalotia coriaria. The sequence continues at coordinate 12,392,446 of NW_027045448.1, forward strand.
GGAACTTGTGCGTTGATGTATAGAAGAGTTTGTATAACTTTGTAATCCAACGCGTGCGTCGCATGCGATGCACACAGTGTTTTGAGTTATTTTCGTACGTCCGCGGTGCGCGATCACGTGACTGAGCACACTTTATTCAAACCACGGTCGCGCACACAAAGCGCGACGCGCGGACGGGACGCTCCGGCCGAGGCTTTATAGGTGTATCATCAAAAATAAATCATTAGCGTTCGCGGCCAGGAGAGCATAATATAATACGGAAATGCATGGCGCACACACGCGCATAAATAACCTGGGAGCGCACAAAAATGGAATGACACACGGCGCGCGAGTCGACCAAACCAGAAACACCCGGCGAGGGCATATTACAAAAGGATTAAGTGACTTGTTTATGCGCTTGAACAATACGATATAAACACAGAGAGAGAGAGAACCCGAAGAGATTTTCATCTCCCGGAAAGAGTAGTTAATGCAATGTGTGTGTCCGATGATGATTTTCATTAAAATAGAAAATTTATTCGCGACTAAATATTAATTATCGCTGCATGTAGACGTGCGGCCGGAGGGGATAATAAATAATTAACTCGTATTGAAATGTACGAATATTGCAAGTTTCAATTTGCATTTCCGGCTGGCTGGCTCGCGCCACGCATTTTCGTGTTTCAATTAATGCGTTAATTTTATAAACATCAAATGTTTGTTGAAACTACACAAGCGGCGGGGGCGCATTCGATATAATTGAGGCGTTATTAACGAAAAAGCATTTTATTATGCTCGCTACCATCATTTGCATCATTGTTTTGCTTCAATTCATAATAATCCGTAATAACGCATTTTATATTTATACATTATTGAAATTTTCAGCGGATTCCACTAATGATTATTTTAATATTCAATTATTATAATATTTTAAATGTTAAAATTACTCTTCGTTGAAATACTAACACCTAAATCATGCTGTAATCGTTTCTTTGTTTTTGATGCACAAAACATGAAAGCTCTTAAGTGGATTAGCTATGCATGCGCAGAATGTGCCTACACGTTTCGCGAAAATTGTAGGTTTTCAACCGCGAAAGCACGCTGGCGACTGTTATTCGATATGATATAGCACCGGTGCGAATCTATTTAAACCAACTTACTTACATTATCACACAGGCGGGCGGCAGGAGCAGCAGCGGCGGCGGCGCGCAATGCTCACTCAATTTAGCGTTCGCTCTGGTGCTCGAAAACTAGCGCGAAAATAAATCATATCTAATAACGTCTCGGAACTAACCTCGGCTCATAAGTAAGAAGCGGTGTTCCACCGATAAACTATAAACAAGGTGTTGCAGTTCATAAATTATCTCCACAACAACAAAAACTACAACTGCTATATAATTAAATACCTATTATTTAAATTTTATAAGTAATACATTAAAATCTACACAAAAATAAAATTCATTTGAATATTATGCACGTTTATAAAATCTAACAATGTTTAATGCCCTCTTGGTGGCTTGTACAACGTCGTGTCCGACTCGAATTTCTCATGTCGCGCGATAATTGCTCCGCGCTCATAACGTACGCCATAATAACGCATAACATACCTAGGTTATGTCTACCTCGAGTTACTCCGAACACTCGAGAGCATGCCCTACAACTAGATCTACTCGTATCTCGCAACTTTGAAACTCAATCCGCCGACCGGCGCAAAATCAGAATCACATTCAGCGGGCATCGAATTCCGCGCTGAATTGAGTCCGATATGGACAGGCGACATGCGCACAGCCACACAGCCACAATGAATCATTTCCACTAAAGTGGTATTATCGACATTACGACCACTATTGACAAACGTTACCGGTTAGCCATTTTGCTATTTACCATTGTCCCATTTAAAGCACCGAATCAGAATCAGTATTACCAGTTGCGCTTTGGGCTCTGTACATATCTAATACTCAAATATCTGACAATGCACATAAATGGTTGGACATATCTGACATATCTCTTATGATGTCAGCCCGTCAGAGCATTCATAGCATAGACTGCATTTAACATTGTAACCACAACGTCGGAGACTGAATTTTATTCAGTCTTTTAGTTTTAAATTCGTCGAGATGAAGATAAAACAATCACACTTAATAGTTGTTGTTTTACGTCGTAGTCGCTGCATTGTGCGTGCAGCGAATGATAAATGATTGTTATAATTCGTTGCGTAATTCAAGCCGAGACGACATTTTGACGCTAATTCGATCTTGTCGAGGCGATAGAAACGTAAAACAACGCGTAAGTGTAGGTACTAAATACGTCGGTTATGTCATGATGACGCCGCGTTTTCACCTCAACAAATTAATTTCCATCAACTACACGAAACAGAAACACAAAAATGCGCACGGATAGTTTACAGAATATATGATTATACGGTTAAATATGTTTGAGTTGCAAGTTATGTGCGCACTTTATGAAGACCAGGTTTAGATTTACTCTGAAAGCGCTCCTTTGACTATGTTCTGATTGTAGTCGAATGCGTTTGTAATCCATTTAGTCTTTGTTTCAGTCCTGCGAGTAGCCTCTGGTCACTGTTGCGCGCCTGTTAGCCCGTTGGTCATTGTTAATCTCACAAAAGGAAGTCGCTTTCTGCTTTGAATCGCTGCGCAACAATCCGAACATCACATAAAATATGTCAACCCAAGTACTGCTCGCTGATAGATGGCGCTAGTTTACACTAAAGCACCGCACGGCGCATTAAATTACGCAATGTCAGACTTTCAGTCCGCCGATGGAAAATAGTCGATAAATCTTTGTTCTTCTACGTTCGGTTCGCCACTGATTTACAACCAGGCTATTGTGGTTGTGTGTGTGACGATGATAATTAATTACCTAGCAACTGTTAAACGGTTATTATTTCGGTTGTGTGTGATGTGGTCGCGTTAGTGTCCCTAGTGTCTAAACAAGCCGTGGGTTTTCGAGGAATACTCGAGTACTCGAAGCAGAAAAGGTGGGTGCGGCTTTCGGAAAAGTGGAGAGACTTTTGACTCGCTGTGTAAACACATCAAATATCATCTCGAGTGAGGAGCGTTCATATAAATATTAATAATTTGCTCAATTTTCTTCAACATGGTAAACATGACTAACCATTTATGAGCATGTGTGCTCATGGTTGATAGCAGAATTTCGAATGCGCATGAATGCGTTTTGTACCATTTTAGGCAGGAATGTTTAATTTTTACACGAGCCAAAAACGGTTAACTGTTAACTGTTAACACATTGCGTTCGATGCATGCAGCGTGTGAGTGCATATTTGACTCTCTGGCGGGCCCAGGACGACTACGCAAAGGCGGGAATGTTTTGAATGGCTGCTGCTCGATTCGTCGATTCGTTGTGAACGTGCGTGCGAGAGTTATCTATTGCCGCATAAATATCGCTAATGTGGCAGTTTCAATTAACGTCCGAACGCATCGGGCTCGCATGTGCGCGCATGCAAACACACCTTAGTTTCGCCGGGGCACGGTTCGCTACATAAAATATTGCCATAACCCACAAATTCTCAGGAAGTCACACAGGTTGCAAAGGAAAAATACCTCAACATTTTTCAACCTCTCTATGTGTGTGTGTGTGTGTAAATGTGTAAAGAATGCATTTGAAACACGATTTTTCTGAAATAAAATTCGCTTTCACTGGTTTCCATGCGAAATAATAAAATTAATTGCATTGTTCTGCGATGTAGAAAACGCCACAGTTAGCGAAACAATAGGAAGGATCTATGCTCGTGATTAACTAAACGCTCGCAACTTCCTTCTTCACTTTTGGCATTCGCAGCACACACACGTACTTCCTACAACCACCCGAGCTCGCCTCGACAAACATTACACACGAGTTCATCTGCTAAGTACATGAATTATACGAATTAACGTTTGATATAGAAATGATTAATAAAACGGAAACCGCGCGTTTCGGCCTAACTACGCTCCGCAAATTATAGCGTTCGCGTCCTGTTTGGTTTGGCGCATGCACCGGAATCCGCCATCCAGTGAAAAACGGCGCTGCAGCGCAAAACTGCGTGCGAAACTTAACTAACTCAACTTATTCCGAAACTGCAAAATGCAAACTTCAAAATGATAGAAAGCTCGCGCGCACGTTCGCTTAAAACCGCACAAAAACAATAAAATAAATCATTATCCAACGTTATTTGTTTTAAACTTTAATTATACGCTGCGAATTGTAGGTGTAACTCTCAGACAAGATCAATTATAGAAATATTTTTTCCTTCTCTACAACCAATTTCGGTTTACTCGCATTCTACACGCGTTGATCACGAATTAATTTATCACTACAATTAATTCTTTTAAGAATCATGACGTCACGACTTGAAAACCACACATTGTAGGCGCGCACAATTCAAGTTGAATCACAACATAACTTATATAATAATAAACACAATCGACGCGAAGTTGTTGAAAGTCGAGTAATGTGCAATTCAAGTGCGCGCCATATGCGATCGTTCGCGCCGGCAATAACAAAAATCGTAATGAAACAATAATCGTAATAATATAATAAATTTATCGCCGTTATTATCGCGCCGTTTTATAAATTTATTGTTTGTTCATGCGCGTTTAGTGTATAATTTATTAATTATAGATTGCCTGATTAACGCCGCGCAACACACTCCCACCGGCCGCCGATGGAAACGTGCATTCCAATAATCACAATCACAATTATCATCGGAAACGCAATGTGCACAACACAAACGTGAACTTGAGGCTGCAGGACGAACGATTTTAATTGCACACCATGGTCAGCGAGGCGCAGCAAACAAAACAAATATCAGGATTTATAACAACATCATAAGGATATTGTGCAGAACAAACCAAGAAAGGGATTTTTTCGAGTCGTAAATTTAATTTGAAGATAACAACGACGAAATATGAATGTACAGAATACACGCCTATTTTAATTTCGTTGTTTTTTTATTTATTTTAAACGTTTTACGAAATATAATTAAATTCTATATATTTTATATTTGTATACATTATTTTATCATATCTTAGATGTAATGATGTCATTTCGGTAGCAAGTTTCGACTATATTAACTCAATTAAACCATGGTGAGTGTCTGGTAATAAATCCATAAAACTAGAAATAATATGCTCGCGATTAAGCGCGCTTCCACGCCGTTATTGCGCAATTTCCCTTCGATGCTATAGAAACCGCGATGATGGGCACGGCGGTTTGCTACTTTTAATTACCCGCATTCGCGATGACGCCAACAAAACGCCGACAAGACCGACTATTATGTCATTCATGCATAAATGCATTAAAACGCTCAAACATTTCGCATGAGAAAATCTTATCTCGTCCGTGCACTTAATAAAATAAATTATCACAATCTTACAAGCCGCAATTGACAAATCTAATAAGTCAATTCCATTTAATAACTAAAAGCATAAAAATGATATTCATACTCCGTAGAATGTTATAGAAATTAATAAGCGTAGTTATACAGCTATCTAAGTAATATTTTGTTAAAGTATATGAATTGGTGACGTGTTTGGCTATGTCTTGTGCATGAATCGCGTCCCGCTGGGAATCGTCGCGACACTCCTACGAAACGGACGCGAACTCATGCGAGAAAGGCATGAGAATCGCCGGCTAGTCAAACTACACATTACACATTTTACGCTAGATACGTATATATTCCTACACGCGAGTAGATCGCAAAGCCCAAGAGTGTCCGAGTCCATAACTGAGCAAACACTGTGTTGTGTGTGTTGTGTGTGCGTACTGGGCTCGAACATGCGGGTGGGTATTATGACCGCACAACACCCATTAGCAAATTAAAATGTTTCATTGTGCGCACTTGGAACGCTCGAACGCACTACAAGAAATACAACGCAAGTATTATAATAGGCGTAATGATATTTATTCACTGTTGGTGAAAATTCTGCAAATTTTTGTTGAAATTATCAAATTATGTGCTCGATTCGCACCCACTGGATCGTGGTTAGTAGATAATATGCACCTTCGCCTCCTGTGTGTCTGCCTACACTGCCTACTCGCAATTTTATTCCTCTCGCAAGCCCAAGTTCCGAACGAAACCTTTCCTTTCCAATTTCGAATCCAACGTTCGTGCGTAAAAAGTTAATTAATAATTATTGCAACATGCCATTAAATGCAGCATGAGGTATAATATCGGTGGGCGTCGCTCCGAACGTTTTCGATAGATAAAATTGATTAATAAATACACGCCGTATCGGCGTGTATCTACACGTAGATTTATGTTAAAAAGTTCACCAACACGATTCTCGAATATATCCCAAACGCGGACGCCAAACGTGCTTGTTTAGCAATACAGATGTTTTCGATAAAACGATTTGATTCGAAATGAGTGTGCGCTGCTCAAAAAAAAATTTCAATTTTAAATTAATCCTGCGACTGCGCTCTGGGAGAAAAAAAAATCTTAATTGAGGTTATGTAGAGTCTTGACCTTTTGAACCGCAGATAAAAGTATGCTCCCAGTTCAATCTCAATTAGAAATTAATTACAACGTTTTTCCTAATTGACCTTTCGTTCGTTGAGTAAACTTTAAAGTTTTTCAAGTTTTAGCCACGGACGATGAACGAATTATGGTCGCGAAAGTGAACGTGGCGCGCGCGGCCGGTGCAGGACTTAATTGCGGTTGGCGCAATTAACTCTTGAACCCGGGCTTAAATCATCAAACAGCAGTCAATTAGAGGATGGCAGGCGCGAAATGCCGGCATTAATTAATCGCCTACAAAAAGACCTGCATTTCTGATTCAGATGTCTCTGTGGATTTATTTTGAGACTTAAAAATTGACAAATTTTTAATACTGAATATCAAAATTTCGTTGCGATTGAAAGTGAAAGTAACATTTCACTGTGTGCTCGGCAGCAATTTTGCCAAAGCAGCGCGCGATTGGTGTCAAGAGTCAAATTGAGAAAGGTTCTCCGCGAGTGTCGCGACAATTCGGGCCAGAAACGCGCGTTGCATTAATGTATGCAGCCCATTCGTGCGGCCGGCGAACGGACAACCATATGGTACGGAAACGCAACAACCTTGGAGCATGTTTCCATCTAACGAACCGACACAAACTGGCCATTAACAAACCTATCAATCTCGTGCACACCGAGTGTTGGAAGCAAATCAATAGCTAATTTACGAGAAAATTTGCAAACATCGAGCGTAAAACGCGTTTCAAAACGCGAATCAAAATAAATTCAAATTATTTTATCATTTATGGTAAATTTGGAACATTTTTTGTTAAATTTTACAAAAAATTTTAAATTTTAAACATTTGGTGAGTGTGGAATTGCACTTTAAATTTATAACATTGTTGTGTGCACTTATGTCAATTAGTCGATCAATCTCGACCCACTCTCGGACACTAGTGTTTTTTTTTATCTACACAGCGCACAATTTTATCTCTCATGGTTTTCTGGTTCGATCACCGATTGGATTTATCGCTCATTTGCTCGCTTTTAGTCAATTACACCAAATTAACAGGATATTTATGTTTTTCCAGAATTTTAACAATTTTAAAACTAAACTTTAAAAAATTGAACTTTTTGACTTGGAATGCATTCAAGCGTGTATATCGGAATCATTAAGTGAGAACAAACGCAAAAGTAGGAAGTGAAAGGTTCGGCGTTTACGTGTTTTGCAGAATATTCACAATCACACCGTTTGCCAAGCGCCAAACAAGCAAATTATCAAAAAAGTACAAAATTAATATTTAGAAACGAGTAAATACACCTAGTTTAAATTTAAAATCTTTGCATTTAACGTGTGCATTCAGTCGTAAACGCAAAATAATTGAATTTGGTAGGTTTCTCGCATTTAAAAAAAGCGCACACACAGGTTACGTAATTCACTTCGCGAACGAACTCACGTATTGCCAAATGCATTCGCTCGCTTTTTGCACGTTTTCTTCGATTTCAATTAGCTGGTCTTTTTTGCAACGCTCAGACGCTCGCGATTTATTTGCGAAACATCGCCTGATCTCCTGGGAATTCGGCTCTCTCGTCGCGCATTGTTAGCCTTCCGCGTTCGCCGTGTGCGCCAAAGTTCGCGAATCGGAATGCAATTATTGATTTATTGCACGGGCGGTTCGATAGAATCAGAAAAAAAAACACACACATATAACAAAAACGCGCGCGTCTAGATCGCAATCGGCGACTGAATCTTAATCGACGTCCGAAACTTGTGCAAACACAATCAAAGTGCAAAACACAATACACGCCGAAAAAAAATTAAGTGCTTTAATTTACGAGCGAAAATAAAACGGTGTATGCAAAGTGACTAAATAATAATTGATGCATCATTATGTAAACAAGCCGATACAGCGAGAAAGAACAATGCTACAGACTGCATAAAATAATTAAATCGTCGTAAAAACGATTCGATCGAGAATATTTAGATTTTAGATAAAGTTTATTTCGTTTTGGAGGCGTGCGTAGCGTCTAGTTTTTATTTTTAATAAATCCAACTATTTGTTTAATAAATTATTAATAGCCAAGTCGTGATAGTTCAATTTAAAACTTGATTTATCACGAATCAATTTAATATCGACGTTAAAAATGGAATAAAACTCAAATGTAAATTAAATTTTTAACTTTTACCGCAAAAACTCGTTGGGTTGGCCACTAAATCGCCAAATTGGCAAAATGCAAAACGTGAAAATAATTAGCATTCGCATCGTTAAAACCCACACTGTACATTGTTATAAAATTGTACAAAAATTGAGCAATAAAACGAATGTGGAACAATAAAATTTGTAAAACTAAAAAAAAAACCGCGTCCTTTACGCGGACAACACTACATCACCGAAACGTATTTATAGCGTTTTATGACTGCAATATTTTGTACGTTAATTAAATCTAATTGGCACATACTAGTCTCTCCCTCGCTGTGAGATGCGAGAGAACAAAGCGCGTCGAGACTGAAAACAAGCCATAAAAACACACAAAAACATTTTTATTGAAGGATTATCTTTGTTTGATTAAATGTTTATTGTATGCCAAGTCCGCTAATGACCAATGGCAAACAAAACTAATAAAAACACCGTTTTTAATTTATTCCCGTCGCGCGCGCGCGCTGGAAATTGATTTTTAAACACATTGTAATTTTTGCCGGGTCGGGGTGTTTTTCGAAAACCGATTTGCACCGGCAATTCGTTCACACCTGGCGCTGGCCTAAAAGGCCGGTAGTTATAATCGAATTAACGTCGTGCTGTACGCGATGTCTAACCCTTTTCAACTTTTTCACGTGTTCCATTTTATTTGAGCGCACGTTTACGACGCTACAATGTTGGCGGCGTGATCACGTAAAAAACGAAACAACCGCGAACAACACAACACAACACACAACAACGTCGCATTTAATTTGAGCTTAAACTTTCGGACGGACGTTCCTGATTTCGCCGCGGCGATAACGCCTTCCCCCGAACCTCTCGCACCAAACCTCCGGGTGGTGCATTTTTTTTTCGTCTACCATGGTCGTAATTTTTTGATTGCCCACTTCACCAGCGAAATACTGTTACTGTAGGTAGTTGCCAGCGATAATTAATACCTGGTAACATCGAGTGTGATCTTTCTAGGCATCAGCCTGTTGTGCAGCGCTTAGGGAATACAATGTAACGCTGATGGAAGGAAATTACGGCGTTTGATTTCGTTTTGCGTGGTTTCGTGCATCATGCCATTTCATGCCACACACGTTTACTGCTTCTTACGAGGGTAAATGAGGCAGTTTATAGCAAACTTTTCGAGAGAAAAAAATTATTCACTTTACTTTTACATTAAAAGGTGCTTAATTATGACAAACTTTACTTCGTTGTTTTTTTCGCTATTATGTTGCGTTAGGAAAACAAGAATGCACGCAAGAACCTCACGTTCCAATCATCTTATAAAGCGATGGCTTTAAAAGGACGAAATAGATAAAAACTCTCGCACATCAAAAATGGCAATAAATGCTCGTTTCCTATCTGCGAGACTATATACAGAATGTCTCATTAAAACTAACCCAAAGACCGTTTTTGTTCCGGAAGGCAAAATTTAACAATCTTCTCCATAGGCTAGCGCTGCAATTGGGTTCAAGTGTTGAGTTTTAAAAAAACAACAAAAAGAATGTGACAAACGTGCGCCAGCAAGGTGTTTAACGTTTTCAAACGTTTTGCAAGACGCTTTCGAAGAAGGCACACACCTTATACGCGTGAGCGCTCATTTCATGCACTATTGCTAAACGTGTACACTACACACAACATTGTTAGACAGACCAACTTGGTGCTTACTTGCGCAGCTAGCGCCTGAAAAAAGTGACCAAAGTGCGCGCACCTCACATAAACGTTTTTCGTGTGAGCACCGAGGGCAGAGCGAATGTGACAAAGCGTTATTTCCCGGAAACATATAGAAACGTATACACCATAGCTGTTAAATTATACCAGCAGTCACCAGAATATTTATAACTCTACGTGTAAATTATTCTAAAACTATATCTGCTAATATTACAAAGAAAAAACGCATAAAATGTATTAATATTAAATTGTAATTAAAATGTTTCGCTGGTTTTGAGGTGCATGCATCGTGAAGTTAGTGCTAGTAGGACACATGGTGGAATTTATGGTGTTATATAGTTATATATAGAGGTATTATAAATGTAGCGCTCGAATAAAAACGTTTACGACTTGCAGCGACCATTAAAACAATGTACGTAGACCTTTTGAACCAACGCGTCGATTTTTTTTCCTGCTTCTTCCACGTTTCGAGAGAGACTTTTGTGTCACGCTGGGTCTCGAGCAGAATGTGTGTAGAATGCATTTGCGGCGGGGTACTCGTTGCGTTTTATGCCCTTTTAACGGCCGTGTTTCGAAATATCTACACCGAGATACGTCTCCAATCATTTGTCGATAAGCGGGCACACGTGAAGGCACCGTCGGTGTCATTAAATATAGAATAACATTTGTCTTGTCATCACATCGCAAAGATTCACAAACTGTTCTTTTTATGGTAAAGTAAACATTTCAAAACGTAACTTTTTACATTTTTTAAAACGCAAAATATTTATTTCCGTTAGATTTCTCAAAGGAAAACAAGCCGAGAATTTTTCATGTTGATGGTCTGTGTAATTTTTGTTTGGCACACAGAAGCCGTGCGCATTTCCACGCCACGTCCATGCACAGGTCATAAACTAATGCCTGACTAATAAGTAATATCAACTGAGGCAAAATTTGTCTAACGTTAATAACATCGCGCGAAGCGTAAAGGTATTAATGGCGATCGCAAATAGAAAAGCCCGTCTCGAATGAATGGCAAATTTGCATATTGGAACGCATTAGCATATACGCTCGCGCCGGCGGAAAAAGCCATCAGCCATCAATGAAATGACGAAAACAAAAAGGCGACCTGGTGGTGTCCGCGTGCGTATTTCATTACCGGGATTAGTACGCGATTCTTTACGTGCGCACGGTGTTGCTGTTGCCATGCAACAAGCACAATCGCGCTTCTGTACTGGGAGGCAACGACTATAATTGAAGATTTAATGCGCACGTATCGGCCGCTCTTCAGCGGCGGCTATCGCCTTCTCGGATCAAACGTCGAAAGCTATTATTTAATGGAGGTTTTGTTAGCGCGTCGCATGACTTATTAGACAAGCGCGCGCGGTTGAATTTGAATATTTTACCACCTCGGGCTAATTGAATTTTAAAAGCTATAAAAAGTCGTTAAAGAGTTTTGAAAGTTTCTCATTTAGATTTTTTTCAAATTAAATTATCATCAAGATAATTGAATATTCACATTGCGAACAAAAAAAAAACAAAACAACTGCGTTTGCACTTTATGTGCAAAGAAGAAGTAAAAAATGACGACCCTTGACTTGTACAGGTACAGTTAGCATTTCGCATGCGCATTATGCAATATATTCCGTATTAAAGTGCGCGTCGAAGCCGCTAATCTCGCGTCCGGCGGGCGTGACGCGCGATGCTAATACGGTTCGCGCCGTTTTTATCCGGCACGACATAAAATTTGATTACAATAATGGCGCGAGCGATATCGCCCCGATTAAAGGAGCGCGCCGCGCATAATGCGATGCGCATCGCCGCCGCCATAATTCACCGCAATTCAACGGCGAGAGCGTGAAACGCAACGAAATGCATTTTCGAATCCTGTCCGCACCGTGTCCGGAAAACAGGTCCGCATCGAGTAACAGTTTCTCGCACGGCGCGCACGCCGGCTAACTGTTTTCAACGCGCTCGTAAATGGCACACACAACTTCGTGTGCAGACGCATGCGCACTACGTGCATATTTCACGCGATGACAGATGTCAGGTGTCATATGTCAGATGTCACTTGGCAGCTACTTAAATATAACCACAAACTGCATTTATACTAGATTTTACACACAAAATTAACTATTTTATTTTATTTTATTTATAACAATGTTAACTTTATATTGATTATACTGATTTCTGTGGATTGTAGACAACTAAAGAATGCGCCTGGTTTGCGAGTGAGTCGAGAGAAACGCAGCGATTCCAATGATTCCGCGTTGTTTCTCTTCCATCGAAACAATTAAAAAGCGATTAATACCATAATAAGCGCGACATAAACAAATCGTCTCCGGCTGGTAGCAGACATAAAAATTAAAATTCCTGCTAGACGAATAGCGAATTCAAACGCACGCGCGCACAACATTTGCACATTTTCAATTGCAGATCGGCGGCGATCGTCAATTTCCAATTCGCGATGACCATACGCGATGTACCGGACACATAAAATTACCAACGACAACCAAATATTGCGCCTGCAATTACTTAACAATTGCGATGCTAATAAAGTACACGCACACTCATGCTTTCGCCTAAAACCAAAGCTAATGCAACTTAACTCCTGTGACTTATGTTATTTTACTTTAATTTTTTTTATTTTAAGTTTAACTAAACTTATGCAATATAAACGTGGATAATATACAGCTACCTGAGTGCCAGCTCGTTTATTTGTTTTATATTTTTATTTCACTCTTTATTTGATTTCGTGCGTTGCCTTTTTCGCGCACGTTTACGACCGGTTAAGGTTAAGGTGACCGTCGCTACCGTAACTCGCAACCGACGTACCATTAATGGCGTGCATGCTGCTGCCGTAAGCAGAAAAAGAATTTTAGTTAGTCATTCAGGCAGGCGCACATGCGCCGCGCATACGATATGACTTCAAATTTGCACGCGGCGCGAACAAGTTGATAAGCCCATATTCGGAATGCGTCCAGAAATTAATTTCCACTAATTTACCCAAAGTTTTTTTCTCTCAAGATTAGAATGTATCAGCAATCCACAAATCGTAAAACAGCATGTGAATGCAGAAATTTGTAGCAAAAATGTGAAATCAATTAATTTTGCAACCGCACGCTTCGATATTTTGCCATCGCAGAGAATTTGCTAAGAGATATTAAATATTTTACAGTTGTGTACCAGATTTTATATTTATGTTTTTACGACTTTTGCCAGCAAGACTGCAACTCATAGAAATCAATTAAATTAATTTTCTTCAAGTGAATTATGATTAAAGCAATATTAAATATTAAACCACAGCATGAATGCTAGCGATAAATGTCCGCATTCCTCAATTTTCATAAATTTAAACTAACGAATTTACCTGAGTCTAACGAGATAACACTCAAGTCGTAAACCGAATGTAAAATAAAAACGCGATGATTTTAAGTGAATAATGTGCGTAAACACGAATCAAATTGAAAGCGATTGCAATGTGTATAAGAAATCCTAGATATTCTACATAAAGGTACCTATCTACATATGCACGGTTATTAAACGTTAATCCGCAAAAACGTTTATCAAAGATTCGCCTGCATGGAAACATGCGCGTCGTAAAAATCCGCGCGCGGGCTTGAGATGTCAGATTCCTTGAATATCGATGGCTAATGATTACGATTCCGATTCGACGCGTACACACGATGCGAGCGAGCCGCATTTGTTACTCCATCAATATTAATCAAACGTCGGTTTATTGCGCTTCGGATCGTTTTCAATTCGCATAATCTTTAAACACAGCTAATACCTAAAGCGCAAGCACAAGATAAGTCAACTTAAGTGTTATGTATGAAACTATCCAATGTGAATATCGCGAAAAAATGCTACAAAGTACTAATTTCATATCTAAAATGTCAAATTTTATGCGTTTTAACAAAAGTTAATATTTCCTTCGCACAGATTTAATTCCCACTCAAAATAAATCGTGCATACAACGCAATACTTTCAAACAGTTAAAAGTTGGCGCATCTGTTACGCATACCTTACTTCTCCTCCGCCTGCTACCGTATCAAATTGCAGCAGTCAAGATGCGATTGCAAAATGCAAAAATGCATCTTTCATCCGACCGCCGAGTAAGACCGGGTAGTAGGCAATTCAATAAATTTTATCGCCAACATTCATGAAAGTGTAATAACAATTTCGCGCTAATTCCGATGTTGTAATGCGATACGTGCGGTGCGCGCGACTGCATTTTAAGATTTATGAAATTTGTTCAACGACTTTTACATGCAACCAAACAGGTAGGATGCCTTCGTATACCAGTTGAAAATATGTGCGACGAGCGTCAAAAAGGAGCGCGCAGAAGCTGCCGGTGTTTGTGTCATCCGCGATGCGATGAGGAAGTTAATGAAAATTTATTAACAATCCACATAAAAAGATATCAGCCACGCTACGCGGTGGCAATGTGGCGCGTCGCACCAGTCATATTCACAAATTATGTTGCGTATCACATTATCCAGCGTTTACCGTATGCCTCTCGCATTCGAAATAAATACGTATACCAACAACATGCATTGCTACCGCTCGTTGCATCTAAAAATTTAAATTATTTAAATTTCATTTTTGATTTATGTGCAAATATGTGCTCTCCATGTTGTTATAATGATGATTTTTTTTTGCTCTCTTGCAACTGTCGCCTGTACGCTAGGATAATTTGCTGTATTTTTTTAATGGCGTTTTAAAGTGCCGCGAAACATGCAGAGCACCGCAATTAATTTAATACGATCGGGTAAAAATTACCAGCTTAGGTGTGTGTTAGAAGTGTAGAGTGTAAAAATTTACATCCCATGCCTTTATGCATTGAATTGTTATGATTTATAATTAAAAACCTGCATCATTAAAATATTCGCGTAATTACATACGTATAGAAAGGAAAATTAAAAAGAAAAAAAAACGACTGAGACGAGTAAACGTATGTTGTAATTAATTGCTAATTACCAAGTTGAGATTTTTTAACAAGCTGCCATGGAAAATCTACACTGACAATTTGTCAATGGTAATATTTGCCTAACCCACAAACGCGTTAATTTATAATCTTATCTTTTTGAGGAAAAGAAAATTAATTATATAATTAATGATTGCGCATTATGCACGCCGTACGCAAATTTTCAACACGTTGCGCGTACATCGGATTACGCTTTCCAGCAATCCAACAAGTACTTATGGTATTACCCAATATTCCAATCCGCGTGTGAATCAAACCGCTGCGCATTCGACGGCAGACACGTATAATTACATGCGCGCCGAAGAAGTGCATGCGAATCGTGTGGGCGCGAAACAATCGTCGATTTCGTAATTCGATTAAGACGATTAGACGAATGCACGCCGCTGTGCAATGCACTTCCTAAGCGCCCGCGCGCGCGTAATACCTAGATATATGCGTACAAAGTGTTTTGCGCGCCCGGTAAATGCGCGCAATGAGTTTATTATAAATTGCAGAAGCGTACGAGCCGCGCGCCGCGTAATAAGTATGCAATAACTAGATTGGCGCTATTATCAAACATTCACTTTGCACGTTTCACTTCGCGCACCGGGTGCCTGCATCAGCTGGAAAGTTATTACAAGTTGTGAGATTTAATTGAATAACTTTTTTTTCTACTTCCGTATGCATTTTACAACTTTTGCTACGATTACTAAACCCTCATAAGTCATTTTTACGCTATCGCGCATGCGCAGTCTATGTATATTGAGTTGCATATAGTCATTTACAATTTATTTTTTAATTTTTAATTTTTTAAATCACAGTTTAAACGATTTATTTAAAAAAAATTAAGAAATGTCGAGATGTGAAAGTACCTATACTTAATAATTAGTCCAGCATACACTTGAGATTAATTAGAAGCTCAAAATCTCGCATTGAATGTCCGAACTAATTTCGTCTTCGAAATGTATGCGAAGCACTCTATTTCTTCGGAAACCTGCAGAGTAATTTATCCACTCGGCAATGTGTGACACATGAAACGTGGTAAATTAGTAAATTAAGCAACATTAAATACATTTTTGCCGACCGCGATCGCCGCATTAATTTTTTAATATAATTAATGAACCGTACCACTTTTTAATTTGTAATGTGCTGCGCGTTTAATACCAACAGATTTGTCAATATGGAGCAAGCAGCGAAACTGGAATTTTTCTCTGCTCGTGAGGAAGCAATTAAAATTCGAAAATTAATGAATCCGATATGGAATTTCAAAATTCGAATTGTAAATTTTTACATTCGTCCCCGAGATGAAAAGAAAATTCCTCGCTACAAAGATTGACAGATTAAACAATTAATAATTCATTAACCGCGTTTCATGAAAACTTGTCGCGACGCATTTGAAATTTATAATTCAATTCGTAATCAATTCATCATCAGCAAAACCTACTGCATAAATGCAATATGTAATATTAAATGCACGTGTTTATTTTTTGTCCAGCGCGCTTGTTTATTCTTTGCGATTGAATTATGCAGTGCATAATTCACACACAGTCAGAGTCCGATTTTATTGTTGCACATCTGGTCGTATGCAAATGTGGCGTCGCCTTCGCGTCTATCGCCGGCACGTCGACATTCCTTCGGCGACGCGACGCCTTAATCGTCGCTGCACATTATATGCAAATTAATTTATCGCCGTTCGGCGCTAAACGCTCGCGACAAGCGCGCATTATTAATTAATCATTACGCCTAATTCGCAATTTATTCGCGTGCGCGCAGCGCGTACGTGTGTGTGATTTACTCGCTGGAACGCATGATGAAACCTTTTAATTATGTGCGACGTGTGCGTAAATCAAGATAAAGACAAACGCGCGCGCAGGAGACAATCGCGCCGGCTACGCTTAATTGACTGCTCATTAATAAAACATCATTAATCAAATATATGTAGGTATAATAATAATATTTAGCATCAAGACTTTCATAAAATCCGCTACGCATAAATAAAACACAATAGGCACTTAGTTAATGCACTATACAGCAAGTATTAGGTGTTAATTGAGGTTATGTCATTGATAGATGTCAAAATTGCTGATTTTTTTTCGCATTCTGTAAAGTAATACGTAATATCGTATCTCCATCTGCATGCAGGCGCACTCTGCTGCATAATGGGTTGGCGGTGAATTGAATGCGAGGAAGTGAACGGCGCGCAAAGAGAGGAGATCGTCATCAACTGGGCCGAGCGCGCGGCACAAGGACACAACCGTCATCGGTGCACACAAGCCGCACCATCACGGGGCCTCAATCTCAATGCTTCGTCGTTCTATTCTAGAAATGCATGTGTATTCGCCTAGCGACCGTGCGCATTTCGCTGTGCAGCCAGTAATTGCAGCCACTTTAAGGTGCAATCAATCTCGCCACCACGCCAACGTTCGCCTTCACTTTCGATTTGAGCCGCCGCGAGTAAAATTTGCACAAATACGTAATTTTTATCGCGATGCCAGGCTAAATTAATGATTGTTTGCGCCAAGATGCACAACACACATAACAAGCAAATTAAATCGAACCATAGTTACATTCAAATTTCAACAATTGCCAGTCATATACACACGCTGCTGGTAATTTGCATATATGATACGCAACCAACGAGCGGATCGCGACTGTGATTTCGGGATGGATGGATGGAGTCATCAGTCATCTAATCGTCCTTGAAATTATTCAATTGCGTCCGACCGCGCGCAGAATGCAAATGCATTAAATGTCGAAGTAGAACAAACATTAAATCGCCATCAGCGCTTCGACAAAGAGCGCACCGAGCGCACTTTCAAAAAGGTGCACACCACAAAAAGTGTTTGAATGTTTTGTGTTTCTAGTGCGCATTGTCGGCGGCGTGTTATTCTCTCGTGTTCGAATTCTTCGGGCGCTGCGACTGTTATGAATTCCCGATAAATTATGCTAACTGTAATTTCAATGCATGCGGCGATTTCCAATTCTAATTCGTTGTGATTTATTGCCGTCATTTCGGAACACCGAAAAACCTAACCTTAAATTGACTCAAATCACTACTAAAAAATTACATTACTACGATGTCAATTTGCCTCAATCTTCAAAACCTTAAAATTTTTTATCTAAAAATTTTTACTAAACGATTGGGTTGTACCCGAATAAAAATTTAAAAAATCAGGTAGGCCGTGACATTTATCGAACATATAACATTAGATGTCATTACGCGCGACAATGTGCGATCACGTCCCGCGATGCATTGTGTAATTTCGACGTTGTCAAAACACCTGTTCGCCTGCGTGTCGATTAATTATGTATCGGGTGGCTCAATGGAAAAGAAAAACGCACCAGCAATATCTGTGTACATGCGTCAAATGTTATGCAAATCGTAATTGAAACATTATTAATAGTCCCGCGTACGCTAGCCACGCCGGTGAAATGTAAGCACGTTGTAACACATTGTTGCATATTGTTCGATTTGTCGACAAGATTCTATACAAAGTTGCGCGATCGCATTGCACATTGCATTTCGCTCGCGCTCGAATTGCAAATGATCGCCGCGCGACGAGGGTTGAGACACTTGGTGTTCGCCATGTCAGATGTAATACGCCTAGAAGTCATAACGCAATTATGATCGTCGTGGACGTGGACGTGGTCGTGGTGCGTTCCGCGAACTCCACGCCGAGAATTAAATTTTATCCGTGGGCTTTTCCGCAATGCATAATGCATACAACGAACAATATGTCGGAGCAATATTTCAATTGTTATTGTGACAGTATTACAGGCTAATAATAAAATACCTAGAGCTCGGGTGTCGTGTCTTTTGTGCTTCAGATACATAAATTACTTCCAATCACAACTTGTTGTGCAATTAAAATAATTCCACGCTCGTCGAATACTAATGTTTAAATTCACGTTGAATAGTTTAATTAAATTTCAATTTTTGCCGATTAAAAATAATTGGTTGTGTGTTGGTGAGTATTCAGATGATTAGATACTAAATCAGTTTGCGTCTAGGGACGTCCCGGAGCTTCCTTGACGCTTCAATCTAAACGAATTAATTAAGGTGCAAATTGACGTGATATTTCGAATCAGGATCGACTCTCGCCCGGTCGACCAAAACTAAATTATTATTCACAACACGTTTAACCACTAATCTCGTCACGCTAATAGTAAATTTCACATGGACTAATCGATAATATCTAATATTTATAAAATCGATAAGGAAATTTAAATAAATTCTAAGTTGATCGAATGCCGCATGAATGAATAATCGATGTGAAAATATTCGAAATTCTTCCATAATTTATCATTACCGAATCCGCTGGATTTGCTTCTTTTGCCCGCGCGCGGCTGATTTTTAATCGTAAAATTATGCAAAACGCAAATCGCCGAAATTGTCCGCAACAATATTTACGACCGACAACACTACGCGCGCGCGCACTTTCTAATAATAATCGAATCTAAATCAAATCACTTTTCGGATAACGAGCAGGTGCCTGCCGCATTTATTTATTTACAACTTTTACGAACAACAAGTGTAAGTGTGCACCACAGCGCGTGATGAAGCGAAAAAAAAAACCTCAAGTGATATTCGTGTATGTGAATGAAAATGAGCAATCAACGCAGCGCGTATCGAAGGCATCAATAAAATCGATAAATCGTGATATTTAGTTTATCACGAACACGCATCGTGAAGCAACATCATGTTCGGCGTTTTGATTTTTTTTCAACATCGCTCATAGAGTATAGATTATATTATTAATTAAAGCAACCGGTTGAAAATTTATGTGTTAATTTAATATGTACGACGATTAAACTATAGATATAAATAATATCCATACAAAAAACTTTAAACATTTCCACACAAATGAATATTTTCTGATACAGTTAGAGTGAATTTGTTTGGCCAACATGGTGAACATTAAATATGTATGGAGAAAAGGCAATAATCGTAAAATTTCGATCGTAACAACTCATTATGGCTCATTATAATTAATAACTGAAACGGATTTCATGCGGAAATTGATGTTAAACGGTCGAGAGATAAAAAGCGAATAAAAAGTGAAGCTCTACATAAAACTAGCATGCGAGGACAACTCGTTAAAAGATTTCGTTTGTTTGTTCGGTCAGATTTACAATATTTCATTTAAATACTTTTGGGAATGCATTAGCAGTGGACGAGAATGCTAATCGGTTATTAATTGTGCTATAAAAATCAGTTTTACGTCGTGCCACTTGCGGCAAAACAAACTTCCGCTGAATTAAGTTTTTGATTTTACTAAACTACCGATTTATAGTCGTAAAATAATAGTATATTAAGTATCAAGTTAATAAACGTGAGTTTTTGTTATGAGATTGATTAAAAACGAGCGTAGCGAACATTTTTTGCAATTTAAGCCCCACCCCGTGACTAAAACCCGTAACTAAAGTACTTTAGTCACGTTCTTTTTGAAATTATCACTTTTCGCGTTTCAAACCCGTTGAAAAACTAATGATTTAAAGATAAAATTCAAAAAACGAATAAATAACAAACTAATAAACTAAACTACCAGCGCCCTCTATCGATGTCTCATGACACCAATCATAACATCATCTTCTTAATCTCTTATCATTCATAAATATGAATTATTCAAATAAACTTGTTGTCCTCCCGATAACATAATCATCGCGCATAAATTCGCCGACGATGAAGTGCTCTGCTTGTTTCGTCAGACGCGATTCCAGAAAACCAGTTTGTTTAGCGCACGTCGACGGGATACGCCCGATTCGCGTACCGGTGGAAGAGAATGATGCATGCGAAGCGCGCCGAGCGTATATGATTAATGATCGCTGGTTAATTGCCGTTTTGTTTCTGTTTTTCGAGCGCACGTTGAATTCGACTGTATCATACATGTATCGATTCGCGCATAATCTCCTAATCATATATGCACGACGACGACGACGACGCCGTTTGTCCGCCTTTGCATTTCCGCGTACGCGCAAAGTTAAAACGCAATCAATCAGAGGCGATAATTAAAATCCACACATTCGCGACCGCACAAAAAATATGTGAACATAAATTATGTCCAATCACAAGCACATAAGCAGATTAGTTGCATTTAAAAGCGATAAAACTTGGCCACGCAAAAAACACGCAAATGTAATATTAACGAGCGCCGCGAGATAATTAATTAAGTCGCGATCGAGATAATCGACACGATGCGATTTATAGTACTTACTTTCGGTGAATTTTTGCTTGTATAACTACGTAAAAACTACTTTTAGTTCGGTTTTCGGACGTCGATTATTTACTCACTACCATTACACACCGAACACAGCATTGATTATAGTTGATAATCTATGGTATGGCCCGAAAGATTCGAGCGCATATTGCTGGCGTTCTTTCGATTCACTCTTCGATCATCAATCACGGCAAGTTGTCTGCCAGTCTGGTATTTTTTGCCCGGCTCCCGGGTCGTTTTAATTATAAAGCGCTATGCAGAATTAGTCATGTTTTGACAAATTTTTGCCGTGCCACGTTCAACTCGTTGAAATTTATCGTTATTTGTCAATTATTTATCTTATTTTAAACAAATTACTAATTTATTATAATTGCAATCACATAAATTGCATTCAGCATTAATTAATTCTCTAGAATAAAATATTCTTAGTAGTTTTTTGTGGCGCTAGTTGGTGTCATGTGTTTTGACATCTTTGACAGCACTAAAAATAGGTTACGAATAGTATTCACCTATTCAGAGCTTTCAGCTCGATTACCTTTTCCCTATTCATTCGGATTCATTGCGCGTGCAGGCCAGAAAGAACGAAAAGAAAAGAACTTCCTCGCAAAATAGACGCGAAGAAAGACTGCGCAACGATGATATATGCCAGTGCGAAGTACGTGCGGATGATGCGTTAGCACATAACGGGTGTTGTGCATCGCAAAAAAAAAGACACACTCGTAATAACCAAATGCAGTGAGCAGTAAATCATTGATACGACTCATCACAAATCGTATTTCTTCATATCAACATATATACACATGTATTAATTAGTATTAATATCAATTCATGTTTTTTGTCTGTTTTTTTTATATACGCTCTGTATTGGTCGCAGCGCAGGCTATCAAGTGCGATAACCTCTTCGTAGAATCGACAACATGGATGCGAACGCACTGCGCCGCCGTGTGCTGCGTGCAGCCGGGTTAGGTTATCATCACAGCGACGAGATGCTCAGCTTGTATGCGCTCTCAGATGCTGTAAAAGCAAAGCAGGCTGCGTAGGTTTTCAGCGTTTTTATTGCGCATCGGCGTGTAGTGGCTTCGTAGTAAGACGCGCGTTTACGTTTTCTTCTGCCATGCGTAGTCATGTTTACTATTTACTATTTTACTATGTTTTGTAGGAAGACCACAGTCTCCACAACTCGTTTAGGCATGCGAGCATGCGTCGTACGACATGAATTATGGCGGATGCGTTTACTACGAATTTTACTATGAAATTGCGCAATGTTTGTCTGGTGGAATTCGCTGCTAGAATGTTATCAGCGCGTGTAACTTTAACATTTACGGAAAAGTCAGGCGCAAGTAAAACTTGTACGCGGTTTTAAAGTTTTAATAAAATGCAAGCAGAGAAGAAGCAGAAGAGGAAAAAAAACGACAACACAACGGTATTTTAGTTTTGGAGTTGAAACACTTGGGCCCCAGCTTTTGAAGATGGCTGGAGGACATAACTTGAAATTTCACCATAATTTCACCTCTTATCTACGCTTCAAGTTGGTCCACAACACGCTTGTGGATGCAAGAGATGTTGTTGTTGATGATGATGATTGCAAGTATAATGAGCCACACCGAAAACAAGACGCCCGAGAAGAAACGCCAAAAACAAGAACATTCGTTTCGGTCATTTGTCGATTAACATCGAATGATGCAAGCGGCGCGCGATGATGCCGAGAGAGCCGTCGAGGCATGCAAATCCGAAAAAACGAGAAATTTCACCGGCCGCGCGCGCTTGATGACTGAAAGTTCAAGGGCAAAACAAACAGAAGAACGCGTGTAGTAAGCATGGGCGCGCGCACGCTTTTTTTGTAGTTTGTAGTCGTTTCGCGCGTATGATGGTGTAACCTGTCTAATAACAGCCGCGAGACGTAAACATATTTATGCGAGATTTATAAACGGCGACGAGTTGGCGACTCTGCCACACGGGGCTACGGGTGGATGGCGTCGATGACATTATTACGACTTGCGCGTGTGCGTTGCATGCACTCTTCCGACTTCTTCCATCTCACGAAAACGCTTGACGACCGCATCATTGCAGTGCTTTTTTACACTTCGCACTTTACCACCTCACCGCCTCAGCGAACGGACACAAATGGATCAGTAAATATAGTGCCGAAGTGGCGATGAGCCATCCAGGCGGCGATGCTGCGAAGAGCAAATGAAAATAAATACGAGTCTGGTGCTGGAGAGGAGATATATGAAGTGCGTAAAAGCAATTGCACATTACGATGCGCGCCGCAACAGGCTCAAACGATGCGCCGACGTTGCAGCCGCACCGTTCGAAACTAATAAAACTGTTCGGAAACAAATAGACTAGCAAATTATATGTGCATTCGATTATTACGACGGGAGATTGCATTGCCAAGCGAATGTTTCAAGTTTACGACTCAAGTGCACACCAGAATCATCACTTTTTGCACACCTGTTCAAAAAATTGAATAATACTTTGTTGGGGTATGTTTTGAGACATGTAAACTCCTAATTTTAGTAGTATATTAAGTATCAAGTGGCTTAGCGGTGGCCACCCGTGACTAAAGCCTATGACTAAAGTACTTTACTCATGCCTTTGGCCGTTCGTGTTTAAAGTACCATTTTTTTGTCTCAAAACAGTGAAAAAACTGGCAATTAACGCCAAAAATCAATTTAAATCGTAATTCAGGTTGTTCTGCAGCCGGAATATTGTGGATAATAAACTGACTTCCCGTTGTTCTTATGCCTTTTGTTTGGTGCAAAATAAACTACAAAAGATTTGTTTAATAAGTTGTTAAACCTCATAATTGCACCGCTTCATATCGTTTAGATATGCAGATATTAAAATGTTTTCTGCGTCTTTTACCATTATTAAGTTTTATTGCAGATCGGGCAAGTGCAATGCAATCTATGCGGTTGTGAGTTGAAGAAAGATTATTTCAAAATTTTCATGTTGCGCAGCGGATGTTTTCCTGCAATTTTACGGAGCGATCGCTGATTGATGTACGTTTCGTAGCATCGCCAGCACGGCGAAATTAATGATCCTTCAAATGTGCACGTACGTACCAGCGGCGCGCTGTTTTCCTGCGCCTCTGCGCCTTTTCTCGTCTTCCCGGCCGGCGATGGACGTTTTTGCATTCGGCCCCACGATATGCGAAACGCAGCCGGCGCACAGGAAAGTGACGAAGAACATTGTAACATTACAGTATTACAACATCCGGTTATTGCTGTTCGAAGCGCACTAAACACAAACCAAACACACAAGCGAAGCGAAACTGAAGAGTTTGCCATCCGCAAATGGCTTACGAATGTTTCGCTTGTGGCGACAAATTAATCGAGAGCACGGCACATACGAAGTATGCTATAGTTAATAAAGATTATGTGATGTGATTTAAATAGTACCTACTCACTATGTATCAGCAAATTCGAGGTTGACCCTGCTGTGGCATCATGGACGGCGTCTAACCTGCAAGCACCGCACACTTGCAGCGTGGTTGATTGCAATAAAACGATTAAAACGAAAGAAAATCAGTTCGGAAATGTATAACACTACTACCACGCACTTATTGTCTGTTTGTACATCACTCGCGTTTTGATTAATTGTGTCTTAAGTAACTTTTTAACCCGATAATTAACCACAGTGCAATCAACCACGCGGAAATAGACGCGCGAATAAAAGGACGCGCAAACAATGCAGATTACAATATTACCATTTGTTGCAGATCGCGCATCAACAGCGACATCTTGCGGCCATTTCTGCAACTAATCACGCTAAACCCCCAATGACCTTCAGCAGTTTTGAATGTTTTCAAAATTAAAACAGTTGAAATACATTTTAAGAATGTATCACAAGCAGAGGTTTTTAGTTTAAATAATACACGTTGTTATAATCACTTACCATTTGGAAAATGAGCAGTGAGAAATTTGAATTTTTGAAATCAATCAGTTTCGACGAAATTACAGTTTTCTCTTATAATGCAACACCTGTAACAATAAAAATATTCACTGTTACGCACATCTTATTAATTGTTTATAATGGTTTAAACAATGCGTGATCAATCACTATAGCTTTGAAACACAACTGTAAAGCTTCCCAAGTAGATCTTTTCACTCTAATCAAGCATAAATCATAAAAATTAATTTCTGCATAAATTTAAAAAGAAGTAATAATGAATAAACTCTTGATAAACATTTTAAAATGTATTGTTTTGACACACTCGTTGTTTCTTCTTCAACTAGAACAAAAGTTTGAAACAAATGTAACTAAAGTGCCGCCCGCATTCCAAATTGAAGTAAACTAATTTTTTTCGTCGTAAAACTTAAAAAACTTAAAAGCTAAACGATGTTGTGTTTCCCTCGCGACCAGCGAGACGGGCTCCTAGTGTTTCGCTTCACTTGGGCAACTCGCCTGCCCATTTCGGCGCACATCACTTTGCGAAACACTTTGCGTGCGCGTCCGTCCGCATTTCGTCGCTTTTTAATGCGGTCGTGCTTTTAGCACGTTCGCGCTTCACATTCGCAGATTTGCACAAATGCTCTTAGTTCGTGGCGGTCCTCTTGTACTATTACTAGCACGTTCATTAACAAAGCCGGAGACGCCGGCGAGTTTAACTGAAATTTATCACACCCACAAGCGATATTAATCTCTACATTTGTGCATTCCATAATTGTAACCCTTAAACTCGACTTTAACTTGAAGCAGACGCCAAGAAAACAAAAATTTATAGAGTTGTGATGACGTGACACATCATAGTGGCCACCACGGTCACATTATTCAATCAAATAACAATCATTGCATTTGAAGAATAGATGAAAAGTTTTCTTGCGTCGCTGGACGCACCAAAACCGCAGAGTTCATTAACGTAAATTGAGGAAAATGCATGCGGGTTTATTCGGTTTATTTACGGCCCTTCAAGCGGCTTTTATTGCCTGCCATGGGCATAACTTACTCTTACACCACATTTTAAATGCTAGACTACTGGCCACCAGATGTCTCCACATCCGAATACTTAACTTTTAAACATTTACGCGCGAGTGGGATAGAATAATACCTATAATTTTAGTACCCACTTAATTTTAATATTTTACGAAGTGAATACACGCATGGCTAACATAAAATTATCTTCCAACATTCCTCCAAGATGTCAACTAAATTTAATATCTCGTGTTGGTCCGCATGATGTACGCCAACGAGTGCAATCGTAATTTGTCTCTTCGCTCCCAGCGCTGGCCCATCGCGCATCATTAATTCTCATTCATACAAACGACAAACATCTCTAATGCGCTTCATCATCGCCGCATGATTATCCACTTGAGAGTGTGTCCGATGTGGCCAAAAACAAATTTGTGAATTAATTAACGTCGAGAGGATAGCCCACGATTATCACTGCAGTTCTGCAGGAACATAAATTATTCAGGAATTTTTACTTCGGACAGATGCGTACCAGATATTAAATATCAGTGTATAATGGTATTTTAAGCATCAAGTGAGCTAAACTGGAGTTTTTGTCACGAGATTTATTAAAAGCGAGCATTTAATCATCTTGTGCTTCACCGTAAGCAAATGCGCAGGCGTAAGCTCCACCCCGTGACTAAAACCCGTGACTAAAGTACTTTAATCACTGTTTGTGTCGCAAAACCGTGGAAAAAGTGTCGTTTTAAACGTAAAAAAAGAAAAAAATATTTTTATGACAAATTTTCTTGAAAAATATTTAATGCCAGTGTTTGAAAAGCAATAATTATGGAAATAATGGGCGTGCGTAATCAAAATTCAAAAATCAAACACTGCATGGCCAAGTAGTACCTACCTAAGAACGTAGGCGAAGTAATAACACCTTTGGAATATGATATCATAACATGACGTCGACGGATGCAACGCCGAACGCTGGTACTGATTAAATTACGTGCGCAAATCGCTGCGCGGCGTTTTGATTAATAATAAAGAAGAGAAGTGCCTGCACGTTTGACTCGAAACTCAAACACTTGGTGTGAAGAAAAAGCCTCACCTTTAACAACCCATCAACTGCCAACGCGGCAACACTAATAGAAAAACGCTATACATTAAATTAAATATAAGGAAGTATGTTTAGTCGTACGTCAACTTCAAGACATTGATTTAACACCCAAAGAAACACATTACTATCACAAATCACAAGTAATAGCAGTGTTGTGTTTTTTTTTTCTTTATAGAAAACAATTGATGATGGAGTTTTGCAAGATGTTTGGTTGCCTATAGGTATATATAGTAGATTGTAGGTTAGGTTCTAAATATTGCCAGCACGTGCTGTGCTAGCCGCGCTTCATTAGTCTAATCTTTATCGTTTTCTTCTCCATCATCATCATTTTCCCGCTGGTAAGCAATGTTATTACTCATCGCGGATGTGTTTTATGTTTTTCGCCTCACGACGTAATAGATCTTCCGAACAATCGAATATTGCATCGGTCGATATCTCGGATGGATTTTCAGAAATGTAATACCAGCGCGTAAAAACAAGATAATTGAACAATATGAACAGTGGAAGAATGAACTCGGGTGATGGTGAGGCTGATGGTGGGCAGCAAATAGACTGGAGAACAAAACGAAGACGAGCATGCATGGAAGAAAAGAGTAATGATTGCACGTGGTATGGCAGACGGCTCGACACGCTGCCATTACCAATTACTTCTTGATTCTGCATCGTTGGCGTTACCATTGTGCGCTATTAGAAATATAGGTACAAGTTAGGTTATAATCTAACCTCAATTGTGAAAGGGTAGGTTAGGTAGTCAAGTTTGTAATAAAAAATTCATTGACAAATTATTGTATGCAATTGTATGTTAATTTTGTTGATTTTTGTGAATTTTGCTAATTTTAATGCTTAAAATTATGAAATACCGGTATTAAAACCGGTATTTTAGGACCATTATTAATATTTTTGTATAAAACTTAAAACGTGATTTTTTTTTGATTATGCGAATTTATTTCCATTCTAATTCTTAAAACTGAAATACCGGTTTTAATACCGGTACTAAAACCGGTATTAGGTACATAATACCGGTATTATAACCGGTAGTTTTTGACAATTATTGATAATTTGGATAATACCAAACTCTTTTTTTAATTTTGCAAGTTTATTTCCATTCCATTTCGTAAACTTGTGTAATACCGGTATTAAAACCGATATTTTACTAATAATATTAATATTTTTTGTTAATATTACACATGACAAAATGTGATAAAACATTAAACCCCTTTTCTCGCTCCATAATCCATGACAAAATGATGAATAATAATTTAACTGACTTTGCATAAATAATACATTCACAATGGTGCAATTATTTGTTTAATTAAATTTTAACACTACCTAAAACACAATTGTTAATGGTTATCACTGCATCTATTTTACACCAGAAACAACTTGAGTAGGTTGAGTACTTATATGAGTGCGCATTGTGAAATTCGCGGCTTCCTATTGTAATTTATTATTGGTGTTAACGATAACTGCATCATTTCACGGATGCGAACGCGCATCTCGGTATCTCACGTTTGTGAAAAACGATCGGGCTTAGTGTGAAGAGCATGTATAATTTTGTAGCATATATTTGCTGTGTGAATGTGCATTCATTACTGGCGATCGTAAACACACGTGAAATTACGAATAAAACCGCGTTGCACCTGCGTTTTCTGCACAATTAAAGAAATACATAAATGTTTATTATTTTTGGCAGAAGTTAATGTGAAACTAGTAGCATGTTATAATTAGGTATGTTTTGGTATGCAAACATTTAATTTGGTTGATTTTTTTATTGTTTTATGAGTTTTGCTGAGAGCTTAAACACTTTTGCACATTTGGTTGCATAAGTAAAACCCGATTCAATAAACAAAAACATTTTTCTACTTCCACCTTCAAAGCAGCAGATTTTCCACGGTTTTGAGACACAAAAAGTGATATTTTAAACACGGACGCCAAGACTGTGACTAAAGTATTTTAGTCACGGGTTTTAGTTACGGGGTGGAGCTTTCGCCTGCGCTTTACCTACAGTGCAACACAAGATCGTATGAAATGCAAATCAAAGCATTAACACAATTACAAAAATAATAAAAAATGCGATTAAATTATTTACAAAGACCTATGACGTAAATGCCTATACCTATCAATCAAATAAAATCACATCAGACAGTCATCACATTTATCACTTATCTAATAACGTAAATAACACATGTGTTCAGAGTAAATTTCGCCGACAATCAGCGGCGAAAACCTTTGAAATCTTTTTTTATAAAAATAAACCACAAAAAAACAAACT
Organism: Dalotia coriaria; assembly: GCF_025399875.1. Taxonomy (NCBI): domain Eukaryota; kingdom Metazoa; phylum Arthropoda; class Insecta; order Coleoptera; family Staphylinidae; genus Dalotia; species Dalotia coriaria. Next base: position 12,422,183 of record NW_027045448.1, read on the forward strand.
GCTAATCCAGAATTCAACAAATTTACCCACGTCACAGCCAGACAATAATTAATTCACCGAACGCAATTAAAATCAACAAATCACCACCATGTTGCATTTCACATTGTTGCATTCCACGCATTCTGCCAGTTATTAGATTATGAATTTTTTTCACTTTTCGTAACCAACTTCATTTCATTTCACTTCACTTACCTGCATGCGCAACTGCACGTCGACTACAGTTACATTAATTGTGTGTCGAGTGTCAGCAAGAATAATTGTTAATGGGTCTGCTCCAATTACTCGCGGTTTCTTTATTTCGTTCGCGTATTAATATTACGTACAACGGATGAGATTTTTCTAAGTACTGCAAAACATGTGCCAATAATCTATGCCATAGACAGCGTATACGTTTAAATTACAATTACATTTCGTTACAATTACAATATTGGCTGTGTTGGTGTAGTATGCGGACATTCCAGCGGGTTGTTTACTACTCTCCGGGGCAAAAATCGACCGACTTATCTGTACCTACAAGTTTTCAGAGTAATTTATCGACTTGCACATTGCGAGATATTGCATGAAATCGCCCGTTATTGTCAAGATAATTAGTTATTGTCGGGGTAATAACATAGGACATTTTGTACTTATATACAGGGTGTTTAAAAATGAATAATTTGTTGTAATTTGAATGAAAATTTTATTTTTGTTTGTGTATTCTCTTGGTGTTTGAATTTTGACTTGAAAGTTGAAGTTACTAAGGTACTTTCAGGGAATGTGCTCGCAAGAATGCAGAAACATTAATCCGAAGCTTAATTACCGCAGGAATGGTGTCCTATGATAATATTTGTTCGGCCGGAATGCGTTTTTCTTATCACTCATTTCGTGTGCGGGCTAAATTCGCCGTTAACAAATAAATAAATGTGCCTACATAGAAATCGTAAACCCGGATGGATAAAACACGCGGCGGAATTGAGGAGTGGCTCCACAACCATAAAATTGCAAAATTCATGCATTCTCTCTGCGCGCCAGCAACACAGCTTTGCATTGACAATAATTATGAATCAAGTTTATGCGAATATTAACTCTCCAGAAAATTCTTCAACTTATACAAAACAATAATGAGTAAAATTGTATTTTTGAACAGTCAAAGTAAATTTTTGAAAGGTTTATTCATCCGAACAAAGAATGCATTGTCTCTGATGGTTGTCATTGAGGCGAAAATTCACTTTCATCGGATGACAATCATCGACCATCCTCAACAATCATCGGTAAAGCGGCGCGCGGCAAACAATAAAATCGCGCTGCGGCGCGCAATAAACAAATTCGTATAATCATAGGCCGGCCGCAACGCGCACGGGCTTATAATTTATTGTGAGCAATGCAAATTATCTCTGCCTCTATTCTTTCGCGCACCTTTCCATTACGGTAATGCGCGCGCGTCGAGAGATGACGAACTAAATCATGCAAATCGATCCGACCTTCAAAAAGAAACAAAAAACACACTCCGCAGAAAAATACATAATAACAGTATCAACATTCAAATTATTTATCAGGTCAAACCACATGAAAAAAAAAAACAACGTTGATTTTATAACCGCATGAATTCAGTTTCCTTTCGCAATTGATAAATTTTGTGGAATAAAATGATTAATGCGAGCAGTAATTATCGATGACTCAAATGACGCTTTCAGCGCACATCATCCTCGCCGGGGCTATTTATGATATTTATTATTTTATTGCACGCCTTATGATATCACGACACGATATGTGCGAGCGTGCAACGTGCAGCTGCCTTCAGTTAGACTCATTCTATTCTGTGTTTTTTTTTGTGTTGCTGGTCGTTTTAGGCCTTGCGGAGTGTTGTGAGTAAACTTTAGCAACAAAAAACACATTTGCGTAGGCGACGCGAGCACACTTTGAACATCATCGTAAAACACACTGCAAGAAATTAACCGTCATCATAATAATGATAATGAGTGAGATCATCGTTTGCTGGATGTTGGATGCTCGATGCAATTTGCTATTTTCGTAACACAACTTCAATCAGAAACTACATTTACACTCTGGCACACAGTTGTGACAAGTTGTTTGTTTGCTTTTAACTTTTTATTGTATTGATATTATTAGAATGATTGAAGTTGAATTTTTGTTTGATTTATTGATTTATTGATTAAAAATTGTATTTTTCTAGTTTAATGCCAGTTTTTCACGGTTTTGAGATACACAAAATGTTATTTTATACACGGATGGTCCAGGTCGTGACTAAACTACTTTAGTCACGGACTTTAGTCACGGTGTGTAGCATACGTCTAACTAAAAAATGTATTTTTTGTCGTTTTAAGTGTAAACCAGTCGATTTTGAGACACAAAAAGTGATACTTTAAACATAGACGGCCAAAGCCGTGACTAAAGTACTTTAGCCACGGGCTTTACTTACGTCTGACTAAAAATTGTATCTTTTGTCTTTTTGTGTGTTTAAAAGTCGATTTTATTCACCCGCGTAATTTTAGTCGTATTATTTATTCATAAAACATTGGTTTAATCAATTAGTTAGAACAACACCCTGAATACATCTCGTCATTGTGCTGATTGCTGATTAATTCATTTCCATTCTCTTGTTATTTCCGCCGGGGTATTATTTTTTAATTAAACTTGACGCGCCCGTTATTGCTTTGTGTGTTCGCTATTGTTTTTCCACCTTGGGATATTTTTTTTTATCTGGGGCAGAAACGCGTGGTTTTTTTCGGTCGACGATGACGCCGATGACTATTCTTCAATTCACGCACGATATGCGTAACTCGGTGGGAGCCGGCTGCATTAACCCTTTCTTTAGCGTCAACTCTTTTTTTTTTGCTTCGATTTTTAATTTTGTTCTACTTTTTTTCTGCATATCAAACCTCTTGGAACGTTTTTTCACCATGCATATGATTCATTATGTAAGCATCCCTTCAAAAAGCTCAAGCAACGGTACAACATATCCTCACTAGATTTTTTTAATATTTTTTTTTGCTCGAGCGTGATATTTGAACTTAACCCTCATGTGAATAAAAAAAATTAAAGAAAAAATTAAGCAAAAAATAATCTCGTGTAACAATCGAATTAAATGTGAATGGAAATTCAGTCTGCATTAATTCTTCAATATTATAATAAATTAAATTATTATCAGCCCATTTATACAGGGTGTTTTAAATTAATTTAAAAATTAATTAAATAAAAATTAAAAATAAAACTTTCTGGGTATTTCCAGATGCCAGACGACAATTGATATTTAAATGTATAAAAAATTAATTTGCAAAAACTTAACGCTCCAAAAGTGAACGGCTAATTAACGCTGTGGCGTCGATTGGTTTAACTCTTGAAGTTATTGCGTTGAGTAAATTCTATTTGCGCAGCGCGCGTTCAAACATTCAATTATTTTCGCGATAGAAAAAGCACACATTGAAAATTACACACGTTCGCGTTTAATGATTGTTGCAATCCGGTGCAGACGTCGTCGCGTCGCTGTCTGTCGTCAGGAAACGGCGCGCAATCGCGAATCCTGCAAAAGCGCTAATGACGATCTCGTCCGCAAGACGCGGCCGAGTTAATTAATTAGTTGTAAACACGCATTCGTTAATTATACCAATCAAACGTATTATAATGGCTATTAGTGGGCATCGAAATCGAGTTTGAACGTTTTTAATTGTCCGTTAATTAATGGATCATTGCTTGGGACACAAGTCGTAAAAATCTTGTGTATTTAGTGCATAAAATTATATTTTTTAAAACAGCGAAAGAAAAAATTAAATTTCTTGAGTATAAATAATGTAAAATGCAAAAATAAATTTTTTGTATAAATTTTATATGAATTTATTTGTCATTTTATTGACATTTGTTTGTATAATATTTATAACACAAAGAAAAATGTCCAAATAAAATCGACATTCATTCCTGCACATTAATTAAAATTATATTCAAATTTAAAAATATGAAAAAACTCGTTTGAATTGCTAAAAATAGCGAAAATAACGGATTAAACACCTTTCATTTTTATCGAAGCTAAAGAAGCACAGAAAAAACGCATACTGAATATAATATAATATAATATATTAAATAATAAATTATATTAAATTATATTAAACGTGAATGCAGGCAGCAGCAGCGCTTGGGTCGAGTCACAGTTCATAATTTTTTCACAATCGTCAGATGGACATTGTGCGGCAGTGGCAGCGGTATTACGACGGAGATATTCAGCGCGATATGCAAATCGGGTTTTTATGCCGCAGATGAGCACACCAAGCCGCCAACCCTTTCGCGACACGACAGACGGCACCGAGCAAAGGGGGTGCACACAACAAAAAACCCCGAAGCACAAACGTGTTTCAAATAGGGGCAAAACAACTGAAAATCGAGCGTATTATTAAAATAACAAACATACATTTATATTTATATTTATATTTGTATTTATACTTTAGACTTTTGTGTGATTTTGCTATAAATCAAATAAATTTGAATTAAAATTTATTTTTAGATTTGAAATCTTGGGTATACTTAAATAAATCGTTGATAAGTAGACTAATAATTATTATCGAAGCGTTAATAATTAGATTAGACTGACAGTGTCCAGTTATAATCTCATTATACATGAAACCTCTAGTCTCCGGCGCTAATTAAGTGTTGATGTTGTTTTACACTTTTTTATGTTCATAACTAGGTATCACTTTTTTTCCTCTTCAATTTAATTAGCAATTGTGGCAATATAAGAAAATTTTATTCATTTTTGAGCATAAAATTTAATATTTTCATATTTTTCAAAGAAATTTAATCAAAAAATTAATTTTTTGTTATAGTTTTGTTGCTAATGTTACTGCTGAGTAATTAAAATTTATTTTAGAATTATTTTATAATAATATCAAAGTTTGCAGCATGTGTGGTGTGATTGGTTTGATGCGTGATGTCCGCCCGATTAATTTCGACATGTTTGAGATGTATGACACGTTCGACACGTTCTCGAACCCAACTCGAAGCAAACTTCAAAACTACATTGGTGATATTATTATTACTACTCTCAAAAAACGGCACAAAAAATAAAATACTTGTTCAACTGTAGTCGCGATCGCAAAGAAACAGCTTTCATAACTTCATAGTCCATTACAAAGTAGTAGGTAATACAAAATGTGTGCAAATGTCGTACTTTAAGTACCTATAAGTACAAGTATAACTTAAGCTGCGATGCGAGCGAAGTGTGTGAGTAAAGTCATGTGCGAGAAAATAACGAAAACGAGGTCAGAGCGTTTTATTCGTCATTATTTTTCGTTTTCTTTCGCGTTTAATTTCTTTTCTTTTCTTGCATTGCGTACGAATCGCTCGCGTTTTTATTTTTATTTTTTTTATATAGGTAACACTTTATCGCTTTGCAATTAGCGGCGGGTTTTATGTTCGAGGCGAAATGTGCACGCGAAATGAGCGGTATTTTGAAAATTCAGCGTTTACGTAAAACGAAAACTATGCGTTTGTTAAACATAGAAGTATTTATTCTCAACTATGTGAAAATTCATGTTTAAACACAAATTTTTCTTCAATTTTTAATTTTAAATCAATCTAATCATAAAGAAAATTTAACCACAAAATATTTTTTATGTTTTGTAAAAATAAAAATAAATTTGGAATGCATACGGATTGAAAATGCATGTAAGTAATAGGTATGCACTTACATGCACAGATGGGAAACAAATTGCTCGATAATTTTTGCTCGTACATCGATATTCCTAACAAATTTCTAAACCGTTTGCATCTTGCATCTTGCCAATCGTAAGTCATGCGTTACATACTAACTGCAGCTACCATTCGGTTAGAATTTTGATTAATTCGTTCTGGATGCATGATAAATGTTAGACCAACCTCCCATATTCCATAAATTCAACATACAGAGTGTTTAAAATCATAAAACTCCTAAATATCAAAAAATAAATTCAAAACAATAATTTTCCAGTTAATTTAATATTATTTGGGCAATAATTAAATTTATATCTTCCATAACACGAAACTAACAATTTTGATGAGTCTAATGGAATATTGTTGAGTTAATTATTCAATATTCAATTATACAATTTCAATATTCAATATTCAATATTCAATAGTCAATAGCGATTTGTTGGATTCGACACGTTGTTACGACATATAGTACCTATATTCGTATCTAATGCTTGCTCACATAGTTGTACTCTACATGAACATTTTGATGAACACGATTCGTACACAACTACAATTCGACATGTTGTACGCTTGTGTTGTGAAATGAAGCAGAGGCGCAAATATTCCCTCCGAGTGCAAAACAGAACGCATTCGATCAAATCGACATGTGGCGCGAGTACATCACTCGTCCTGGGATAATTATTGAGGCTGCATGCTCGTGTTCTTTATCTTTGCGGTGCGATGGACGCCAAGGAGGTGTGCGTGTTCGATAATGCAATCACAATCAATCCATCAATGCTCGAAACCATAAACTCTCACAAGCAATATGAATTCTTTTACTCGTAGAATTATACAGTATGAAATTAGAAATAGATTTTTTTGTCTTTAGGAATACATAGGCAACCTAATAAACAACTAAATGTATAACTGGTTGCATATTTAAAGAGTTTATAGAAGTAAAAATAAGTTAGGCGTGTTTTTCGTGTTGCACACGCATCGAAACAATGAATAATAAATAATCACAAATGTAACAACCCAAATTTACTAATAAAAAATTTAATATCACAAAAATGTCACTGTCGAGCCGAAGAATCAACTTAAATTACCCAATCAATTATTTACACCCAACGAAAATCTTCTCAACGTGAGAATATTTTTATTTTATTGTCGGAATTTATATCAAGTGATGAATGACATGCATGTAATCATGACATACAAGATGAACACTTTACTTCGACACGCATCCGACATTAGTCGACACTTAAGCACTCAATTCCAAATATGCAAATGCCGCTTCCTTAAATTACCTGTTGAAACGGCCTAGAGGATCATATACGTTACTATGCCACGGATATCAACAGGACATACAGGCGGATAAAATAATGTACAAACAACTTACAAGCTGTACAGCATACACAGCGTACATTCAAGTACAACTTGTATTAATGGTTTTCAATTGACGCGTTTTGTATCGACTTAATTCTACAAATGTTAATGTAATCGTCGCGAAGAAACCCATTTCAACAATATAAATGTCGGTCATTAAAATTGCATAAATTTACCTTCTAATTTCATCTGGTGGCTTTGATTGTGTGTACATAGCAATGTAAAAATTTGAATTTCTTGTTGTGTATCGTTTGTATCAACGTATATTTTCGTATATGTCGTGGCATGCTATTAAAGGGCATCTGTTTTTCATCCGCGACGCATGCAAATGTTGAAATTGTTGTTCGTTTGTGTCGTGCATGCGATGGCATTTTTCTTATGCGCGTTTTTGGCTTCTCCGTTCGCCATCTTTCATTGTGGACGTTGCATGACGTTAAACAGACGACAAAAGACACGCCACGCACCCTAAAGTGCCCCGGAGTTTTCTTGTGAGACACTAAGGTGTATTTAGAAAATAAAACACACACGAAAAAATATGCATAGATAATTTGGTTAATAATAGCGTTCTGGTATGCATGCATAATGCAAGTGTACCTACATGAATGGGACGCAATTGCGTTACGACCGTTGGAATGAAGAAGAGAAAAAAAAAGCAGGCGGAACAATTGAACCAAAGATGGTACTTTCCTTGAAACCACTTTATCATAATGATAATCATAATGTAAAAGTTTCGACGTATTGGACGCATTGAATAGCAAATCAAGCATGAAAATAGCCTTTTGTTAGTCACACGCATTATATTATTCTAACCTCATTGGTGTTATTTTAAAAACCCATGCTCAGTTGGCTGCATACGTTGCGATGGTGTGAATAACGGTGCAAGCCAGCGGCTGATTAATAACCGTTGGGATGCAGCGTCCCTGCTGATAAATCGCTGATTAATGGCTGCCATTGTTTAAACATCGCTGCTAACCGTTTTTGGTCGCAGTGCAAAACTACCGCCAAGCATGTTAGATAAATATTTGCACTGCGATATACGATCTTATGATTAAATACGCAACCAAAGAAAGATAAATAATAAATACAAGTAAAGAAAAAATTCTCACGTTAAAAACTCAAGAGGTTTGCATCTTGCATGCATTATTCCGATTTGAATCGAACGTCAATTCAATCAATTTCAATTTGTGTGTAAGTTGTGAATTACCTACATGCAAATGATGTTTTCAGGTGTCACGCCGAGATGTGAGAAAAGTACTAGCAAAGAAATCATGGACTTCTGCACCGATGTGAACCAATGTGTAAAATGAATTACGGTACTTTGCTTATATTCACAACCCAGTGTGCAAACACACACATCGGATTTTTTTTTTCTTTTTCGTTTCACGTCACATTAGGTTACGTTTACTTTGCGTACGCTGCATTTGCATCACAAGATGAATGAACGAAGAATTGTTTTGCATATTACTGCCGCCGAGATGGACGCATTGAAATATTCAAATGAGTTTCAAGGGGTTGAAGGAGAAAAGGGTTGTAAGAGGTGTAAGAATACCAAAATACACCGCAAGGCAAGAAGAACCAAAGGGTGATTTTACTTCTTTCATCAACCGAATAATAAATATGTGTTAGTAGTACTAGTAGAGTAAGAATATAAACTTTAATTTTTATTACGAAAATTATTATTAAAGTGTGTTTTTAGAAAGTTGTTCAATTGCTCGATTTGAATAAAAATTTCTGCTGGCATGTTTAATATTAGTCATATTGTCGTAGCGAGATTGAAAAGTCGTCGATGGGAGTGGCACGACAAACACACAACACTGGCTTTTCTTCTTTCAAAGCTAAACAATGTTTACGCTCGACGTCTGATGGTTTCCTTGATTTGTGTGCACAACACTCCGTCTCGCCGTCGATTACTGTTTGCACAATTAAAGTGCCAAATCTTATTGTTAAATAATTCACTCGTAAACAAATTTTACTTGGAGTAGTAGGTATTAGTCATTAAAAAATAAAAACCGCAATGATTCACGGTGTATAATACCTATAAAAATGTTTGTAAATATTTAAATTTGTTTATTAGTTGAGGCATTTCTCATCAGATGGCGTATCTGTACAGCGTGCGACGCTCGATTGACGATGCTGTGCATGGCGTCGGCGTCGGCGACGTTCCACGCTCGACGCCGGCCATTGCCAGCGTCGCGACGCGCGCAAGCATCTCCCGCGCCACCCCTCGATATATACCGACGCCGGTGGTGCAGCGCGCACATTCCGCCCGACGTATCACACACGTAAATCCAACCACACATGTTTCATCCAACCAAAATCAAGTTAAATCTACTCCTCTGATAGGTAAAACACTTAAATTTCATAATTTGCAAAAAAACTTCAAAAAACTATAAAATTCTTTGTTTTGAAATAAATAAATTTTAATTAAGCGAATTTTATTTCTAGTTTGATTTTTACTTTCTATAAGTTACACTTTTCCGCTGTTTTTATCTAATTAATATTAATATATATGATGAAATTATTAAATGTAAAGAGAGCGAAAAGAGCAAAGACGATGTTAATTAAAATCGCGTATCGATAACGTAATTGCTCGAACAGAAAATTTTTAATTGCACCAAATTAATAACGCATCGGCGGGAATTAAGCTGTTGCGCCGTCGCTTATCAGGGCCGGATGGGCAATTAACGAGATAACTCACGACGGCGTGCACGGCTCCGGCGTACCGAAAACGCTCTCAAACGAACCGAAATGCACCATACTCTCTACTCAGTCTACACTCTACCATTTTATACCATGTGAGAGCGAAATATGCTTCAACATATTTGCGTTTTATCTGGAAATTTATACACTACACACTAAATTATGCACTTGATGTGAAACAAGTCGAAATTAAATTCAATATAAATTCTTCTTTCGATTTGAATAAATTTCACATTTTGAGAGAATTTAAATTTTTATGTGCGTAATTTATGCCGGATAAAAAACAATAAAATAACCATTTTAAAAAACAATAAAAGCAATAAAACTGTAATAGAACACGCAGTCGAATTGATATTGAATTTTTGTTGAAAAAATATAAAAATTTTGGTGATTCGTATGCGCGCCGTGACCTTTTATCGTGAGTTCCGACGATACAAGCTAATTTTTTGCACTAATTGACGTTAAATATTGCTAATGGAACAATTTCTACTCACGCGTTTCTAAAAATAAAAATAAACACAAAAATAAAGAAATATTGCAAAAATAGATGCAAAGTGAAGCTAAATTAGATTCATCCTTTTATAGAAAATCTAATTATCTTCATTACCTCGTATTATTATAGATTATGTTCCGCATTAATATATTTGACGTGTAATTATATTTCAACTTGGTATGCGAATTTGTCACGTCACTAGCATCTTACTTCCGTTATAAAACAAAACAAAATAAAAAATTTTCATTAATTTGATTATTTATGTTCCAAAGTTTGAAAAACGTGAAAATTAAAACCTAATTAACTTAGAACATGAAAAAGTACAAACAATTTGTTTAATGTTAATTAACAGTGTTAATTATTTGTTTGTTAATTCCAGCCAAAAACATCTAATGATTTTTAATTAGCTTTTTGTATAAATATTTAAATGTTTACATGATTACAACTTGCGAATGCACTTTAGATGCACCTTTTGCAATCTTTTTTTCGACTTCCATGTAGCAATTACACGTGTACGCGACGGTTAGTTCAGTTAGTTATTTATATTGCACAAGACTACAGCATGTGGAATTTACAATTCTTGTAGTGGTAAAAAGTATACAAAGAAGTCAACCGAACAGTAAAGCACTACACTACACTACACAACAACGTTTCAATGTTTCAATGATCGTGAAATACTTTCTTTCGCGCAGGTTTGCGCGCTGAAAAAAAACTCTTACGTAGAAGTAGAACAGAACGTGAGACGCAAATGAGCGGCTTAAAAATATACGCTGCGACAACGGCAATGCAGCAGCAGCCAGCTTGCAACGAGAAGAGATTCGGGGAACACGCAACAAGCTGCAAGCAGGAGGAAAGAGTTATAGAACCGGCGCGATCGGTTGCTTAAAGAACTCAGGAAACCAGCCGCCAGCAGAGTGCAAAGACTAAAGAGCACGAAAAATGCGTTCGAAACAAAAGTTTACTTGTGTCAAACAGAAAAGTACTTGTGTTTCTCTCGTGGTGCATTATTGTTTAACTACCGTTTTGCTCTGCGTAGTCGTAAAACTTAATTTTACCAAGTGTTACCAAAGAAATTTAACTCGAACCTACACAAAAATAACCTTAAAATTACCAAAAATTAATTCTAAACTTTTCAACACTAGATGTCGCTGTTTTTGTTTGCAAAATTTTTAAAAATAATAAAATTTGTTTTTTTTTTAATATTTAGTGTTGTTATTGTGACACTTATTATAATAAACAGTAACACATGGTTTTCCATTCATTGGCAACATGGCAAAGAACATGTCGCCCATTCTCTGAGGGCATATTCAAGATTTTCGAGTACCAGTTTTTCGGCTGGCGTTGTGCGTTGTGTTTGTTTGTTCGGCGAGCGCTCTTGATACTTTATTTATTTATTTTAAAGATTTCGAATGCGTTGCACAACGGCCGCACTTGAAAATCGTTAAAATTAAATGCGCGCCCAAGAAGTTCTCGTAATGAAAGGCCCACATATGCAGCGCATTCATCCACAGTTTCTCACAGTAGTTCATTATTTTCTACTTGAAGATAACTCTTCAAGATAACACTTAAATTAAATTAAATTCGAAAAAACTACACATCAATAGAATCAATTGATTATTGTATTTCAATGCACTAAGAGCAAAATCATTTAGTTTACATAATGACCAACAGATGGCGATGGTAGTTTAAGTTTTATTTTGTGTAATTTTTATGTAAAAATGATTAAATCCTTAATTTTTTGATTTATCTACGTCCTGTAGAGCAGAATTTGTGTTAAAACGTGAAAAAATATCAAAAAACGAAAAAGTTAAAGCAAAAATTGTGTTTTTTTCGATAAGGTTATGTTCGCTGTTCGATTTCGAACGCAATTATACCGGAGTTGATGTGTAACATTACAAATTTACACGTTTTCTCGGCGAGTCCGAGTGATCACACGTTGCGATACTAATTCGCACTCAACGCGCACCATTTGCTTACAAATGCATGGACGCTCGCCGACGATCGTGCGCGCTTAAGTCGTCGGAGTTGATAGCGCGCATCGAAAAATGAGCATCATAATATAAAGCCAGGAATCGTACGATCCGTACGATTTCATACGTGCTCCATGAATCATGCCGGTTCAGCAAACGGAGTCACGATGTTCGCGCTGAACTTCTCGCCCGCTTACAACCGCTCGTCGCCGATGTTTTCCTCCTTGGTCCGGAAGATGGAAAAGGCGGCGAAGGAACGGCGCGCACGATCGCGTTCGCGGATTACCATTAATAACGATTCTAATCCGAGCCGAACGCACGGATTCACATGTTCCGAATTCGATTCACATGTCGTGGATGGCTTTTTTCTTCGTTTTCTTTTCAAAAAACCGAAAGCTAATAATCTTAAGCTAGATAAATCTTAAGTCTGATTGATTCGTTGATGTAAATTACTAAACTGTAAATCGTATTTTCAAAAAGGGAGATTGAAACTTTAAAAAATTTAATTTTTAAATAAATTTTTACCAAAAAATCAGAATTTTTGTTTCTAAAGATTAAAAAAATGTAAAAATAATTATCCATAGGCAAGATTTCTTTTAATTAAACATCTGAGCAATTAATTTCATTTAAACACGGCAGAGAAACAAATACAATAATTAACAGTTCGTTAAAATTCTATCAGTATTCTATCGTTTCTCATTTTTCTTAATCAATACCCAAGAATCATACGCCGGCAGAAACTCTCGTACGGCCAACGCAATTACGGCCTCAACAATTAGACACAATTTGTAGTTGTTAAACACAGAACGCGCTATTAACTCCATTAGCTTAATGACGATAATCGTCGTGGCGCTGAATTTTCGCCATAAAAATGTATTAAATGATTCACGAAATTGAAGCCGGTAACGAATGGGAACTTTCAACTCTGCGCACTCGAATCTCGTACGTTTTATATAGTTCTATATGCGAAGGCCCGAAGCTGAGAATTCATGTTAAAACAAGCACACACGACAAGTCGGCGAGCGAGTAACGAGCAACAAGTATTGCTAATATCACCATCCACGGTGGATGCCGAGTTGGAGTTGTTGCGAGAGGTTTTTTTTTCAACGCTCGCGACTCGCCTTTATGAAATTAGTTGTAATAAGTATAAACAAGTATAAATTGCTTCTTCTGGACAGACAGCAATATGAGTGTAGCGAGAAAATTCCAGGAATGCATTTAATTGCAAATAAAAGTAAAAATTTCTTTTAAATTAGGTTATGAACGTCACAAATTTAAAAATACAAATAATTTTGATATTTTTAGATTAATCTCAGTGCCGAATAATGGAATAATCAAGAAAAAACTTTAAAAATCCATTAAAAAATTGAGAAATTGAAAAAAATTATTTTTTTCTTTGAGGTTATGTTAGAAAATATTTAATTTAATGATTTATTGAAAAAATTTATCAATATTAGTAATATCCGATTAATTTTTACTAAAAATTTAACATATTGATACAAAATTAATTATTTTGATCACCCTGTGTATCCTACATTGAAACGTTGAAACAAACAGCAAGTTTTCAAAGCGAAATTGCTCTAATTACATTGAAAAACGTCCACGAGCATCATACACATCACATTAACGCTATACATTACATTTTAACAAAGTCAACGATAAATTTCAACTTACAACACAAAAAACCCACCGCTAAACACTCGGTATACGCGCAAAAATACTTGTCCCATGTCGTCCGACTAAATGCAGCATGTATTTCGTCCGCGACGCGCATGAATCAAACGGCACACGGAAAAATGACACCGAAATGCCACTAAGGACGCTACCGCCAAAGAATGCAACAATGTTGTGCGCTGCCGTGATAAGTGTGTTTTCATGTGTGCGCCGCTCTAGAAACGCTCGCACGAAACCGGTAAAGAATGGGCGCGCACAAGAATGCGCCGCATGCGAATGCTGAACTTGGACTTGGACTCGTGGACGTTTTAATATGATGATGTGCGACGCTTCTCGGAATTGCTAATTCGAAATTAGCTATCAAGCAGCACACGAGTGGCGTGCCAAAGCAAAGAGCACATCGCGAAATAACAAGCGCAACACACACTTGCAATAAACAATGATGATCGCGGGGAAATTGCCATGCGATTTTGCAGAAATGATCAAAAATAATGAAGTAAATTGTTGGCGAACGCAAGACGGAAGCCGCGCGCGCATGTTATCATACTAATTAAAGCACGTTTATAAACAATCACCATCTGCGTTTAGTGAGGTTGGAAAATGTGTTGTGCGCTTTGAGGTTAGGTTTCGGTCGCTCTTCGTCGCGGTTACGCATCTCACGCACGCATTCTTCGCTCGTTCCTGCGGTCGTTCTGCGGACGACGTGAAATTTGAGTCGGGTTGTTGTGTTTCGTCACCCTGCGCATTCCTGCGCTTATTAGCATGTCTAATTAATGTAACCGCAACTGCGCATAACGTGTGCAACGTGCAACACCGCACGAGTGTCAGATTATAGTAAATCTGACGTCATTTTTCGGATAATTTTTTCGTTAAAAACCATTAAATCGCTGTTTGGATGCGCGGAAATTGCAAAACGCGCTGTCATCGCAAACAATTCGAATAAAATTTCGAATTTCGTCATTTCGCAATGTCGAAAGTACGAAACATTTGCATTCGCACTCCTCGGTGTGTGTGTGTGAAATGAAATAAAAATCGAAAACCATTTGAATAGGTATTTCTGACATGACATTGTATTCAAAAAAACGACGCTGTTTCCATTGATTCGCAGAAAAAAATACTAAGTGTCTGGCAATAAATCAACGTTTGATGTGTCTGCGAAGTATACAGGCATAGAATTGCGTTAGTAAACGAGCTCGTTGTTCGCAGAATATGTGACACCATGTGTTAAGTTGAGTTAACTTAAGTTGGCATACGAGTAAAGTAATGTTAACAATATTAGCAGCTTTCTCCATTGTGCGATGACACGACTTGCGTCTATGACTCATCAACGCGAGAACGTTTATTATAATATTCAATTGGATGCATTGTGGACGCGAATTTACATTAAAAATATAAAAATACAACTTACCCAATATTGATTAACCTTAAAAACCGCTCGAATGCAGCGCGAAACATGAATTCTGCATACAATTCAGATAAAACACTACAAGCACGTCGAGTAAATTGCATGTTTAGTACCGAATGTTTAAAATTTCAAAGCGCGGTTTGATAACGTTTAATTTATACCGGATGTTGGTTTATTATAACACTAATCGTACTTCCACTAATGCACAAATGCGTGGTGTGGTTGTTGTGGTGCATTTTAGGTTGCATAACGTCATCAGCAGTTTTATATTTGAATATAAGTCAGGCGAGATTGATTTGCGAGGCTAGAAACGTACACCGGCAGAAATCTTACGCGATAACGCAATGTTTATTTGCACCGGATGCGTGCGCGCGCATAAAATGCACCACACTACACTTACGTAATCGTCCGGCGTGCGAGCGCCGATTTGAATCGGAATCGAAATCGAATCGATTTCGTTTCTTTACCTTTCGCCACACTCTGATAATTCAGATAATTTGCGAATATTGTTGAATTCAACCCGGCAGCATTAATTTGTCTTGTAACGTTGATTTCTCGACGCGTTTCGCAAGCACGCTGCGATTGCGAAAAATCGCATGACGACGGCCAGTTTCCGCGCATGCGAAAATTTTATGAATTGGCACACGACATGCAGCGGTCAAGCAACTTATTTGCACATAACCCCAAAAAATACAGCAAGGAAACATTCAAAGAAGCTTTGATTCTATGTCCATACACTTACACATACGGATTTTATTATATCAAATATCTATAGCGCTACTATCCACAGATTTGTCGAGGCAGCGAGCACCGAGTAATTTTTAGCACGGCGCTCGTCGTCGTCGTCGCCGCCGTCGGTGCGCGAGATAAGATATGCATGATTTATAATCCGTCGAGCGTTCCCGAACGTTTCGCTGCATAAATTAATTTAACTAGTTCTTTATGGCCGCAGCGCTTGTAGTCGGCGACGCTGTGTGTTATTTATTTTTGCACCGCACAAAACTATCCGGTGCTACAAAGTACTTACGAATGCCCCGACTCCTCCTGAAGCAAAGGGTTAAGATCCAGATTAACCAAGTTGAAGAATATAAATGATTTTTACGACTTGTTTTTATCAGCGTTTCAAAGTTTTTAAGCTACAAAATAAGAAAATGCAACAAATCACATGAAAAACTTGCGAATACTTACTTAAATTCGTGTTAAGATATTATAAATGTTAATTTTCAAGCGTTTATCGCTGATTTTTTGTTCGGTTTCTTCTGAATTTCGCATAAAATTAGCTGTTTGTTTTTCTGCGAACTCCAACTCCGTTTGTTTGTGTGTTTGCACTTAATGTACTTAGTGTTTGTTGATTGTATTAAACAATTCTCGATAGCACGCCATCGTGCTGCAACGTTGGTTGACTTGTTCACCACACTGATAAAAATAACTATTATCATCGTTCAATACACTGTGTTCACACGAGGTTACCTCACGTGTAAATATTCTATGTGTATTGTGGGTGGCCTATGTTATGTGAAACATGTGGTAGAAGTTAATATTATGCACAATCTTGCTAATAAAAAGCAAAAGAAAGTCGACATGCTAATCCCCAGTTTTCTGGACATCGTTCGCGGAAAACAAACTCGACGTGGACGGGCGTTAAACGCCGCCGCGTACGCGAATGACGAATAATAGAAAATATTCTAACAAGCAGTAAAAATGTTTGATTAACGAGCGAGATCCGAGCGGACGACGCTTTGCACGAATTTCGCATTTTAACGAATATAAATCGTGCGTTGGCATGTTCGCCACTACAAGCAGCCACGACGCCAGGGAATTTAATTTTTATTTTACGTTTTCTATAATACGCGCGAGGAGCGTTAGTTGCTGGTTAGTCGGTTTGCCGGTTTTCTTTTCATGTCGGCTCGCATGTCGGATTATCGTCGGCGGCGAAAACAAAATAGTGGAAAATTTGTATTTGCATACGGGGCGATAAAACCCCTCACACTCACACAGAGAGAAAAAAAAACATACTGAAGCAGTAATCAAACACGTAATTGTAATTATACGGCGACGCTGCATTGGAAATGCAACCAAATTAAAACTAATTAAAAGATAGCTAATAACAAATGATATGTTATTAACCAATTTGCATTGAAATTCATACATTTCACCCGGGACGCTACAGTTCGTATCGAAATTGGTTAAAAATACGAAAAAAACGTTGTGTACAGCCGTAGGCTTATAAAAAACACCGGCGTGGTGTATAATTAAATAAGTCAAGAGAGATATGTGTGTTTACGTTGCGCGTTCGGGGCATCGTCATTAAACCAGCAACCAGCAAAGCAATTCTTGTTAACGTGGAAAATTATAACCCCTCCGGTGGATGGGTGCGCGCTACACAGCTACATTAATTACAACTTTGCAACAATCCGATGCGTGTGTTACAATTACGAAGAGAATTCTTTTCGAATCAAAATTCTACACGTGTTTTCGTATAAAAATTCCAAAAATAACATTTTACCAGTGATAATATGTGATAATAATTTAACAACAAAGAATATGATTGTATACTTTGTAAATTATGCTTGCCGAACATTGTTTTAATTATTAATTACCTACTTAAACATGAATTACGGCGACAGTTAACAAGCGCACGCCATTATTGTCAATTTTATTATGATACGCAATTCCGTCTACAAACGAAATACAAACGTCATTTTAATTATAATTAACGAACGCATTCGTAATTTAGGCTTTCATAATTAAGACCCATTATATTTTACGTTAATGGCGTGTTTATTTTGTATTTTATTATTATTTTATTTATTTTATTATTTTTTAAATCATTAGAAGAGCCGAACAACTCATCCGTTGGCATTTTAAGTCATTTGATAGAATAATTAGAAACATTTTAATTGTATTGCAATTATAATTAATACGAAAATAATCTGTCAAGTTATTAATAAAAACATTTATATTTTTAGCTTTACTTTTAATTAAAATATTTAACTTTACGTAAGTGGTTGATAATTTCCATGGATTTCCCAGGTTGTAATAGTTTGCATTTTATTTATTGACGTTTGTTTCGAGAATGCCGCACTAAATGAATGGGTAACTCGTCCAAGTGCACATTAAGCAAATAAAATAAATATAAAGCAAAACGAATTAATATGCAAGTAGATATGTACTTACCGACTACTGAAAACTTTAAATTATTACTGAGCGAGTTTAAACAGGCTTTACGCAAGTTTTTACCTCGTTTCCTTTGTTAATAAACAATAAAGATAATAAGTATCATTGTAAACATATTGTAAAAGTTGTTGTGGATGGAAATACCGCGTTTTGCGTTTTTTTTTATTATTGTTGTTGTCATAGTTAATTTCTAACGTGCTGAATTTCCCCACGATTGCAATTTCGAATTCCCCACTGGTCATCCCAGTAATTACGTCATAGGATACAAGAGCCTCCTCCTCGTATATCATATCAGGCGCGTAATAATAGCAATTTCATGCGCAACTCAAGATGCGAGCGCACAAAACAAATGAAAACCCTTTTAAAATTGCTAACATGCCAACATGCTACTACTCGTATACGATAACAATATTATAGGTTATTACTACGCAACTTGCATTCACATTCACATATTATACAAGAATATTAATAGAAATTATTTTTTTCTGTAAAAGAATAAATTGATTTTTTTCTATTTTTTTGATGATGTGATGAAATTTGGAAGATCCAAGAGCACGGTATGAAGTTCCTACAAATGTGAAAATCACGTAGGAACTCTATACCTCGCTAGTGGTCAACCACAAAAATGTGAAACTCGTCTTCAGTCTTCAGTCGGTTGGCTCGGTTGCTGGAAGTTTAATCGGCGAGCGAGCGTACGATGTGGTCTCTCGGCGTGTCTCCCAGCGAAGAACATCATCGAAAATGGTAAAATACTAGCCGGACCGGTATTCCTTCTTCAGTATTCTTCCTTCCTTCACGATTCACGAACCGGCCGCGCCGCGTGCGTGTGCATTTTTACATTTCTTCAAAACCCTTCTCTCTTCAAGTCTATAGTCAAGGGTACCAAAATGCAATTTTAGATTTTTCGTACGAATCAGAAAGTTGTTTCTATTCGTATGATGGTAATATCATCACGTAGGTGAACAAAAATTGGTCGGTCTATAATTTCGTGCGTTTTTTAGATACCTTCTCCTTGAGGCAACGAAAAAAAACCGTCCGAAACAATCTCCGCGCTTATATTACATTTATCTGACTATTTCGAATGTCTGGGCAAGTTTATTGCGGTCTATAACCATTTTTTAAATGCTCCCAGTGAGTTGAGGACCCTTCAGAACTACCTGCTCGAAAAAAGTTGCCCGCTGAGAAAAAATACCATAAAGAACTATAAAAGAAAGTCGAGTTTGATGTTCATAACTTTTTTCTACGTTCGTAATCTCATTCAATGAGAAAATAAATTTTTTTTCAATAAAAAATCACGCACCGCTTTGCAGATGTTTTACCTCCCGGTGGCTTAATTGAGAATTACGCCGAACAATTAACGACTTTGAAAGCAAAACGTTGCGAATCGCATAAAAATCGGTAGTTAATAAGTTAATTGTCCACTTCCTGACTTTCTCAATCCGGCTCGCAAAAGTAGTGTGCGTCCCATTTAAAATAATTACCAACTGTGATTAAAATTTCGTCGTGTAAAAATCGTCGTTTTCTTTCGATTGTCTGCAACATGTCGTTAGTATGTCCGCGCCCTGTCGTTAAACATCTAGCGGTTAATTTTATTAACCATAAAACTAGAAAGAAGAAAAAATACTATCGAATAAAATAAAATAAAACAACTTTAGAAGCCTGGTAGAAGTAGAAAATATTTTCCGTTGATATAAAACATCCAGTCACCAATTAGTTGTTTCTTTGTTGTGTGGCTCCGCCGAAGAGCTGTTTTATTGTCGACGCAGGAAGCGATTAATTCGGGCATTTGTTTCAACGTGTCGATTTGACAAATGGCGCAAATTTACGACCAGTGTCGCCGCCTGGTGTGACGTCATTGTCATTTTTTACGGCGGCGATGCGAGAAAATTGAAGATTACTAAAGCTTCCCGATTCGACGGGAACGTCGGCACGGGATCAGTACGAAATCCCTTCATTTCGTTCAGTACTACTTGTATTCTCATTTCGAGCATGCACATTGTAATTCAACATTGTAATTTACATCTTCCTCTACGCAGGATAGACTTTCGAGTGCGTGTGTGGTATCTGTGCTTGTACTGAGGGGGATTCCAGATTTTATTTTGGAAGATTTTGATGGTTTTGAAGCGAGGGCGATGCGATGTCGGCCTGTCGGCCAATTAGCTCGGCGCTTACGTGCATGCATGTGTGCAGAAAAACGATCCAAACATCAATCCACCCTCCGAGGGAGGAGATACACCCTTTTCAAATTTTTACGCTCACAATTCACTAATTTAACTAACAAAAAAGACAAAACTATTAAAAAAAAACGACAATTCCAATGCGTTTTTACGTTTTTTTAAATTTTTTGATAAAAAATTTAAATAATTAAGTAGAAAATTAATGTTTTAGTAGTATTATCATATAGTTCTGTAGTCATCCCTCACCCTACGAGTGTGCAACCCTCTGAAAAGTGGGAGTCATGCTCTTCATACGCCTCGCAACTCATTTCGATAATCTATTTCTGCGTTTCGTTGTATGTTACGCATGCATGAACAGAAGCAGGGTGCGTTGGGGTTCGCGAATTATCGCCATGACGAACACAGAACACACCCCCTCTCTCAATCCACCCGACATTTTGATTTTGTTTACACATTTAGCATCGAATAATCAATAATTAACTAAACTGCTGCTGCTGCGTGAGTGTGTGTGTGGTATTCTATGAAATATTTTTTACGTTTTCTCGCTCTCGCCGCTGATGTAATGGTGACGTGACGCACATGCTCGTTTGTATTTTATTTTTAATTAACGTATGGAACGTCGCGGCACTGCCCATAATAATATTCTTTACGATACGTGGTGCTGTGCGCGCTCGGCAAACACCCAACGAGCCAGCCAGCCCCGGCACACACGAAAATTAATTAATAATTCATTGGGTTTGTGTTAGTGCTGGTTGGTCGGGCTGTGCTTAATAAGTTTTATTCGTCGGACGCGCATTACGGCCGAGTGCCCGCGTGCGACTATCGAACGGAACGCTAAACAGGAGAAAATCCAAAAAAAAAAAGAAGAAGAAAAACAACGCATTTACAACCCTATCATGAGTATTATTTAACTAAAGAATGTTCTATGTGACAAATCGTGCAGAATCGGCGCGCCTCGAAAACCCGGCGATAAAAATAGCCATGACTAGCCTGACTTAAAACAGGATATGTTAATTTACACATTATGTACGTGTAATTATTTCGACTTGTGACCCGAACATTTTTACCGAATAACATCTACACCACAGCCGAAAAATAAAAATTTAAAAAAAACGTCAATATTTCACTCACTCATCATATTATATTGTTATTGTTAATTAGCACGTTATTGTGCATAATGTAATTACCATGTGTATGTGTGTGTATGCCATACTCTGGACTAGAAAGAAAAAAAAAACGATAAATTATGCGCTGCATTAATTTTCCATGCGATAATGAACGTTCATTAGGTCACCCGCTTCGACGGCGCGCTTGAAAAATGAGCATTTTCCATCGCTTCCAGTTAATACTCCTCGCCGGAGCAGCCAACGAGTTTAAAAAGTAATTGCAATAATAATGACCGACGCTGCCAGAGGTGCGGAGTGACTAACTGACTCACGCTTCCTTCGTGCGAGAGCGCATCGAACATAACCTAGAAACCTATCAACATCCCGTAACGTTGTCTTCGATCACGAGAAGCACGACCGGTGATAGGCCGATCACGACTCGTCACTGCGTGATTTTCTTGCCCCCGAATTAAGAAAATTGATTTTAACTCTTTTCTAAAATACAAAAAATGTTATTGTATGTTTGGTTGCCTACGATTACGAGGTTGGAATTTAGATAAACCCGTTTGTTCCAGGTATACCTGCTTAGACCTTATCGTCGGTGCACACATTGCGCAACGATCCTCGGCTTTTTTTTTCATCCTCTCACCGCCTTTGAGCCTTTTAAATGCCGCGTAATATATTTGAATTTTATGGTAAATATTTAACGAATTCTTTTTTCAACGTTTTCAATGCCGGCGCGCATCTCGCATTCAAAGAGGTGAAAAAAAAAACACATTCACGTCGTCTCTTCGCAGGACAAATATTTTCATGACTTGACTTGACTGTTGGCACATCACACACTCGGAGAGTTTTATTTTATTATTCTAACTAGCTTATTTGTTCGCGACGCTAGCGAGTCATTTAGTAATTTTCGTAATTACGCACACACATACGCTGAAAATAATGCGACAATTAAATTTAATGAAAACTAATTAAAATTGAATTAATTGCAGACCGGCAAAGTTCACCTGTCACATTGTCACATTATCTGGCGATTTTTTCTTCTATCTGCGCGCAGACACGTTTATAAACGTAACATTATCTCCGGTGATGGTAATAAAAACCCCGTAAAATGGAAATGGAAAGATAAGAGAGGTGTCTAGCACTTGGAGCGCAAAGTTTAAACTTTTAACTTCAAACTTAAGACCGGTTTAAATTACATTTTACATTTTACACAATTTCTGCGTCGCCATCGTTAGGATAACTTTGAAACTCTTTTAGTGGAGAGTCCTCTTTTCATTGGCGTCTTTCATGCGCGACGCGTATAATAGTTTTTTTGAAGCCGCTGATAAAATATGCAACAGCAAAATGCCGATGAAAAATTATAGCCGGGCACTGTTCATATTCAAATGTGTTGCCGAATGTGAATTTGAATATTTAAAGCATAAATCACGGGCTCATTCAGGTACAGCCAGCATATTCCCGTAATCGGCGTAATCCAGGTAATGATTCTACCTTTTACCTTGGGTATTGATAGCGCGACCTTTTAAAAGCGTGACCCTTTCTCTCCGGAGCTAATGCATTGCCGATGTGAAATGGAATTTTGTGTTTCAACCCTTTCGATGATTCAGTTTTTCAGACGTTGTGTGTGAATGCGTTGTGTACACTACACACTACATTCTGTCTGCCTCGACGTTTCACCCCTTTTTTTGTGTCATGCACACGGCATTGTTATGCGTGCCGAGTTGCCCACGGTAGCGCTTTTGCATATCATTAACGTTTTTCGGAAGCGTGCGCGACGGATATGCGGATGCATGCGTGCGCATTATTTTTCATAATGCACGCACAATACCTACTACACAGCAAGCAGAGGAAAAAAAAAACAGCAGTCGTTTTTCGTTAACAATAGAAACGCAATGAGAAATTGAAATTGAAATGGAAATAACAAGCGACGAGTTTTGCTTGGCTTGGCTTGTGTGAGCAAATATTGAATTGCTGGAAATTGAACGCGCAAGTCAAATAAATAATTATCGCGAGACCGGCTTCTGGCCTTTGCTGGCCTTGAAATTTACTCACTTACAACTCACAGAACAACTTTAGACTTCATAAAACAACTTGCGCTTATCCAGAAATTAATAACTTCGGTTTAATGACTGTGAAACAAACAGAAATTGATTATCACATGACGAACGCACGCGCGAAAGTCGTCGTCGGCGTTTATCAGCCAGACGACATGTCGACGATCGCAATTGTCAGCGTATCGTATGTGTATGTGTACATAATTCAAGTTCACATTTGTGTACAGAGCGTCGTGGTGTTGCCAGACCAGACGGCGCAAAACGAACAAAAAAAAACTATTTCAAGAGGAGACATCTCCAGGCGCGGCGGTTGACGACGAGAACAATTATTATTAATCGTGTTGATTGTCGATAATAATAGGGCTATTATTAGCTCAAGTGAGTAGAATTTTCGGAATTTGTGGTTTTCGCAATTTGTGCACTTGTAGAATTTTTTTTGTTTTCACAACTTCCTTTTTTGATAGTAGCACCACACTTGGAAGCTTTTGATTTTTATTTGGCTCACTTTGTGAGTGTTGCGGTTTTAAGTTGCCGACGGCCCGGATAATAGCACCGCTATTGTGCCGGTGAATTCGTGTGGCGCTTTTTTTTTGCTTCCTTTATTTGATTTCGTTCTTTATACCCCCAATAATAGGTAAGTACAGTCGCATTGTAAAAGTGTAGTGTTACACTGCATCATAAAGTTGTCGAAAGCTCAAAAGTCAAAAATAGCCGCAATAAAACCTTTTAATACCGTGTTGGTTTTCATGGCGCAATAATCGCAATAAAAATGTAGAATTAAAAATCACTTACGCTGAACGCCCTCGTGAAAAAAACAACAACGAAGAACTGCCGCCGATGGTGAACTTTTTCTTGCTGCATGCGTTGTGAACGTTTAAGTTTGCTTGGTTTAATTTTAAAACTTTGCTTTAATCACCAAGTCATGAAGTTAAATCTCACTTCACTGTAATTTATCTTTTCACTTTTTGCTCCGCGTAGTTGTTGTGCGTTGCGTCGCGATGCAAAAAAATTTTATTCGCCGCACGTTGCGCTTTGAAGTCGTAGAGCTCGCGAAGAGAGAGGCTGGAAGTTGAAGTCCGAACGCAGTCGTCGTCGCTTTGATGTCATCAAAGTGCCGCGCGCCGACTGGCGTGCCGATGAAGTCAGGTGCGTTATATTTCTTCCAAGTCCCCGTGCGCCGATGGAAGACACACGCCGGTGTTGCTCGGGCGATTGCTAGCGGTGTCTTCGAGAGCGCGCCAAGCACTAAACCGCGAGCGGAGGAACTCCGACTCCGACGCGCGGTGTCTTGAAGAGAGCGCGGTGCGCTTGGGCACTTGCGCGCCCGCCGACAAGACGCCGTGAGGGCAGCGCGGCGGTGGTGGTGGTGGTGGAGGGCACACCGGTGTCGTGGTGGGGGGACTCGACGTGTGTGTGCGCATGTGTGGCAACTCGGCGTGCGACGCATGTGTGAGTGTAGACAATTCGGTGGGGAGAGCAATTTCTCCTTCGAAACCTCCGACTATCTGGAAACAGAAAAAAAGAAAGAAAACGTCATTCTTATTACTTTTACTTGGCACAACTAAAATTTTACTACAACTCCACATAATTTAACAAGCATTAAACTAGTTTTTATTAAATTTTATTCAGCAAAACTTAATTCTATAATCGACTTACCAACAAAAAAATGATTGATGTCCTCACAGGAAAAAATATTCACAAAACTTCCGAACTTCACATTTTCGCGTAATACTCGCAGTCTAAACTCTACTAACTCTACTAAATACTAAACAACTCTCGAGCGCTCTGGCAGTATCACTGGTGCTGGTGTAGCGCGGAGCGATCGTGGACGTCAAGTGCACGTTTCCCTCCACAGTTGCGCGACTCGCGAGCTTCCGTCATGCGCCCCCCACGACACCGCCGCCCTCGACCGCACTGCACATGCACACGCACGAACACCAAATGCACTCACTCTTCTAACAACACTAGCTAGCGCCTAGCTCTCTACTAGTGCGTGTATGAGTGTGTCGATGGGAAATTTGTGTCCCCCACGAAAACTCCGCCTCGCACGGCGCACGAGCGACTGATGAAAAACGCGGCGAAAAACCACGCCTCGTTTTGCACACTCCGGTACACTCCGCACGCATACTAAACTGCCGATGTAGGGGAATCACGCGAGCGGTAGTTTAGAGTGGGGACAGCGAGAGCTTTCGACAGCGCGGAACGCAACCAGTCCAAGCAGCAGTCGCCACCTAGCGGCGTCGAGTCGAAGTTAAAAGCTCTTGCTTTAGCATGGAACGCAACCAGAGCAGCTTTTTGGGGGGAATGTGCCACACTCGAAAGCTCTACACCCTTAGATATTGATTGCTGCTGCCATCTGCAACAGAAAAATGAACTTCATGTTAAAATTAAACGTGAAACACAACGAAACTTAATTTAATTCTACTGTTTCGCTGTTGAACATTTGTGTTGGATGTGCAATTCAATCAACATCAATTAGGCTTGATCAGTTGATGCAGATTTGTTGCGAATTTACATTGCACCACCTACAGCGATTGCGATTACATTTACATACGGATTTGTTTCGTTTATTCTTAGCTCCCAATGGTTGACGTTAAGCCGAATTTAGACTCCAGGAGCAAATTAGAAACGGAAGGAAACCTAATCATACCTAATGCTCTTAATGTCAGATGCCTGGACGCAATTGGACACCAAAGTTGCAAATCTCAAGGATTAGGCCACCCCCTACACGTCACACGTGACAAAATGACATATGACATTACAATTTACAATCCCCCAATCGTATTTCTTTTAAATTTTTTGTTTTAAGCTTTTTCTGCGGCGGATAAATTAATTTGTAAATAAATACACGAAATCAATTAATCAAGCGCGTTATTGTTCGAGTTTCTGTGAGTGTCACATCAATTTCGATCCGCAACGGGCGGCGTCCATTGAATGGCAGCAGGTTTTTTTTTGGTACAATTGTGTTTGTTGCTTGTTGTTTGCCATCGACTCGAAAGCCCTCAAAGCGCCACATTTGATTAATTACGCACGCTTACCTGCACACTCCGTTTGTCACTCGCCATGTCACTCTATATTTCTCATTTGTTTCATCCTCTTCATATCTGTCAGCCGGCGCGGCAAATTAATTGTAATACAAAGTGATTTTTTGTTACAAATATGAAAATATTGCACCTCTAGCCATTTTTACGCCTGCAGCGCGATGAAATTTGAATATATTTTCAACATTTGATATTTTCCCAGCGATTTTGGACGATTTGAACGTTGAATTTTTTAATTCGACGTGCGAAAAATGGTGGCGTGAATTTAATGCGGCGATAACGTCGGGCCGATAGAACGACGTTAATTTCATGCTCGTTTACATAGTCGTTGCGCTCGTAGGATAAATATAGCCGCAGACGTTGCATCGAAAAATTAATTACTCGACGTTAATTTATTCATTATATTATAAACGAATAATTACGTCGCCGGGCGCACGAAGTGGCTTCGTGTGGCAATGGTCGCCGGCGTGGCATGGCGGATGACGTGAACGTGGAAAAAATTCGTTAAACATCGGTGGGTGTGACCTTATCAAAAGTCCGAGGCGCTCAGTCGCCACAATCGACGCCGGTCGCCCCTTTTTCTATTATATTACTATAAGTTTACCATAAGTTATATCAAAATGCTACAACTGCCAGACGACGCACTCATTTATTTTTAATGCAATTTTATCCAGTGCAGCATTTACCGCTCTAGAGCTGTAAAATTACCTAAATTTTTTAAACAAGAAAAAAACTAATAAACAAAATATAATATAAACAGCAATTTCAACGAAACGCACCGAAATTTAGCTCTAATTGTATAACGGAAATTAATTATGTGTAAACTTAATTAAACAAACTAATGAATAATTAATAACAACAACAATGAACTTCAATTACCTTCCCGACGTGGTCGCACTTAAAGTATCCCGAATAACACGTTTAATTGATACACCAGCCGAGCGATTCCGCACGGCAAATAAAATTTAATCTAAAAATTAAGTTTCAAAGCACTTAATCCGATTAAATATCGGTCAATAACACTTTGATGTACATTCTCAGCCTCATAAATACGATAAATATGATTCTATATTATTTTAGCACAATGAAACCGACTATAAATCGTTTTACGACGTCGAGAACACAGCGCAATGCGTAAAATGAAGAATCGACATGTCAATTACACACTGCCGGAGCTGAGGTGGATGGCGGAGTGTTCGAACCGCGGCAAACAATTAAAAATTTAATTTAATTGGTCGTTACTGCTGCGGAGTCGTGGAGGCAGGGCCCGCATAAAACTAATAATTTCTAGCTTCCATGCTTGCGCGTCTATAAAACGCCACAATGTGTTGGTGTTGTTGTGCCCGTGGCATTTTCGACTTATTAAAAATCATTTCTCGTCTAATTAGCAACTGACTGACCGAAAACTATCAAGAGTGAATGCACCCTTTTCACGACTTGCTTCGAATTTTTAATTTCCTAGGCGTAGATAGGCGCTGAACAAGTTTGGAAAAAACTACTTCTAATAATAATAAATAAACAGCTTGCGGAAGGGTGTTTATAGATATGTGTGTGGCGGTCAGCGTAGACAGGTGTAAGACACCTCTCTTCCACATGTCTCGACTTTTTCTATTTTTTATTTTCTATTGCCGTATCGATTTCGATGGACTTTGGTGGTTCTTTAACGGTTATTGGTAGAAGTATAAAGATTCGAACCTTAACTCGACCAATTTGTTTGATAACAAGTCGAAATGATGTTCGAACGGCAGCGATTCGTGGAATTTGAGCCCTCGCAACGGAAGGAGAAAGAATTTCGTCGGCTAATGATAACCGAACGTTTTTGATGTCGGCGAGCGAAGAATTCGAGAATGCTACTATCCAAGAATGCGAGCGTAATACGTCGTAATGCAGACGATCGGGCAAACAAATGGAAACACACGAAAATAAATATAAAACAATACCAAACAGCAGATAACATTCCGGGCCTTTGTTTACGAATTCGGTATTTGTTCTCACTTTCCGTTACATGTTATCACATAAAGGCAGAGAAAAAAAAAGAAAAAAAATTCTCATTGTGCCAGCGTATTAATAGCGTTAATTTGTTTTAATGGTGTACTAACTAATTAGAAAATTTAAATTTTTAGTATTTTGACTTTTGTACGCCGCAGAAAATTAGTAATTAAATTTTTAGGAAAATATCATGTGGGTTTATTGTTTTGAAAACTCAATTTTCAAAAGGCCGCAGTCATACATAAACTTCCACACACACTGGAACATAAATTTCAATACGACGCCGGTCAGCCGGCAATATAATAACAATATAAATACTAAGAGCCACAATAAAATCCAAGTGGCGTGCCCTCGTAAATGACGCCGCTTCTTCGGCCCGTCGCCGCCATCTCGCGCGTGAAACGTGTCAAATAAAAAGTCAACAGGTGCACCGCATGCGCACGTTTTACAATTCAATTGCAGGCGAATGTTCAACACATTCATAAAGCGTACCTACACGCCGTCGATATTCACCGCGAGCGCACCGCGATTTCTTAATTAGCATTTGAAATGTGTCAAAGCGCAACAACAGCTCAATCGGCATAATTGCATTCCTGGCGGCGGCAATAATCGCAAACAATTGGCGGCAATCAACAGGTCGTCACGATTTCAAGCTCTCTCTGGCGCGCTTGCTTGATTTTTAATTTGTTTATTTCGAGGTTAGGTTATTTGTTGGTGCGCCACAAGCGACGAATTGGATTCATGCACACGTTTGGAATTTGCATTCGACAAATATCGAAGCTAAACTTTAATGTTCGCCGGACGACTTAACAACTCTATTAATGCTACATAAATAAATAAATGCATAATAATCGTTGGGACATTGAGAGGTGTAACAGGACAACAAAAGCATTTCGTGCCGATTGTGATCCAGTCATTTGCATACAAGTATTTTCATATGTCAAGGCGTTTCAAAGACACAA
The DNA here is from genome assembly GCF_025399875.1 of Dalotia coriaria. Lineage (NCBI taxonomy): Eukaryota > Metazoa > Arthropoda > Insecta > Coleoptera > Staphylinidae > Dalotia > Dalotia coriaria. The sequence goes on from NW_027045448.1 coordinate 12,451,978, forward strand.
ACGCCCAAAAGTTGCTAAATGTTAAAGCTTGTTGTAGACTTTAATCACAACAGTTGCCTACAAAACATTGAATTTCTATAATTTAAAGGGCAACTATAGTAAAATTTGTATGTTTAGGATCAGCAACTTTAGTCTAAGTTACATCTAAGCTTAATTTGCGATATTTACCGTTAGAATTAGAATTTCTCTGTTTTTTTCTTTTACTCTACATTAAACTGTTTTAAAAGTCCACACATTGTTGTTTAGTTATAGTATAATAACCTTTAAGATGTGGATGATATGACAGTTATGTCTTTATTAGCTCTATTGTAGATAGAAACATTATGATTGCCATTTTAGGCATACGTGCAAAAACAGCTTTTAATTTTGCAATCGTAAATTATTCGCGTTCCGAGTGTAAAACCTTTAACTGACATTTAGAATGATAAAATTATAATATGGAATTGCCACCTGATGCGCTTCGAATCGTTGAAACTCACTGGATTCATTCCCAAAAAGGGTTTTTACGACCGAAAAAAATTGAATATTACCCACATGGCTCACATGTGCGCCTTGTGAAGCGCAGTGTGAAGTCCGCGTGAGCTCATTGTATCGCCTCACGGGCTTCCGTTTACCGAAAATTAAAATCCGCCGGAAAGGGTTGCGTACGCCCCGCGCGCGTGGAAAACTAATCGTCGGCAATAAATCGATTTAAATTAGAAAACGGAAGAAATATGCGTAGCCGTGCCCGACATGTGTTGCTTAATTATTTTTTCATCCATTTTTTATTATCCCATTATGCTGCGCTATTAGCCTACAACTCACAGCTTACAAATTGTGGGTGTTCAGTGTTCCAGTAACAAAACGCAGTTATTTACGAGTATAACCAATATCTATGTTATTTTGTAATTGAATCAAATCACTTTTTAATATTCGCACATAAAATTCACATTATTCGCATTCTAATGTCTAAAACTTTCGAAACGCGATAAATTTTTTGTGTCGATAGTAAAATAAATGTTATACCGACGTTAATTATCTCTTCGTCGTCGAAACCGTTGTGCTACACTTATTATTCAGTGAATATTATAATTAACTTGATTGATTATCGTCGTGTCGTTCTCGTGCCGAAAGTGTTTTGCTAATTTTGTTTTAGTATGCGCTTTTTTGTTTACTCGTTTTACATTCGCGATTATTTATGCGTTTGTAAAGTTATAATGGCAAATTATATCTATCTACCAGTGTAAAGAATTATAATGATATAATCTTTGTGCAAAAAATTGTTAAAAAGGTCACTTACCAAATCGGTTTATAGCAGAGTCAAATATACTTTTACTTTTACTAATTTTTTGCTTTTAAAGTGTTGAATATCAAATATTAACTTGAAATTGTAATTTGTATACTTTCATCTTTACACAAACGAAGTATTTTGGGTTGCATACCATAAATTAATTCAATAAATCTTTGCAACCCGTTATACTAAACCATACAAGGAGTCTGTAGATAAATTAGTATTTATTTTATAATTTATAAAATTTATCTACGCTGTAACACACACCTATCTTTCCAAACAACAAAAAATCTGTTACTAATAAGGCAAAACACATCGAAACGTTTTTCCATCCGCATTGAAACGTGTAGAGTTCGTGTAATGCGAGAAGATTACACTCCACTTACCGATGTTTAACATTAGCACGACTCGTATATTTATTTGCAAGCGCATTCAAGCAATGCATACTAAATTAAATAAAATTAATTACTCGACGCCGTTCGCCAATCACTTTTAACGGCACCGAGGAATTTCACACTTTCTTTTCGAACCAAATATTTGCTGATAAAAATAAACGGCGTACTTGAATGTGATTGAAAGCTTATTGCTGCTGAATTGATATTCACAAAGCATAACTTCCTGTCACTTGAAGTTGAAAGAAACCGCACCGCATCAAACGTTATTTATTTGTACAAGTCAATGCTAGGCATTCCTTGGTTTACAACACGAAGACGGCTTGAAAATGAATGAATTTTTTGTTGACATTTTGATGACATTAAATTAAAAATTTCTTGAGAAACGCATCCAGTTCTCCACAAAATTACGCTCGTTACTCATGACAAGTTACAATTTCTTCAGCCGCAAGTAGCATATGTTTGAATGCACGCCGGGCATGTTCGTGTCCATGTCAATAATTAATCGAAATGACGCTGGGCTTGTTCTCGACGATTGCGGTGATTGCGGTGCATCAAACGGCTAATCGCATGTGATTTTATTACGGCCTGAAATGTGTAATTGTTTAAGAATGCATCATTTATGCCATCCGCGCATGAGTCCATCATGGACGCCATAGATGCGTCATGCTTCTCTTGCGGTGTGCGCGATATTGAAAAGTCGGAAATGAGCGATTTGCCATGAAAGTCGAATTATCAGCGTGCAGCTCTGCAAAGCGTAATTGTTTTAAATGCGGCCGAACTTCTAAGCAGTCAGCGATGAGTAATTCTTGTGGTATTTTCAAGAAAACTCCTATTATTAACCAATTATAGTTGTTAAACAATTATTTATTCGACGCAGCTATTACTAATCGTGGATAACGTAAATACAATTTTTAGAAATTGCTTTATTATGAGTAATTTTTTATTATTTTTCATTATAAATCAAGTTTTTTGAGAAAATCACACAGCAAGCGACATCTGTGTGCATCTGAGTGAACTAAAATTCTAACCTTTGTAATTTGTAATGCAATACGGGTATTATACCAGTAGAGGTAAATTATTTCTTGTGATTAATTAATATTTTTAATGAATTGCCCAAAGCGATGCACTACCGTTCGATACAAGCAAGATCAGAGCACGTACATCATTTTAATTATGCCAAGGCGACCATCATGGTGGTCCAAATCGGATTACTTATTGTTTTATTATGCAAAATGTGCAATAAAAGTTCCCCCGCTAAAAATTTCATAATTAATAATAACTCATAAACAATTTGCTTTTAATTTAACATCAAATGTGATTTCTAATTAAAATTTCAATTAAAATGAATCATAATTGAAGAGTGAAATTTACGACGTGGCTATTTTGGAAAAAACTCAAATTTATGATTTTATGTTAAATTTTCAACGCGATTTGGCACCGAGAGAGTTTAATTTTAATTTTCTTCACCGTTAGATTCGTATTCTTTCGCTCGGGCACTCCCAAAATGCATTATGTGTAAATCAAGTCGATGATTGCGGACATAAACCATAAGACAATGACGTGCAATGCGCTCAAGACGCTTTCGGAGATTATTCGAACGCACTTGACTCGAAACATACGAAATGTTTTAACGACGCAGGAAGCCACGAAATATGGCGCACTAAAAGCGGCGATATCAGCAGCAAAACTGTCTGGGGTTGAGTGTGATAATGGCTTGGCACGCAGCGCATGTCTAATGATTTGTTTTAATAGCTCTTGGCTAACAATCAAATATTTCAAATATTTATCGCTCAAATATGTGACATTAATAATTTCATCTCAAAACGTTTGTGTTTTATGTCCACGTCCAATCCGATGAAATCAAGCGGGTAATAGCCATTCGATACGTTCCCATTCGCTCACACGGCGTAATTTATGCACTCGCAAAAAAACGAATACGAAATATCAATTACGCGGTATTAATTACTTGATTAATCGGCGAATGGGTACACGCTGCATGCGCGCGATTTGCATAAATAGAAATATCACGGCAATGGCGCAACGAATGCATGCGAAGCGGGGCGCGTTGTCGATTAAATGTTACCATAAACAAATGCGCTCGAAGACGTCCGCTAATAAATTACCATATTTTTCACCCGAAACGCGAAGCGCAACAAGTGAAAGGATGCCGCATTCCTGCATTCTTCGAGACATCGAGAGACAAGAGTGCAGAAAGATACAAAAAGTGCGCGCTGAGTTGACATAACCTCAATTTTACTTGACGTAAAGTATGTATATTGCTGATAGAGTTACCTAAGTTTATAATTAAAGTTTTGACATTTTGTATTCTATCATTATCATAGAAGTGTGTAATTGACTTGCAAAAACTTTTTTGTGATAATGAGTAATCCGCTGATATTTCGCATGCAAACATTGTGTATATTCATGACCTATTCCTATATTTATTGCTATTAATTTATTCAATCCACACCCATCACCAATCAACCGATAGGGTTATGATTACAGTTGTAAAATCAAATTTATTTTCAGTTGCAATATTAAATGATGAAATATTTTGATATTTAGTTAATTTAATATTAAAATTTTAGAATAATATTATTTTTATTTTATTTGCAACTTTGGTTGATTGTCACTTGTCTCCTCTTGTGGTTTTGACTTGTTTTTGAAATAGTTTCGTTCGGGAATCCATGCAACTTGATCGTTTCGTCGTCGGTCGTAACTTCTTCATGTTTATTGTATGCAAAATTAGGTTGGGCTTTGATCGGTTTATGTCGTTTTGCATTGCTGGCGCAGCTGAGATGTAAATTTAATGCGATTGCAAAGGCTTGGAACTTAATGGGATTAAATTGCAGCTAATGTTCACAGAATTAACATCTCAAACTCAATATCACAGTAGAAAATGATGCAGAAAATAAAAATTTTAAGTAAATATATCTTTCACTGAAATCATGTTTATTTTCCAAATAAACGAGCGAACCAAATTTGTTCAACAATACGCAAATAAAGTACCAGTCTACCAGTCTACCAATGCTCTCATAAAGTACCAACTTATATACGTACTTAAGGAGCATTCTTGCGTGTGCGACTGCGCGACCGACTTGTACGTATTTGGATAAATTGTGGGCGCAATCGCACCCCCACATAATTACTACGGATACATTTATGTGCAGTCATTTCAAGCAATTCAAGCGCAAGCTTCAAGCTAAACATAGAGATTATATTCTTGTTTAACGTTTGGATTATTCCGAATGCAAGATAAATAGTTTCGATTACAGATTTTATTTGTGTTATATTTACAACACGCTGTATATGAATGGTACTTAAGTAAGTTGGTAAGAGCGCGTATGAAGCATACAAGTTTCTTTAGAATTATTAAGATTCGGACGTTTATGGTCGCTATAATGCATGATCGTAAACAATAGTCGAATGTCCGTTTTCAGAACATTGACTAATAAAATAAATTCAACTAAAGTGGCTATAAAGCCAAATATAAATTGATATTAAACTTTAAATGAGTTTAAAAATATTAACTTAATTATAGAGCATTAATGAATTAAATAAACCAGAATCCAGCTTTAAAACGCCAGTTTCTTCACGGTTTTGAGACTTAAAACATTAAAAAAATACTTTAGTCACGGGCTTTAGTCACGGGGTGGAGCTTCCGCCTGTGCATTTGCCTGCGGTGCAACAGATTTTATGAAGTGGCGTACTCTGTAAGTCAAAAAAAGTAAAAATTGTTATTTTAATTATAACCCATTAACTACACTACCCTACACTTTATTCACTGTAAAAAATATAAAAAATTATGGAAGTAAATTAAATAAACCAGAATCCAGATTTAAAGCGCCAGTTTTTTCACGGTTTTGCGACTTAAAACATGAAAAATTTACTTTAGTCACGGGCTTTAGTCACGGGGTGGAGCATTTGCTTGCGGTGCAGCACAAAATCATATGAAATGCCTTGCATCGTTAGTCAAAAAAGTTAAAAATATTACTTTAATTATAACGCATTAATAATACACTTTATTCACTGTAAAAATACAAAAATTTACGGAAATAAATTAAATAAACCAGAATTGCCAATGCAATAAATAACAAATTTATTTATTGCTGTATGCCGATTGCGCTTGCAATCATTATGCACGTGTTTATTTATTGTCAGCAGCGACGACGCTAAATCATAACGCGTGCCGATTAAATAAAGAACACGGGCGCGCGCAATAAGCGATTTTGATCCGCAATAAACGCGATCGCTGTTTTATCCGCGCGCGCACAAACACACACGTAATGCATAATGAATGAATTAATCGGCATGCATAAATAAACACGTCACATGCGCACGCAAAAAGTCAGGCCACTTCAACTAGCAAAGCAGTCGCGCGGAAAAATTACACGTGTTTGAGTAATTTATGAATTGACATCTTGTCTCCAGACGCGACTTCCTCGTTCTGCGCGCACTTGACAAATTTCTGATTTATGTGCATTCCATGCGCGATTCAAACGTCCTACTTTCTACCCGACAATTTTTTTCTTTATTATCGTATTTCTTGTATTTCTTATGTATTGATTTGTACGCCGCTTTTTTCTTCTCCTCCGTTCGTTCGTTTGGTTGGTTTTTAATTGTTTTACTGCTGTGTGCGGCGCAAACAATTTGTAATTCGAGCCGCGTGTCTCGGCAAGGTGCAGCCGCGGCGGCTAACGAGGAATAAAAATTTATCGAATGAAAGAAACGACAATTTAACATGCTACATCCAGCAGCTACTTTACGACTACTGACGCCGCATTAAATCCTTGCGCGGCGCACTCTCAGTCACTTTTTTGAAATGAGTAATGATAATAGCTTATTGCTGCGGGAACATGCATTGAATAAAATCAAAATTAAAAGTTAAATTTTAATAAACAAGAAAATATTGATATTTGATACGGCAAAACACGTGTTTTAACCAAGTGTGGGCGAATAAAAACATTTTTAAATTATTTTTGTTAAATTTTGGCTTTCTTCTTATTTATCGATTATTTTATGAAATTTTTTTGACACCTGTGCAAAAAGTGTTTAATTTAAGGTTATGTTTTAAGGTTATGGTATTTGACATTAGCTTTAATAAGCTCGTTCTTTATCGGCATATTTTCTGCGACTTTAATGGCCGCTTTGGCAAATTTAACGACATTTTTACGCCGGCTTTTCACGTTCAAACCCATTTGGTCAGCCAATGTCGTAGATATCGGCCATAAACATAAACGAAACATAAAGCCCACGAATAGAACCGGCCTGGTAATAACCACTAGCGCAATAATAGTTAAGATTATTTCTTTATTATAATCTAATGCCGTCGAACGTCGTCGGGCGTTAAGTAAATTGTTTTATTCATGCGGGGAATTGCAATCGGCGCACAGACCGCTTAGCTGGATTTAAATATTTATGAAGTCGATGCATGAAAACCTATGAAAACCACCTCGTGTGGCACAGAGCTGGACAACTTGTTGGCACATCATGTTTGCACATTATATCTATTTGTATTTGCCGATTGAGCATAAATTTCCAGCCGGAGAAAATCGGCGTAAAAGTGCTCATGTCGCGAACAACTATTAGTCCAAGTTTAGCGCTGGAGAGTGCAAATCACGAGTGCCGGATAAGAGTGAGACAAGAGTGGAATTTGCAGTCTTAATCGCCATAATCGTTATTATGCGATTATTATAATCCCCAACGGCGATCATACCAATCTCAACACACAAACACATACAAAACGTATAAAAACAGAAAATATATCGAATTTTTATTAGAATACTATACTTTATTCACTATTATTAATTATATAAAATTATGACTTTATCTATTTAAATAAATTTACATTCTTAGCATCAGTTATCAATTTGCTTTCCACATTTATCCACATAATAAAGCGCTTAAATTTAATAGCGGCACGCAGACGACTTACAACCAGCATTACGTTAATAATAAATTTATTAACGATGCAAATAATCGAAATAAACACTGTGGATATTTTTGTGACGCTGTATCGCTAAAATTAAACTCATTATATCAACTATCAGATATGAAGTGATCTTGTTTTTATTTTTATCATTAAAATTTTCTTACGTTCAACCTGCAAACGACTAATTTTAACCTGTATGCTAATTTATCAGCAGAAAGTAAACCCACACGTTAAATTAATATATGATTTTTTTATTTCTGCATAAATATACGTTTTCCTTCACATTAATTAGCGGTATGAATACGTGGATTGGTGTAGTGGTTCCTTGATGTTGCAATATATATTAATGGCAGTGTTGTGATTGTGTTAATATCGATATCGATGGCTGCACCGTTGGATAATTTACGACCTGACGTTATGCAAATTTTCTGTCATACGTGAAAAGGTGGAAAATTGTTACGCGGCTACCGCGGTTCGCGCTGCATGCTACCGTTTAATGCGACGTCGTCTGTTTTACTGTTGCCCGATCGCAATTACGACAAATTATAAATTATTACACTGGTGGGTATTATCACAACCTGCCGGATTGAAAATTTTATTCTATGAAATTTTACTGGATTCCTAAATTTTTTAGTTTTTAGTTTATTTTTTACTATTTTTTAAAGTTTTATAACTTGTAAAACAAGAAATCTCGGATGGTTTGTCATTAAGCTCATTAAAATTGCACGCGGAGTAAAGAAACATTAGGGTTGAGGAAAAAATTCAGATCACGCACCTCGAAGGGATTGCGATATGGCGATTCACCGGCGACCTCATCGCCACAAGTGCCAATTAGCGCATGCCTAACGCGATGTTCGACACTTGTCGCGCGTTTTGCCTTTAAAAGGCGCCGGCTTTTCGTAATGGCGACGTGTTTAATCGACCATCGATTTCTTATAGCGCACTGGATCTTGTCCGGTACTCACACATATTATGCACGGTGACTGTTTCTCGAAAAACCTGATGCAACCGACAAAAAATTCATGAAGAGATTTCGAGCACGTGTTAAAAATCGATTAAAGTATTCCTGGAAATTTTAGTGAAGTATTTTAATCTGTGAAAAGTAAATAGATGAATGGATATAATAATATCTTTTTTTGTATCGTTCAACAAAAATAGTATATTAAGTATTAAGTGGTTAAAAAGGAGTTTTTGTCACGAGACTGATGGAGAGTGAGCGTAGCGAGCTTTAATTAATCGAGCGTTTCATAATGTTTAGCCACGTGATGCTTATCTACGCTATTATTCTACTTGCGCATGCGCAAACTCCATCCCGTGACTAAAACCTGTGACTAAAGTATTTTAGTCACTGCTTTGGTCATCCGTGGATAAACTTTCATTTTTTGTTTCTCAAAACCGTGAAAAAACGGAATTTTTAAAGGAAAAATTTGACAAAGTTAAGCAAACGCAAATCCCACCCCGTGACTAAAACCCGTGACTTAAGTATTTTAGTCACTGCTTTGGCCGTCCGTGTGTAAAATTCCACTTTTTGTGTCTCAAAACAGTGAAAAACTGCATTTTTAAACAAAAAAATAGAAAAAAACTATTTAATAATATAAAAATTGATCAAAGTAACAAGTTTCATAATGTTTGATACACCTAAACATCAATTTGACAGATATTTTTCATTTCTCATCTTAAATAGTGATTTTGTATAAAATATATAAAGAATTCCTGCTTTGGCTTGCTTTGCCAAAGGTAAGTGATTATTTTTATATGTTTACGTAGGCGTAAGTTTACCATCTTCTATATGATCCTCTCCTCTTATCCGATACATTCAATCCTAACACAGACATAACAGCCATCCCATGTTGGTCGCTTATTTCATTTTTATTAGCGTTTAAACGGATTATCGCTCACTAAACATCTTTAATATCCATTAAGCACGACTCCTAATAGATTTACAATCTTAATACCACATCGAAGTATCTATCAACTATCGAGTGTATCAATTCATCGATATTCTAGCAGGCATTTTGTATGCATGAAACGAGGACTTTGATTAATATTAGCATTTTCTTTATGAATTGATATCAGATATCTGACTGGTCGTAAAGTCATAACTATACAAATAATTTGTGAAGATGTTTTATGACATTGTAAATGAACAAAAGAAATACTGAAATATTATTGCTTTCATTACAAATCAAATTTATATTATTAATTAATTTGATTTAAATAATAATTATAAATGGTTTTCCATCTGTTTTGTTAAATTTACTTTTAATGGGAATAAAAACCGGTAGCAATTAATTTTTAAATGATTTTCACTTGCAAGTTGATTTGTTTATGAGCAATCTTTAACAACCTATAATAATAATGGCTAATTAATGTTTATGAGATAAATCTGGCTTCCATTTCCTTAAATTTTGTCTTGGTTTCTAATCAAAGCACATTTTTCTGAAATAAATTGATATTTAAGTGGTACGTCCGTAAATATGTTGTTTTTTATGCATTTGCAATTTGAGCTGGTTGAACTGAAAGTACTGTCATGTACGCGCTAAGTAAAACAACACAGCGACGCTTTGATGAGCGATAGCTGGACGTGATAGCGCGATAGCATCAAGTCTCTTCGACAACTCGACGGAGAAGGCCATTAAGTGTAATAAAGTCGCAGCTTTTTGGCTCGCAGCGCTGTAATTTCCACTCAAGCCACGGCTCGAATTGAACAACTATTAAAACTAATTGAAACTGTCTAATGAACGAATGCACCATCTGTCTTTGCTTTAACTTTTTCTAGTTTTCTAGACAGAAACTAAAATATTTCAAGATTATTTTCTGAAATACGTCTATAGTTGGTTTTAATGAAAGGTTTTTTTTTCTTCTGTTAATTCGATAATAATTAAAAAGTCGTAAACAATTTATATGCAAATATATAGTTTAATCATCGCACCCATGAACGCACTCATTATTACTTTTTTTTGCATATCAAAATAATTATTGTCTGCAATATGCACACGCGAATGGTTAATGCTTCCTTCCTGTTCTCGTCGCGTTTATCAGCGAGCGCAAAAAATAAAACCGCACAGCGCAATTAATATCACATGGCGTCGCGATGAACATTTTAAACATTTGCGAGTGTGGTTAATAACTTCATTTTTTCCATGCGGCATGTTATTGCTTACAATAAGTTGTTTTTATATAAATGCGGCGTTCTTGTTTCCGAAAATATGCGCTTAATTAGAAAGGAAGTCTCAAGTTGTGAAATTGCATTCGGGCAGTCAGTCGAAGTCGCGTCAATTTGCTGGGGAATCGAGGAATTTAAATAAGATAGTTATTGCGGAATGCTCATGGCACCTGCCTACGCCTTCCATTAAGAATTAAGTGATACACTTAAACGACACTTGATATATTGTAGATAAATATCTTATAGTAATGCCTAATATGTTTTAAAAAAGAAAAAAGTTGAAATTTACGAAAATATTTTTGATATTTCTAGTAATTAATTAAATACCTACACAAAACTGTTTAAAATTTTTAATTTCAAAATTTTAGAAACAAAAATTTCGAAGAATTTAAAAAATTAATTATTATTAATGTAAATATTTATACATGCCTTTCAATGGTTGTCAGAGTCGATGGTAATGATCACGAAAGGAGCTGCAACGAAAAAAAAAAACACACGAAATTCATTAATATTCATTTTTTTCGCTCGAGCAGTAATATTCTCTATGTCTAACGCTAATATGGTCTGACAGCGAAAAAATCTTATGCAAGACGCTGTCGTTCAGCGCATTCGGAATGCAGCGACCTTCGGCATTAAATTTATTATTCGCCAGTCATAAATTATACGCTTTTTTATAAATAAATCAATGTTTTTGTTTCCAATCAAACAAAACGTAAATAGTATTTCACATTACAGTTAAATTTAAAAAGTGAAGATGGCTCTAGTAATACCATTTCATCCAAAAATATTTATTTATTATTAGTAGAAGAATATTTATCAACAAAACAAGATAAAATTTACCTTGATTCAAAATCACGTGTTTTGGTATTTTTACTCTTAAGATGAATTTATTGAGTATAGATGGCGCTAGTAATACCATTTCACACAAAAATATTTATTTATTTTTATTATCAATAAAACCATACTTTTCAACAAAACATGATAAACATTACCTTGATTCAAAATCACGTGTTTTGATATTTTTATTCTTAAGATGAATTTATTGAGTATAGATGGCGCTAGTAATACCATTTTACATAAAAATATTCATTTATTATCAATGAGATGTTGTTTTTCATTTACCTTGATTCAAAATCACGTGTTTTATTATTGTTATTGTTATTGTTAACTATCAACTGTCGTTAGCATGATCGCGCTCGTTAACCATGCACACGGATTAAAACCAGACACTAAAAAATGATAATCAATGCTATTAGCACACAATCATGCACACAAAGAACACTACCAACACCACGACGCGACCAATGATGATTTGAACATCAAGGCTCTGCTGCGGCTTAAGTTGCACATTGTTCTCATTCGAGGCGCGCGCACGCTCAATTGTCGTTTGTGTTCGTATTCACAACGAGATAAATGTATGCGCGCGGCGAAATAATTTCGACGTGTATTTACATATATCGTCAATGCACGCGTGGGTGACTACCGGCAACGCAAACACCATTAATTGGATATTAGGCAATTACTGCGTCGGTCATTAAACAAAGACATTAAAATAATTATGTTTGTTATTATCCAAGCAATAAAAAAATAGTGAATAATAGTTTAAATATTATATTATTATTCGGCTGTGAGTAGTTGGTATTATTTTTAATAACACGTTGTTAAGACAGATCGAATGTCCGTTGAAAGTCATTTAACCATGACACCGCCTTCGAATCCATTCACCGTGGCGTGTATCATAATTGCCGCGTATCCGCTGATTCGATTATGCATCGCGACGTCGATAATAATAATTTAGTAATTACGTTTTCCAATCGCTTCACGCTGCGCGCCTGTATCGTGGTGGTCGGATTCGTCGGACAATTATGACGTTCCCACTCTAATGAGCAATGAGTGCTCAACTATTTCCCAGACGCGATTGGCTGCCCCCCAAACAAATCTAATAAACATTTATTTATACACACGCGCGTGTAACCTGCCATTATCCTGCGTGATAATTGCTGCAATGGCGCGCACCGTATGTAATTATATTTTCCATTTGAATTTGTTAATTGGATGCCAAGAGATGGCATTCGGAATGGGTGGGTGCATTATTATTTTTTTCATTTTCATTTTTGTAATTTATTTGCTTGATTATGAGCGAATGTTAATTATTAAAGTGATTTATTTTTTGTTTCGTATTTTACGCTATGCCGTTTTTGTGTTATTTATTTATATCAAAAATAAGCGAAAATAAATCAACATCTAGTCAAGATTACATCGTTTCTATGACTATTTTTCACTTTTGTGAGTTATGAGACGACAAGCAAGAAATTAATTTTTGTGGTTTTAACATTTTGGGTTAATTTTATTAATTATTAAAAGTTGAGCGTGTTTTCAAGTAGGAAGTAAATTTAAATCGTGTATAACGATTAAGGCGATTATTCCACACAAAAGATTTCATCAAATTTTTACCTTTTGTGCAATATTTACCAACAAACATGCTGGGGACTTAATCATGTATAAAATAGTTTATTTACCGCAATAAGAAAGAAAGATACAAAGTGTTTTATCGCAAGCGTCGCGACGCTTATTACGAAATAATTTCCTAGTCACCATATTCATGAGAATACAGTCAATTCAATTTCAAAGTCATCTGCATAGGTAGCACATATCAACAATTAACTCCTGTTCTGTAAGCAATACAAATTCAATTAAACCAAGCCTTAATCCATTAGTAACGAACCACCCAGATTCTTCATTCACTTCATTCGCTACATTAACAATAATGTTAATATTTACAACAATATTTACTGTTTTCCTTCTGTATGCTATACCCATGTGTGTATTTATGACCCAGTTATTAAATTAATTTCTCCGCTGGCCAGTGCAGCGCGTAAAAGTTGTGTAAAAGTCTGAATTTATATCTTGGCGTTCGGGCGTCGTTGATTATTCGGCCGCGATGGCGATCGCGATGGCGGCGAGCGCGCGCGCCAACGGCGGTAGCACTTAACATATCTTAATTAACACCCGACGCCGCGGCCTAGTATATGGAGGCAATTAGCGTATTAATTGGCAACCAACGAAACCCTATTAATCTTTATTGACAGCTATGCGATGCATATCGCTATCGGGCGCTCGCTGTGCAAACCTGCAAGGTTTATGCAATATTAAACTGATTGGACGATATTATGCGTTGAATTAACTTACAATCGAATTTTTATTCGTGGAATACATAGTGTGTGAGTGTAAACAGTGATAAAACATCAAGAAACGTTTGTTATTGTTTTTTATTCGAGGTGATAGTAACAAAAACGTTGTGTACCAGCTAAGTTGTTTTTAAACCCGTTAGATGGCGCTAGTGGTACTGATTTGACTAAAAATATTAAAAATAAATGCAAATCAAGCAAAGTCAGGTTCAATTGATATTGAATTTGGTTTAGAGATACAAAATATAAACAAACAAAGTCATTTTATATTTTTTGATATAAATTATTTTACTTGTTACAGATTTAAATGAATCCATTCGACAAATTATGGAGTTTTAAAACATGGTGAGTGATTTTAAACACTTTGTATATACTTCACCAGTGAAAACACAACCCAACTCGATTAGTTGTTTGTTTATTTGCGCTAAATTGGAATGAAATACCCATCAAAACATCGCCTCGGGTTCTTTTCGCAATCTTTCACCACATCTCACCGGCAACGAGTGTTAAACACACATTCGTACCTCCTGCTTGATATTTTCTTCGTGTTCTTCGGAAGTGTGTACAGCAAAGTGATCATCTTTGCTTGTGGGTACAAATAAATATCAAAACACAATCACGTAGATAAAGATAACAAAAAATATCAAATGTTAAACGGTTAAATAGGCAATGGGCCCCCATCAAGTTTTTATTTCCATTTGTATTTACTCTTTGTTTCGTTTTTGTAGTTTTTTTTTGTTTTTATTTTATTTTTATTTTATTATTCCGTTTCATTCCGCACGGGCGGTAATTTTATATGTGTGTATGTGTGTTGAGTGCCGTTCGCGTTTTGGTCGTGTTTGCTTTTCGCGTTCTCGTGCTTCCTACTTTCGCTTTTTTTTTATGATTATTGCTCCTACCAAAGCATTCTTCCAACTATTTCTATACCATCTCCAGTGTTGGTTGTGCAGCATACCTGGCATGTGGTGTTGGGTTAGATTCCAATTGGAATTAGAAAGGTACGACGTATTTTATTGTGCGAACGGGTACGTCGCACGTGAAAAAACGTGCATATGATTAGCGTCGTGTCGCGCGGGGGCACAAGGTGTGTATATGCATGTGTGTGTGTGTGTGTGTGCTAGGTAACGCGGACATCTGCATCCGCCTGCTTGAGTGCACAAGCTGCTGCTACAGCTCGAATTTTCTATTCGTAGACTCGTACTTACAACTTACGACTTTTTGTGTTTAGTGTTTGAATTCTTCGTGACCTTTTTTTTTTTAACTTTCAAAGACAAATGTTGAGTTGACAAAGAGTTGTGGGTAGACTTTCTGTTTCGGTTAAAGATAAAATTTGGATGTTTAGATATTGAATGTTACGTGACTGGATAGTGGCTCCTCTAATGGTGATTCTTTGAACTTTTTGGTCGTTTTTGTCCCTTTCCTCTCTTCCGGTGATAGTTTTCGACCCGTCTGACTCGATTCGCAATTGGATTGCTGCCCTAGCGAAGGGCCGTGCTCACGCGCCCGCTCATGCGTGTCCCTCTTTCACGTCACTCACTTCCCCTTTTTTCCAAGGCTTCACTTTTGCTTTCCGCTGTACACCTTACGTAAATAGAAAGGCGGAAGGAGGAAAAAGGAAGGCGAACCCTAAAAAAACGCCCTACCCCTAACTAAAAACTTAAAACCCACCACCAATATTTCAGGAAGACTATATTACACACACACACATATTTATATTTACACTGGTGTAAGTTTTAGGTCGTTGGATCAAAGGGTTATGCCCATGCCCAACAATAGGTTTTAATCATATGCATTATGAGAACATTTGTGCTGCGCCTCGAAAAGACCTCAGGTAGAGATGTTGTCGGAAAGCGAGAGTAGAAAACGGGTTTGAAACCAAGAGTGAAGAAAAGGGTTAAAATGTTGTGCGCATCAGTCGGGTATCATCTCTGTGCACAGACATATCGCGGCTTGGTTCATCCGTTGATGTAACATAAAAATAAATCAGTGATTATTGTATTGTTTAAAAAGTGATCTTTATCGTGGTGTGGTTAAATCGGATGTCCGTTTCATCAATCGTCTGCGTGTCCGATGTAACAAATTTATTCGGGACTTGCACCTCCAACGTCCGGTCCCAAAACCTAACAAGTTAAAAACTCTAAAAAAACATCGCCAGCGCTTCCCGTCTGTCCGCATTCTCGAAAAATATTGTTGAATGTTTTTTGGCAGACAACATGGAAGCCGATAAAGTTTTCGAGGGCTTCTCGGTTGCGTTTTGCATGCGCTTGCGTTTATCCGTGCCCAACCGTACCTTTTACCTTTCTGTTCGTGTTCTCGTGCGCTTTGCGGTATGGCGTGGGCCGGAAAATAAACAAAACTCGAGTTGTCGAGTTTGGAACCTGTGCGCTTGTGTTTGTGGTATGTTATAATCGTGTGGGCGCTCCGGCACAACTGAAAGAGTGCACACGATAACCATCGACTACTATTTGGTGTGTTTCGATTCGATGCGAGCGCGCAAAGAAAGGCTTTTTCCGTTGTGGCTGGCGTTCGTGTAGTTTATATACTTCATCTCATTTGGTGCTAACTGACAAAAGCTTTTCGAGCGTTTTTCGAAACACGTGATAAAACGTTTCGGCACGCACTATTTTAATTATGTTCGCATTTGGTCATAGTCGTGAGCCATAAAGCTTAGGCATTCCGAAAATATCTAACCACACACAATATAAGCTTAAATGATAGTTGACATGCGAGGTATAAATAAATATAACCAACAAATAATCAAAATTGTTAAATTTTGTTTCTGCAGAGAGCATTTTTAGACAAATCATGTACTAAACGGCATAATCATAATCTAAACATGCTTGTATTGTTTGTAACACTCGCGGAAAGTAATTAGAAGTTAATTACAAGAAGCACGACACTTTTTAACACCACCCGTGATTAATTTAAATCAGATTTCATTAAAAAATTAAATTACTTGAAACATAATTGAATTTTCTTTTATTTTTAATTTTTTTGAGGTAAAAAATATAAAAATTAATGTGATTGTGATTGGCTACGCCATCTTGTCATACATTTTGTTTTCCGCGATGCATTCGACCTGCGCCGGACGTTATTTAATTAAACGACGCCTTAATTAGCAGCTTAATCGTTGTTTGCGCCGCTAATTATAATAACTCGAACGCGGTGCTCTTATATATAAGAAAGGAGAATGCACCCAATACAACACGCATAATATTTGATGAATTTAATTAAAGTTATGCTTTTAATTGGCACTTAAAACAATTTATTCAAAAAAATGCCTTCAGAAAGGTAAAAAAACCAACAGTTATTGACACAAAGACCTATTTTAGACAATCTACAACCATTGTTATAGCGAAGAAGCGTTGCCATGACAACAACACAACAAAGTCTTGAAGCGTGCACGGTTTGATTCAATTTGTCGTTTGTTTTATGGCCTTCTTTGTTTCCGCTGCACTTTTGCCTTTGCGTACGCGTGTAAGTGAAAAGGTAAGCTTCGTGTATTATTATTTATTTACGCGTGTATGTTGTGAATATAGCGAAATTAGGTTGCGAACGAAATTGAAGACGTCGAGAGTCAAGATTGAGAGCTTCGGATTGAGAAACGCGCTCGGGCGCTTCTTTTGAATACTCGCCTTGTACGTTTTTGAGCAGATAATGCATAATATGTATCGCATCAGACATCATATAACATTTTACAATACTTTTTGTAATGATATTGCTTGAGGAATATTCATGCGTATTTGAATCATAGATTTTTCTTTCTGAGAACCTCAAATTTTTGCTACAAGATGAAAAACTGAAACGCATCGAGAGCTATGGCTTTAGTGGCGGAGGAGAAGCCGTGAGCCTGCACGCTCCCTATTTCATCCCTTTTGAGTTATTGCATGGCGAATAAAATTTATTACAATCTTTCGTCTTCTTCGCGCTGCGGCGTCCTCAGATTAGACGCGAATTGTGCGCGCGAGAAGACGTAAAACGTCGCAGCCACGTAGAAAATTTGCGAAATATTAAAATCGTATTATCGCATATTCAATTCGGATTCGACACTCACGCGAGGTGCAAGTCTCCGTACTATTCGTATTATAAATGGTCTCAGAGTGTCACACATGTGATACCGAGTCGTATTTCAAAAGATAAAATTTCGTTAAAATTTTTATTTTTTTATGAATTATCTAACTGATATGCAGATGCTCACCTATTCTAATTTTGATTCCCAGACTACCCTTTTTTGTTGCCTGTGAGGCGAAACAATACGATAGGGTTGACGACGCGTCTGCCGTTTTTTAACCTTTTATACCTGCTTAGTGATGCACTGGTGCATGGTTGCATTTGAATATCTGTAAAATATGTATTCTATTCTTTGGCATTACTCGCATTATTGGGTTTTCCGATGTAGGTATCAACGTTTTTACTGCATATAAATTATATTTTTTTCAATGCGCATCTATTTGAATAGATTCGTTGCTTTTACCATGTGGGATAATCGATGAATTATGTCTTCGTTTTAATCACAATGACGACTTAAAAGGAAGAAAGGAAATGAGGCAACAACTATGAATTGAAAAATTGATTACAGGCGGAATTAATGTGCTATATGATGATTTAAGTGGGATAATAAATTTTATAGAAAATCTAAAAATGGTAGAGATTAATTTTTATTCGATAAAAATTCAATTATCTACACCCACAAATTGTAAAATGTGAAAATATTTTATCGATGAGAATGTTTTTGACTTGTAAGACGCATGTGAATCGAATCCCACAGGAATGAATAATTAATTAATGCGCTCGACACAACTATTACACTGTTTCGATGTTCATTCGAGTGCACCATCACTTTTTCCATTTGGAGCAGCTCTGCATAGTCATTATCAAACTGAAATACATGAGACAAGGGACACTTAATGAGTGGTTTTTGATATTGTGCTCTATTAGACTATAGGTATGGATAGTCTGCGTTATTTACATGAAATATTGTCATGTCTGGACGATGATTGCGGTGCAATTGAATGTGTCATATTTATGCTCTTATGAAATATGAAGAGAACAATCCCTAATTGCTGTTATTAAATTGACCACGTGATTAGGGGTTGAATTTTTTGATTTTTCCTTAAAAAAAATTTTTTTAATTTTTTTTCTTTGCAATTTTCTTTAAAACAACAAATGTGATCGCAGTGTCAGCCAATGTTTGCTCATCGGCTTCACTCGACTCATCCAATATATTCTGTCAATATCTACACGTAGCACACATGCAATATATACAAAATACTGAAAGATGAGAAGACACTGTAAACAAAAACAAGTAAAAATCCTAATAAATTTGATTCAACCATAAAAATGGATTTTTCCATAGTCTATTCGCATAAATTCGTAATGTATTGGGTGTGACGCACTGTTATAATAAAAAAATGAAGCAAACTAAGTTTTCGAGGGTGTGCCATAGCGAGAGGGCTGTGTTTCCTTGCGGGGGATGTGTGCCGCGCAGTTTGTCAAACACACATCAACGTTGGTGTGATGTGGCAGGCGAGGGTGGCGTTGTCATACACGAAATATGGCTGAATCGACACAGTGTATCGAGAATATCGACCCTGCGATAGTGCATCGTGTTTGAAGATTGCTTGCATGACGGAAGTGTCCGATATTTGGGAGTTTCGCCCAATCGCAATTCGTCCAATCGGGGGTGATACACCCCAACTACTGTAGCAGGACTATTGCGACCACCCTAGGCAATTTTACAATTTGCTACCGAACAATACACAATTCTAGAGATAGTGAAGGAAGCGGAGTTATTTATTGACTTTTTTCGTATTCTTCTTTTCTTTTCGCTGGGTATGTTTGTGAGGTTGACAGGTATTCGAACAAAGAAAAGAAAATCAATTAAGTAATTTCGTTTATGCGTAGTGGCGAAGAAGAGTTGATAACTATAGAGTTATTATCGCTGCCGAAAGGTAAAGGAAATGAGTAATTACCTCGACGGTGGTTTCAATGAACAATAGAATGGTTTTTATTAATTCTAGACTAATAATCGCTTTAAGAAGCAAATAAAATTAATTTTTATTTGTTAAAATTTAATAAACCAACATAAAATTCAATAAATTAAAATTTTTTAAATAAAATTATTGAAAATTTTGATTTTTTTGATTATTTTTGTTACACTTTGTATATTTCTAAAGTTTATTGCGGCTTCTTAAAGGCGCACGCTTCAATTATCTCGCATTATACCAATTCGTGTATTCCGTATACACGCCATGTAAAAAAGGGCAAAATGGAAACCAATAGTTTAGCGTCCAGTAGACTGGCCCGTGGCTGACCATGTGGCCATATTGGAAGCGTGCGCCTTTTTTCTTCATGCGCACCATTTATTATTTATAAAGAATTTCGTAATCGATTAATTTTCTTGTCAATCATTACGATTCGTCCAGCAATGGATGGGTTTGTTGCCTCCGGCCAACTTAAACCGCAATGTGAGTTGTGAGACGGTTATTCATGACTTTTTCAATGAAATTTAACTATTTATACTCGCTGTGCGGATGATATTTAGAGTTTAGTTTCATGTTTTGATTTGAATGTTTTGTGCGGCGAGTGCGCACGTGAACTGTTTGTATTTGCGTGAATTATCACGCTTTTATTTATTCATGCCAGGAAAACACTGCGAACCGTGTGGAGAAATGTGATGAATGTCGAAATTGCATGCGCGCCCGGCCGCGTGCATTTTCTCTAAAATTTTAAACTGCATCCAGGCATGCAAGCCGAGCGCATCGTTCACGGAAAATGCCGTTTCGGAGTTGGAAGTTCAACGAGTATTGGCATGTTTGCAGTTATTTTCGGTTTGTGGCAACAATTTTTCAAAAAAATTGCACGTCATTTTTGATTCAATCATTTTTCTACTTTCGTCATATTTCAAAAACATTGAAATTTACAGTGGATATTTTATTCAGGTCTAAAATTTAGATGTAAGATACTTTATTGTTGTTTTGAATCGAAGACTTGCTCGCATGTATTTTTCGTCTTTATTTTCTTCAATATGTGAATGTATGTGTGAGTTTGGAATTGGATGCTTGTGCGAGCATTGACAATTTGTATCGCGTCGGATATTGATTTACACGCGTCACATGCACGCGCACGCGAGACATCCATCCCGAAAATGTATAAAAATACATTTTCGATTTGCAATTCCGCGCGGGCGAGCTCTGGAGGGTTCTGGAGGGTTGATCCTCGGCTACACTCTGCTCACGCACAATACCACCTTGCTTCTTCCACATCTTCCACACACAACCCCTCATCTTATTTTTCGTCATCGTCATAGACATACATAGACATCCCTCGTTTTCTTCGTGCGTTCGATGCACGAAATCAACTCGTGGATTTTGCATACGTCGCACAAACTATTTCTATTGTGAGCGGATGGTTAATGGTAAATACAGTGCAGGGTGCAGTGCGGAAAATAAATGATGTCACTGGTTAGATGGCTAAAGTTGAGTTGGTCTTGTGGGAATGGAAATATCGTTGGGTTGGCAACTTCATGATGATCAATCTTGTTTCGGCGCTTTGGGGGTGATTGCGATTGTCGTCACTGGCCCGCAAAACAGTTCATTCAGATACGGTTACTAATCGTTCAATGAATTAATTTTCAATGGTGTGGTTAGGGGTAGTTATTGTCAATTAGCACCATAAACATTTTTATTATTCTGAAATTTTTGTTTTAATGCAATATCTGTGTCAGTATTACAAAAATAACAAAATTAGGCATAGCCCTAATTTAATGGCTTATTAAAACAACCCTTAGTAGTCCACCCCTACTAATTTAATACGTTTTTAATTATTCTATTTATAAAATGTGTAAAAATCAATTTTTCTTTTATTGTTTTAGTAAAATTTGTTTAAAAATAAAAAACATACAAAAAGATATTCTCTTGCTCTGTGTGACAAAGGTTTATTGGCATCATCAAAAGACAACCCCCGGATCGCCACCCCATTACGCGCAACAACCTTATTTCCTATAGCATGCGCATCTTGTGCGCCTCCTTTCTTCATTTCCCGGCGCGGGTTTACACGGATGCCTTTCGTTTCGGTCGTGCCTGGCTTTCATCCCTCGGTCGGGAAAATTCTATCCTATTGTACCGCGTCGTGCCTGCCGCCTTGCGAGTGTATCGCAAAGTCCTCAGACGGATTCTCTTTTCCGCGAATCCTTGCGTACTTGCTTAAGAAAGCCTTTTTATTTTGCTCACATGCGTGATACCCAATAAGTCGGCACGTAAATACTCGTATGAGTTGTATGAACACGACGAGCACACCGACGATAGTTATTTTCCCGAGCCATCTCGGGCGAATGCTAATGGAGAGGATTTGGAAACGCGAAATGCGACGAGCGACGAGCCACCGAGCAACAAATATCCTCTTCTCTTCTGTTGTGGGTGTATGTTACGTTTGTTATCCAAATGAACTGCTCCGTTTGTTATTCGTTTTTATTTCCGAGTTTTCGGTGGCGGATGTGGAAAAGACTTGAATTTTTGAGATCCTCAGACGTTTGTTTATCTTTTATACAAAATGTTTCCGTAAGATTTTTAATGACACACTCGGTATTTTTATTTTTAAGTAGTTTTCGGATTTGTGGATGTTTATTTTTTGTTTTGTGCATTTACGACGTGACGCGCCAGGTAGGTATTTTTCTAAATGTGGTATTCGTTTTCCTAATAGCCGAACGAAGCCAACAACGCAAACTACCCTTGAGCATCGGGTGCAAACCCACCCCCTGCACATACGAGTACACTTGAAGCAACCCATATTCTTATTTTCCATGCGCGCGAGTAAGTAGTATGCGAGCGGATGGGAAAATGTTATTGTTATGTTAGTTTTTCGACATTATTATTACGTCTCGCGGCGACATCGACAATAACAACCCTGCGTTTGTTGTGCGCCTAATGATATGCCCTTTTCGCGGTTAGAACGGCGAGAGTACAATGATTGCTAGTTAAGTTTTTCAAGTCCTCTTTCCGGAATGTGCAGAGAAATAAACGAATTTCGAACAAAAGCCCAGCAAAGAGACACTCAATATTTTTACGATTTTAACGATTTTTATGCGGGAATATAGCGCGCGCGCTTGGAAATGACGAATACACAAAATGCTCATACGCCATAAGGCATCACATAACATGCGAAACATAAGGATCATAAGAACCGCGCAGGCCGTAAAGACGCAAAAGATGCGAAATATACGTGTGAGACGCGCAGGACGTAAAGAACATCATCCTCCTACGAACCAACCATCCTTCGTCGTACGCGCATGACTGACGATCTTCAATTCGTCGTTCATTTTTCGAGTTTTATCCTCGCCCGCTCAGGCGCGAGAGCACCAGCCGTGACATCCGTAAAGATAACAACAACGACCATGACGAGGCAAAATCTACGAACGCATACGGGTGTAGAGCACATTTGACGATGAAAACTTGCTCCAAAAAGGATGAAAACTCCAACGTCGAGGCCAACTCATGCATGCGTCTTCTATCTTCTATTTATTTCGATGCCACCTTGAGCGCTTTCGCGACATAAGGAACAGGCTCTTGAAACGCGCAAGTTTACGTCGCGAAAAATGAAGAACATGATGCGGAATAACTTAAAGAACAATACAAGCGCGTGAAACAAACAGTTTTGTTACATCCTGTATTTTTTAAACATTTTCCAGACCTACACGTGAAATGAACAAACATAAAGCTCATAAACTAAACCGCTAGAAGAGCAAACATATTACCATAGCACATACAGAGTGTTGAATTAAATTTTATGTTTTTTTCTGAGTTTTTTTCTGTTTTTTATAAAAGATCAGGATGAAAATATGGTAGTATAGTGAATGTAAAACGAAATATTCCTCTCTGGTGACTTGGGCGATGGCAAAAAGGATGATATGTGTGAATGGGAACGCGGTGAAAATGGAAAGCGACTGAAAGTGTGGCTAATGCGCCTGTGGCTATATCACAAATAGTGTTACCCTCGGGTGACGTGCGTTTTATATTTCGGTTGGATAAGAATTGATATGAGACTCTTGAAACGTTTGCCATATTTACCTCCGTAAAAAATAAACACATGGGAATTTTTCCATGTGCCGCAGAAAATTCGTTTTATTTAAGAGAAAATATTTTATCATGTGAGAAAATAGTGATCTTGATCTTGTCAAATTGTAGTCGATAAAGTCGACGTCTTATTTGCTCGCAGGCAATTCGATTCGACGGGTGGTTCTTATTTAGGTGATACGTGATCGCGTTAAAGCGGAGCTTAGAGAAATAGATGAGATAGAAAGTTGGACGGTTATAAATACGTCGGGCGCGCGCGCAATGGTGGAGGCGCCCGCTCGCGCGTAGCTAACAAGGCGCGGCGTCGAGTCAATTGACTCGCTGGATGTAAATGAACCGTCGACCTGTCTCCCCGATTGCTGCTCATTGAAGCGAATTTATTTCACACTCTGTACTGCCGCGCACGCAATCCTCAAATATTAAACTATCGAATGATGTAAATTGAAAATTTCAGGTTATGTGAGGTTATGCAAACAAGATTCATCACATCATCTTTGCATTATCCGCCGTTATTGATTGATTTAACTCTTGAAGGTGTGGTTGATGTGTGTGCACACATATCGTGTAGAGAAGAGGAAAAATAAGAAGAAGCTGATAGATGATGTGGGGCGGTTTGCATGCGGGTGGGTTTCTAAAAGTTGTGATAGCTTGCCGAGAGCAGGAAGAACGGGTGCTCATGATTTATTATCCGCGATCTTCGCGAGCGCTGCGGTATCACAGATTACGCCGGAGCAGCAAGGAAAAAGACGACGAGGACGATGCGCGCGTATGGATGATGTGTGAGGATATCAGCGGATGACACTAAGCGCCTGTCATATCCAAACACCGATATCTACAAGAAATATATAGATACAACAACAAAAAACAAAAAATATATTTTTAGTGAAAATGCTTTTTGTTATTGAAATTATTTGATATTCAAGTGGACGCATATATCGATGTTATTTTTGATGAAAAGATGAAACACACCAAACATGCGTGGCGCGGATGGATGTAAGATGTATTGGAAATGTGGATGTTGCGGAAATGTGGCGCACTTTTTGAGCGAAAATCCATTTCCTTTGCGCTCGGCGGAGGAGGCGGCGGTCGGGGACGACTGCGAGAAATGAATAAAGCATGACGATGAAAAACGAGACGCAAGGCGGGTTTTCGGCTGTGCTGGGTTTGGGTTTTTCTTTGGTGTGCAACCAGCGCGCGAGTTTTACCAACTATTTGATATATTTTCGATTTCCAAGCGTATCCCATGAGGAAAACCCGAGCGCATCACCAAAATAAGAAAAGAAATAGAAGCTGGAGCAACAAAATTGAATTTTCAAATATAAAATTTTAAATTTTGAAATTTAACTCTTTTTTTTTCTTGTGTGGCGTGTGTAAAGGTGTGAAAAGAACAATTTCAATAAATTGAAAATTTGCATATTATAATAAAGCAACGATAAGAAGGTAATAACTCGCGAGAGGGGATTTGCATCAGGAGAGAGAGCATAATCTTTGCCGCCTCGCATGCAATATGCAATAAGCTTCATTCGCACTCGTAAAAATTTCAATTTTTGTTTGTTTTCCAAGCGGGTGTTTGATGTGGGGTGTTTATGTTTTTAATAGACGAATGCGTGAATGTGTCGTAAACGTTGCCGCCACCGTTGTCGTCGCCCTCGATATTATTATGAAAAGTTCATATTCCCATTGTCTCGTTTTACTCTTTGCTCCGGATCGCGTTCGGCATCGTTTCGTCGTTTCATCGCACTCGAAGGACTCTTTCCACATATATCCCAACTCATATGCGTGTGCGCCTCCGCGGGCACACAACAATAATCTAGAGAGGATTACGTTTTCATCATCTTGCGCGCGCGCGCGCTCTCGCGTAATACAAGTCGTTGCTACAGCTCAAGGACGCGTGTGTGAATACGAAGAAGCACGCGAAATGCGAAATTGTACGTTCGCATAACGAATGATATTCGCCGACGGGGTTGCTTTGTGGCTCGCGCGATTTGAATGGAAATATAGGGAATATGAGGATGTGACTTTTTCCATTTTACCTTCGGGCTTAAGTTTAAAGATTTTATCATTTTTCATATTGAACGAAAAACAACAACGCGCTTAATAAAAACAAATATTGAATTATTCCTCCTCCTCTGGAAAATATTAAATTCACCATCTTGAGACAATATACTTAAGCAATAATCAAGTTGACATCATGATGATAAAAATAATTTTGTTTCCTTATTGTTGTTTCATGCTCTGTTGATCACTGATCACTGATCGTGAATTTTTCTTTCTCTGCACGCGGCTCAACGAAGAGTGAAATTTGAGAAATGATTCTCGATACGTTTACATACACATTATAAGAATATATATAAGATGGTAGACTTGGCGTGCGTTTTTCGTTATTTTCGTTTTTAGGTTTTCACCCTCGCACGGGTCCTGAGAGGGTCTAAACCTAAACATCATCCCACTTTACGCACGCGTATATATATATATATATATATTGAGTTGAACGCATCATTTTTATATTTTATACGACAACGCCGCAAAAGGATGAGGACGACTGGTGTAGGTGAATTGAGCGCTTGGGGGTTGGATAGGGATGAGTGTGAGTGCGTAGATATTTTTATTATGCGGCTATGCGCGATAGTTGAGGCAATCCATCTTCCGATCAGACCGCCATATCATTTCGGGCGCAGGAGGCGGTGGAGGCGGTGGAGGCGGCTGGAGACGACCGAGCGTAAATGCTATATGATATTATACGCTTTTCGGTATCTACTAAATTCAGGTTTTATGTGCGTAGCGACGAGAACGCGAAACTTTGCATATAAAGCGCTCAAGATGCGCGCGGCCGAAAATTTCTGATAACTATAAAGAAAATATATTTGATAAGACGTGGTAAATTTATTTTTTTTTTGTTATAAAAAAAATATTTTTTACTTTTTGTGTGATATTTTTATTTTTCAAGGGGTAAATTGGTGTAAATCGCGTGTTGGTATCGTTGTATGCACGAGGAACTCTTAATCTGGCAAATTGAACAATTTGCACTCATTTATTCGTCGTGCGAATGCCGACAATGACTCCCCTTCGTTTTTCCCTCGTTTCGCCTCATTTTTTCCTTGTTTTTCATCCCGACTCGCGCGGGCTTTTTTCGTCCTCGTTTAGCGCGCACTTAGACGCTCATAATGTTACATTGCCGGAGTCGCGCCGCCTCCGACGCCGCCGCCGAGAGCGACGCGCTCGTTTGAGAGACTTAAGAGAACGCAAACACTTGTTGCTGCCAATTTAGTCGCCTGCCAAATTAGATAAAAGTGTCATTTGCGTACGCCCGAGTCTTTTTCATTTTCTCCCTGGTTTTATCAGATCTCCACAGATTTTTGTCACTTCTCAATGAGGTAAGAAATTATTCACTTATGTGATTATTTTTTGTAGATATTTTTATTTTCCGCTAATATTTTGACATTATTTCTACTGAAACGCACAAAGTTTCCGGCATGTTGCGTCAATCGCATTATGTGCGTTCGAATGACGCCCCAAACCAGCGAGACGTTTTCGGGGGTGAGCCGAGGTCATTCTACAATACGTCATTTTTCGCGGCAGACATCCTATTACAGAAATTGGGCGCGCGGCGCAGGAGTATCGACGATTGGCTCGAATTCGATCACCTCACGCTCCCCTAAATCCCGTGGAGCCGTCAGACGGGATGTATACTCGGCGACGTTTATCGGGGGTGAACAACACCCTCAAAAACCACCCTCTGGCTATTCACTATCCTCAGATATTTTATTTTCAAATCTATGTCAATCAAAAAAAAAAAAAAAGAAAAAAACTTAAATATCAAACTCAATAGTTTATTATTTTTTTTATCTTATCGAAAGTAACTTGAAAGAAAACGTGAATTAATCACTTGAAGCGAATCGTCGATGCGGCACAAGCCTGAAAAACAATTTTCGGCAATGCGTTATTTATGATGCTCCAGGTTCGGCCAACCTGCGTGGATTTCGAGCGCCCGTATGAGAAATGAATAAAGAAAACGGGAAGCTGATAAAAGAAAAACTCGCATAAATCATAACGTGATATGCTTCGCGTGATACACTGACGTATCACCGGCGTCGTGTGTGCGCGCACAAAAACGAACGCAAACTCCATTCGAGATGAGCGCAAGATGAACGCGCGCACAAAAAACACACACCCACACTAGTGATAAGGGAGATAGACAGACAGACGCTCGCTTTGAAAGTTGTTTTGTGTGCGCACGTCATGCGTGGCGTGTGCATAAAAGTGTGCGCATGTTATAGATGAAAAATTGAAGTCCTTCTTCTCATCCTCATCCAACTCCGCGACTATTATAAATTTGTTTCCGTCTGCGCCACGCAATGCTCTTCAAATATAATAGTAAGAAAAACGCACTTTAATGTTTTATTTTTTCAATTCGTTGAATATTCCAGCGAAAAATTTCGAATATTTCGATGGAATTTTGATATTTTCGATTCGATAAAAATGTTGCAATGCATTTGCGTTGGGAATAGAACCACCACCATTTGGGTGGCATGATGGGGGTGGTGGTGTAACCCCCGGAGGACTTCAATTTCGCGTCGCTCGCGTTGCGTGTTATACACATGCATGAATGCGAGGCTCGCCGAGAAGAATATCGCGCGACGGAGGAGTCGTGCACAAGGGGAATTTCATTTTGTATCCTATCGCCGTGCCGCCACCGCCTAGGCATCCACATCCATATCCACCATCCTAACTCTCTTTCAGCCGCCGCCACCGCCGCCGCTGCCGTCATGTGTGTTGCTTTGTGTGTGGGGGGTTCACCCTAGTTTAGCTCGGCGACGTCGCGCATCGTCCCGCAAGAGGCGCACGAAATGGAAGTTCGATATCATCTTGTCGTGCGGCTCTTTTTTTCCACCTTCATGGCACATCTCGACCCGCACCGATGCACACATATGGGGGTTATGTTGGGGAAATGAAACTGGGCGACAACACCCAGCGAAATATTCTTTATTTTGTTCAAAAATGTCAAAAATTCAAATTTTTAAGTTTTAAAAATTATTTTAATGCAGTTGATATAAGTAAAAGTTTGAGAGAAAATGATGACATAAATCCCTTGGGGAATAATAACGCATTAGCCCTTTATCACTTTTAAGACGCTTGTATTTCACTTCTTGGGTTCTTCATGAGCGAACATTTAAACCACTTAAACTCGAATCACTCCGCACGCTTCGCACGCATCTCATAAGGGTTTAACGTGTTTTAATCTTGCGCGTTTTACACCCCCGCGGAGGGTTGTTACAATTTAATAAATCGAGCATAAAATACAAAATTAACCACTAAACACACACCAATTTGCTGAAAACACATTTTTGACATGCAAATAATACGATTTGTAATGTTATGGAATTGATAGAGATGTCTGGAATTGAGTAGCACCCGAATACTCGTTGTTGAAGAATTGTGTGTCATCTGCATGTGCAATGTGCAATATGTTCGACTGGTTATTGTCGATGCAGAAGGAGCAAGCGGACGAGACACGACCGGAAATGCATTCCTCGTATTCCAGTGTCTCTGCTGGTATAGTATTTACACACGTACGCTGTGCCCGACGTGTATTTACTCTCTGCTCTCGTGCAATTCGATTCGATCTATCCGTAGGAGGGCGACGTGTGTATAAATTGCGCGACGTTTCGTCGGCCGCTACGTGCTCGTCATGCGAGATGTGTGATGTGGGATAGGAACCGAACCGATGAAGACGACTTCGACTTGTGCATCAACTCGCTTCCGGAGTTTATTGGAATCAACTGGAGGTGGAATTAGATTTGGATTTGTTTTTGGCGAAAAATTATTCCAATTTTTTCCTTGAAAGAGGAGAAAATCTATTGGTACAGCATTGAATCCATTGAGACTTGGGTTGTGTTTTGGATCAAAGGAAATCTGTAAATCTACAACGGTACAAAGATTCAAGTCTATTTCCTTGAGTCTCTGAGTTTACGAAATTTTGACAGAATTGTATGTTTGAAGCGTGAGTTGAAGGACCAGGTCAACATCTGCATATAGTAGTTTCCCAACGAGAATTGGGCAAACTCACAAAACGGCGTTGTAAAGTCGACGAACGTCGCACGCGCGTACCGCTAGCAGCCAACTTGGCAACTTCCAGTTTTCATGAATTTAAATTCAATTTTCCCGTCGCGTTTTTCCCTGCCTGCCGTTTTCCCTGCGCGTCGCCAGTCGCATCGCCAGTATTGCCGAGTGGAACTGTAGCTGGAGTTGAAGGAAGGCAAAACGAACGCAAAAAAAAACGAAGAGAAAATTCTATCTCGTTTCATCCTGCCAATACATCATCCCCGTCGCCGGCGCCGGGGAAACGGTGGCGGCTGCCACTCTTTGCAATTTCATCTCGCGACATTCGCATGCCAGCCAGCCAACCAACCGAGGAGATATCCAAACCCAGCAGGAGAGAGAGGCGGAGGTTTTCGCCTCTGCTTCCATCTCCGACGTGTGAAATATTTTTATTTCATTGCGCCTTTTATATAAGATAAGAATATGCGCGAATATTGCAGCCGGGGAGCGAAATGCGAAAATTGTGTAAAATTTATTTTCCAATTTCAAAGGCGACGGTGCATTTTTGATGCGCAAGTGCAAGTCAGAAATCGAACAATTTCATATTTCGCGCATTGTTTACACACCTAACCCAAAGAGCGCGGCCTTAAAATAAGCAAACCAGGATCGCGGGATGTCGCCGTGCAAACATTGCTCCTTTCGTGTGTAATTTATATTCGTACACATCGCGTATTTCTCACAACATATGACGATGAAGCGAAGGCGCAAATATTTGCTTTTTATTCTTGCGGTTTTTCTCTCAAACTCTGCGCGTGCTTCATGTGTGTATGTGTTTGTATTTCGAGTGCGCGACACGACTCTCTGACGTTATTAACTCGAAGCGCTCGTTTTCCGCCGCCAGGCCGCCGGTTCTTTGCATAGCCATGAATGTGTATGTGTGTGTGTGTGGAGGCGAAATGAAACGAGCGAGCGAACGAGGGAAAATCAGCGAAGACGCCGATGGAAAAGTGGCGCGCTCGCATTAAGCTAATGTGCGCCGCTTGGGATAGGTCGCGGGGGCGGCGCGGCGCAAATTTAAAGCGCACGCCGTCTACATCACCACACCACCGACGTTTAAACCCTCGTTGGCGGCGACGACGTTGCCTTTTAAGCGATCCGAGAGTACATAATGAGCTTTGCCACTGAGCAAAATCAACAGTTGTTCGACTCGACGACCCAATTCTCATTTTTTTTTTCACCGGCAATCTGTTTGATGATTTACGAATCGCATGATTTACAAATTCAAGTTGAAACATTTCAATGAATTCAATTTTTTTTTTTTTGAGAAAAGATAATAAAATAATATTTGGAGCGTTTTGATGTTCACCCTCGTTTTGGGTCTTAACCACCTTTGGAAGTGAGCACGTGAGGTCTATTTGAGAAACGTGCACGTACGTAGGCGGTGCGATCACGTTCGGCACACACTCGACATTCGACATTCCGTCACCACATCTGAGCAATTCTCCTAGGACCTCGCACCTAGTTAACAAGATGTAAGAGGTGTGGGTGTTGATAATAAAGATGACTTCAACAATTGACAAATTCAACCATTTTGAATATTCTATCAATACGTGTAAGGCATTTGAAATTTGAAGACTTTTGTTCAATAAATAACTTATAAGTACCTTGAATATTGTGTCAATATTGGAAATATTTCAGTTTATTGGTTGAAATTTTACTTTTTGAAACTTTGCAAGGACTTTTCCAAAGATAAAGAGCCGAGAAACTTTACCGGCAGTAAAACCTAATACGCCTAGAATTCCTAGGACAATATAGGACGATATAAACCGGATATGAACGCATAAACGAGCGTGGGTGAAGGGTAGGAGGAAAATAACGTGCCGTCATGCCGTCGTTTGCGGAAGGATAGTTGGCCCCGAAGATGGCGACGCATATATTCAAATATTCCGCGGTGGAAAACGTCGACGATTGCATATGTGAGAATATAAGGGCCAATAAAACCCGTAGGGTCGCAAACCCGACGTCGTCTCACATAATAAATACTTTAATAAACAATTTTATAAAGATCAGCAAATACAACGCATCTAAAATATTTTTATTTAGTTATTTAGCTATTCTACAACCAACCCGTGACTAAACTCCGTGACAAAAGTACTTTAGTCACACTCGTGGATAAAATATAACTTTTTGTGTCTCAAAACTGCACAAAAAAACTCATTTTAAAGGTCAAAATAGAAAAAAATTAAAAAATTAAACCTGTTTGTGATTTTTAATTTTATAACACGTGTAATTTTTGTAATATGAATGTATCTACCTGTGTTACACTTTTTAAGTGGTCCTCTTCAACGTTTTTCACTTTCACTCCACATTTCGGGAGAGTACCCTTTATGAATCCGACAACAACGCAAATAATCAAAGACCTAGTTTGACGTGACCTTTTTTACAGCGCCTGTAGGTAGTAAAAAATCAACTACACGCTTGTTTTCCGTATACCTGTAACAATTCCGCACCCTACAGAGGCTGCAATTCCCGGATGTTTGAATGTACCCCTTATTAAAACGATTTAACCCATTTAACCCTTGATTCTTTCCGTTTTTACATTCTCAACGCAGGTAGGCATGCAACATGAAAAATGATAGATAAAAATGACTTTAATTCTCCTCGACTAAAGGTTCTCTAATCCAAGAAGATATATTTGATATTAGAGTGTTGTGTCTGGAGTTTGTTTGTATCTCGTGTGAAAGCTGGATGCGAAAGGGTTGTGTAGCGATGGGCGCATCTCTTGGGCCATAAATCAGCGCGCGGAATAAAAAGAAGTGAAAAATTTTAATGCCCTGGCTTTCGGCTGCTGCGTACGTTGGTTGGAAAAAGGTTTATGCGTTTTATGCATACGATGAGGTGAGCACCGGTTGTTACCCACACCTAGGATGATATATTCGATGTTGCCCCGATACGCAAAACTCTTTCGATCTGTGCATGCGGTGGTTAATCGAGCGTGTATTTAGCGTTTTATACGCGAATATTTATAATAATATCAGATGCACTTATGTCGCGCATAAAAGGACAATAACGCGCCGCGATATTGCCCCGAGCGCATATGATGCACTCGTGCATTCGCCCGGCATAAAATATTACATAATGGGGAAAAAGTTATCGCCGTAATCGATTGCGTTTATCGTCCGGGGCCGAGCGCGCCAGACGATTGTATGCTAAATGGGAAATTTCACATGTTGTGTCGTCGCCGACGGTTTTTAATGCGCGTGATAGTTTGCATGTCGAGAGGATGCATTCATGAGAGGTAGTGAGGTATGTTTGTTATTTATTTCGAGTGCTCGAGCGCACAGAGCGCGTTTTTTTTTATTTTCGGTGAATGAACGGGTTGTGAATACGCGCGCGCGCTAGGGCAATAAAACGTGCGATCGCTTCGGATGATTCGCGGCATTAATCACGCGCGCGCCCGAAATTTCAGCACGAAACGACTAGCGGAACACGTGAAGAATTATTGGAATTATGCATTTATGCGCGACGCAGTTGAGGAAGTAAAAACAAACACGACTTTTTCAATCTACTGTTTGTGCAAAATTTTGAAAATTAATCCGGTAAATATCTTAAAACTTTAATTTATTGTATTATACATCAAATGTAAATATTTTTATATTTTTAGTATGTTGGGTTCTTTGTTAGTGTATTTTTTACGATGAAAACTAACGCAATAAAAACAAAGTGTAACGGTACCGGCGGTCGTGCACAGCAGTCGTCGGGCGGATGAGGTGAAATGTAAAATTGTGAATTTTACATTCGGCGAAAATATATTGTATCAACAAGCGAAGAAAGGAAGGCGACGTCGTGCGCACGAACGGGGCGAACTGCGGAATGCATTAGCTTTAAATCATCGCCGAATTTACGGTCGACGCCGCGATAACGATTTGAATTATACGCTACATTGTTTTCAAATTATTTCGCCCGCTTTTGGATTCAACGTGCTCCAAGCCCAACCGCAAAATGCGAAAACACAAAAACACAATATGCAAAACACGACAAATCACGGCGAATTTAGAAAAACATCAAAATAAAATTTTATATTTTTAAAAGCCATAATATTAACTTTTAAAGTGTTGAGATGTAAATAAATTAATTTCTATTACCGAATTGCGTTTAGAAGTGATATAAATAAGAGTTTTGCAAGTTGTCGACCACATCGCATGATGATTACAATTAAGCTCAAGTCGGACATTAACGCATTATCATATAAATATATTCCGGCAATTTCCTGTGCTCTGCGAGCAATATATAAGCATGGCGTGTAATTTGCTGTTGTGTGACGATGCTTAGATGTCGATAACGCACCCCTTCCTCATCCACCCACTACACCCACACCTCAAACGACGAAAAGTTGCTAAAGGCCTAAGCATTAACTCTGAAAACTCAAAGCAACTCAACACACAACACAACGTCGTATGCATAGGTGACTTGAGGAAATATTTATTGTATGCGAGATTGGTTCCTGATCGAATTCATGCAATTTTCTACCCGTGAGCACTCGCTCAGCTTGGGGTACCTGCCGAGCGCTGAAATGCAAAGCGGAAAAGAAACGGGAACACGAAAGGGTGAGCCCCTGGCGCGCGGCAAGAAAATGTCGCCCTGTCGCGCTGACGCTGTTTTGCATACGAGCAGAGCCATGAATTTGTGCCCGAAATATCTACCGTACTAGCGGGACACCAAAAGAAAAAAAACCTCTGCATTAACATGACAATTATTATTATGCGGGGCAAACCCCTTTTTTAGTATGCAAATTATAACGGATTTTTTCGTTTTGCAACCCTTATTCTACCTGAATATCATTCACATGTGAGTATTGAGAATATTTTTGAAAATTTAAAATTTTACTTGTTTTGGTAAATGGCCAAAAGCCATAAACAGCACACATTTTCAACGGCTGATGCTTGTTGTGGCGTGCTCTTCGGGATTAAACGTAGCAGAAGATTTGAATTTGGTTTTCGGCGGTTGGCGCGCTGGCAATTTGTTGGCGCCGCATTCGACGATATATTTATTACGCCCGAAATGGTTGAAAATACACGCGAATAGAGCAAATCTCGAAGCACAAGGGTGGGTGGGTGCTTGAGGTTGGCACACAAGCACTCTCTCGCTCCATATCGGGCCGATATATCAAGCGCGACGATAATTTGCATGTTGCGCGTCGGCATGTACGTGATATGTAAAATATGACCGCGCATAATGTACACACAACAATTTTCCATGCGCGCGGCTAAGCTCCTAGCTCCTAACTGACGCGAGCATAAAGCGCCACACGATTACGCCACACGATGGCAATTTCAGTGGTTAAATAACCGAACAATGAAAAGTCTGCTACTTCAGAATCAACAAATAATAAAAAAAGCGGTACTTAAGACCCCAAATTGTCAAACATGCTTATTTGTGGTCCAAGTTGAACGTATAATGTGAACTATTAATAATCGACATTTAATAACACGTCCTAATATCATGTCCTGCATGTGTTCCTCTAATTTCGTAAAACACACAACAAACTCTCGCCGGGTTGGTGAAAAAAAAATTCCAAACGAGTGTTTTTAAATTAGCCCCTGTGTCTGGCCGCTGGCAGCAACACGTATTTTAATAAATTTGGGGTGTGGACCCGCGGACAAGACATCAACGGACACGGAAGGCATCGACACCTGCGGCTTTAGAATGTGCGTTGTACGTGATCCCATCAGTCAAACAAAAAATCCCTCGGCACCTCAAATTCCACTGGACGCATTCATGCGACTCAACACGAATACCAAAAAAAAAGAGTGTTGATCGTAATCCAACATTTAATATCGAAATTGACCAAGGCGCAGAAGGTGATGTTAAGACTGCTTCGTTTTGATGTCCTCTTCCGCTGGTAAATTGACGTCGACAGCTACGAGTATACCAGTCACTTTTGGTCACTACCACCACTCTCACCTTTCATTCATCCCCATTCCTTGATCCAACCACACTTTTATAATTTTGTGTTTTTTTATACAACTTGGTAGATAATTACACCGATCTGATGTGGTTATAATAAGATTTTTTAAGTATATGTTTTTTGTCTGAGCAATTATTCATGGGGGCTATTCATGAAGCGACAAGTGCGGCACGCGGCTGATGGATTTTCGGTTGTTGGAAGTCGCACAAGGTGCTTTCGTGGGCTTTTGCGGTTATTAAGCATATGCACGTCGAAAACTCAGCCGCAAGCTACTCACCGGGAGTCATGCATAATGCATGCATAATTTAACTCGTATTGAGTGTGATAATTGCATGTTTCTGAAATTTTAAACTAAAAATTCAAAAATTTCAAGTATTTGATGCTTATATAAAATTCTGCGTAACTAGGCCATGAATAAAGTTAAAATAAAAGTGTTTAAAACTTGTTTAAAAAAGTTTTGTTCTCTGATTCTTGCTCCGCGTTCATCTTCACTTGGCGTACGAGTAAAGTTGCACTAGGTCAGGGTCTAGTTTGCACTCGGGTCTCGGTTTAATTTTAAAATGGGAAACTCATCTCCGGAAAACACGCGTTGAACAAGTTCTCGCCTCTTGCTTCCTCTCAAAGTGTATACGAAGAAAAAACGTCTCATTCCATCGCAGGCTTCGCTTGTAAAAGCTTTTAAAGAGGGTTCTCGCGAAATGAGCGCAGCGCGCGTTTTTTTGCAATGAGACCGAAGGAAGACGCTTTCTTCTTCTTTCTCGCTAACGACTGTTAAGGTCTTTCTTTTGCTTGCGCAGCTTTCCACGAGGGGCTGCTCGCGAAATGAATGAATGCTCGCGCTCGCTTTGGCGCGTCGGCGGAGGCGGCGCTCATCGACTCATTCAACTTGTTAACGAACTCCGAAATACGCACACGCCCGACGCCCGAGACTTGAGACACTGCAGAGACGACCCAGACCTCGCCCGCATTTACACATTTAACCTTCATCACTTACTCGAGCGCATTACCCGTTACTAGGTCAGTGGCACTTTGAAAAAAATCCTTGAACTTCATATTAAAAATTTTTTTGTTAAAAAATATAATTTTTTTTCTTTTGGAAATATTTTTCTCTTCTCTTCGAAATATAAGAGTTTGGTGAAGCGTACATACAATTCAGTTTCTTTTGAGCGCGCTAGCAATTTATTCTCGGTACAATATCGAATGTGGAGACCCCTCGCGTCTCTGACGCATGCATTTGCCCCCCTTTAGCGTCTCCGAAGAAAACCCCGTCGAGGGCGTCTTTGCATATAGATGTGTGGAATGATGTGCGTCTGCCGAAAACGCACACACGGCGCGCTTGTTGCGGATGATCGGCCTCCACATACACACAGCCACCCCCGAGTGCTGCTGCGTCGTCATGACAACCAGGCGCATAGGCTCAACCCCCGGGATCCCATGTTGCCTGCGAGAGTGGCAACTTTACTCTACGCTCTATCTTGGCCCTCTGGCACTGGCATCGAGCCTTCGACTTCACATATGGTTTTGGTGCCGTGTGCGAATGTCACATATGAATCGTGCTTTTCGCATTCCACTTCAATATCTTATTTCTGCGCGCGGGGGCAACGTTTCCTGTGCATCGGAGAGCACCTTCTCGACTGTATACTGTCTACACATGTATGAGTGCGTGTTTTCTTGAATTCTTGAATTTCATTTCAGTTGCCGAGCAGCGGAGCAGAGTCTCGGCTGGCATTTCAACAAATGACATTTGGATTTGAATTTGAATTTAGATATTAAAAAGCATATTTTACTATTGCAGACGTACGCGACTTTACGACGTTGCGCAGACTGTTGCATATATTCTCTTTTTTAGTTTTGCGCTATTTTTGTTGAAGGGCGCGCACGATGCGCATTTATTATGAACATTCTCGCTGAGAATTTCTACCGGAACATTTCAAGATTGCAAAACATACGAGTTTCGAGTGGAAAACTCAACAAATATTTGTTTGGTTACACGCAGTGTGCATAAAATATTACGCACAACAATGAACTTCAATTAAAAATAATGACGCTGAATTTTATGCAAACTTTTCCCTATTGTACATACAAACAAACTATTTTACCAACCGGTGGTAGAAAAAAGGGTAGTGTGCAATTTTATATTACATTTCGTCTGATTTTTTGCGTTTTGTATGTAAATCCACCCATTGTTTGGCCAATAATGCATCGCATTTTTCTTATCCACCCGAGCATGGTTTATATCATATTTTTCATTCCTTCCCAACGCAACCCCAAAATAGGGTTGAAACATCATCCGAACACAGATAGTCGAAGAGGCATCTTCTTCGCCCGTATTTTTTTTCTGCCTTTGATGCGTCGTTATAATAGGGTCGACCTCGAGGTCGACCTGAAACTTCCGCGCGCGCTGAATAGCACCCGGTAAATTATATTTTTTCTCTTTATGAGTTTGTGTGTGCATGCAAAGAGGTAGAAACGTCTGGGGTCGTGTGTGTTAACGTACGCGCACCCATGTAATTTATTCGTTTTCACGTCAGACCTTTTTTTTTGTGCATTGCGCGTCCTGTATGCAGATGCAGCACTCTAGTAGTTTATGTTAATTTTAAGTTTTTTTCGAGAGTCGAGAGGGTTAATCATGTCGTGCGTTGTGTTTACCCCCACTATTGGCGCACGGGGCGACGGACACATGACCGGACGAAGAGTGTCGGGCAAAAGGGTTAGGCCACTCCCAGAGGTTCGCCGAAAAAAGGGTTATCTCGCGACGGACGATTTTTGATGATGTCAGTTTACCAAGTTCATGATCTTTGACTTGACGGAATAGTGTTGAAGTTAACATAACCTCAAATGTGAAATTTTTCGTGGTGTTTGTGCGCGTGTTGTTGAAGTCAAGTCAACTCGGGAACTCGGGAGTAATTTGCGCGGTGAATTTGCATGATTTGCATGTCGCAGATGGCGGTAATTTCCCCTTGGAGAATTTGCGCGCACGTTTTTTGTGCCAAGTCTAAAATTACCTCGATTTTCCAAAGTTTAAAGTGGGTTAATAACAAAATGCACTGGTGTAAAATAAAAGTAATTTTTGTTGAGAGATTTGTATACGCTTTGTTGTGCGGTTTGTATGATTCGCATTGTTTTCGCTAAGCTAATTAATAATACAATTTGTGTGGAAGGTAATTAGCCAGTCGAGACATCGAGATGGTCAGATTCAAACGCGCAGATAAACTGATCCTCTCCGGCGAATTACCATAAAACAATGTGGATGCCCCCGCGCTGCCCGCGACTAATTAACGTGTTTCATATTATTAATTAACTGCCTTGTTAAGTGACCATAATTTAATTACTATGGATCTTGATACACCGCGCGTTGGAATAATAATTTGATTCGCGTCGTGAAAGGAAGCAAACTTTTCATGAAATGAAATGAATTCATTAAAAACGTGTCGACGCTGAATGAAAAGCAGTCTCAATGAGCGCGTAGTAATTTCGTAGTAGAGATGGTGGGAAGTGAAAGTGCTCGCCGCTCTCTCGGAATGCATGAATGAAAACGCCCGCGCGTGATGAGAGCGAGCGCGAGATGTGTGCGGACTGATTAAGCGTCGCGACGCCGTTGCCGCTGCGCCACCCCCGCGCGTTGGTAGTTAGCGCGCGCGCCGACCGGCGGGGTGATTAGTGCGCGTCTCGCGCGGCGTCGCACGCGACCTCGCGCAATGCGCTCCGTCTTGAACCAGCTGATGGCGCGCCGCGATGGAAAACAATTAACGCCGGTGTGCGCTTGTAATTTAATTAATCTACATTCCGAAGACTGTCACGGCGCGTCAACGATTGCGACGTGTGCGACTGACAAACGACGCGGAGATTGCACGCCCGCCTGGATGGATCGCCGAGGTCGTTAATTAATTGTTTTAATTAGTTTTTAGTATGTTTACAGTCAACGGAGGAAATTCATTAGACAACAGCGGATTACACGTACCAAGTTAAATTTTTAAAACACGTTTTACGTTAATTTAGATGAAAAAATGAAGAAAAAATAAACTAACCTTGATTGCAGCTCTGTCAACTTGTTGATGGACGTTGATTAGATGCACAAATTGTGTTGCACTTCTTCGCTCAGGTGAAAATAACCACAATTAAAAACAATACAATGTAACAAAATAATTTTTGAGTAAAAAATGAAAATTATCAACATGTGAGTTTTGCTCAGGACATGTGAGTAGGATATTTTCGTGGTTTAACCATTGACGGAAGGAGAGCGAATGCGATGCGTGTGGCAGTTTGCAAGTTTGGCGAGTGTCTCTGCCGCCGCGATGCCTCTCTATGTGTATGTGTAGATGTCTTGAAGCAAGTTTTCCGTCTCTTGAGATTTTCACATTGCGCAGAATGTGCACAAGCAGGATACGAATAGGTTTGCGCAAATTTTCGCGTGGTTACAAGCCAGCGCGGCTGAGGATAGAAGAAGATGGTTTTCGGAGGGCGAAATGGCGAATGCGCAGGGCGCCCACGCCGCCTGCCACGACGCATGCACCGACGCCAACATGGCCGACGCCACCAACACACCCCAATACGCGCACCCACACATTTACGCGCAACGCAAAGCGGAAAGCTTGGAATACGCACACGAACACACAAATACATTGCGTTGAAGCATCCCCGGATTCATTTTAAAGCCTTCGCAATAATTACAAGTACAACAGTCGCATAATTACGCTCTCGACGACACCAGCTGAGAGAAGAGACTGTTCTTTGCTTTATTTTAAGATAAAACAAACGTAAATCATTTATTTTTACATCAAAAGTGTTTAATTGAAGTTTTTACACTAAAATATATAATTTTTAGTTAAAAATAATAAATTTCAGTGATATTAAGTGCAGAATAATATAAAAAAGTAAATTTTAGTATAAATATGAATAGTTTTGTTGTTTTTATCTAAAAATACGTGTATAACGTCCGTTTTGGTAGCGTGTGTGTGAGGTTATGTGTGTGTATGTGTGGCTTCACCCTCTATCGATTTTATTCGCGCTCGCGCTGTTATAGTGTATGCTTGGTGTGCGTCTCCGGCTTTCCGAAATGGCGACGCGATTCTCGCTCTCCCGCGTTCGATTCCTCGGGGTGGTGTGTTGTATATGGGGGTGGTGGGTGTAGGACGCGCACGCACACCCCCTTCATAGCGCAAGAGCGCCTTCCATCAGGCATCGAAATCGTAAATATTACGACGCACATGCACGCACGCACACGATTTTCTCCATTATATTGGCGGAAACCTAGTTTCTCTCTAGTAGCTGCTCGCCTGGTTTATGACGCTTCGTGTGCTGTGATCGTCAAACAATGCCGAACATTGTTGTTTTATGTGACGAACGAACGCCCATTAAACAAATATAAATAAAGGTGTAGCAGTTGACGGAAGACAATGGAAGGTTTTAGGATAATTCACGTTAAATATTCACACCTTGAATAATAAATTTCGTTTTTGCAGAAATTTTATTTTTATTCGAGAATAAATAATATTAACAACAAAACTAGTGACATATTCCGTGGAGGTAAATGGCAGTGTTTTCGTTCGCAATAAAATATGAGCGTACATAAAACATAAAACATTCAAGCACGTTAACATATTTTTGTTCGATGGAGAGACGCTCAGTCACGAAAAATTGAGCTCACGCACTGGTGGCACTGCCCAACCCACAACCAATATTTTTTTTTGGCGGTGGCGTGTATTATTTCCATTTGTTCCGACGTCGGACGCGAATAAATAATGCATCGTGGAGCGCGCGCGCGCTGGTCACTCGTGGCGTTTAGTAATTTGGTTAATATTTGAGAAATAAAATACAGAAAAAAAATGTTGCGCCCTGAGTCGCTACTTGAATTAACTTATGACGGAGTGCGGTAAGAGGGTCGACGCACAACGTCGACGATTACCTAATGACATTGCCAGTCGGCGCACGTAAAACCGGGAACACGTTGAATATGTTAAAATGTGTGCACACATGCAGCATAACTAAGAACTGAGCGGAATACTTAAACATTCAATCGCAAATCGTTGAAATGGAGAAAGGGTCATAAATCGAAATTATTAATTTTTTTATTTTTTTTTAAATTTTTTTCATTTTTGGTTGGGAAAAATTATATTTTTGAATATAATAAATTTTGCTGCGTTGCGCTATCGGCGGCGATGTTGCTTTTGCCATCTTTTCTTCCATTTCCAGCCGAAGCGAAAAGAACTGTCGGAGCGCAAGCATACATGCGAGGAAGTACTACCTACGCGGTCGGGTTTTCCGTTATCTAATTTCTTTTCCCCTAGAAACGAAACGTTTTCCATTCGACATTCGATTTTCGTGTATATACGTCGCAGCGTGCCCGCCTAACGCTTTTATACGGCTCCACGTCGAGCATAATCCATGCATGCGACAAGAAATCTACGTGGAAATTTCTGCGCTGTGTATGGCTAGAAATGTGAGTGGGTTTTCCTCTCCTGGGTATGTTTGTACCAAGAAATATTTTCCAATGTGTGTGCGTCGCATTTGGATTTTTCGTTTGCGGCGGCGTTTTTCGTTCGATTCGACGTCCTAAATTCGAAATTCGGCGGCGGAAATTTCAGCCGCGTTGTAAAATTGATTTTTCCTGCGTGGTTCTTGCGGTTACCACTACTAGATTCGTAGATTTCTAGGAAATTAAATTTTTTACCTTGCCGACTTGCAAGTCCAGGTTGCTTGCTACATCCGCGCGTCGTCGGCTTTTCCGAAAATGGAAACGATAATAGCTTTTCGGTTTCCTTTTTGCCGCGGCATTCACGTGCAACATTAATAAATATTAAATAGAAACCTGCATGTGGACGGGGGGAAGGCGATTCGATTGATGGGCGGTGGATGGATGACTGAGCGAATGAATAGTTGGGAATTGATGGAAAATTCGAAAGCTTGGAATTTTGCCCTTTTTGTGTTTGATGAATACGTATATATGCATGTATGTGTGGTTTTCAGTATGTAATTTTGTCAGTCACTCAATCGCACACGCGAATGAAATGCGGCGGTGGCGGTAGCGGAGCGCTAACAACGTCGAACCACCATCGATTCGCTCGCGAGGGTAATCCAATAAATAAATAGTGCGCCGATGGTAAATAATACGCCATTAGGTGGATTAGGAAATATGTTTGCATGCATTGTTAAAATATTATCGATTCGCCGTGCGCGTACCATGCGGAGAAAATAACAAAAATACAAAGAAATTTATTTTAACAAATAAAAAATAAAAAAATTAAAAAATTAAAAAAAACAAAAATTGGCTTAATCTCAATATTTGCTTTGTTGTTATTTACCTGAAGGACCTGATTTAAAATTAACATAAAAATAAGCTCTTCCAGCAGATGATCAGTCAGACAAACATTTGACGTTGGCTGTGCATGTAAAAAAAGGGTTTACTACTTACCGTCGATGAAAGCGAATGAATGAACGTGATTTGCATATCGTATTTTGCATCCGCAATTCGCCGACCTTCGTCCTCATACAAATTATATCTGTCTGCGCTTGTAACGGTTAAAACGCATTTTTCACTCCGACTTAACCCTACGTGACGTATTGAATTGCATAAGTAATGAGGGATTTTTATGCGCCCGCGGACTGATGATGGTCCAGGTAGAAAAATTTGCATCTCAGTGTGCGGTGTGTGTTGTGTGCGCGTTAAAAGGAAAAAAATGAAAGAGTGAAAGTGTATGCTCTCTCGGAATAGTCACATGCAAATGACGTCAAGGGGCGTTCTGACAGTTTCTGAATTATATTCAAATAAGTTCCCCGCGCGATCGACGCAATTCATGGAATATAATTTATCATCTTCGTAGGGAACTCGCTTTTATACCTGTATGAAATTCTCTCACCAGAGAATTTGAACCCTTTTTTCGAAAATTTGGTCCGCTGCGTGAGTTGTTTGCTAAGAAAGCGTGTATGCATATCGTATGCAGATGGGAGATGTTGAGATGCAGATGTTGTCGCAAAGGGTACCCATCGGATGCGGGACTACCTGCTGGTTCACCTTCTTCTTTGCATACCGGCTTCCGTGTGCGTTGCATCACAAATACTTTTACCCTTTTGCTTTTTATGTCGTTGAAGGTTTTACTTTCTTA
Source organism: Dalotia coriaria (assembly GCF_025399875.1). Classification (NCBI taxonomy): domain Eukaryota; kingdom Metazoa; phylum Arthropoda; class Insecta; order Coleoptera; family Staphylinidae; genus Dalotia; species Dalotia coriaria. The sequence goes on from NW_027045448.1 coordinate 12,496,108, forward strand.
CATTGTGTGCTCCAGAGCAGGTAAAAAATATTGGGATTAAAAGGGGGTCACGAGTGCATCAACATCTTACAGATACCCACTTGGATTCCACAGCCAGATGAATGAAAAGCTAATGAAAGGAATAAAGGTTTTGGGTTCCCAAGCAAGACACGAGACATTAATTTGAATTTCAAACTGATGTGTTTAAACAGAAGTTCCTCTTCCGGTTGCTTTTCTTCTTATAACCCTTCTGGAGGTTTTTTGTGACAGACAGACAACCTGATGTGTGATTTATGTACGTTTTTCAGAGACACCAAAGAAAAACTTGAACTTTTTGGGTTTTTATTTTCTGAGTTGTTTTGTTCGCTCAACGTCAGTTGGCATACATTAATATTCCACAGATGGATAGCGCTTGTGTAGTCATTTTTAATTATTACTAATTATGTACTGTGAATTTAAAAAATATATACTTTAAGTATATAGTTGTACTGTGTCTCCAATATTTTATGTTTTAATATGTTTAATTTTTAATTATCTAACACACCACATGGTGTGTCGGTGTCTGCATGCATTTAATACCTGAAATTATGCAATGAAAGAAATAAAGCAATGAACACGATATTAAATGTGTGGCAGTGTTATTATTTCGTTTATTACCCACTTTATTACTTTCCTATTCCCCTAATTTCCTCATTTCCATCCACGAAACTTTGAAAGCATGAACTTTTGCCGCTACGCGCTTGTATGACTAACAACTTTCGGTTAACGAACTTAATTAATTAATTTTCGACCCCGCGCAAACACACTTGTTGCTCGTGGTGCCTAATGATAAGTTTATTAATTCCACGCGCTTGTTTTTCTTGTCGATTGCGTTCAATTCCAGCCCGAAATGCGTGTTAATTTGATGAGAAACTAAGATATTACTTAATTATGTGATAATAAAGCGAATATGACCTCAAATGACATGTCAACCATCAATAAATTATGAATTATGATAAATTTTACATTCTTTTCACTTGGATCGTAATTAATTTCGCCGAAAACGCCGTGTGAGATGTTTGTAATTACGCCACAGGCCCAATTAGAATAGACCGACTAATTGAAGCACAATACCAGCGCGAATGCTAATTACGCAACGCTCGTAATTAATAATCGCCGCCCGCGTTGTGATTTTTAATTAAAAACCTCAACAATTGATTGCCGGTCTGGTGTTGTGCTGATTTTTCATTAGCAGCGTTTTCCTAAGTTGGCTTTTAGTGGGTCGTTAGCCGGCGATTCGAAAACGTTTGTCGAAATGCGTTTTCTTTTGTTATTGTGTTTGGTGATTTGTAATTCGCGGTCGGTGTTTGACGCCTGCTGGCTATTGTTTTCCCAGCACGCGGCGCGCTAATGAAGTTATGATTAATTATGGTTTATTATCGTTTCGCGTCTCGCCCTTCCGGGCACGCCAAACGCGCCGCCCGATATCTAATAATTATCTTAACGATTTAATTGCTTCGAAAACAATAGGCACGTTTATCGATGCACGTAACCTGTTTGCTGCTGTTGGAGAATTTAAAACTCTTCACAAAAAAAAAAACATGAATTAAAATAGGATTTTTGGCCCCTGCTTAAAATGTGTCATAATTTATACGTTTTTACACCTTTTTTCCAAAACGACCGCAATGGTTGATAGCATCTCGGCGTTCAAAGTTTTTGTTTCTCGAATTTAATACACCTTGTTAGAGAAGACGATGGCAGTGATGATACATATCTAATTTTCTACTAAAGTAGGCAAACGCTTTGCGTTTTATTGAGGAGTGTAACTGTCGAAACTATTGGTAAAAAGGCAGATGAAGCGTGAACACAATCCCCAATGATTCGGATGACATTTTCGATCAATCTAGGCAAACGCTAGAATAAAACCCTTAAGCCTTCCTTGCGTCGATAATCAATCGCATCCCTTGTATAAATAGCCACGTTTTGGTTTTTTTTTACCTGTGTGTGCTAAGGGCAACAGTGACAAAGTGCAGTTTAAATGCGCACGTAAGTGGTTTGTATGTCGGTTTTGAGCAAAGTTTACTTTCCTTTTGTGTCGCAAGCATTTTGACAATACCAATTTGAATTTTATTTTGTCTGAGGATTAGTTTATTGGATCGCTAAACACACGAGTGGAAATGATTTTTAATGATTAAACTAGACTAAAATTTAATTCCTGTTTTGTGTTTAGGTAATTTAGTTGATTAAAACAATAATTAACATAATTGTAATTAATTTTTAAATTATACCTAATAAATCAATGCCTTGACGCTTTGAATTGCTCAAATCGAACCAATAAATTACACTTTTTGATATTTACATCAGGCGAAATAATTAATTACGCCATGCGAATTATTTATGCATGCGGCGAATGGCCAAATGTTTTATTATTAATAACAATTTTATGGCTTTGTTGTGCGATTTGCGTCTGTCGTGTTTATTGTTCATTAAGACTGATTCCCAGCACTTGGCGGGCGCGTTTAATTCATTTAATTAAAATTAAAAACGCGCGTCGAACACGATTTTTCGTTTGCCTGGCATTTTGTGTTCGTAAATCGTCCCGGCGAATGGCAAACAGCACACATCGCGTTGTGTGTGTCTTCAAAGTCTACGAGTCTTAGAAATGAAACAGTTACGACACGACTTAAAATCCAACCGAAACCAGGTACATGCGCAGCAATTAATTAAGGCTTTTAATTAGCGCCATTCATTCGTTCCTATGCTGGCGCGGCGCGGCCATTTCGTCGAAGCAACGAAATTCGAATTTCATAATTGGAGCAGCAACGTTCACAAATGCAGAGATTTTAATTTGTATTACTGCCAATAAATTTGATAATAAAACAATACTTTTAAATCTAAATGTGAGCGCCATTTATTTTTGTTTAATAAGGAAAGCATTAAAATGTGAACGTAAAAATTAACAACCCGTGTGTGTTACTACCTACGTGCGGTGCGAGCATAAAGCGTGACCTTTTTTACGTATTCCATATGCTAATCATTCTATGGAAACAGTTGTACACCCTGTTCAGGTAGTATTTTTTATTTTCGTGCTGTCGGTTGTATTTGGGGGGAATAAGCTTCATTTCGCGCATGTTGCGCCATCTGTGCAGCGAAAGCAGAAGTAAGTGTAAAGTTGAGCTTTCGAGGGTCAGGTAAACGCGGAAAGAAGTATTGGGTACACGAGCGTTCACCCCTCCTGACTGTGGTGTGAAGGTAGCAAGCGCAACCAACCGAGCTTTTTCTACTTATATTTAACTCGCTAGATGTCGCGTAAAGTAGAAAATATAGCAAAATATACGTATTAATGAAAATAAAGCTTTTTTACTAAAGTATTATGAATGCTTAATGTTTTGTTATGAAAAATATATTTTTTGGTAACATTTCAATGCAACTAAATTAACTTTTATCAGCTCGTTGAATTTTAAGTTTATTGCCATTGGTATTATCGCCCTGAAAGCAAACGTGGCGAACGTGACTAAACGAAAAGCTCCGTTTGCATTCTATTTTCACGATATTAGTTCGAACGATTTCGCTCTATCATTGAACACCCGTTTGCACGTTCCGAACATTTTTACCTCGCCGTTATTTTAAATAAACGCACGCCCAAAATTGTTTCCCACTAAATTTCTATTTATACACTAGCCAAACGAAACAATATAATAAACGAGCGCGTTTTGCGGTTGGTCGCAGTGCGGATTGTTGGATGTTGTTCACTGGGAAAAAAAACCTCGTAAATTTCGCCGTTGTCTCGTTAGTTGCGTTCGCGATGTGCGCCCGATCGTAATCAGCTGTTCCATTTTGCCGCACACATGCTCACCTATGCCCAGCCAATACTCATTGGCACCTACAAAACTGTCACATAAATCAGTAGCACATATTCGTCGGTGTTTCTGATAACGCAAACATGTTGTGGTCGCCTGGTGGCAACATGCGGTCATAACCTCAATTACAAATGTTATGTCAACTGTCATCTGTCATTAATATGTCATTTATAATTGAGGTTAAATGACATTTTGTGGTGAATAGAGAAATTATTTAATATTATTCGCGTGATTTTATAGTTTCCGGTTTTATCATCACCTCTAATAAGTTATAACAAATAACTGCAGTGCTGAACACGAAGTAGTAATTTTACGAACGCGCCCCGTGGTTAACTGCTTTGTAGATGAGTGTTTGGTAGTTTCGTAGTTTTAGAGGCGGCCAAACGGCTGCCGCTGACAGAGCAATAAAAACCACCGCACACAAAATATTATTGCCATTTAATCGTCGATTTAATTCGCCCGTAAAACGTTTCGGCTTACCGCGGAACCAAACGCGCCCTAAAGTTAACAATTTCATTTCGTCGCTTCGAGTGATACCCGTAAGCATGACATGTCGAGGTGAAACAAACCAATTTGCGCACGGACGCACAACGCCTTTTAGCATAACAACGCGCCACACGAAATGATGAATAATCGCGCGACATGCACGGTTAATAATGATGCAACGTTTTTAATTTCAACTTGTTATTACCTTGGACGCAATTGGTGCTTCGATATCAAATTGATCGCACAGATAACATCTCCGTTTAGCGTCGGAATGACTCGGAAAGAAGCCTGCATGAAGCGCCGCGGGATGTTGGTTGTTATTGTCGAAATAAACAACAAGAAACGTGCGTTTGTGAAACGCAAGCTTCGCACTCGCCAACCACCAGCGTGTATGTATTATTAATACATATTTAACCGGGGCGTAATTTATAATTAAATAATCGCGTTGATCCATCTTTCCCCCCAGAGCCGGCGGGTACTAATTAAAAATTACAGATACGTAATTACACAAAAAGGTGGGCTATTAAATACAAATCAGCAGATTCCTATCGTGTCGGTATGAATTATCGATGCATCGTCGAGTGCGTTGTTTTCATATTAACTGATAGGCAAATTTTTCTCATGGCAACAACAGGCAGACAGCCTACACGTGCACTTATTGCAATGAAATATCGCATCTCCCAACAGGTGCCTCTGCTTGGTAAACACAGGTAGTTGTGGTTAATAAATGTCTGCAAGATTGATTGCAGAAACACTTGTGGCTAAATTTTCAAAAAAAACTCACTATTTTACATAGGGGAAGGTAGCATAATTTGGACCAGCGCCTAAGTTGGACCACCACGATATCCGCGGACTGTTGAAGTTTATGAAAAAATTGACTGGCCCCTTATTTTACTCGTATTTATAAACAATTAATGCAACTATTTAGGTTAAAACTTGCTGCGTGCTTTCGTCGTGACAACAACTTCGTGTATCATTGATTATCAAATCTATTATAACGACGTAAGTGCAAGAGCTGTCAAGCCGTTAAAACGTTAGTTTTACCGATTATTATTTTATCATCAGAAAGCTTCTTTATTTATCTATAATTTATAGTATTAATTTTGAGAGGTTATGTTATATTAAGATTGTTGTTGGTCATTATATATAAATTCTTCAAGTTGCCCAAGTTGGACCGAAGACAGACACCGGAGTTTTACAGGGAAAACGTAGGTATATCATTTTTTCGACCTCCTAGAAAAGCTTGTGGACGAGCACAAATCTTCGAAATGATCCACTGTATGAAATGCCGCACTTCGGTTTATACAAAATGTGCTTGTGTTACTGCTAAAACTAAAATTTACTATTGTGTCAATTGCCGTTAAAAAAGCATGGTCCAATTTAGGAAACCGCGCGGTCCAATTTAGGAAACCGGTTTCTTAATTTGGACCAAAAACACAATTTTTTTAAATTGAAATTTGAGGGGTATAAATATAATTTTTACTTAAACCAAAAATATCATTTTGTTGGTAAGCCTTGTGAGTTACTTTTCCGCTACTTAATTTTTATTGACAGTTTATATGTGGCTCTATAAATCAAAAAATATAAAAATGGTCCAAATATGGCTACTCTCCCCTACTACTTGAAAATAATTGAATTTTTCAGTGAAAATGTGAAGAAAATGAGTTTCCACGTTGACAAGTACTTTCATTTCGTACAATGCAATGCGCTGTGCAAAATATTTACATATTGTAATTGTTTCCTTGAATTCCTAGATGCCTGCGACCCTATTATTGTCGTTTGAAGTTTCTATTTGAATGTAAGCACACACTAATTGCCTCTTGACTTCTGGAAATTGTGAATTTATCAGAAAATAGTAAATTTTTATTTATTAATAATATGCATGACAAAAGTGGGCAATCAAGGACGTAATGACGTAATGACGATAACTAAATCATCTGCTTCCTTCCACGCGTTCAACGTCAAGTTTTCTGGGTCGTATTATTGAGTTAAGTTAAGAAGATGCAGGAACACAACCACCCTCTTGTCGTTAATGGCAGGTGTCCAGTATATTCTCTCAGTGTGTGTGTGTGTGTGAGTTGTCCGCTGTCCGCCTGCACCTTCTTTCTTACGAGTACAAGTAGTGCGTGCAGGAGTCGTTAGATACGAATTAGCGTTCTCGGATGTAGAGTGTGTGTAGTCGACTACCGGTGGGTCGGTTGGTCAGCAGTCTTCTTTTTTCCCTTTTTTACGATACTATGGCTCGATTATCGCTTAATCTTATCTTGCGGCGCGCTCATGGCTTGCCCACGCACCGTCCGCCCGCCATAAACGTTTCATTAATATCGCCCAACCGGCCGAATCAATTAGAAAGAGGAAGCGAGCAATGAAACGCGTCCGAACCATCCAAAAGTTTATTTAAAAAAAAATTCTCAAACGTTTATCGCATCATCATCATACGTACACCTTACACGTTTTATTTATTTGTGCACCTATTTAAATTAACATATAAATAGATACTTGAAGTCTATAATAATAAAATATTTATTTACAGGTCGTGGACAATTTTAACGGATAATTTTGAACGTCGGCGGCGTGAGAATGTGTAGCGCCATTGAACGCATTGCCAACACCCCGACGAATTTGACCTTCAAGTGTCCGATTTCAACCTCTTTGATGTACGCGTCATGAACTGGTATTGTCTCCACTGCGGTGTTATTTCTGCTTTGTAAGAGGTCGAACAGAACCAGATTTGCATTGCCAATGTCATAGCAACACTGTAATTCAGAGCTGTTTTCTACCGGTTGAGCAATAACGGTAAATGGAATCGATTCGTTGTTTTTGATCATTTCTGCAACGTTATTCGCTAGTTTTGACTCCATCGGGATGTCAAACACTCTTTTAAATTGAAATCTGACTGGTTGACTATCATCCACAGGTTTACGCATTGTAAGAGTTTCCATATTCTTGCCGCTCATGTTTACAAAGGATAATTCAATGTAGATGTATCCGAGATTGTCATTCAACATTGGTTTGCTGTCTGGTAGAAGTGATAATTCCAAGATTTCAATCTCGACGTGCGCTACTCCATCTGTGAGGAATTCTTCATGGGCAATTGGGCGGTAGCGCACGTTGGCTGTGGTGTCGTCTTTCCATTGTCGCCATTTGATTGTATCCGGATCTTTTCCGCTGAGAATCGCATTTTCTTGTAGAGTCAGACGCCATTTGAGTTCTTCATGCATCCAATTAGTCCTGTCCTTGAGTTCTTGTGTAATTTCATCCTGGGTTGTCCGTAGAGCCTTGTTTCGTACTAGGACTAAATTTAAACCATCTTGGAATGCTTGTAATTCCGCTTCGCTGACAATATTGCTTCTTTCACTGGTACGGACTGAACTAGGGTGATAAAAAATTGAACTGATTGGAGAAGCTATGGATACTTCACGATTATGACGGCTTTCAATCAAAGGTGCAAGGGTTATAGGAGGTGGTTTCACTGGTTTGCATTTGTCGAAATATTCCTGTGAGCCTACAATGCGGAATTTGATGATGAGTTGACCAAAGTTCATTGGTTGTAGGTCTTCATAACACAAGCAAAGATCATGGTTTTGAAGTTGGATGGAATTCTCGTAGGTTTTGCTAAGGTCTTCAAAGGCACGACCCAGGTGAAGATCACATTTGCCAATTAAAGCCTCCCTGCCAAAACTTATATGGAAAAGTTCAATTGACAAAGGGACTTTTGAGAGATACAAGTAGACACCTGGTGACATAGTGAAGGAGTAGGTCCTGGGTTCGTCCAATTCAACCTCGTCGCCCACTTCCACATTGGATAAAGTAAACCTATATGAATCTGCGTTTTGGAGGAAAGTCCATACAAACATATACTTAGCAGATCTTTCATATATGTTGTAGCTGGATAATGACAGGTTGACCAATGCGCTTGCTGGTTGAAGTACTTGGAAAGACATCACCAGTTGGGCTGCACCTTCGTTTATAGCTGCATCATCACTTTGTATATCATCAAAAACGGTGATTTTTGTGAGATGTTTAGGTACAAATGGTTTGGCACTCTCATCGCTCATCTCGGAAATCAAAGGGTCGGGATTACTTTTATTTAATTCAAGTTCTCCTAAGTTTGAGAAGCCTCTGTCCTTTTCTGGTGTTTTGAAATATATCCGACTAGGATGACATGTTCGACATTTTTTGGTTACCAAGATTTCAGATTGCTTCTTAGGTGTTGGAGTTCCCGGAGATACATTTTCTGTAGTTATGGGGAATGACCCCTCTTTTTGGACAACTGCTGCTTCTGCTATGGATCTTCTCGGAACAAACCTATCAGTTCCATTGTCGAGATACTGCTGTGTAATTTCCTTTTCGGACTCTTGCCAAACACTTGCTCTTGATAAAGCCAAGAGACCCAAATTTTTCTGAATTTTTATTGGGGTATCAGAGGAGGGTTTGTCTTCCAAGCGATCGGATGTGACATGTATCAACTCTACATGTTTGTCAGCATCCCGAAGACGCTGGTCTTTTAAATAAGCTTCCAAATTGAGGTTAGATTTTAAAGCAAAGTACTGCGTGCAGGAATCTTCATCTAAATCTCGTTGTAGTTTTAGTTTAACCATACTGTCGTCAAAGACAGCAGTTGGGAATGCATCATGAGCTGAGGTATTCATAGATTTATCTAGATTATCAAAGTTGGCCGTCGGGATGCTTTTGGAATATTTGGCCATACTCATATATCTCTGCCTTGCTGCTATTGATATTTTTTTCATGGAAGGTAAAGCCATTTCAACATTACTTGCTTCAGAAGAACTGCTGGATTCTAAATAGGGAAACTTCAGAACTTCTGTGTTTATCGATGTTTTTGAATCTCTGTTTGCAGGGTTTTCAATGATTCCCTTCTTCATTAAAAGGGTAAGAGCTTCTCCTAAATTTAAATTTGTAGGAATTTGACCTTTTTCATCAGTGATGGGTGCTGCTACTAATGGTCTGGTTGTGTTGGTACGAGCTTCGTAAGATGGCATAAAATCTATGGATTTTGGTTGGATATTTTCGCTAATTCGCTGACTACGACTTAATCTCCGACCTGGGTTTCTTCTGTATTGCATAGTCTGTTCTACATCACTTTGTTCTTGGAGTAGTACCGCAGGTGGACCACAAGTGAAGCAATCTCTTGAGCAAGTTTCAGGACCGCATTTTAGGAATGATTCGTTGGAGGAATTTGTGTTTTCTGAAGAAGAACTCTGACTCTGACTTTTGATGCGGACATGTTGTGGGCTTGGTTCTTGCTCCTCTGTTGGATTGAGCACATTTAGAATGGTCTCTTGCATAGAGATATCTTCAGGGACCAGTTTAGTAGGATCACGAGGTTCAGGTCTCGAACGCTTTTTAAACGATAATTTCCTAAACCACTTGGAAACTTTATTTTCAGACATTTTGAAAAATTTTAAACAAAAAAAGCCCAAAATTTAAAATAACCTGTTTTGCAAAATTCCTGACACAAAATAATAATAAAAAATGCATCATATTGTTTCTACGGTGATATTTTGACAACTTTCCGAGAATTTTTCTTCCTGCGCCAACTCTGAATGAATATTTTATAAACCCAACGTCGCACATCGTAGCTCACCTTCGTCGGGGCGCGTGTGCACTTTACGAATTCCCCCCAAACTCCAAGGGTGGAACTCATTAGAAAACAGGGGTTTGGCTCTCTCGCCGTTTTACGCTGTCACGGACTACTGCCGCGATTCCCACACATCGGCGAGCACGCCACGCCGGCCTCGTTGTCGGAAGGGCGCACGCGGGCGCCCCGAAAACCAGCGACCGGCGAACACTCACACACACAATGCCTTCTGATTGGCTCGAATCGGAAATATGATGGCGCTGCCGCGATGTACCGCATTATGCACGCGCGTTTTTACGGCTTAATGATTTCTTCTTATCTACGCCGTTCAATGCGGAGCAAACTTCCTCGCAAACCAACATAAAATTGCCTTTGATTTTTGATTGGAACCCTCCACATGAAAATCCAGGGTAGAGGGTAGTTAACTTTGACTGTTATCAGAAATTAGCAATCAATGCGATCGATGCGGTGTCAACTACCTTTTTCGGTAGTTTAAACCCACACGCACGAGTATTAAGGTTAAACGCCCTAGAATAATAAACAAACAAAGAAAACCCATTACCTACCTACTTGGAAGCAGGTAAAAATCAGGTAATTTTCGGCAGGTATCCAAACCATTCAAGTTTCTATCCGGCAGCTAACAAAGTGATAAATTATTTTCATAATTAAGTAATCGGAACATTACACTATCAATTTATTATCTTCTATTCATTCATATTCATTTTTTGAGTCCAAATAGAACAACATTATTTCGAGACTTAATTAAGCGGTCGTCTTTTTATAGATTTATCAGCGCCAGACAAACGAAACAACATGATTAATTTCGGGACATAATAAATTTGATAATTATAATGAGTCGATGAATATTAATATTGAATCAATGATAAATTTGCTTTCAAAATAGAACATAAATAAATTAAATTATGCTACTGCTATTCTATCTAGGTCCAACTAGTCCGTGATGTTAAGATAACTGTTTGGGAGTAGCACTTGTGGTATTATTTATTGATAATGTTTGTCTTAGTAAAAAATTCCAAACACGTTTCAGAGTATTGAGCACGTCCGATCGATCTAGTAAATTAGCTACAACGAAATCCAATTTCCGATCTAAACAAGCAAAGTTTTCTTTTGTTGGCAAACTTTTCACCATATCAATCAATATTATGACATCTTGTTTGGAAAATATGACTGAAAATGTTTTAAGTTACAATTTACGGCATGATGGCATGTTGTGTGCAGTAGAGTAATGGTAATGGACGACAAACAACATCGAGGGTAGGGAAACATATTGCTGGTATAATATTACGCCCTGACGACGCAAAAAAAAAAAACGCATGTCGTCTCCGCAAACAAACACGCTGCTGAAAACAAGAAGCTTGAATCCCACGGGACCAAACCCACAACCACAACTCTCCAAGCTCCCAAGGACAAGAACAACAGCAGAGAACAAGACAGGGGTGTTCTTATAAAACAAAAAAACGAAAAAATTTGCATTGGATTAAAAGTAAATTACATTTGAATATTAACACTATAAATACATCACCGAGTGGCAAAGAAGGATGAAGCCGGATGGGCGTCACCATGTCGGATTAGAGGAATTAAGATATCTTGAGGTTTTGTATCGGAATTAATTGCTAATTGTCGTGTCTCCCCTCAGGCGTCCAATTTCTCCTAATTTTAGACTTTGATTACTGACTTGACTGCTAACCACCAGCGATTTTTTTCTTTGTCTTTATCTTTGTCTATGACATTAATGTTTTTTTTTCTGTGTGGTGGTTGAGGTATGACTTTTCTCGAATCGTTCACCTTCTTCGAAGAAGTTCTGGGAGACGGAGGGAGTTTATGCGCCCGCTTTGAAAAGGCCAGAATCAGATTACCCTCCGAAATGATATTTGGCGACGTCGCGCACAGTCTGCGATTCGTCCTCGCCCACGTACACGTGAGACGTACCCCTCTAGCGTCGCCGCCGCCCCGCATAAAGCTCACCGCTTTTATAGATCGACATCGAATCTCGTTTTCGTTTTGCGCCTTTCTTCTTAGTCCAAAAGCGGCTAGGGCCGAGGCGCGTTTCAATTCGCCCTCGCGCTTAGTCAACCCTCCGCGGGGTGGCCGGGGGTGGCGGCGTGGCGGCGGGTAGAGACTTATCGATCAGCCTTCGACGTTCGCACACGTTTTAGCTTTGAGTTAATTTTTTTTCTCCTACTTTTATTTGAATGTATTTTTCAACAAAAATGATAAAATTTGAAGTTTTTTTATATTAGAATGATTAGAAATTGGCGTTAAAACGATAAACGCATTTCCACGGATTAACTACGAAGGAGAAGACTAGTCATAGTCATAATGCCGGTCATAATCCTCGAACCGCTATAGGATTAATAACTTTAAAACTCTGCTTAAGCAAGGATAACGCGACAGCGCTCCGGAGCAGGATTAGCATTTTAAAATGCGCTGTAAAGCGTTTGCTAACACGATAACACGATAACAGGATAATTAATTATGTTAGAACTGGTTTTTAAACATCTCACAACATCCAAAACATGATTTTTATTTTCATAATAAAAATTTACCATTTCACCTTTTTAATTGCGTATTTTTTTTAGAGCTAAGTACGAGGGTTAATTATGACGACTTTAATTAAAATTATTTTATACTCGGCTGAGGATTTCAGCCTTTTGCATTTCTAGCCAATATGTGTGTGTTTCCAGAGCTCGATCTCTAATTAACGCCGGTGGTTCATTAAAAAGAACCGCAACTTTGCGCTTCTTACATTGCCTTTAACCATAAAATAAAATACGAGCGGGTCGCCTTTTGAAAAAACACTCGCTCGACGAAAAAACCTCCTCGGGGTTGATTTAATAATTCAAAAAATAATTATACGATTTGAAAGCCCAGTTATAAAAAAAACTAAGTTTATATAATGATCACCAAACAGAGTGTATGTCAGGCTGTGAATAGGTTTGGGTTTGGTGGTGATATCCTAACGGGGCGTCGCGTTTATTATTTGCGCACGCTGTGCGGGTATATCATTAATTAGAATAGCCCGCAGCTATCCGCGCGCGCTCGTCAAGGATGCTGGAACGGCGACGACGACGCTGCGACATGCGGATCATCCTCGTATCATGATGCACAATGAAAATCCGCTTTTTTAAATTAATAATAATAATGCGGCGCAGTGGAAAATCCCTCGAAACTAGTACGTACTTCAAGTGGCGTGGGGTCCTCATTACCGGGACCGGGGAATTCAAGCCCGCAAGCCGACAGTGATATTTTTCTAAAAGTAGCGTCGAGTACCGAAATAGCGAACAATATACCGTCTAATGAGCTCGAATTTGAGCTGTGCGAGGTTAATAAAATCGCAAATGCTACAGCCGAGCACTTAAGCATTTAAATGTGGAGTGTGCGATGTGAAATGCGCTAATAAAATTGTAATAAAATTTTCGTTTATGCGGTTCGTATTCCTCTTTTACTCTTTTTAATTACCACTTTTGATATCGGTACATCGACGGCTGGTTATGCAAATAGAACCACAACTACCAAACGGTCGTAATAATTCTTTTTGTGAGACTTTTTAACGTTTCATCACATTTAATTATTTTTTAATGTAAAAATGTATTTTGGGTTGCATACCTTCTAAAAATAGCATAGAAAATTGATTATTGTAACTATAATGCACTTATAATCTTATTTTTAGTTTGTATTTTAATTGAGCGTGAAAGAATTTATTCATGTAATAAACCGAGATTACGATAAAAACAAAAAGCGCATAAAAGACGTAATTTTTATATAAATATTTTGAATTCACGTGAAACGTTCATTAAACCCGCTTTTATTGTTGGTTTTATTTCAGCTTTCAAGCTATAATTTTGATAAACATTCAAATTACCGGCGTGCACGAAAAATTTAAGTAATTCTTATCTTAATTAACAGGAAAAGTTTGTTAACCTTTGAGGAATAATCAAATTACACAGTTGATTAGTTGCGTAGCAAAATACCAAAGTCATAAATTAACTATACACACTTCATGTTTCAATAGTTTAATGATTTTGTGGACGATCCCAGCGCCGACGTGGAATACCATCGCTTTTATTAACGGCTCATTAATTAACAGTGTAATTAAGACCGACGACGAGTGAAGATCAGCGCATGCAGAGCATGTGATTTTTCAATAGTAAATCATTTATTATTATGAGCACTACATCTTCACTCGTCGTTTCCTCATTTTCATATCCTTGACAAACTTAGTATAATATAAATGTAAGTATAGCGCAGAAATAAAAAAAATAAAAAAATGAATTTTGTAAGCTGTAACGATCTGAATGAATGCGAATAGCGGTTTGTAGTGAGGAGGTCGATACGCAATGAAAGCAGCTTGGAATGTCGGGTTATTTAATTGAGGCGCTCCCTTGATTTTCAATGGAATGAGTATGCAATTACAATTCCAATGAAGAATGAGTGGATTGGTGAATATTCAGCATAATACCTATATTTTTATTCGTAGTTAATGTAAACACACTTTTAGGTTATATACTTATATCAAATATACTTATTTGAGGTTATGTTTGAATTCAATTTGGTTGTGTTTATTTTAATGATGTTAACAAACTGCATGCAATCTGCATGTTTGATGGCGACAAATTGGGAGCTTTCGCGTCGCCGATTCGCTCGCGCAGCTTTTTGGTTCACTTGGCGTCGCCAGTGAGAACACAAACGAGAAACTCCAAAACCTAGGTGCCTCGGGAGCGCGCGAGCAAATAAAAACGTCGAAAAAGGCACACATCGTTAATCTGTTCCGGTTGAATGCACGCGCGCTCGAAAAGTTCGTGATTATTGTCGACGACGAGACGACATCAACGTCGTCGACTGCGTCGTCGAAGATGAAAATTGTTCAGCAAACTTTTCTCGTGTTTGACTCGCACAAACAAGCAATAAACAAGCAATAATAACGAGATTGATATCCTGATATCCGTCCGTGACTAATGACTTTTCGGAGCTTTTACGCGAGCTTTTGATGTTTCGATATTGAGAAATTATTATTTGATTGTTTAAAAAGCTTTATAAAAAACATCAACGGCCATTTTTTTTTCTTCGGCATCATCTATCAATATATATCTACACCCACATTTTTTCATCCCTTATTTTCATCCCTCAAACACTGCATTTCTAAGTGCATTACTGCCCTTTGCTTTAGCTTTCCATGCGGGTTTTTTATTACCTCCTATATGATGTTGGATGTGAGGGATGAAAGAGGACAAGGGTCGCATACATGCGTGGTGTATGGTAGGTCGGAGCCACCACCCCACGCGTCAACCCCTAAGCTTTGCTTGCTTGCTTCCTTACTTGGGTTTTATTTTTTTATCCCTCCAAGCTTACTACCCCACACGACGCCCGTCGGGGCACACAAATATCGCACACCCTCGCCGCGACGCGCACTCGGCGTCGTCCGGGGTTACCGAGCGGGGGAGGGTGCGGACGCATGCGTGCTGCGCGAATACACGCGCTTTTTTCGCTTGCTTTTTTATACTCCCCCTGGAGCGGGCGCAAAAAATCGACATGGGGGAGGATGCATATGTATGTGCGTTTTTTGCCACAATGGCCGTTAGACATTAGATGGTAAGTAGAAGAAAGGAATTTCAATTGTCTTTGTAAAACTGCAATTATTCAATAAATTTTTTCACGGGTGAACAAAACAGAAAAATTTAATATAATTTTAATTAAGCATCAAAATTTAATTTAATTCTTCTTAATATTATTAAAATTTAGAAGAAAATTTTCATTGGAAATAATTTTAAATGTGGTTTTTGTTTTTTTCAAATTCTGATAATAAACCTAATCACAAATTAATGATTCTAAGCAGCTTATTATCAAAAAATATGATCCTTGAATAATGTGCATTGCTAATCATTGATGACGTGTACAAATATCCTCGTGCATTTTCTCCCACTTAAAATGCGTTTGGATTATTTTTCATTTTCATCCGCGCCCGCAATTTTTCTAAATCCACTTCTTTATAATTCTTTATAACAAGGAAATCGAAGAAGAATGCAAGGGAGGAGAACGCGTACGTGTTCAAGGATATACGTCAGAACACGTCAGCGCAGCTTTGTGGGGGGCGGTTTTGCCTGATGGCGGCAGTGCCAAAAAATAAGACGAAAAAAATGAGGGTGCCTGTGATGCCTCCCTCATGCCGTGCCCAACGAGATTATACCTATGATTTACTATGCCTTAGCTGATATTTCCATATTAAGATTCGAACTTGAGGAACAAATTTCCCCGTGCGCGCTAAAAACCAATTTAAAAAAAAAATTCAAAATCTACAATATGACTTCCGACACTTCCTTGTTGCGCTGATATTTTCACGATTCCATAAACCAAACTGCTTTGATAAAAAAAAGGAGGACGCGAAATGACTGTAGGAATGAAGGAACAAACAAGCGCTTCGTGAAGCAAGAAGAAAAAACACTGAGAAATACGACGCAAACGATAAGGACCCTCTGCTTTCAGGACTCTGGGAGAGTTGAATCAGATCCGCGTGCATCTCGTCGTTACTCGTTATAATGGCACATTGCACCTTCGGCCAGGTTGTACAAAACTCTCTACTCTACAACTTGAGTGAAGCAAGAAACGAGGATTCAGTGTGTCGCTAGGGTCGGCCTGCACATTATTATTTTTACAGCAATAATAACGCGTAATATAAGAACTCCCCGACTCATAACTCAAGTTGGCAAGCAATAAGGATAAGGACCCGAGAAACGCGAGACGCTCGTTGAAATAAAAAGGCAAATAATTAAAAAATAACAATGTCAAAATATTGAGAAAACAATTAAAAAATAAAACATTTTCTTCATTTTTTTCAATTTAAATTTAAAAAAAATAATTTTGTGGTGGTTTTATCCGTTGGAGATAATGATAGTGAAATTTCTGTCGGTGACAGAATGAAAAATAGGCGGTCTTGAGCGAAAAGGACAAAGAAAATGAAGACGATGACGCGCTAATCAGGATTGATGACTGAACCATTCCGCAACTTTTTTTTCCTCTGCCTAAAACCACACTTGAATGAAAAATTGCAAAGACAAAACACGCAGAAATCCCGAAATAAAACACTCTTACTCTTATTCGTACTTCGATCATTCGATTCGACGTTTTTGTAGGTCATATCTTATAAATTCTTCAAGTTTTAAGCCGCAGTCATCAATCAAGTGCGCGGGGCGTAGCGCTTATAATTAAAATATCGTTAGCTTCAACATCGATTTACATACTCTGCCGAGAACCGCTCCTTGTATCATGTTCAAACCCAGCTGAAGATGGTTTAACGTCCATCTATATTACCACCGCGACAGGATGGACAGGAAATAGTTTTATACATACGTTAAATTAACAAAAAACAAGAAAAAAACGTAAAAACTTAACTTTTAGTTGTTTATTGGTGTTTATCGATGACATAACCTCACATAAACAGTTGGCACTTAATATCCCTAGATTTTCCCACTAAAATCAAACATTTTCACACTAAAACACTAAAAATTTCACTTTCAACACAAGATTCTCTGGTGTTCGCCGGATGTTTGGCCAGCGATGAACATCAACTGTTTGCTCTCGGCGTCTCGTCGTCGCACACCCCGAAACCCGGATGCACACACGGAGCAAAGAACCCTTTCACCTTCGCCGCTCGCCTTTTTTTCTCCTCATCGTCGTCGACCAGTTTTTTACGTGCCTCTTCATTATGCCGCCGCGTCCCGCCGCGCAAGACACAAAACCATTTGCATACCGGCGTCTAATGTATGCGCGCTCACACGCACTCGAACCCTTTGCACCCGTTCATATTTTTTTACTGCTGCGTGCTGCATTTGCCTCTTGGACCACATAGTCTATATTTAAATTCGGCGCGTTGTTAATTCATTAAAATAATAAATTTCTAGGGCACGTCCGGAGGCTGGAGACCCGTCGTGCCCTTTTTTTAACTGTCGCCGATTTTTAGAGCAAATACAATAGAGGCGTATTAATATTCACGCTTTTAATGTGCGCGAGGCGAATGCGTTTTGTTCTATGCTGCTGCGCTGTGCAACTGTATATAAAATTTACAATAAGCAACTCAGGTAGGAAGCTTTTGTCCTAGTTATAGTTACAGAACAAAATGTTTTATTAAATTTAAATTAAACCCTTGTGACAATTGTAACGGTTTTCTATATTTTTATTATGCAAATTCAATAAAATTTAAAAATTTCATTTCACATTTTTTTATTAATTTTAAATTTAAAAATAAAACACGTGTATTTTTAAATAGATATTTTGTAATCTGAATGATTGATCGTTGTATTCAATGAGCATGCCTATCATCTATTAAAAGGCGCCCTAAATCGATTAACAATATTTTTCACAATGTCATGTTGGCTCGTGCGCAGGTAATTTCACCACTCACCGGCATCAATAGATCGATAGTGCCCTTCGATCGGCACTTTTAGGGTGGCGCACACCTTGACAATAGATCGATAGATCTCTATTATAGCCATTGATCACATTGTCGCAACACTATTCATAAACTGTCTGAGTATTAAGTGCTCTTTTGACTACGATCAAGTGGCAACAGGTGGAAACAGGTAAAAATTATTTTCTGATCATATTCAATGACATTCCAAGGATTAAAAAAAATGTGTTCAAGGTGGTTGTCACATGCGACAACGCATACCAATTTATAGATACTTAGAAGATAATGTTTGATGTCGATTTGATCACATTTGTGGTCGAAAGGCGTTGCTGCGACAGGTGTAAACCCGCACAAAGTAATAGATTATAATTGGATTATACATTATAGAAGTAGAAAAATGTTGTTCGAGTCCTGACCGATTTTAATTCGACCGCGGTGGTTTCGAATTAAAAAGCAATAAAATCGTGCCGCAAACCCACAAACAAGGTGTTTCTAGTTCGATGCAAGAGTAAATCATTCTCGCGCTTCGGCGTGTCGTTATTTAACGCGTTCGCTCGTAATTTATCGAAGACGTTTAGCTCCAAATTACATAATTACACTAAAATACGTTTATGTGTAATTTTCGTCATTTTTACTCACTTTAAACGAGCAGATGTGTAACAGAAACGTTTTGTTCGTTGCAGAATAATGGAACAATGCACTAAACTTTTTTTTTTGTTTTTTAATGTTCCGGTTGTATGAATAAAAACAGCAGATCATCACAGGACCTCTCTAACGCACAATTTGCATATTATTATTAGTTCCGCATACTCAACGTGTTCAGGTATTAGGTATATTGCGTATTACGTATCACTTACTTAATCTGCATACGAGAAAAAGGAGAAGGAGTGTTTGAAAGGATTTTTTATTACTTTGATGGGAATCTGACATCCGCAGCATCCCTCAATGGGAATGAAACTGGTTTTCGTTAAAACTATGCGTGATATTGTTGCCCTCCTCGTTTGCATGCGCATTGTGCGCGCATTTTTTGTCGATTAGCATGCCTATTGTTCACATCACTTGCATAAATTATCCGAGAGTTGTTCGGGAGCAAAAAATGGCGGAGATAAATTAGTGTATCGTTTACATTTGAGTGCTGTGACTGATGTTGACAGAGAATAGGCTGGGAACTAAGAAAAACCGTTAGTTTAAAAATTTAATTTTTTATTTAAAAATTTTTAAAAATGAAAGAAAATTGTTTTGTTTTTTAAATAAAAATAATAAAAATTAAATTTTATGTTGGTACCACTTGTTGATCTCGTGCATGCTTTGTTTGTGGCCACTTTAGTGTAATTTTGGCCCATCTTCTCAAAAAGCGACCGCAGATTCCTTTTTTTTTGCACTTGAGGAACGCCGCATTTGCTCCCGTAATGAATGCCCCGGCCGGCCGAAGCAATTACTTTCGTTGCGCTCATTATTTGCAGATTATGCGCCGCGCTCGCGGCCCGCTTCTGGGCAATTGCAAATTGACGCGCTTTTAGCATTGTTCTTCGCGATCTTCTTCGCGCGCACAGAAAGAATGTTCAAAAGTACTTTCGCAAAGTTGAAGAAAAAAATAATCTACAAACGAATATGAGAATTTTTAAGTTGGTATAAATGTTTTTGTTTGAATGAGATTTGCATAATCATAAAAAAAAACGTGTTGCAACTTTACGAAGTGCTTTAATACCGTCGATTATTAATTTATGAAACGTGACGGCGTCATTAACATTCTAGGATTTTTATAATTTTATGAATCAGCGCTGCATCAAAGTGTGAAACGTGTTTAATAATCTTTTAAGCACCATCATTACGCGGTTCTTATCTGCGTGAAGTCGCAAAACATTTAATTACATTTATTAAGATTAGCAGTATATTAATATGAAAATTTTATACTCAAACAGGTAAAGTCAAAGATTAATAACGCATACAAAATAAAATGTGTTTAAAAAAAAATTTTAAATTAATTTTTGGTGAATTAAATTTATGAGCAATTAATATTTCATCCAGGTTCGTGTCACAATGTCGAAATAATTGGCAATTAGGTATCGTTTACTAATTGTCAACCGGCTCGAAAGAATTTGATTATTGCGGACGATTCGATTCGCCTGCCAGCGCGTAATTGCGGCAATTTAAGCAATCCGCAATTATCGATGTTCGGCTAAATGCCGAATGCCGCGCTGCGACTCGAGACGAAGACGAGAAATGATTGGTTTCCGATTGCGTGATGTTTTCCCCGCCTGTTTCCTTTTCCTTTTTATTTTCATCTCCTTTTTCCTCACTGATTTTCTCAGTCTGCGCGGATTATCACCGCTGTGGAAGTTGGAATCGTAGCCGATTATTAGAATTTGAATTCGTCTGATTTCTTGCTTTTTAAGCGGCAAAGTTCTTCTTTTCTTTCGAATTGAATTTGAAATTCCGCTGATTCGCCAGATGAAGATTTGTAATTCGTTTCGAATGATTACACATTACTCACTGCACTTTTGCGAATCTTATCAATTTATTTGTAATTAAATTAAATAGAATTACGTTGAGTAATAAAACGACTAATTAGTGTGCATCGTATGCGATGACATAAAAGAAACACATCGGTCCATGGTCCATTCGTTGCACAGTTTACACACGCAAGAAAGTTTTTGATCTTTGGTTATTTCACCGCCGATCGCGCGAAACGTGCGCATCTGACCATATAACCAACCTCCACATGCCGCATAACTGTTCAGCGTAGGCAATAATCCAGCGAATTAATGTGATAATGCATAATTTATTCTAATTGAATCTCATTCTTTGCACAGATACAGATTTCCATTTAAATTAAAAACATAACCTTACTTATTGTTGACATATGTTGTGTTTTTTGTTGGTTATGTTAGCGCTTGATTGCGTCCCACTTAGTATTTAGTGTATTTGTTGTATTTGTCAAAGCATTTGTAGAAGCAGATAGCCAATGGACATTTAATAACAAGCCTGGCGTAATGGATGGAACGACAGCCTCGATCGGTAATGGCGCGCCGCACGCGACCGAAAATGCCACCGGGGGCCCCAAGAAAATGGAAGCCGGTGTAACTGCGCCCTGCGGTTACGTCCAGAAACAAAATCAACACACACTAAACAAATGATCATCGGCCAAATTGACGACGCCATCAAACGAAATGAAATGTCGTTAATACCACTCACGGTTTTCTTCGGGGCGCCTTGTTATATCACAATGTCACGATGTCATATGTTATAAGTTATTAACTAAGTTATAACTTGTGTGTGGGTATTGTGTGTGTATGTGGATTGAGGACAGGTAGGAATGAGGTTTTACCACACAAGTTTTATACGATGCGGGGAGTGTGCGGCGATGTATTATGATATGAAATGGGAAAAGGAAGTTGGAATCGTTTACAATCGAAGGGGGACAAGCCCGCATGAGGTAAATTATAATGTTGTCGATAATTTGACAAAATATAATAATCGAAAATTAAGTGGTTTGGACTGACAAAGCAAAGAATATTAAAAATCTTTTAAAAAAATAATTTTAAACTGATTTTTTGTACTTTTACTTTTAAAACGTCGGTTTTCAACGGTTTTGAGTTACAAAAAGTGGAACTTTAAACACGGATAGTCAAGGATGTGAATAAAATACTTTAGTCACGGGTTTTAGTCATGAGGTTACATTTTTCAGTAGTTTTTGATGGAAAATTAAAGATTTAAAATAAAATCTTCAAATACGTGAAAATAAAGTGAAAGTTGAAAAAATAGCGTAAGCATCACATGGCTAAACGTTGTTAATCACTCGCTCTTAATCAATCTCGTGACTAAAACCCCTTTTACCCACTTGATACTTAATATACTATAAACTGATTTATTTTATTTCAAAATAAAAAATATTTAACCAGTAAGCTCCCACACAGGTGTCTAAAATTACTTTCCTAAGATATCTCATTATAAATCAACGTTCTATACCTTTGTTCAACCTTTCTCTTACCTATTTTATTTTTTATACGTTTAATGATATGCACAGGCATGCATACATTACTATCATGCTCCGCTTAGAATAACCTGGAATAAAAAATGTAAAAAAGGTCGAGTCTTGAGAACACGGAAGACACATGCATGCTTAATGCGATCTGAGAAGGGTGGATGCGACCCGAACGGGCTTCCAAGATTTTCCCATCGGATTATTTTACATATCACACATGCTTATTAAAATCTAGCGCAGTAAACGACCGATTAAAGATAGAAAAATAAACAAAAAATGTTAAAGCGACAATACTAAATAAACACAGTGTGAATGTGTGTGTGTGTGTGTATTATATTTAATAAATACCCTGTATGTGATTTTTAAATGTAGGTTTGTAGATTTGAGCGAATCGAATCGAGAAATCGTCTAAACTTGATTTGCATATTTTCATCTCGGGTGTTTTTGAAAGGGTTGGCGTTTACCTGTTACATTTGCATAATCCTGCGATTTTTACTGCTGCGCTTGCAATTTCTACGTCTCTACCTGCATCTAATTGAAATTCGATACTCTAACCCTTTGCGCAATAAAGGGTTATATAAAATACCAAAACTACTTTCCACTTAAGCATTCAGAACCGGATTTATTCACAAAAATTAAAAATTTTATTTTTAAATAAAATTAAAATAAAATCACTTTAATCTTATTTATTTTTTTCAGATAAATTATAAATTCAAACGGTTTAAAGTCAAATTGTACCTTAAGTATTTCAGGTAATTATAGAGTACCTATAGAAACACATTGAACGTTTACCAATGCGCCAATGAACCGCGTGCATCGCAAAACAAAAAAAAATCACCGTACTACGCTCGGTGCACAAGTACGCCGGTGTAATTACGCGGGTATGTTGCAAGCATATGGTCATCGGATAAATACGCATTTTAATGACCATACACCATACGAAACGAACGGACGGTCAAGCTGCTTTGACAATTAAAATAACCCCTCGATTGCCATGTACCTATACCCGTCGAGCTCCCACTCATTTTCATTTTTTTCCTCCTGCTGCTATAGAAATAATATTTCTAAAGACATAATTACTTTATTTTATAAATATTTTTATTGGAAATTGACAGGAAATTGACAGACTGGATAATGATTCTAGGTTAAGTACTAAAAATTAAGAACGCACATTAAAATTGCTAAGTACATTAATTAATTATAAATGTTAAAGAAATACGCTCCACAGCTAGTAATTAATTAATGTTAAATTCATATACAATTGTAATACCTATGTATTTATTCTCTTTTCATACACGATTTGGGAGTTGTGTATCCACAGCGGCTAAATTAAAGGTTCCTGAGTGATTATTAAATTAATTAATGTTATTTATCGCCCAGTAATATTTAATTACAGTCTTTTTATTGTTTTTCAAGTTTGTGAATGCACAGAGACTATAATTCTTCCGAATGAAAGCATCGTAAGCAGGTAATGAGTAATAAGTACACATTCAGTACGCATTTTACATTCACGTAGAATTTTTCGAGTTTATTGTTGTTTTATTATTAATATATTATTCGCTCTGGCTTTTACGATTATTACGATGATTTTTATCACTGGTTTTAGGTTATGTTGGAACACATTTTACAATTTTTGTTTTTGTGAGTGCGTTTTGCTCAATTTCCCACATGAATTCGACACGCGTATTCACAATTAGTAACAATTATGTAAATAAAAAAAATATTAATATAATTAGACCAGCGTAAATGTAAAATTTAATATTTTGTATTGTTGGTTGCATAAAATAGAATTCTGGGTGTATATAATGATGCATATATTACTAATGGTTTATGAGAGTAATTTTTACTCTTCATTATGGACTGGATGCGTTGCAATTCAGTTTTCTTTGGCGCTGTTTTCTTCCCTTTCGTGTCATTAGTCTGATGGTGGCCTGATGCGGCGTGCATCCCGTAATAATAATTTACGACGCGGCGCGAGGGAGTGTCGCTAATAAATGGACCGTGATAGCGCGCAATTTAGCATCGAGACAAAACAGACGCGAGATGATTTGTCCGATGGTGACGAACGCACCACGAGTTTTCAATGAGAAAGAGTGCTGGAGTCATCTTACAAACGATCCTTAACACTCCTTCATGAAAAAATAATAAAATTGATACTTTTAACTCAATTAAATTATTTTTTGTTTTTTAGAGAGAAAAAATAAATTTAGTGATTTTTTTCGGGTTTGTACATAGCTGCCACCTAGAAGAAAAGTCTGAAAACTTTTAGCATCACATTTGTGCGTCGCGAGAGCGTCGTTCACGATTTTTGGCGCTGTGTGTCACGGGAAGATGCCGCGCGCAACCCCGCCAAGTTTTTAGGGAGACATTGGCGGAGGGGTGCCATGCACATATTCCATTTTCATTGATTTACTACGCCAAACTAGCTTCGAGAGCTTTTATTTTATTTTATTTTACAAAAATTTCGTTTTGTATTGTGGATGTGTTTGTGTTGTGTTAATAATAAATTTTCGTAATTTTGCACATTTTGTAAAAGCAATATACCGTTTCACATTAACTCTCACATCTTATTTCTTACAACTCCCCGCATAGTCATGCGGATAACAACATAATAGCAAATACCCGCGAGCGCTTAAAGAAGGCACGGAAGGAAAATTACAATTTCATTCGGCTATTACGTCCGCACATATGAAGTAACAACATCTAGCTGCATTGGAATCGTCGCATCAACTTTCCAACTAACATTTCACTACATTTACACATGTAAAAAAATAATATTCTCTTGGAAATTTTTATAAACACGACGACAATACGAATTTTTACCTGTTTGACGCGGAAAACTAAAAGTTGGAGCTTTGTAAGAAATTGCAAACGCAGTCAGGCGCATAGTTTGAGGAAAAACCGACGAACAAATAAGCCGCCACGAATGTACACCGAATGCGTCTCAACTTTAGCTTTGGGCCGCGTGTTTCTGAGCCTGGAAAAACCTGCCTGCTGCACGTATTATTCGCCACCAGCAACGCCTCGACCTGTGTGTACCTGATATTGCTTTGCACAGGCAAAAAGACGCAACAAATTGAAATTTTAATAATGTATATTTCCATACCGGGGGATATTATGCTTCCAGCATTGAAGCTGTGCAAGCAATATGAGTTTCTCAACGTGTGTGTGAGCTTACTTGGTACATTTTCTACCGTTTACACAAATATTTTATGCAAAAAAACAGAAAAATTGTTGAAAATAATTAAAACGTTGATATTTTTATTGTTGGTGTAAAATATTGAATTCGAGGTGTGTGTTTTGTTGAAACAATCATATATAGAGGATGAAAGCTCGTAAAAACAGGATTTATAGGTATTTATAGACAATAAAGCTATAAAATAAAAAGCGAAGTGCTTGAAAAGCAGATTCAAATGAGATTCATTGAATTCGAACGTTCCCAGCATCGTTTTTTTGCTTCTCCCCGCCTGCATATTTGCTTTTTTCTTCTTGGTGTGCATCCAAGAGTAGTTTTTGTCGATGTTTAATGTCCCTTTGTGCGTCGCGCTTCCCTTCCTGTTTACGTCGCGTTGTGTCATCGTTTGTCGCTGGAATCTTCAACGCAAACCCTTTTTTTTGTCTTTTAAAATTCTTCAACATCACAAAACTTTAATTTAAATTTAAAGAGAAAATTTATTTATTAGGAATTAGGAGTACTACAATTATTTAATTTAAAAATATGTTTCTATGTCCGTTCCAATCGGTGAGTAAGCTCACCCTCGCCTGCACTTCCTGCACGCGTGTTTATTTTCAGCTCCCTTAAATACACGACGCACGGCGAGGAACCATTGCTGTCATCGTCATGGGACGGGTGTTAGTTTACAAATGGACGCGCCATTTGCATACCGAAAACAAAGCTTTAAAGAATAGAAAAAAATAAAAAAAATAAAAAAAATCAGTAAATAAACGTTTTTTGGCGTTACGTTTTGTTGGTTACAGATAATTTATCAAATGGAAGAATCTAAATTAAATTGATACGAGTATAGAATAATGCCACAATGTAAATGTAAATTGAAATTTAAATGTGTAAAAAAGGAAACAAACAAACGCAACCCACGATAAAAAATAGATTTAAGTGCGTGGACTCAAAGGGACAGAGGAATACAGATGGCATTATTTTTTTTTGTTTAAAAAAATTGTCAGCTGTTCATGCACAATAGGTACAAGAATTTTATTTTAAGCTATTGTCGATTTAAAATTGAACAAGTTATTGTTTCTAGATATGTTTGTGTCTTGTTAAGTGTCATACGTCTTTTAAAATGAAAAATAATGCAATAGACATTAATATTATTGAGATATTTGAATGTTTAGTAACGTTTAATGAATAAAATTAATAGATAAGAGTAATTTTAAGTTCAAAAATGAGGTTTTAACATTTAATTTTAATTTTTCTGCAAAATTTGATGAATAAATCTGTAAATTTGATTTTTTTTTTATAGAAATACTTTTAAAAGTAACGGATTTTTATAGTTAGACAATGTTTAACCTAATATATATTCTTTTATCATTTAGGATGATCTTAAAACGACATATGCAGATTAGTTCCGGGGATCAGTGAGCGTTACGAGCATTGTATCCGACTGCTCGAGGTGCGAAATATGCAAATGAACATGAAAATGAAAGTAAAACCTAAAAACGAAACCAAACCTACAAAACAACAACAAACAACAAAAATTTTCTCTAAATTTTATTAATAACAACAACATATTTCTAATTCTTTCTAATATTATTTTATCCAGGTAGTAATTATGCAAATTATTGCTTATTCTCACGTTAAAAATAGGGTCCTACTTGGATCTACTCATTAATATGCATAATGTATGCAGATTTCAGTCCCGAATTTGCGTCGCCGGGATAAACAGAGGGTCGAGGTGTGACCGACGTGATTTACAAAGGAATGTTTACCGTGGGTTCTCAACCCGTTCGACGTTCAGTTTCTCCGCAACGAACGCGACGCTTTGACGCTTCTGCTTTTCAAGCTTTTCAGCCCAGCTTTGCATATCAGCCTCCTAAAGGTTCAAGTTTAAACTCTAACAGTCATTTGATTAGTACCGTCGCACGCAGAAGTGTTATTTTCTCGTTATATTTGTTTAGTGTTTGTGACTTGAATCAATTTAAAGAAAAGTGCTGCAAATTGTGGAATTAATTTAAGAGCAATCTGTGAACGATGCACAGTTTAAAGTGTTTACATTCAAGTTTTTTTTCTTGCTTGTATTCGGTGCGGAAACGAAGAAAATTGTGTAAATTCTGGCTGCGAGGGAAGAAAAAAAGTGTTGAAGGAGTGTTAAACTGCGCAGGAAGATAAAGCGATGTCGGTGGTGAAACTTGCGAATTTAATAAATTAGCGTTAAAGTAATGAATGAAATCGTCAGAAGCGGCGAGCAAACACCACGCGAAAGAAAGCCCCAAAGAAAGAACGAAGGAAGAAGACCAGCTCGTCGGCGTTTAATTGAAGCAACGTGAAGTCGTGCAGACTTTTCTTTTCTCCTCCTCCGCTGCCGCCTGAACCGAGTTATTTCATTTAGTCAAAGCGGACGCGTTAGCATTTTGTCTCCGTCGCAATCGTACGCGTTGTGTTTCAGTCCGGCGGCGGCGGCGCTTTTCTTCTCGTCATTAGAAGAGGCATTAAGGGCTGGTAATCGGCGAGGAGAGGTCGCGCCGAGCGGAAAGGCAACAAGATTGTTCAATTAAGCACCGCAGCGTCTTTGCGCCAAACGGGAGGCGGGCCGTCTGCTGCCGCCACCACCTGTTGAAGTCGTAATTAATTTAATTTACGACGCCGGGCAAATTTCAACACAATGGGTTGCATATAGCACACAACTGAAATCAGGTTTAGTGATAGACTGGTTGCATACAATAAACACAAAGCATTAAATCAAAATTTACGGATTTGGTTAGATTTGGTTTTAAACTCGCGTGAGTTTTGTCTAGTAGGATGACTAGTAATGTAATTATTACAGACGCCTAGAAAGCGTAGAGTACTAAACCAACACTTTAATGTTGTTCACGTTGCTCACGTTGGTCGTGACCAAATTGCTCACGCCGGCGAGCGGCGGTGGGGGCGGCAGATTGCATTATACCTTGCGAGTCGCAAATTCCATTAGGAAACTAAAAGGAGCGAGCGGAGACGCGCGGCGCGCACGAAATTGGAAAAATGGCAACCGGCGTGTGCGCGCGCCCGCCCGCCATGACCGAAACGTAATTTATATTTGTATGTGCGTTTTCGCAGAATGCGGCAGCGCGAAGAAAAAATGTGAACCACCACCGGCAGCGGTGGAATATTATTACGTCGCAGCCGTCGGGAGAAAGGAGATTGAGGCAAAACGACGCAAAAAGGAATAAAGTCAGAGTATATATGGTTTCAACAATACAGAGTCATAAAAACAAAAAATTTAAATAATTTTCAACCATTTTAATTTATTTAAACATCAAAATATTTATTTAAACATTTTTTTATTTTTTTGGTAATTTTTTGATCGCCCTGTATATAAAGTGAAGTAAAAAAGTAGAATGCATGAGCCATGAGGAATTATTCCCGAATCAGCTCGGGCATGTACACCCCCGGCTGGAAAGCTTTGCGAGCTTTCCAGCTCCGACTCCGATTCCGCGGCCGCCGCCGCCGCCGCCGGAGCTGGAAGAAAGCGAGGGAGCTTAAGAAGACGGACGGTAAGCGGCGCAGAATGGAGAAGAGGGTTCTCTCCGACGCACACACAAATCACCAGAGGAAATATATTATAATAAAATGAGATGTTGTATAGTGTGCGCGCACACATCGCCTGCCGCCGCCGCCCGCCGCCAACCCTCGCGAAGGCAGAGCGTGTGCTTACCTTGCAAATATTAAACTTTTGCGAAATTTAAAACGCCACACAACACACGCACGCATCACCAGCACATGCAAAAGTTAAAATTGTATTAAACAGGGTGTTACGGAAAAATCAACAAAGAAAAAATTAAAAATTGAATTTTTGGAAGAATTTTAGAAATATTTAAAGGAATTAAATTTTTTGGAGGTTTTGAGAATATTAATAATTTATTGAAGAAATTTTTGAAGCGGTTTTTAGTGTTTTTCTCTGTTTGAATTCAATGTATGTATGGTTGTATAAGACGTTTCGTTTAACGAGAATAGCGCGAGTAACGAGCACGACGTTTCTGCGTTTGAGCTTCGTATTTCTCATTTTTCTTCGTATTTAACATTTTACTTTTTACATAATTCACCACCAGATACTCGTATTCTGCTGTTGCATCCTCAACTTTACTATATTTCACGTTTAACATTTGACATTTCCAACTATTCTATAGAAAATCCTTAAAAATCAACTAAAAAAAAAACATTTTAAGGTTAGGTTTGAAAGTTTTTCTATTTTGTTTTGTGTGCGCTGTAGTTTTGAGAGTTTTAAGGTTGCTTACGCAGATTAATCAAATACAATGCATCGCAATTTCGAGTCGTGCGAGGATTGGAAAAACGATTCCATTCGATTCGATTCGCAAAGAAGAAAAGAAAGGCTTTCCGTTTTCGCGTTTTGCGCAGCATTTCCATCGCGTGGAATTGCATCGTGACTCGAGCGCTACATATTGAAAACACGTCGGCGGCGAACCCCCCGAGAGAGGCCCACGAGCCACCAACTTTGCAGGCAGGCGACTTTCCAGCGCTAGAAGGATTTTAAAATTCGGCGGATTCGTCGGAGACGAAGAGGAATGAATCGGCGTACACCTAAACTCAACGCAAGACATACTGCATGTTACTATACAAACAAAACACGTTAAAATTAATTCCTAACCTCAATTTAAAGCAATACAAACATAACCTTTAAATTAATATTAATAAAAATCAAGTAAAATGATTTAATTTGAAAGTTTTTGATGATTTTAATGCAAGTTAATGGAGATTTTCACATATTTTCTATTTTGGATGTTTTTCTATACATTTGGTGTATGACACACGGGTTCGCTTGAATGCGCACGAAATGGATGTGGAATAGGATGGCGCGGGACGGCTCGGGACGGGATAAGACGAAATACGAGTCTGCCGCTGCTGCCGCCGCCGCCGCGTCGGTGGAAAAAGAGGAAGAAGGGCGCACAAACAAATTTAATCACGGCGACATTTCTCCATCAATCCATCTTATTTTTTGCGCAGCGCGCCGCTCCGCTGTATGTGCGTGAATTTTTTTGCTTCTCTCATCTGGCTTTCACGACGCTGGCATCCATTTTGCGCACAGTTTCTATTTATCTCTATCACTAGCAGAGGGCAGTTTACATGCTGATGCCTTTCTTAAAATTCAACTTTTATGTTGAAAAACTCATTTTTCTTCATATCATAACAAAAATTTTTAGGTTATATTCGTTTAGACTAATGTAATTAATCAACCATTTTATTATTGGCATTTTTAGAGCATAAATAAACAAATTGTGATTGTAATGCATTAAAAAAGTTAAAAATTGAGGTTAAAATCACGAATAATATTATGAATGAAAATTGTAACGTCTGAAAATGAATTAATTTGAAGACCGTCTGGCGTAGTAAGATCGTGGACCGGGACCTGCCGCAACGCGGTCCTTTTTATGCAAATTAACGAGTCTCTGTCTAAGCTCGCCGCGCGTCGTTTTCATTCATTTCGCGCCGGGCGCCGGGCGCGTTAACTGAACTTCCAAGTGAGGGTGAAAGTCCGCTCATTCCGCTCATGGCGACCATCTCAGTCGCATTCCAACACCCCGACCTCAGTTTCTCCTCTTCTCTCGCCGTACGCCGTCTCAATTAACGGGCGCATTTTAATTCCCGCTTCTGCTTCTACTTCACGTCCATTCATTCGCTCGCGTTCACCTTGACATTGGCGCGATTCCCCCAATTTTCTCATCCGCGACACGCTCCTCCTCGCGCTCGCCCGCTAATTAATTCGGTCAGTGGAGCATCGCAAGTTGCCTAACGAGTTGCGTATATATGTGCGCCGCCAATGAGTACTCGTATTAAACACGACTAAATTAAAGCGATTTGCATTTTTGTTTTTTTTCGGTGCATTCACTGAACATGCGTATATGTTTCGTTTCTCGTGAGATTAATGTAGTTGAAGTCGCGCATCGTTTGGTTTTGTTTTAGGCGCGCGGTGGTCATTAACGATGCGTTGCGGCGGTCGGCGACTAATTGGTGAACGCCCGTTTACGTCCGGTTCAACATTCAGTATTTATTGGCGTTTTTTTTTTAATTCATGGATTTTGCATATTACACCCTACGCGTTTCATGATTTATTCACGCATATAACTGTGGCATTAATTATTAATAGCGAAACTATAAAACGTGATTAATGGAAGCGTTAAGGTATTTTCCGGGTGTGTTGCACAGCGCATTAATTTGACTTAATTTGGTCGGACCAATCCTCGATTTGCCTTTTGCGGTTAAAGTAAAATTAATAAATGATAATAAATTTTACTTATTTGCTTTATTTGTTTATTATTATTTATTACAGGATGTTTGTGACGCAAACACATAATATTAATAAAATTGATGCTTGATGATTATTTTCTATGCACATGAGTATTCACTTGCGATGCGCTGGAGAATCTAAATAAAGCACACGCCTGGTATTGTTCGGCCACCATCTTGGCGGCGGGTGTGCGCGAGAGGGTCGCGTTTTTCCTTCCGTGCACGTTTTTCACCCCAACGTTTCTTTCCTGCTCAGACCACGAGTTCCCCTCTTTTCGTTGCGTCGTCATGCGATCGATCGCGATTTTCTCTCCACCCTAGAATCGCGCGGCGCCCCCGCGTCGCAGACTTTTTCACTCCCTGCTGCTCGCTGGAGAAAATTTCCCATTTATTCTCGTGGTGCGTGTGCGAGCGTTGTAAAAAAGGAGAGAGAATCGAGAGCAAACGGAAAGCAAATATAGCGACGCACCCTCAAAGCATCGAAAATGCGTAAGCGCTCCATGTACGAGTCACGCATACGAAATAAGCAGAAAGCTTGAAAGCTCGCGCTGGTTGGAGTGAGCGCACGGGGAGTATGAACGCCGGCAAAGTCGGGAAACTCTCGCGCGGTTGCAAACGATGTCATCGTGTCACCAAGTTTTAATTGCGACCCTCTTTAATTCTCGACTTAACTGTGCCTCTGCCAAGCTCATTGTTTACATTGTACTTGCGTCCTGGATCTTGAACACGCCGCATTTGAATATCTAGGTCAGGAATTGCGAATTTCTGCAATTAACACACAGAAATCTTAAAAAAATAAAAATCAAATTAATTTTTTAGCTAAAAAATTGTTTTTTAACGATGCGATTCTTATTTTGTTGATAAAAAGAAGATTTACATAATAAATCTATTCAGTTTGGAAGACATTTTAAATTGGTCTCGAAATATTCAAATATTTAAAGCTGAATTTTCATAGATTTTACACATTTGCTATTCAGTTAAAAACAATAAACTTAAATAAAGTAGAAAATTACTTGTCGGTTCATCAACGAACTAATCTAACCTCAAATTGCATGGCAGGCATTTTGCAACCATCCAAGCGTCCGACTCATTCGTCGTTAAAGTTTTCTGTAATTTTATTACGACGTGTCTAAAACTTTAAACTACGCTACATGATTTAAGTATCTTCAATATTCTATGTACACATACTCACACAAGTTTTAAAACATTATTAAAAACACTAAATTTTATGTTTTTAAATAATAAATCTCATAATTATAAATGTCATGTTAAAAACATTATAGGCAATCCACTATTGTGTTGTATAGTGGGTTGCCTATATTGTTTAGATTGTTTGTATGCTTTTTGACTCCACGATGTAGAATTTCACTGTTTCGCATGAGTCCGGATGCAAACTTTATAGCGCAAACAATAAAAAATTAATATTGCATACACGGCGGGCGATTTTCAGCGCACACACACACGTAGACATTTTCATACCCAGGCGCGTCGTAATATTATATGATTATATAAACTTTCTTCTCTCGCTTGCACGGTTTGGATTTTTAAGTTTTCGGCGCGCTCGCAGAAAGTTCCGGCTACGAGGCGACGTTTCCTCTCTTTCTGCGTTATAAACATTCGTTTACGACCTTTGCTCGCGCCCTGACTTCACCAGCCATCGCGCTTTTATATAAATATTTCTTCGGTCCGATGATTACGCCTCGCCTGCACCTCTATCCGCCTCAAGAAAAGCTCAAAGAGTGAACAAGTACATTATGCATGTACATAATATGAGATATGCGAACGTTTAGTTTTGTAGGACCAACCACAGCGCCATAAACTTATTTTTACGTAAGTAATCCTATATGTTTAGTACTCGTTTTATTAGAATTGTAAATCTTTTAATTATTGTTGAAAACTCGCTATAGTCATGCGCTATCAGGTTGCAATTAAGATTAAACGAATAAAACTGTTGAATATATTTATTCAAAGAGTCATTACGCATTAAATATCATTTTATTACTCACATAAATCAGTAGTAATATGTGTAATGAGTTGCATACGTTGCATATGCATGAATTTAGGTATAACCAGCGCGAGCGCCATCTATGCGAAAATGTGTTTAAAATGTGTATTACTCTATATTTACTTAAAAACAGATGATCGCTGTAGTTAGACCGCTGTGGCCGCAGTTAACCGAACATAATCGTAAAGTCGAGTCTTCCTGCTGGAGCGGTGCACCATCTGCGTTGTCTCGCGCGAAGACCTTCAATAATTTTTATGGAATTACATAAATCCCTCGACGCGCACCTGTATAATGCGCACCGCCGCCTGCTAACATCTTGTATGGTATGTATGCAAAACATAACCTCAAAGTGTAATGTACATTTATGTATATCTACGCTGGCGAATTTCGCTCGATCGTAAACAACCGATGCTGTTATATTATGAGCGCGAGCCTATAAAACGCGATATAAACATGGCGAAACGATGCGAATTTGTTCGTTTTTTTGAACGTGTGTGTAGTCGTATGGGTTATGTACGTTTACAAATATCACCTGCGCTTTTGTTATTCAAATTGCGCTTCCTAAGTGTATCATTCCGGCCAAGACACGCTCAACAATTACAATAATTCCGTGTTATACGACTGCCAAGGTTATTACCGCGTAATTTACAGCTTTATGAGTGCTTAAACGCTCGGAACATTCATTACTTCGGCCGTTACGCGCGAGGTTATGATGTTGTGATGAAAACAGTGATGACATCTGTCAGTCGCCTTTGAGGTTAGGTTTTCATTACGTAAACTTAATATTAACATGTGACATTCCTGGCTGCTGGTGGAGTCTAAAGGTTATTTAACGCTCGCTTCCATTTCGAAATGTCAATGTTTCCTGTGTCTCGCTGCGTGGAAATGTTTTATGCGCGATGTTGAGTAGAGTAGAGTGCAAGTTTTGTGTTCAAGGGGCGTGCAGAGAAATGCAATTTTTTATTCGCGCGCCATTAGTGACCCCGGCGGCGTAGAAAAAAATAGAAAACAAAACGCGAGTAGTTAATTGCGCGCGCACATACTCAGTGCGTTCCTAATCATGCAGGAAGCTGCGTCATTTTCGTGCGCCATTTCACGATTACTCGTCTCATTTGGGTAATGGATATAATGTCTTCGTTTGCATCGTTTAACAGAGTGAAACATTACATGCACATAAAATAAAACAATATTTTTTGTTGTAAATTTTTTACTTTGCGAATAATTTAAGCTTTTTTTTTGTTCTGCGTGTTTCGTATAGGATGTGTAATGATACTAATAAGCGGCTTGCGTTAATTAATTTAAAACATACGGCCGAACAAGCCGATCGGCGCGATAAAAATTAAACTCTCGAGAGGGCCGTCGAAAAGCTTGGCGTTTTACGAGTTTATAATTTTCCAATAAAGGGCGCCGATCGGCATACACACGCGCGCGCACACTTAATTCCAGACGAAGCTAAGACGAGGCGAAGAAAGCAACTTTTGCCTTCTGATTGCAATGTAAATTATGGGCGATCGGTCGTTATGCTCGCATTATGCGTCGCCGCCATGGTATACTTAACATAATCGCTGCCTTAAAAAATACGTAAAATCAGAAAACTCCTCGATCAAATTATCGTTAGGCAGCAAGTTCTAATCGAATGGAATCCATACCAAAATCGAGATCAAAAATTAAACAGAGGAAGTGGATTTAACGAGGAGGAAGATACACCTGCGACAAATCATTTTAAAATAAGTAACATATTTTTATTTTGAGGTTAGAATATTGATTAAGTAAGTTTTATTCAAAATTTGTTTAAAAATGTAGAAAAAAGTTTGTAGAAACGCATATAACCCCAATTTTTAACCTATTTTGTAAGTTATACATTATCTACACTAAACTTAACCTCAAAATTTGAAACAACTGATATAAAGTTGTATTCGAACGTATTTTTAAATGATTTTGCCTTGTTTTATGAAAATTTGTCTAAAAATGTTGAAAAATTTAGTGTAAACTTCCATAACCTAACTTTTTTAACCTTTTTTGTAAGTTTTACATAATCTGTAACAAGCATAACCTAAAAATTTAATGTAAACTTTATTAAATTCTATTTTTCCGTATTTACTTCATTAAATTCACTAAATTCTTTGTAATTTATATCAATTTACATCTTTTTTAACAATTTTAACGTAAAAAGGTAAAAATAAATTAGTGTAAACTTACATAACCTTACTTTTAACTTCTTTTATAAGTTATACATCATCTGCAGCAAATATAACCTGAAAAT
The DNA here is from genome assembly GCF_025399875.1 of Dalotia coriaria. NCBI lineage: Eukaryota > Metazoa > Arthropoda > Insecta > Coleoptera > Staphylinidae > Dalotia > Dalotia coriaria. The sequence continues at coordinate 12,532,143 of NW_027045448.1, forward strand.
TTTATACCTAACGTGATTAAATTCTATTCAAACGTATTTATTTAATTCAATTCACTGCATTCTTAAAAAAAACACCGTAGAAACAGTGACAACTGAAAACATCTGTGCCGTTGAATGCAAGCGCATGCAAATAAATAAAAACTATGATTTGCATACGCTCGCATCCTCGCATTCGTAACGCACGAATTATAAATTTACACGAAACAACACACGGTGACACCAGCAATGGCCGTAGTGGCATTCAGGTAATACGCACGCAGATGAATAGATGCATAAATAAAATAAAACATTGCGCGACGACCGGCTACCGGTGTTTGCACGCATTCGTTTCGTGCGTGCGCGCACACACACGCATTATCCGAATTGATAATATGCAAATGAATTTTTGCGCGTTGCACCTTTTGCCACCTTTTGTCGTCCCGTTTGACGCGCGTTGCGTGAATATAATTAAAACCTGCCAAAGGTTCGTTACTGTCATCGTTACGTACGAACACGAGCTGTAAATGAACGTAAACGCTTGAAAATTGCTCACCGCTTAAAATTAATTTCGCTAATAAGCACGGCTATGAGTCATTTATTAATTTTCCGTGTTTGCTTTCGAGGAGGAGGAAAAATTTTGGACGAAAATGCTGTGCGTGTGCGTTGTTGTGTTGTTCATTACGAAGCTATCAATCAAATTCTATTCTGACGTTGTTGATTAAGCAGTCATCCAGTCAGAGCAAGGAAACCGATGGAAGTTGAGCTAAAATGCTAAGAAAAACAAAGTCACGCTGATGCAAACAAAAATATAAGCTGCCAAAGTTTTTTTCGGCGAAAAATTCGAGTATTTACCAAAGTTATCAAACTCATGTTTAATTAATCATTTATCGCACGCATACAAAGTGTCCAGGAACAAATAATCGTAAATAACGAATAATTTTCGCGTGTTTTCGGACACTTAGTATGCGTTTTTTCTAACATCAAACAAATTAATTAGTTGCGTGCGCATTTTTTCGACTTTTCGACTCGACATGCAACCTGACGTCAACAAAAAGGAATTTTTCAATCATCACGTAAACAATACAAACGTTTAACGTGTCATTTTCATTTTTTTTATGCCGTAATACTGAAGAAAGGAAAAAAAACAACAAAGAAAAATAAATATGAACGAAAAAAGCGAAAAACTCGGCTGCTGGAGGAATTTTATTCCTTAATTCGACTCGGGAGGCACCGGCACAGAGGGTGGTTTGTCCAAATAAATATTCGCCACACATCCGCGCACACATTTAAGGTTTGACGCGAGGGAGTCACGCAGGCATAAGAGATAAAGCGCGTTTTTGGCGTTTTTACCCTCCGCGTTCACTTTTTCCATCTTCTAACGTCTTTACTTCGCATTTCATCCGCGCCATCTCAGTCGCAGCTGCAAAAAGAAGGAGGACACGAGATGAAAATAAGAAAATACGCACACGCACACGTCGTTTGCTTCGGAAATCTTCCCGGCGTGGATTTAGAATATGCGGGAGAGCGCAGCGGGACGCAACCGCCCACCCCCAACGAGACCTTCTTCCACACACACACACAAATCTATCCCGAGTGCAATTTACATATGCGTGTTTGTGTTTGTGTGTATATGTAATATGTATGTATGTAAATGTGGATAAAATGGATGTGGATGGAAAGGGGATGATGGCGCGCAAAACGGGAATAGGAACAAACATTGGCGTTCGTGCGGGACGCGCATTTCGTGCGCTCTTCCGTTTCTTCCGAATGCGGGAATCGAATCGAAATTGAAATGTATTGTGGCATTTATTTGGCAGCGCGTGAGTGAAAGAGACGTCTCGAAACTCTCAATGCATGGTGTTTTATTTTATTTGTGTGTTGCTCGCGCGTTTGAAATTCGTTTTGGATCGATTCTTTTGCTCTTTGCAAAAACGAATACAAACGCGGCGGAATTCTTTCTCGTTTGTTTCGAATTTATTTGTAAACGATGTCATTAGTTTTATAATTTAATCAATAAAATTAAACTTAAAACAAGAAATCAATTTTGACTACTATAGGCAACCTATTGTACATATTTATTATAAGCTACTTTTATAAATGTGAATTTTTGTGTTTATAGGCAACCCATCATACACATTCATAATAAATTGATTTTTATTGAGTCGATATAACCACTTAACATGATTACAGTCAACAAGCACTATTCATATATATTTTTGGTGGTGTGGCGTGTATTCATCATCCCTCATCCCTGAAAGAGCCTCCGAACAAACAGAACAGGTAAAGCGCATTCACCGATGCGATTTATAGCTAGTTTTGACAAAAAGGCCAATTTATCGATGTCGACAATGTAAGCCACCCCGAATCGATCAATCCACATCGGAAATCGATGCGTTTCGAATGATTACCCTCGAACATCGCCGAGGGCATTATCACACCAACGTCACATTATCCGCAAACACCTTTGCATTAGGTCGGTTTCCTCTCGTTTCCCTTCATATTATTAATCTGTGTTGTTACATTACCTGCGCAACTCTTAACCCTTAACCCTTTTACCTGTATCTACTGTTGGGAATTATATTCTCAAGCACTTAGGTGCAACCCTCGCCATTTATATTTAAATTGATTTCTTTCTAGGTTTCTATGCGAGCGCGTGAACTCGGAGCGCAGCGAAAGTGATTTGAATAATTATTAATATTTATTTATCATCCCTTTTGCCAGAGGGAACTTGATATTTGCATATTAGCTTTGTGTTTTGTCACGTTGCAAAAATATCAAAAAGATGAAACATTGTAATGCTTTGCTAAGGGTAAGAATTGTATGTGAAGATAATATTTTCTCATCGCATAAGAAATGAGGTAAGTAAATCTCCATATGTTAAATATTTAATATTGAAGTTTTCCCATGTTCTAATATTCTGCCATCGTGCTATTCTTGTAGGTTGGTAATATTTTTCTTCTCTTTGCACATCTTGTGCTCGTCGAAGCAACAAAAAATAATTAAACACGTTATTTTACGGGGTGCGAGCTTCTATCGTCTATCGGCAGGCGTGCAGCCCCCAAGACGGCCATTACGCAAGTCGGCATATCGCGCACATAAATATACTTACATTCTACGCGCAGATGGGGGGCGGCTGGCTGCGTGGAGCATGCTTATCGCTACATCTTCGAAGCGTATCGAAATGCGAGACGAGCAGAACGAAAATGCAAAGTGAAATAGATTCCATAATTGAAGAAACAAATCATTAAAAATACAAAAGTGTTTTGTTGTTTTCAGGTTATAAATTTGACATCTAGAAACAGGTTAGTTTAGATATGTGTTGTTTGGGTTGCATATATTGAAGTTAATTAACCACACTTCGTGTGTATCTATTACTTGCACACTAATAGATGTAATATAATCATTTATTTATTATTAACGGACTCATTATCTCGCAGCGAACAATTTTACTTTAATTAATTAGTTGGCGTATCAGCCACCGCGCCTATTATGCAAACGCGGCGTGCGCGAGTCGCTCCGCATTATTCGCCTCGTCAAATATAAGCGTCGCCGCCTCCTCTTCGCTTTAGCTTGCACTCTAATTATCGTCATTATACGAAAAACATTTAATTAGAAATGCGAGCGCGCGCATTCGAACTCCACCGACATGTGTAATAATTTTATTTCGTCTACAACGCGTTTTACATCCTCTAAGAAACGGAATTTAATTTTTTAATTATACAGGATTTACACACTTTACACACATGGTATGTTTTCTTTTTAGTTTTAATTTTAATTGTAAATGCAGCATTTCGTGCGAGATTAATTTAATTTAGTGTTTGTTGCTCATTAGTTGATTTGGCTCTAATTTTTAATTCGTGAAACCGAACAAAACGCAGCACGCAACGAAAGCCGTGGCGAATGAGCATAAATAGCATTTGGTTTAATGGCGTTTAACGTTTTAATTGTTGATTGTTTTCGCGGCTAGCTTACCGCATCTACATTTTAAGTGTGGTAAGCGGCTTTAATTCGTCGCTTTCAGGCACCAATTAAATTTTAGACTGAATCTAATTAATTTCCACACACTTTTACAGGTTAACGACGAGTTGAACTGTCATGCGTCCACGCAACAAGATGGCCGCTCGATGATGGCATTTATAACCTCAAAACATAAACATTTATGGCTAAATATGATATATTTCACTCGTAAAGAGAACAATAGCCCATCATAAACACTCCTTCGGAGTCAAATAGGAAATAGGTGTGTTCCACAATATTCTCCACCGTAATGTCAACACTCCCAAGTTCATACGCATTGAAAGTTTAAATATTCCTCAATGATTTCAATGGCTCCCTGTTTGTTAGGTTAGAATATGCAGTGTCGAGTGTAATGTTTCGATTGTAAGGGTTTTATTCAAATGCAATGTCGCGTGAGCCGTAAGTAGGTGAAAATATCAAATGATAATTAATCATTTTGAAGTGCGCGCGTTCGCACGACCATATACATTCGATATTTATTGTCGAAATTTACATCGCAGTCGTAAAACCTGCATCCGATCATCGCACGTAGGTATATTGTGCGCATCTTGTGTGAGGTATACGTGGGGTTAACCCTTGCATGCGTCGAGACTACCTACAGATATCGCCAAATAAATTTACATAATAATAGGATGAGAGAGTGTAGAGTATTGGGTGTAGAATCGTCGAGAGCATGTTTGATATTCGAAAACAAGTTGAAAGTTCATAAAATGCATTAAAATGAATTTTGACATTAATTTTCTTATAAATGTTATTAATAACATCGGAATATGTATTTTTGTAAAAATGCAATTTTTAAATTTTATGATTTATTTAAAAATTGTGTTGATTGGATTGCCTATAGTCAATCACTTGGTGTACGTGCAATTCGCGCGTCTTTATCAAGAACTTTTAGAGGTTACAGCGATTTGCAGCCGACAAGAGATAGGAATGTTGTTTGTTGAGTTTGGTGAAATAACAAAACTAGTGCGTGAGTAACTTTCCATTCGAATAGACGCCAATAAATGTTTCCGAGTGTATGGAACGTTAATTGTGATTGTTATTAGTTTTTTTGCTTCGGGTTTAAACATTTACGTGCGTTTTTAAGTTCATTGTCGTTACTGGCAGTGTTCGGAACGAGGGAAGCAGCAATTCCCCAAATAATATAAGCACATTAAGCTAAATTGGAGGTCGTTCCAAATTACTATTATTCGTATTACGTCGTCGTCGGTGTGGTCGCGAATACGGGTGCAAAATTCCACCCTCGGTTTTCGCTCCGGAACGCGCTACGTGCACTTTCTTCATATGACGTATTTTACATACATAAAACGCATTAGAATGCCGTTATTAGCATTTTGGAGACGCCGAAGTAACTACAGGAAAAAATGAAAACTAAAAATGCCAAGCACGTAAGGTAAGTTGGTATATACACGTTTTGTGTGTGTTAAACAAACTAATTATGTGTATTTTTTTGTTTTCAGTTGTTTTAAACGAAGTAAATCATACATGTAATCGTCGCATGTTTCAACACTGTTTGTTCAAACGTTTAAAGTGTGTGCAGATAAGATTGTGCGGTTAATGTAAGTAAAAAACGCGCTTTCGGTGCGAAAGTGTGAAAAGTATGAAACGTAATTTATGGCGTTATTAAAGTGCGCGCGGCGGGCGCGAGGCGTGCGAAATTTAATATATAAATAAATAGCACCGCCGCGTGTGTCTGCCTCGGCGCACAAGATGGCCGGACGGGTGTGGATGGGACATAATGCGAGGGCGCAACCAGCGTAGGGGTAAAGCGTCATTAGGCTGATGTGTCGTGCGCACACCACCAAAATATAAAAAATTATATTTTATATTAGAATACCATCACCACCAACATCACTAACTCACCAGGCATGTAGCATTCTAGCTACACACTGTTTTTTATTATAATTTTCTTCGTTTTTTCTTCACGTCGCGATATTATTACATGAATCAGCAAGAAAAAGAAGCACAGGCAAAAGAAAAATTGCATGCTTAGCATGCTTAGCTTTTCTTAGCTTAATGGCACTGATATGTATTGCTTGCCATCGCCGACGATGGCAAGAAAGATGTCAGTCATTTATCAAACCGGAGAAGCGTCTCGCGTCGATATCGCCTCACTGGGGAATCATCCGCGTCGCGATTCATTCTTCTCTTAAGTGATATTCGGGAGGAAAAAAAGCGCTACGCTAATCAGTCTTGTGTAAACCACCCTCGATCAATTACGAAATCTATCAGCCAAAAACACCCGCTTCGAAATATAAATTCGGGAATAAATTTACGAAAATCGAATGAAAAACTCTTGTAACTTGTACTTGTGCGCATGGCGACGTATTAATAATAGTAAAATTCATATATTTTAATAAACTAACTAACTAGTTTGTTTGTTTGCAACGTATAAAAGTTCGTTGGTTGAATTGTGCGCGAGTTAATACATAATGCATGCGTGCATGTGAACCCACAATAAGCCCAGTCGAGGCACTCGCGAGGGACGTCGTAAATTAATAAATAAATTTCTATTCGGTGCCACATTGCTGCCGCCGCCGCCGCACAAACGCACAAATAAGTATAAGGTAGGCGCTGTGCATTTGCGCTGCGTGATTAAAATGTATAAATAGTTGCGCGGATCGAAAATATTCCAGCGAACGCACACGGCACACGGCAGCGTGTAGGCGAATTCAGGCTCATATTTTCGTTTTAACTAATTTTTCTCATATTAATCAAACACCCACTAAAACACAACAAAAGATTATTTATTGAGGCACTGTTCGCATTGTGATTTACGGCTGATATCAATGTTTTGGGTACAATAAACGTTATTTTTTGTTCGCTTCTGATCAAAATTACTGGTTTTAGTTATTTATAGTTGGAAATAGCCAGAGAAAATAAAGATCAATTGAAATTAGTTAGTTCTTGATAGTATTTATATGTTTTTGAGGTTATAGTTCTATAAATATGATAAAGAGTGTCAAACGTCAATCTGTTAAAGAGATTGGAACATAGATGGCGGTCAGATGCAATAATTTGTGCTAGTGACTGCGTATTGAGTTAAATGACTAAAACTAATATTTAATATGTATCCTGAATAGAATCCCAAATTACATATGGGCGGAAATATTATTTACCGCTTCAGAAGTGTAAACGTTTCTTAATTACTAATCGCATTCAACGACGAAGCCAGGATGCCTAATTGTTATATAATAATACAGTTTTAATGTCGTGTTTTGCATTCATCATTTATGTATTCAGTAATAAATGCGCAATATTATTACGTACACAAAAACTCATAGGTACATGAACGTGGGCATAATTATCGTTCGCTAATTTTTCGCTCGTCCACGCTAGAGTTTAGACATTTTCGCGGCTCGCCGCTTTATGTTCGCCTTCATTGTTGCGGTTATTATTTCCGCGATGTCGTTAATTTAAAATGCTAATGCACACGCTGTACGTAAAACATCAATTAATCAATTAATTATGCACTCAACGATTAACTATGCACATTCGGTACCCCCGAGCGAAATTGTTTACTATATTATAAGTATAGGTGCGGCACCCTTACGTGGCGCGGCTATTATAACTTTATAGTTTAGTAAATAATTTATTACTCGGGAACCAATCAAGTGGTATAAATTATTTCTTCATAAATCTTTTCAGAATTTAATTCTGCGTGTAATAAAATCTAAATTTTTAGTAAAATTGGTTTTAATCAAAAGTTACAGAGTAATTTGTAGATTTTTTTAGGTAAATTTGTTTTAATTGTTTATAACTTTTTATTTAACACTTAAATAAACAAAATATTTACTCTATCAGATGTAGAATTATACGTAGAATATATTTTTGAAAGAATTATAACAATATCACAAATAGTTTTTATGTAAATGATAAATTTTTAAAATTATAATTTTTTTTCTATTTCTTGGAAGTGTGGAGTGACTATAGATAATTTTATTGTTTTGAAAAAATTAAATTTAGTGCAAAAATATTAGTGGCTTCACTATTACACCATTAGTAGGCATGATAAGCTACATATCTCTAGCTAGATGAATTATTGCCTCTGATGAGATGCACCCCCGGATTGCGCGCGCAAGATCTAGCCAATTAACGTGATAAATTATTAATTAATAACAGGTTGGTAGCACGCGGCGCGCGCAGCGTCCAATTACATGATTAATTAGGCGATTCGCGCACACCGCCGATAAAAACCGTGTTTACATTAGAACATTGCCGTCGCAATTACCTGCGGAATTTCCCAATTAAAATTTACATCATGGCGTATTTTTGTACCCTGCATAAAACTAGCCTATGCAGTATCCCAACCAAGTGCAGCGATAGTGAGTACAAATTCAAATTTGTGCGCGTTTTACGACACGGCCGTGCGCGGTGGTCACAAATGGTCACATGCGCTCCGGCATTAAAACTAGATTGCAATTACGCTCGGGTTATTATGAAAGTAATGAGTATTTTTATAGCTGCATTATAATATCACTCTCTTTCGGCGTACGCGCGCGCACACTCCGAACACGACTAATGTGTGCACAAAAGGGCGATAATGGCACCGTTCGCGGTGTGAGTGTATACACAAGAAAAATGTTATGAAATCGCAAGGAAATGAAAGCGAGATGCGTGCAAGATTACGACGATGAAATTCCATCCGAGCGGTTTCAATAATATGCATTATAATTCATTTTCAACGCAATTTTTTGTGTGTGTGAAATTCGTGTTTTAATTGCATAAATTAGTACGTTCTAGAAATTGCATGTTAAAAAAATAATTACTTAATTTATTCTATTAGCTTGCGTGTAGTGAATTATAATTATCACCGAATTTAATAAATTTATGACTTTAAAGTGAATGCTAGCGCCATCTATACCCTACCGGTTGAAGTAGTTGTTTGTGTGCTATCTTCACACCACGCCCGTGCGCGTAACTTACAGTGGGGCGCAGCCGGAGCTTTCGAGAGCTTTGAGGGGAGTACACTCGCGCGGTCGAGGTGTGCGTCTCGGCTAACTCTCAGGGCTGTACCCATCAGTTTGTAAGCTCACTAACCTACAAGAGAGAAACACGGAGTGAGTGAAAACGGTATAGCCGTACCGATTGACTCATAAAAATCGAGTCATAGTTTGAATTATGTATAGTTAAACGCACACAAATTGATTTTAAGCATATTTTGCATATTGCGGTAGTATTCTGATGCAGTATGGAATTTTTCACGGTGCGGTTTTTGCGCAAAATGTAAATATTTGATAAACTCGCGAGTTTATTACGAAACTCTCCTGCTGAGTTGGCTGGCGTCGACAATTTGCCTGCCGCATCAACGCAAGCACAAGCCCTTTTGCTTCGACAGCAAATATTCGTATTCTGCTAGATCTTGCAGGTGAATATTTATGCGCAAACAGGTATTACAAACCGGCACGATACAATAATATACGATATTGGATGCAAAACGATTCAGCAGAAAACAAAATTCAAAAAAACTTACAAATTGACAGTGAAGATAGACATAAAACATATAATCCACAATTTTACAGTATAATTTATGTTTTATTTTTTACTTGTTTATATTTATATAACCGGCAACTTCATTAGCCTGATACATAAATAACATTTTTTTGCACAAGTGGAGTATTTTCTTCCTGGAACAATCGACGATTAATCATTTTAGACTTTATTTGTTTCTTGCGGATTACGAGCCGCACGTTCAGCGGGAAATAACAATAAAAAAAAGCGAAATTACATAAAAATGCGAATTTGCCAGGTGTGCTGCGTGTGTAACAAGATTAACAGGAACAAAAAAATTCGCCCGTCGCGCGCCAGCATGCAGTCGGTCAGCAGGAATCGCACGAGGCTTCAAGAGATGAGGAATGAAGCGACAACTGAAATTACCGCAACGCGGAACGGGGTATTCTCTTGCTTATAAAATAAACTTGTTACGTGTCCGCATGAGAAACGCACATCGGAAGCGGTAGCCAATAGTCGGCTCAGCAGGAGTCCACCGAGGTGTTATTAACAAGGTAACAAGGTAACAAGGAGCATAACGAATAAGAAATTCAGTTAGTTCAACTACACAACTAATAAAAAGTTGTATGCTTTAATTTAATAAAATATTACGTTATCTGTTATATAAGAAAACAGAAAATTTTAACATCGGATTAAAATTGCTGGCATTTGTCACTTGTCAGATGTTAAAACGAAGAATTTAAGTTATTTCAGTTGGAATTTTAGTTTTTTTCTTTCGAGTCTTAAAGAATTTACACTCATTTCCTCGTTTATTCATTAAGAACTCATTTAGCCGGGCACAATCCCCACCGCATAATTACTCAATAAGATAATTGCAAGGACCTCAGCGCACAAAAGCCTGTCTACCTTCATCAACATGCGTTCGAAGCGTTTTACATCGTTATTAAACGAACATTTATTTCTTGCGCGCTATTTTGTCCTCGATGTATACTACATCTTAAAAGCTCGCGCTTTTTGTTCGTTTATGCATCCCGTGAGTTTAGCATTTTAATTTTTTTTCTACAAGCGAATTTGGTATTGCTTAATTAACGAACAGAACAACATCCTGTTCTCCTCTTGCGCTTTTTTTTTCGGCTCGCGAGCGCACTTTTATCGCATTTGTCGTTTTTATGTGGCTCCCGGCTGAATTACGCGCAGAGAGGCTTTATTTTATTTACCTCGCAATTTTCTTTAATTAATTTTTATTTAAACAAGCAAGTAATTATCAGCGGCGAAAGGCTCGTCTATAAACATGTCATCTGGAGACATTCTGCCGGTGACAAAAAAAACCAAAACGAAGTTTTATGGCTATTTCGCTAAGTAAACAACTTTTGTTTTGTGAGTGTTGTTTTTGTTGTCGTTGCCGTTAGTTTGTAGTCATTTGGATGTTAACACAAAGTTGCAGTGATTAGCGAGAGAGACTTTGTAGGTTTTTGCAAGAAACTTGTAGCGACATTTCCGCTTTTGCTTTTACGACGCGTTTATCGATTAGTTTTTATATGAATGTAATAAATAATTATCAACCATTAACTCAGGGAAGAAACTTAATGAAGTTTATGTCTTTATAAATCATTTTAATGATAAAAATAAGAATAAAAAGTAAATATAAATAAAAATATTAAATTAGGCAACCAAATATACATTTTTTATGGTTATATTTCTTATAGTTGGATAATTGTCACAAGTAATTAATATAATATTACTCTAGAGTAATTTTAAACATCTTGTTAAAGTATAGCAGATTATTCCGAACGATTACTCAAAATTTTTAATTCGTTGCGCCGATCGGCAAGATAATTAATTGCGCGTTGCATAAAGCGTCCGCCGCGCTGAAGAGAAGACAAGCGAGAGTAACACACTTGTTAATAACGCAATTGCCTTATCGAAGGAATTAATAAAGCTGCTCTTTATAATCGCATCCACTTCTTGTTCGGGTTGTGCGCGCGCGCGCGCGCCATTGATGAATCGTCGCCGAGTGGTGCGTTCCAGCTAAATGCCAGCGCAAATTGCGGTGCGTCTTGCGGATAAGATTGATGATGAATTCGTGCCTTTGTTAAGCGCTCTTGCATCTTGCACGCGTTTAATATAAACAGCCGCGCAACAAGCGCGCTCGCCGACGAGGCAATTATAAATCATTCTGGCGCGTAAACGCATTTAGAGAAATTATTGAGTGCGAAATTGTCAACTAATCATCATTTGATCGTGGATTTTATTTGACAACCTATATTGGTTGAGAAATATTATTTGCGCATGCGCAACGTGCAAGTTTGGTTAGGTATTTCATATCTACGTGTATACGAATATTGTTTATTGCACATAAATTAAATTATTTGCCTATCGACGATGATTTGCGATGCGTGTGCACAACTCAAATCCAATAAAGATCGTTAACTGGTTGCGTGGAAGATTTAAAATGGCAGCAACAAGCAAACCACTTGCTTCCAACATTCCAACTGTGCGAATATTGCATAAGTCACCATCTAATCTTTTGCAAATTGATGAACATTTGTGCAAATTACGTTCATCAATTTCGCAAACGCATGTTTTTCATCTTTGCGTATTATCAATATGCAAATTTTACAGGTTTATGCAATTTTCTTGCTGGCATTTACGGCGTTTCAAACATAAAATACGCAAATAACAATAATTCAACTCTTTGCATAGAGAGACCATAATTGAAACACTCCTGTATTATGCACACAGTCATTTATTTTCTTCTCATGCTATTTTTACCTTAGACTAAATAACGTTGACATTTTTTGTCCTCGGTGACATTTATAAAACATTAATCATAAACTTCACGAATAGTTCCATCAGCATCTTATTAAATGCGAGCTCTGAGTCGTCCCTTAGTGGAGAGTGAACCTTTGGAAGAAATTCACATTGTGTCCCCTTGAGATCCGTCATCCTCGAAGGTGCCAAACTTGCTTGAGCCGAAGGTGCAACCCCTTGCTGCTCGATTTGCATGCTTGCATAAACTTGCATACATTAAAACATAAAAACAACAAAGTTGTTTCGCCACCGAGTACAAGCAAGAAATTCAACTGGAACTCGCCTGACAACTTTGTTTTCACACAGAATATTTACTTGCTAATGCATGCAAATTAACAAAAAGCCTAGAAAAAAAAATAAGTTACACATTTCAACGCAAATAATAAAAGCGTTTTTTTTGCGAATTGTGTGTGATTGTGACAGGAAGAAATAAAATAAGATGCGAGTACATCTAAACTGCTCGCGGTGAGGTCGCTAGGAAAACAAGTTACATGTTACATGTATGAATTAGCATACTGTTATGAAACTGATTGCTAACCGGGCTTTTCATCGGCCGATCGTAAACATAAAGTGGTGTTATGGTAATCCACGTTGAATCTGCAATAAAAAATAAAATTTAACTTTATTGCAATTTATTTACTTACTTAAAATGATGATTTTGTCAGTTTTAAGACAAGTATTGTTAATTTTAAATTTAAAACTTTTGCTTTACATAAAGTAAAATTTAGGGCTTCACACGAGACGAGACTGGACGAGACTATCAAAAGTATCGTCTCGGTCTCGGTATCGTCTCGTAAAAGCGATACGAGACCGAGACGATACGAGAAAAGTCTCGCGATACCCGTGAAGCCTTTGTTCTTATACTTTTTTTTTCACATTTAATGGTTTTAAGTGTAAAGAAAACATTGAAGATCTTTGCAGTTCAAAAGTTTAATCATTTAATTACTCCAAAAATACATACATAGGTTAAAATATTAATTATCACAATTATCACATTTTTTAATTGAATTGGAATTTCTTTCAATTATCGTGTCAATAGGTTGCTCGAGGGTGTTTTTCGCATATTCCTTATAAAATAGTTCGAAACATTGGATAGCTGCATGTTTTAATTCTTTTCCCCAATTACTTTTATCAAACAATTCAATTTTGTGTGTCAAAAAGATCAAAATCATATTCGGTTATTAAGTTGTCTACAAAATATTGTCAACATGAACACTTTTTCGTCCCGGACTATAGCATAAATTTTAGTACAGAAAAACACAAAAATATGTCCCCGGATGTATAAACAAAGACAAAATTTTCATAAAACTTTTAAAAAGGCAAAAAGGTCATGATATTCGGTTACTGACTTGTTCTTTTGAATATACAAAAGAAATATTTCACAGATGGTCATATATTGGAATGGCATGTTGTGTTAATGTGTGTTATCGTCAGTAGTAGGTATGTGGAGCTTTTTGAGGGATTTGAAAATAGTGTCGTGTATTGAATTTATATGTTCGTTTAAGAGTGTGTTGTGTTGGTGGCTGTGTTTTAAGATGTGTTTCGCGTAGTGTGAGTGGTATGTGTGTGGATCTATAGTGCATAATATGAATTTCTTAGTGCAAAGTATAAAAACTTAAGTGCGGCTGTTCAAGTGGATTGTATTTTAACTAAAGTGCATATATCCCCTATTGGATTTCATATATTGGCCCTTTTCTCATTTTACTAATATCCACTTCATAAAAAAAAATTCACGAGACCAATAACGAGACCAAAAACGAGACTCGGACTGTGGTCTCGCTATCGCCGAGAAATTGATAAAACACGTCTCGTCTCGGTATCGTCTCGCTTTTCCGAGACGAGACCGAGACGATACGAGAAAAGTCTCAGTATCGCGTGAAGCCCTAGTAAAATTGTAGATTGAAACGGAAATATTAAAATACTTGCTAGTCGTTCAATTATAATCAAACTGCGCTTGTTTTCGATCAAGTTAATAGAGTCTGCATTCACATTCATAAGTGTAAGTACTTACTCCGAACATGCATGATAGGTTAAGTTAGATTTAGTCGAGAGGAAGAAGTTCGCAGCATCGACGTGCTTAGCGCACTTTATGGCATGTAAAGCCGACTTAATTGTTTCCTTAACGGCACGCTGCGCGGCGCTGTGTGCGCCTGGCATTTCAATTACGAGCGAATGTTTACGACACCATTGCGTAGCTCTTGCAACATTCCTGCGAATTTCTGCGACCTGTGCCCATCTTCACAATAAGCGTAGTCAAATTTAAATAAAATATTTCTACGTTTCGACTGTGTGAGTGGGATGTTATCAACGAAAAATATAAACTTCCCACAAGTCTAATTAAAAAAGAAACAAATAACAGCGCCTTGTCCGCGAGCAATGTTTCACAAGTTCTTCGTGGTAAATTTTCTGCACTTTGCAAGTTCCTCGTGGGCTGTTTTGCTCGTTTTACTTACTTACTTTACAAGAAATAACACTTTGGAAGTGCTACTTGGGTTCGTGGGTACTACCTGGCGAGAGTTGAGTCGCGAATGTGCGAAAACCCGAACAAGTAGAACATTCCGTGATCGCTATCTCGGACACTTTACACTTTACACACTCCGCTCACTTAACTTTTCGCTTGCTTCTCTTCTCTTCTGTTTTCGCATGCGAAGATAAGATTGGCGCGCCCGGGTGTAAGAATAACTATGGCGGTTGACACTCGAGATGGCTTTCGATGATTTTAAACGATAATAGCGAGAGCATTTAGATTGGATGATAAACTCGTCTTCGGTGGAAGAAGAAGTTGCTTCGATAAGTGGAGATTGCAGATTGTAGATATTCTTGATGGAGATAGGTGATGACCCTGATTGCAAATTGTATATTTTAATAACGCAACATACAGAAAATTTATTTTTTCTACTTTCACCTTTAAAATTCGTTTTTCAATGGTTTTGAGACATTAAAAGTGGTATTTTAAACACGGCTGTGACTAAAGCACTTTAGTCACTGGTTTTAGTCACGGGCTGGAACTTGCGCCTGCAAAGTAGAAAAAATAGCGTAAGCATCACGTCGCTAAAAGTTGTTAAACACTCGATTGATTAAACGTTTGCTTCGCCCGTGACTAAAATTCCTGTTTACTCACTTGATACTTAATATACTATTAATGTCTAGGAAAAAAAGTAGGATAGGATTTTATTGATTTTTATGTTGAAGCATTTCAACCCCTTTCTCCACCCTCAATCTTTGTCTTAGGTAGGAAAATATTCCCTTCTTTTGAAGCGCAGTTTCTTTCAACATTTCAACCCTTCATGCACTGATGTTGACATCGCAATCGTAGCCCCTCGATTCTTTTTACACTCCAGCATCTTTTTTTCCACCGCACTCGAACGAAATCATCAAGAAGATATGAAAAGCCTTTTATTTTGCTTTGCTAGTGAGGATTGCATCATCGTTTCTGTATCTTCTTTGTGAGCTGAAGTGGGAGTGTAGACAAAGATGCTGAAAAATTAATATTTGACGACCCTTATTTCGCGTTTCGTTTATTTTGCTTTTAACGCAGAGCCGTGGAGAAAGGCGAAGGTCTGGAGGGTAATGCGTTATCGTCGTTATCGCTGTCGGAGCGTTTAAAAATGTGTAGCGTTCGCAAAAATAACAGACGAGAGGGAACGTCATCAAAAAATAAACGCGAGCGTTTTGTCACCCTCCGGGCGATTCGCGTTGTGCAAACAATTTTTGTTTCACGGTGATAAGCATCAAATGATGAAGCAAAGTTTTTAACAAATTTTATTATTGTAAAAACAATCGGGAAATATATTTACTCGCTGCAAAAAAAAATACAATAGTATTTTGTTTGATATTCATGTTTGTTTGTTTGTTTTGTAGTTTTTTTTTCGTTTTTAAATTAGTGTTTGTTAGAAAATTCCAATGGGATCAAAAGTGTTCCATTACATTTATACACGTATATCGTCATCAGCTAGATTTTCTCGATTTTGTATTCATTTCGCTTTGAAACATGTTTTCGCAGCCAGCGCGCGATATTCACAAACATCCGCTCGCGCGCATACATCCGCAAAGGTCGGCGGCGTCGACGAATTGCGCGCATTTTTTCCGGATGTGCATCGCACGGAAAATAAAAATTTCACCACGTTTCGACGCATTTTCAGCGCTAGCTAGGCCGGCTATTAGGCGCCAAATTAAATGGTGTATACACACCGCAATCAAACGTGCATCCGCATTTGTATTCTCGATTTAACTCAACTCCAGCTCAAAGCTTTCAACTCGAAACCTCATGAAAAAAAAATACTAAAAAACATTCAGCATAAAAACAAATAAATTTCATCCAAATTAAATTTAATAAAAATTACATTTACGTAAAAATCACATATTAACACCCTGTATAATTAACATAAAACATACGCTATCAGACGTAATATAAATGTTGCTCGCCGAGCCGCACCAAGCGAAATACGCGGAATGCCCAAAACGCACCCCCGCACAAAACCCAACCCTTAGTAAGAAAGAGACAGAAGATAGCGAGTTGGTGCTGGCCATGTCCGCGGCGTTATCGATCGGTCACGTGGACAGGACGCGGCGCCGACGACTGGGACGCCCTAGCGCACTCCACGTTCGGGTTTATCGGACTAAACCACGCAAAAAATAAAAAAACCAATATAAAATATTGTTTGAACACAACTATGATACAAATAAAACTTTTAGATATGCATACAATAATAAAATATTTAGTTTTTCGCTAAAAAAAAAATAAAATAAAATTACATGAGTCATTTTTTTCGAATTGAGGGGTTCGCCCAAGGGCTCCGGATCGAACCAAATCACACATTGCTCCGAATCGATCGCAAACAATGGTAAATAGGGTGAGTTACTCCCGGTGCGCGATTGGAGCGCCCCCCACACCCTCACACCCTCATAA
This sequence comes from Dalotia coriaria, assembly GCF_025399875.1. Lineage (NCBI taxonomy): Eukaryota > Metazoa > Arthropoda > Insecta > Coleoptera > Staphylinidae > Dalotia > Dalotia coriaria. The sequence continues at coordinate 12,549,310 of NW_027045448.1, forward strand.
CCGCGTATTTTTATCATGCAAGGGGAAAAATCACAACACGCACGTCATAGTTTTTCATCTCACTCTTGTCGAAAAAAATATTGTTGGTTTACGTATGTTCCACCCTTGTTGCGATCACATTTGCGGGCGTATAGATTAGTCTACCATTCCTGCGTTCAACTTGAAGTCGAAGTCGAGCTTTCGGAGTGGATAAGAGGGTGGTGCAGGGCGAAAAATGCCATGATGGCAGTAGAAGCGGCGTTGGCGGGTTGGCGCGCGTCAGGGAGTTGCCGTTAGGGGGTGGGTGCGCTGCGTCGCGACGCTCGACGAAAAGAAGGTGGAGTGAAATTTTCCAAAGCGCTGGGCACGCACCAGACTCGCGGATTTTTCCCCTTCGTCAACGGCCCACGCAACCCTCGGGTTTTTTTTCACGTCTTACCACCCTCTTTTCCTTCGACGAGCGTAATAATCACATAGTTACTGCGCGCTCTTTTGAATTTCCTTTTTCTTGCTTAATAATCATCTCGCAGTCGGACCTAATGAATATCTACATCAAGCGACGCACTTTCCGCACCCTCGCGTGGGTGCAGATGGGAGAAAACACCCCAGGAAAAATCAAAAAACGTGTATATTATTAAAAACGTCGAAGTCGAAGTCGGAGAAAAAGTTTTTCTTCGGCAGGGCTGGAAGTTTTTTAATCAACGGCAGCGGATGCGTGCAGCCCTCTAAGTTTAATTAGCGCCGTGCGCTGCACAAGCGCTGTGCGGGGTCTTAAAGACTCTGCTTTAAGATCAAACCGACTGACAGCGTGTAACCTGATAATGTACGCGCGTACAAAATTTCTATAGCGGCCAATGTTCAAACAACATACAAATTTGAGAAAAAAAGCAATCTTGAAGGGTGGATATGCAAAAAAGTAATAATGAAGACTGCAAATTGCAATTGGGTCTGTTTTAGAGCTTAAATTACTTATTACACTCATAATTGGGTTTTATTTATAATTTCAACCATAAAATATTCATCAGAAAGTCAGAAACTGTTAGAAAAATTTGATGGTTTTGTAATTTGGTAAAATTTTTGAAATTTTACTAAAATTTGGTTTAAAATAATATTGGTTTAAACTTTTTTTTAAGTTAACATTAGGCACGTGTCTTAATTAGTAGGGTTTCACAAAATATCTAATTAAAAAGCAGCGCGTCGCACGAAAACGAGGCTCGGAAAAACAGCCAGAAACCATCTAACTTCTAAACTTCTAAATTCTGTCTTCTCGACGTTGATTATACAGAGTGTTATAAAAAAAATAAAAAAATAAAAATTATTTCTCCGAAATTTATCTGTTAAAGTAAATTTTTTGATATTTTGATTGATTTTTATGTGTTATTAGTAAATTTTGATAACATTCAGTATTGAATGAATGAATGGTCTCAAGGAATGTAAAACTAGAAGCTTTCCATGCTCCGGCAGGCTCGTTTGAGCTTTATTATCTCTAATTACTAGCCTTATTCTCGGGCAGATTTAGATCCTAGCGCGCCTTTCGGCTGCTCGTCGAGTCCTAAGACCGCTTAAGAGCGCGGACCACTCGATTTAGCCGTCGTTAATTTCGACGTGCCGCCGTCGCGCTGCCGGTGGAATTGCCCCTTCGTGCCTTCGTGCCTGCGAGCTCCCGGAATGAATGGCGAAGGAGGCGGTGGCGAGCAATTTGCCTAATTGCTCCCGATATATTCTTTTATTTCGAAGATATCCCGCGCGCGCGAATCCGAAACAAATTGCTACAATTTAACTGTTTAAAATTAAACAACGCGCAAATTCATCTACGACGACTTCGACTTTGCTAAATCACATCAAATTATCCACCAAACAGTTGCGTAAATATTTACTTACATTGTCATTTACAGAGTAAACTACGGCTTCATCATTTCATGAAAATGAAAATCTGAGAAATCTCGAGTTTTCGCTGCGGTTTACGAGGTTATGTAACAGCCTGGAGAGTAAATACGTCGTATTAGTTGCAGGTTGCAGTTTGCCGGATCGAAACTGCATTAGCGAAACCAATTTCTCGCTAACTGCATCAGGCGCCAGGCCGTGCAGCATGTAGGTAATAACCAGATTGCCGCCGCCAAATAGCTTCCACTTAGTTTATCGGTAGCGGCGGCGGCGGCAGTGGCGGTAACGGTAGCAGTGTGCGCACAACTTCATTTCTCTTCGACGATCCAGAAAACGAAAAATTTCAATTTGCACGCTGGCTATGCTTCAGCGGATGTGGTAACTGGCACATTAGCAGACATTATTATTTATAACCAGTGTATAAAGTTTAGTATTTGATTAGAGTATAATATATTTAGTTTTGGTTATATTTGCTGTTTGGTTGACTTGTCCATCAACATTAAAATGCATAATTAAATCGGATGTGCAGCAAATTTGCAATATCCTGCGCCTCCAACGGCCTGTCATCATCTGGAGGTTCTCCTCTTAAAGGCGGTCGGTTTATTTTTGCGGCGATGAAGTCACGACCGACACTAATCGTTATTTCGCTGCGCCGAGGACGAAATTAATTATTTTCGATTAGATCTCGAAAAGTTTTAGCCGAGTGCACCACCCGATGGGTGTACCGATGGGTGTAGTCACGTCCGCCGCATGTGATGACAGACACATTTTCATTTTCTACTTGATTCATAAAATAATTATTAAAATATCAAAAGATTGCAAATTAATTACGATTTTTAAGTAAATAAATTCAAATAACGTGTTTAACGGCCGTATTTAAATGAAAATAAAATATAAGTCATGCGATTGGATAATAAATCAAAATCTTGTTATCATCACCAAAGCGCAATTATTTATTATGCGCTGTAATCGCACAAAACACGAAAACACCACCAGCGAGAGATTTAAATTGATAATTGCAACATGCGACAATAAACTACCGTTACAAAATAAAATATGTAATTTATATTTAGCAAAAAACAAAATAAAATAAAAAACTAAAAAAATATGGTTGCAAATCGCGTGCAGGAGCGCAAACTAAGATGGCGCGCGTCCTGCGTGATGTCTCGACGTTTGCAGAGAGAAAAAAAAGGGCGTCGATGTTGGGTTTTTCCCTCCCCCACACACATTATGACTTTCTTTGCTGCCATGTTCTGCGAGCAAGCGCGTTGCAGGAGTGTAAAAACTTTTAGGGGCTGTGTGCATCCCGCCAACCCCAGAATCCACCGACTCCGACACATATTTAGCCCGATATATACGTTTTATGTGTAAGGATGTGCTAAGGACGCAGTCGAGAACGCCGCTGGCGCAGGAAAAACGAAAAAAATATGTGCGAAAGAAAATTATTCATGACGAGAGCGCGGAAAAGTTTTCAACGTATAAACACTCGAAAAGATCGTGACGCAGGACGAGCGGAGGACGCAAATGCAAATATTTGACGAGATGCTTAAAAGCGAAAATAAACTGAAACTGCAATTTGGAAAAAATTAAAACGTTACAAAAGTGTCATCTGTCCAAATATTAAAATTTAACTTCAATTAAAGTTCTTCGCACTAAGTGGATTTCTGCATTTTTTTATTGCGAGTCAACGTTTTAATCGTGGAACGACGTCGACGCTGTCATCATCATAATCGTAACATTTAATAACCTATTATAACGATTATGGAACGACGCTCGTCTATTAAGATTTATAAATGTTTGAATGCGTTTGAATCTTTGGGTGCTCCCCAAGTCAATGTTTGAAAGTTTTATGCTTGAATTTTATAATCAGTCACACCTCATATAATTTCTGACTGCGATCGCACTGCATTCGCATTCAAAGACAATGAACACCATGAAAGAAAAAAAAACTACTCTACATTCAATTCCACTGCAGATTTTTTTCGTCTTTCTATTCATTATACATTATATCATTCCAGTAAGCTCACCCGGGGACTAATAACGCGTCCCCGAGTTGAAACGAAGCAAGGCAGCAATTAAAATAATTTGATAAAAAAAACATCTAAGGAGGGGTTCAAAGAAGGGTCCCAAGGAGTATGCTTTAATGAAAAGCAGAGAAAAAAGTTGCAATCGTGTCGATTATGAGCGACTAATTCGACGCGACTCGTTTTGTCTGTGTTTTATGTACGTTTTTCTTTTATTTCTTGGGGTGCGCTTGAGGGGTGTATTTTTTTGACGTCCATAAATATTCGCAACAACTAGGTAGTTATTTTAGCAATGACTTAGTAGAATTAGACTAGACCTAGACATAAAAAAATGTACTATAGTGCATAGTGCAGGAGGTCTGTGAAAAAAAAATAATAACGCGATAACAAAAAATAGTCATAGAGATTAAAATTAATTTATGACGCGCGCAATCAGTGCGCGGTACGCGCGGTTGCTCTTTATCGTTTGGTCATAAATCATTTCTCTAACTACAAGCTCTAGCCGCGCTTGGGAAAGGTGCTTGGAAAGAAATTTATCTTGGGTGAGCTTTTATTTAATAATATGTTATTAACCACCTTTATAATTCTCGTTTTTCTTTAGAAAAATCATGATTTTTGCGGTTTAAAACTCAAAATATAAAAATTTGTTTTGAATTATTGCAAAATTTATGTTGTTTTCATCGTACACTCAATTATTTTCATGCTTGAATTAATCACAACTCGGAGATTATGGTAAAATGTGTAGATAATAAGCATTAAATTAATATTGCGCTATTAATGTACGTCCTGATAATTTAAAGCTGGTTTTCTTATTGCGCCGCGCGGCGCCCGAAATCATTGCGCATGATCGTAAAATTCGAATAATTAAATTGCTCGACTGGCTCGAGTGCTTCGACTGATGGGAGGTTTCATCGTGAAGCGACCGAAATGAACGGCGTTGTTAAAAGTTATTATTGCACGAGCGAGCGAACGATTACAACGACGATTATCGCGATTATCGAAAAGTGCTCGAATCAATTCCGACGAGCACTAGTCTAAGCAGGCAGTCCCATAATGGACGATTTTATTGTTGTCTAGATGTCAAGCAATTAATGTTTTAATTGAACTTCGGGCATAACTTGAAGTACAAGTAATAATTATTTTATTCTGGTAATAATATCTTGCTACAAAATATAACCAAGAATATTTTTTTGAAAAAATTGATTTTTTTTCTTCTTATCCCTAGATAAGCAATTGTTTCTTCGTGGTGAGCGCTGTTATAACAACGAAACATAATTAAAAACTGATGCGGGCCGGTAAGCCGCTAAGAGATTATTAAAACCATAAATTGCATTTAACTTCGGCCGGCGGTCCGGCGGCGCAAAACACACCGAGGCGCACACATTCCATTCCATTCCGCGCCTCGGCCACATATTGTTTACGAATTCCGCTGCTGCATAACTAATGCCCTCGGAAGCGGCAAGCGGGAGCGCGGTGTGCGCTCGCGAGCGAAATTAATAATAATGTGAATTTATGGACGGCGCGGGAGGTTTTGTATTAGCAGCGCGCGAGCGCGAGCGAGGAAGGGTTGTTGTCCGGAGAGTCCAACACGCGGCGGGTCGCACAAATTTCGCAATGTTGCGGAACACAACTGGCCCATCCGAAAGGGTTGAACAACGACAACTACCAGGCTGTAACAAGAACATATTGCGGACATTCGGGGCCTGTGGGTTTATTTTTTTGGTTATTGTTGTGTTGCATTCGAGATGCGGGATTTACGAGTATATTCCACGCAGAAAATTGGAAAAGGAAATTGGAGCACAAAGTTTCTTTGATGGTTATTTTCATTTAATGTTATTACCGGTAATTTGTCCAAAGAGTTATCAACATAAAAACCCCATCATTATCTCAATCACCCAAAATGACTTAATTCAACTTCAACGACCGGTTTGCCGGTCCAAAACGTAAACAAACATGTTTACCGTAAAATTGCGACATTAGCGATAATCACCATGATTAACTCTGGGCAACAGTTTGCGGTGAATAAATCAACCGATATAATTGATTAACCATTATTTACATTATAACATTATTAACCCAAATAAAGCGTTATTCCAACCGCGGTGACAATGATCAACTACCGGCAACTAGCAATTTTCGATTTATATCCCGCAGAAACCGGTGACACGGATCGACGCAAAACGACACAGGCACGAGATTAATGATATTGGCACGCAGCGCGGTTATACCGTACCCAATGGGGCGCAAAGTGATTTAAATCCGAATTGATATCGATAACGCTTATTCGATCGTCACTCCATTTGATCAATTGATCCATTCCACTATAAACCGAAATTGGTTTCCACATTAACCATATACCTACCTACGATTTTGATTTGGGTAAATTTTGTATTTCCAACAAAATCACATCTAGTTACATTTGAGTAGTTCCCATTTAGTGTGGTGGTCTATTCAAAAAATAAATTGATCCTTGTTGAATGCGTTTGGGGCTCGTGTCTACCTGAATCGCACAAAACCACACACGCGCCGAACTCAATAATCATTCATCCATTCGGCTTCCGATACCTCAATTTCTATTTGGGTATCAATGGATTGCAGTTTTCACCACACCACACCACACTACACCAGTTGCATCTAGACTCTAGCACGTGCACAAAAAATACCTGCCTCCACTTGAGCTTATTGAATTTATTGAATACCAGGGGAGATCAATCAAGTGACCTGTCAATCAATCAATTGAAAAAGGGTTTGGCTGTTACCTGCAATTGTACACAAGCAATTTTGATGGGTTTTTCAATGGTTGTGTGAGTTTACAAGGAGTTTAAAGAGAAAGTTTTGGGAGTTGTAACTTCTAACGCTTCTAACTTTCAACTATATACCATTATGTGGTTGTGGTTGTGGTTGAAAGCGTTGGAACACCTCCCCAATAACTTCGATACTTCGATACCTGACTCAACCCAACTTCCTGACTTATTAAACACCTCATAAAATGTTTATAAACTGTTTACAGACAAGCAGGTATATGATAACTTTACACTTCTGTTAGAAAGCGAGGGTTTGAGTGGATTGTGATTATTATGGTTAGTTTCACTTTCTCCTCCATTGACTGCGTCCTAATTGCTGAATTTATATCGGAGGATTTTCACTCTTGGGTCATTTCACTTATGCCTTGTCCTGCCATCACGAGCACAGCACTTGGAATTAACTCGGAACTCTACGGTTCACTAACGGTAATTGCTGTTGGCGGTCTTTCAGAAATCCTTGAATGGACAAGTCCAGTAAATGTCCGAATGTTCTTAGGGCAAATGAAGTTAAAGCTCCGACTTCACGACACATCTAGTCAAACACGTCTCTAACTTCTAATATACCTCACCTCACCTCATTTTATTGTTCCAGAGAGTTCCAATGTTCCCAATGTTTTGGAGCGCCAAACTTGTTTCTCCCATTCGGGGCTAGCAAACTGGCACAATTAGAATAAAAGGTCTCTCTTACCCTTTTGTGTGTCCTCTTTGTTGTACTTGCGGCTGCGTGTATAACACGCTGATATTCGAATCTTAATTCAAACGACCGACGCCGGACCGGACACGACCAGTTTTAATGTTGTAACCCTTTTAACCCCTAAGTGCGGAGAGATGCGAAAACGGTTTGCATCGGCGGTATAACCAAGAGAATAACCTGAGTCGGTGAGTCGTGAGCCGGTAAGCAACGGGGATTAATATTTAGTCGTTTTGCGTCGTTTGCGACCGAGAGTCTTATACTTCTGGATGTGTTAGTGCGGTGCACTTTGCTAATATTAGTTTTACTGATTTTGGCAATCTTGAAAGTGCTATGTGATTTGTGTGGCGGTTAACATTAAGTGAATGTGATTTTTTAACAAATTAAATTAAATTTTATACGTTTTACGAATTTAGCAATCGTGTTAAATATAAATTTTCGTTGTGAAACATAGCGGCCATTATTTTTTCCCTGGAATATTTACGTTTCAGGCGAATCGCACGTTCATTAAGTCGGTTTAACACGCCTCGAACACGGATCGCACGCTCCGCTGATTGCGTTCTCTAATAAGTCGCACAAAAAGGGGGAAAGACGGAAAAGAATGGCTGGCGCAGCGCTGTCGAAAACAAAAGAATGGAAATATGGCCGCCGGGGAGCCGAAGAGCTGAAGAACCGAAGAAACAAACGAGCGTTTTGCGCACACCACCAAGTGTGGCCATTTTTTTTGTGTGTTTGCTTCAGTCAGTGTATCAACAACAGCGAAACGGCGGAAATTACAAATTTAAATGAACGACCACATTGAGTGTGTCTATGTGTGCAATTCATGTGATTGCGGCCGGTGGGCGGCCAATGGTGAGCGCCCGCTGAACGGTGATTTTTATCAGTGACACATCGAACGAGAAGGTGCGTCATGAAAGTCATGGACAATGGGGCACTTTTTACGGGTGCGCGCTAATAAGAAATTGTAATTTATTGCCAGCGAGTCGGAGTGAATGAAGAGCGAAATCAGGAGGAGATAATATTTATTTATTTTTAATTGTAGCGCGCAGCCCGTCGTAAATTCTGTAATTACCGGAACTATCCGGATTTATCAGCGAGCTATCGTTGAGGAAGTTTTATTGTTTGGATTTTAATTGTGGAATTTAATGACGCGATGATGAATTTATAACTTGCGTTCAAACTGTTTTCATTTTACGTTTAATTTTACAAAGTAAACAAAAATGCAAAATTTCTGAAGAAAAAATTACCGCACGTATAAAATTAGGCATCCATTTTGAATTAGAATAATTGTTAATAATTTACCCACGTAAACACGCCTCGCAAGTATAAAACAAAAGCACCAAAGCACACAGGAAGCTCTAAACAAGCAACTTGCAAACAATTTGAAAGTCAAAACTCTGTACTCAGTTGATATCAAAAATTTCATACTCCAAATAGTAATAGGCGGTGTAATTACACCACAATTAGACTATAAATTACGTGCATTATGATAATGAGTTGATATCCAACACATCGCACACGCAACGCAACGTTTTATTATTTCGAGCAGTTGAATATTTAACCGACCAATTGCATCGCAGGCGATTTCCCAAAAAATAAGTTTTATTACACTTTTTATTATAAAAATGGCATGTGGGAGACTTGTGTGTGCATTCCCGGCTCGATGAAGAAGTGATTTATTACGCGCGATTGTTCGTTGTTTTATTGTTATTGTTTCGGAAACAAACGCCTAACGCACGCAACGAATATGTACGAATATGACTGATGTTTGTCGAAGATTTATCGCCGCATTGTTCTTCTTGCCAGCTACTTTTTACTAGTAAAAAATATCACAAATTTTCAATTATTAATATGAAAAATAACATTTCGGACAATGTTGCGAGGTTATGAATCACTCAGATGGACGTTACGACTGAAATAAACGGCTTTTAAATGAGTTAGTTAGAATTTTGTTACAAACAACAAATTCAAGTGATTTATGTCGAGGGTTTGGGTTTTATTCATAGATTTATTAGCGTTAAAAGGCTTTGCGAGTACAAAGTTAAAAACTGAGGACATCCAGCGCTTTGATCTTCGCATAAAGAACGCTTCTAATGAGACTAGAACGGAAAAAAGCGTCTGCAACATTATAATCAAGTTGCATATTATATCAAAGTGGATATATGTTTTTTTTCGTATTGTATGTTCAGTTTTACACAAAAGTGTAAATAAAATAAAAGCAAATTACATAATTTTCGCATTTTTATGCTGTTCCTTGTAGTTTCTTGTAGTTTACGGTCATAATTGCACGTTGGACACTCAAGCGAAAGAAACCTATAAAAAGGCGCGTGTAATTGATGTGCGGCCGGTGCGCCACACGCGTTTTTTTCGCTGTTTTTCGCTTCATTTCGCGCGTAATGACGTTACACCTTGCGCACGGCACGCCAACGTCGCGCCCGTCTAAATACAGGATGTCAAAATGTCATCTCGTAGCATTTAACATTTAGCATTGCACCCAGCGAGCGTAAGTGAATTATTATGGATTATGCATCGGGGAGCTGTTTGTTATTACGGCACGAATGTGTTTGCACAATATATTTGCGTAAATGTGCAGAATAATCATATTTTATTGCGTTTTTTGACATATTTCCGAAAATAAAAGAATTAATTATGGGCGAATTGCGTTTCGAGCGTTAAATGTCTTGTACGCGTCGCTTTTTTTCCATTTTGGTCGACATTTACGTGTGACTGGTGTCCAGTTCACGGGACGCGTGTCATCCCGAAGGCTGGCGTGGAAGACATGCAAAATGATATGTAACATTAAACGGTGTGCAGCTGGTGTATGCGCCACTTATATGGTCATCATTAACGACCTACGAGTAGGTACTACGACCATTAGCAACAACAATACTCTCGAGGTGCACGATGCGACGATAACTATTGCATAATGCGTTATAAAACGTATGATTTACACACGTATTTCAGTGAAATATTAATTTTGGTGCAACTTTTTCAATTTAATATTTTTGCTCTGGAACAAAGAAGTTGATTTTCTGAAATTGAATCGGCAACCTCTGACGCTGTGACACAAAAGCCGTGCTTCGTTATCGCGCGCAGATTTTTAATTTCCGATCGATCTAAACTTCATTTTCCGTGCATTCAGTCGCCATCCGGTGCTTTTCCTTAGTCGCCCCCGCGCGTCAATGCGTCGATTTTCTTCCGACGCCATTTTGAAATTGCCGTTTTTCGCAGGCGGCTCGATGTGTGTGCGGTGTTTGCCGCACTTTCGACGTTTCGTGTGTTTTTGTGTACAGCGGCCGGGTTTTTGGCTTGTTTCGTAACTTTCTGGCCATTGTACGCCGCCCCCCGCGGCCTGGGTGTGAGAGGAAGCGCAAGGAATTCAGGCGTGCACGGCCGCGGCAAAAAGGGGGAAGACTATAAAAGTTTATTACGAGAGGTTTTTCATTATTGATCACACTCGGCTCCGGCCGCAGCGCTGCGCCAAGCGAAAGGGTTGAGTAATAACATTCTACTGCATGTTTTAAATCCACAATACTTAAAAATACATTTTTTAGATAAAATATTAAAAATTGTATTGAAAAAATCACGTTTTTTCATTAATTTTTAAAGTTTTGATGAAAAAAAAATTAAAATTTTTGTCATTTTCAACATAAACAAAATATTTTAAATATATTTTAAGCTCCTGTAAGTTGTGTTAACTGCAGGAAGGAAAGGGGTTGCCGAAGCGACCCCAAAGCGTCGCCGCCACCGCGCCACGCGAACGTTTCCTGCGTTTTCACCCTCACACGCCCGAAAAAGACTTGGAAGCAAAATTCGCCCCGAAAAATTTCGAAAAAGAAAACGCTCTCTGCTCTCCAAACTCCAGCACACTTTTTCTACGTATATTTAACCTCCCTACGACTTGGTTTTTCCCTTGACTGGCTTTTTCACCCTATGCATGCGCAAAATAAACAAACAGCGCTCCAGGAATAGAAAATTTTTACCCCGCGTTAATGAATGCAGAATGCGCGTCGCTATTCTCGCGATGTGACGCATTCGCATAAAAAGCATCTGCATATTAAAGCTCGACGCGCGTCTTTCATTTGCCTCCCTGCGACGTGTGGACGAAAGTGACAAGTGTTTGCACAGCCAGCGAGTGCGAAACAAAAGCGCGCGCCTCGTTTGTGACTAAAGTAAGACAGCATTAAACTAAATGAAAGTAGCTTTTAATCGGAATGACGTTGTGTTAACGCTGAAACTGTCTAAAAGAGAGTTTTGATTGGAATGACGGCGGCGCGAGGGTGGTTTGTCTGTAATTTTATGCCGGACATAAGTTTATGTGCTGTCATAATTTTCAAGAGATAACGTGTGCGTGAGCTTTCGCTTTTCAGTTTATTAGCCGGCCGTAAATTACAAAAAGTCCGCAGTCATTCATATCCGCCTTTTATGGCTTTCTAATCTTCTAATTTTCATTTGTTTTGCCCACACGTCACCGAAAAAAAAATTAATATCCTGTCCTTGTTTCAACTGCATGACAGTTTAACAAATAGCAATCTTTAGATAGATCTTTAAATCAACACTTGGTTGGTTCCTCGGGGGTCAGGTTTGAATGATTTTATAACTTTTTAATGATCAAGGTGAAGTAGTAAAACTAAAGATTACATAATTTTCCAGCATGCCCACGCATTACACACGTTTAATGTCTTTCTTGAGCGGCCAGCGGACAAAACGTTTCATTCCCACATCCGATACATAAAAAAGAAATTAAACTCGAAAAAAATGCAACTAAACAATGATTATGTGAGTGACGAGTGCGCAAACACCAGGTGCTCGCTGTTTCGTCCGACGGCCAGAGCCCTTTTGTGAACTTAACCTTTTACCACCGCTTACCTATGACCCTTTCTAATGCCGGCCACCGGTCGCTTTTGTTTTGAGCGCATGCACGTGACCCTCAGAGAAAAGAATCTAGCTGCTGTATGCCCATGCACCCCTTTCGTTTCTATTCTTTGCATGTCGTTAGAAACAGACGAAAAAAATGAGTTGAAATGACAGCATCCTTTGCTTGCCAGCTTGTTTGGTCGCATCTTATATTTATGACCGGGCACAAAAAATGAAACGGAACGAGGGACGCGATGATGAAATGCAAACACAGCGATCAGACGTGGTCACACACATACGCACATGCAACCAAAGGTTGTAGTTGAATATGATGTGATGCTTGTGGTGTTGGCTTGGACGATGGACAGATGCACACGTAAAATTCATATTTATATTGTGTTTATATTACGAGTACCTACATACGAACATGAACATTGAACACATATCAAACGTGTAAGTTTCACATGACCACTGACCAGATGTCCTGGACATGTGGGTGAACCACTAAACCAAAACTACATTGACTAAGGAAACCCCAATTTGACACTGAGACGTGAATTCATAAGTTATAACATGTCATATGTAATTGTAGCTAATAAATTGTGTTTTTTGACTGTATTGACCATATTTTCTGGTTTTTGTAGGTGTTGTGTTTGGTATCAGTGAACCACCAATTGAAACTTTCAAATTTATGACACCCCTAGTTGTGGGCAAACCAGGAAGCGATAAAACATCGGTTGACCGTTTTCGGTTTTCGCGTGCGGGACACAATTCATCATCATGTACACTTTGCTTGTTCGTAAAAGGGTCAAAAAGGGTCGCGACTTACCGTCAACCGTTTGCATACACGACGCACATGCCCATTTGCCCACTGCCCATTATTTTCATTTTTCTCAAATACAATAGACGAGATTACCGTCCGTAATAAACACGAGGGCCATTCGATATTGGTCCATTGTGATTTGCATCCTTTGCCCATTTGCCGCTAGACTAGGTACTCTGGAGATGTGCGGAGCGGGTTAGGAATTAAAATATTGCATTTATTATGACCCTATGCGTGCGCTAGTGGTCTAAGGTCATAAAAAACGCATTGTCCTCTAATGTCCTCCGCCGGCTGAAACAAATGCAATACATGTGCAACGCATGAGGGAACTCATGGGAGATGAATTTATTAGTGGTTGGCACGCAGACCATGCACACTAAACCAACATGCTTGTGCATTATGTCCGGAAAGAAAATAACGTCCTACGCTCCAGCTATGAATGAAAACCCAAAACGAATGCCGGCGACTTCATTATTTTCAATGGCCGCGTGGAAAAAGCGGTGCATACCGTGACTGCTGGGCCGAAAATGGGATGGTAATTATTAATGCCTTCATGAATCCTTTAGTTTCGATTTAGATGGACTCTACCGGCGAGCAATCCAGCAACATTATAACATCCAGACTCTCACTCCAGACAATCACTCCAAACTCGAAACTCGCAACTACAGCTATTGTAGCAATATCAACCGTCAACCCTTTCCACCACCGCGCGTCGACTCGCGTTGAATATACAGGTATGAGTGGCTGAATATCAAGAGTAAACAAAAGTTTCAAGTTCCAAACAAAACAGCTAAAATGCAAAAAGACAACCGAGTGGAAACTTTAGCCACCTCACCGAAAACTTCGAAAATGTTGCCGAAAACGCTGACGAAGGAAGAGTTTGGAAGAGTTGGAAAGCGGCAGCGTTAATTTTAATTGCCTTGTTTACAGTTTGATGGACAATTTAGACTTGCGTGGGCGGATAAGGGATGTCCACTTCCAACTTTCAGCGTGTTATAACTTTCTACTTTCCCCAAAAAGCCGCGCGCTTCGTGTGTTATACTTTCGACTTAATCGTGAATTTTGTGGTCGTGGCGTAAACAACTGTTATTTTAAAGTCACTCAAAGTTAAATTAATCAACTCATGAAAATATTTGATATTTTATTTCACAAAAAAAAAAGTTAAAATTCTCACAATGGCAAAAGTTTCAACTCATTCCCACAAATTTTTTGCTGTCATCACACACATTGATTTATATCAGTCCTATTTTATTTCACATGCTATTATTCTAATTATAAAAAAAAGTGTACCGAATGGTGTCCAGCATCACTCAGAGCACAATCACACAAACGGATTCCGGCGCAACCCTTTGGTCGTCCCTACAGCTACGTTTTCATAACTGTTGGTCCCGTAGCGGGACATAGTATCTAATTCGCTATGCATGTTATGCAAATGAGGTGCCGAGGTGTGCGTCGTTGGCAGTTTTTTGCTTCCTTAGATTATAACCGATTTCGTCGTAAATTTTTTTTCCTAGCGTGGAAACAAAAACCGGCTGCGCAATGACATTGTATCCGAAAACTATTCATCTCGTTATTTCCATACCCTCGACGTGAAACAATTGAATGCGACGCGAAACAATTACTCGCAAGGGGCGATTTTTTTTTTAAGTTTTAGTTTTAATGCATGTGGTGTGTCAAGGGGTTGCTGAATAAAACAATGCAGTGCGATTTTTAAATATAGAAACATGTAACGTTCAGTTGAGTTCAGTTTTGTTTCATGATCAAAGCAAAAATTGGATTAGTACTGCATTGAAGTGAATGAAATTGAGTGTCAGCGTTAATAAATAATAGTTTTATGCATTTGTGAATTTTGTTTGCATTTAATGTATGGTATTAAATTTTATATGCTTGATAATTTAATTATTCAATTATTTATTCGCTGACCTTAATTATTTTATTACCGCGCACATCATAATTTTTCCACTTTATGCGCGCTAAATAAAAAAGAAACGTTTTCTGAAAAGATAAACAAAAAATAAATATTCATACTTATTTCCTGCACACTCCTCCGCAGGACGCACCGAGCCATAATTAACATGTGCTTTAATTACGAGCATAGCGCCGCACGCCATCCGTAACGTGAAATAATATTTTTATGGCGCATCCGACGTTTACTCGAACATTAATTTCACGATTTTTATCGCGCCTGCCATTGGTCGTCGCCGAGAATCGACGTGCGACCAACCGACGGTTTTGTTTTTAACAAACACAGCTTACGTTCACCATTAAAAATGAATTTGGAAGTAGTTGGTGGATGAACATAAAAATGCACTCATTTTGGGAATGTCATAGTTACATAGCCGTAGTTATAAATTAATTAATTATAATGCCATTGACTAGACTAGTGAGTGCGCGACGACTAATTAATGCTTCTGTCAGCGATGTGGCGGCGCACGGCGGAGGGCGCGTGTAGTCAATTAATTCCGACAAATGTACGAATCAAGCGGCGCGCCATTAAAACGTAAAACTTCAATTTCAATTCCGAATCCGAATAAATTTCGATTATAATAAACACTAAGCGCGCGTAAATACTTCGAAAGCTGGGAATATAATAAACTCGGAACGGTTTTCAACATTTCGATCCGAACGCTAATTGAAATTCTAATTTTATTTAATTGAAAATAGAGTTTAAAGTATTTTTAATTAAAATCGTCAATATTTATTACCAAAAAACCGCATAAATGATCATTATAAATTTTTATATTTCAGGTTTTCCTTTGCTGTCATTCCGCATGTTATTGGGAGAAATAACACTTCAAAAAGTGAGTACTTTGACACCATGTTCAGTTTATGCAGAATTTTTGCCTTCGCATAGATTGTAAAATAATTGCAGACATGCGCATGTTTTGAAATTACTACCCGCGCAGTTTTCTCACTTAATAACTCACGAATCGATTCAATAACGAGCGCACGCACCCAGCGCGACCCGCGACGCTAACCGCGACGTATAAATAAAGAAGAAGATTATTAGTTTGGCGTATTCCGTATTCCATCGCCAGAGCGCAGGACGCACACACGTGCCCATTAATTTCTTCGATAATAACGGACGGAGACGCGTAAAACATGCTCGTACCTTCGATGTGGAATCGTGTTCGAATGTCCAATTATCGTTTTGATTTATCTCTTGTTTCCCTTTTCCGCGTCGAGGCGTTTTTCTCGCCGCACTATCAATTTCCGAATGATACGAGTTTAAGCATTGACGTTTAAATTATGGTGGTCTTGTTGGGCTTCCACGCGGTGTACATACGGGCGTTTACATGACGGTTTATTATATCGCCGATGGAATGTTGTAACTGGTTGTAATCAATTGTTTTTATCTTGTTTTTACTACAAACTGAAGATATTCACGTAGTCATAATATATTTTTTGTTGTGGGCTTCCTAAATAGACGTTTCTAGTACTTCCAGACTGCTTCCGTGCCCTCGGGATATAATATATCTTTTTTTATATCAGGTATTGTTTAGTTTTAATTACGAGTTGAATTTCGATTTCACTTTACACTTGGGATGATAGTGTCCGGATGTCAAGACATGCGGACATGAATTATTTCCTTCCCGCAGCTTACAGTACTTTTAGTTATGTCTGGACACAGTCAACTGGTTCCTGCATCCATTCACACATTTTAAGTACTCACCTCAACTAGTTTTTGTTTACGAGCAAAGGATGCAGGGATAACATACGAGTTGTGGTCAGTCAGGCGCTCGTAACTCACCACCACACCACCACGATGTCAATTAGTATTAATTTTCTATTTCTATGCAATTCACACTTTGTTTCTATTTCTACGCACATGGTCACATGGACACGACACGTGATGCATACTTAACGGAACTGCGTTTTTTCGATTAGTTTTTTTTTTGCTCATGAGACAAAGTAGTGAATTGAAGGTTGTGAGAGGAAGGGTTGTCTGAAGGGTTGAAACAAGTGAAAGCGATACACGGCCGGATGTAAATTGCGGCCAAGTCTATGCATCTCATCTTGATCTTGCTCAGGGATCTTGCAAAGACGAAGGGTAATCCAAAGGGTTGAAAACGACACTCGTCTCAAGAACGCCGGTTCATGTTCATGCATTACGTGCGGAATATTCAAATGAGGTCTTTAGCACATACAAAAAAGAATAACAAAACTCACCTCACAATTAAACATTGGAAGTATTTGAGGTTTCATTAATAAATTTTAGTGTTATAGTAAAGTTTATAGTATTTTATTCTGTTTCATTTCATTGTATTAGTAAAATATTGCAATTGAATTATTATACGATTGAAAGTTTCTTGTTAATTCATTCGTGAGAACAATTCGGCGTCAGGTATAAATCTCGTGCGGGAAACAAAAAGGGTGCAACACATTTAAATAGAATCATAGAAATATGCAGATCCCAAGCGCAAGGAGTGTATAATCAAATAGATGCAATAGAAAAAAAAAACTGAAAGTGTTTTTAATAAAGGCACAAAAGGCGAGCGTACAATGCGCGTGTGGCACGTCAACGTGACTCGCGGCCCTCTTCATGTTGAGATTTTTTTCGAACAGGTTTGCTTTTGTTCTATCCCGGCAAGCGGGGAATTAAAATTATAGAAATAGAAATGGAAATTTGGATGAGGACGGGATGGGAATCGAAACGAATTTATTTTTGTATTATGATTTGCATACTACACCGGTTTGATGTGCAATAAAAAAAAAGTCATAGACAATTGAAATTTGCTAAATATTTAGGCATTTAAAATAAATGTTAAAAGAGTTACAGGCAAATTGACTTTGAATAATGTATAGTTTATCATGAAACGGCAATATCCGCGGTAAATTTTAGCGAAATTAATTAAAACAAAAGCAATCAAATCGACGTGGCCGCAATTACCGGCCCGCCGGTCTGTTTATGTCGTTTCAGAGCGCAAATATGACCGGCGGGCTTATGTGCGCGCATAAATATTCAATTCGGTAGCTTCCAATGCTGCCAATGTACCCACAACACGAACCCATCCGGATTTATATTACATATTGTTTATATATTGGCATTTAAAAGTAAAATATAAAATAAATCTACATTTTATTTCGTTCTCAATTGAAACAAATTGCAAACGAATTTTTATTACCTATTTAGATAAATTGAGATGGAGAGGAAAAAAGTTTTAAAATTTCAAAAATATTTTATGTCGTAATCCTGCTAGTGAACATGATGTTTGCTCTTTGCACTGATGAAGCCGGATTTGCGCTGGAACCCGGAAAGTTTCAACTTGGTGCACAGTAAGCGCAAATCCAATCATCGTATTATTGCATAATGCGCTGTCGCGTGCAACGTGCCGCCCGAAGGGCTCAAAAATTCAAAATTCTATTAATGAACGCCGAAGCATTAATAGGCCCGCCGCTATCAATCGAGGCACGGTGATTATCGTCGGTGCAGCGCCGGAGGTCGAGATAAACGCAATGCATGTGAAATGCAATAACGCGCGACGATAATCGAATGATGCCCGAGAGTATAGGTAATAATTTAAATATTGCACACATGCTCCTAAAAGCTGAATTTTTCATATTTTTGTTTTATAGTGGACAAAATGACATCTGTCAAAATTGTTTTGCAAAAAGGCGTAATTTTAGTGTTTTCCTGACATTTTTGTTTGCATTTCATCTCCATCATCGTAATTTAAGCACGAGCCAGACATTTTATTTGCAAACGTTCAGCAAACGGAACGAGAGCGCGCCCGCATTCTGTTTTAATAAGAATCAATCGAGTTTCAATTAAAATGCAAATGCGGCGAATATTAAATATTAGACATTTTGTTTTCGTGCTGTGCGTTTTGACTTCCCCAGCATAACTGATTTATTTTTCCATTTTCTTTTGAATTTTTGAGCCAAATTTAGAGCATTCAAGTGAAAGATAATTTCTTTCTTTAAGTAATTGTTTTTGTGTACAACATACTTTTTCAATAATTAAACTGTAGGTAACTATTTATGTTTTTAACCATTTTTAACTCAATTACTTTGTAGTTTCGAACAATATTTACATAAATTTATTTGTTGAAGTAATTCCTGATAAATTGTGAATGATAATTGGAACTCGTTTGTTGGGGGGTGTAGAGTTGCCAGGTTTACGCAACGCCATGCGTTTCCTGGAGAGAGAAGTCGAAGGGATATCGAAAAATTCACCCTCGTCAGGACGATCGACGTCGGCATGATGGCCGCGCGCGGGTTTTGTTCGCGAGCGCACTTTTACGCGGCGCGCGCGTATTATGGCCGACTTTCCTGCCGGCTGCCATCCTGCGGGTCGGCGCGGCAGAGGCGTGGCGACCCGCGTTCGATAAGCCGTCCTCAACCCTCAACGAGCCGTGCGGGGCGTGACAAAGTGCCTTTTTTCACAAGGGTCGCAGTCACCCTACGCGAATAAAAATCATGGAAAAATCTGCTTTGCACCAAATAAAAGAATGTAAAATTTATTTTAAAATAAGAGTAATGATAATTCTAAATTCAAAAGTTTTAATTATTATCGTAGTAATTTTAGAGCTTTTAAAGTTAATTTATAATTGTTTAATAATAAGGAACAAATTAAAACTACGTACAATTTGAATTGCCTATAGTACATACTACAGTTTTCTGTAACTTAATAGAAAATGTAGAAAATACATATATTGATTCCAACTCTGAAACATAGATGGCGCAACAATCATACTTACTAAATTTGAATTTTCAAGGAGAAAACTGTCATTTGTGTGAACTAGTGTTTACATTTTTAGTTTATGTTGTACATAACCCGGTACTAGTTGAGATTTGTTGATGGTTATTGTTTATTTGTGATCGAATTGGTAAACTCTAATAATTTATGTTTTATTAAATGTATTAATCAATTCTAATCTTTTAAATTGTTGTAGATATCTTTTGCATTCAGAATGTATCGGTCGGATAAACAATTTATGAAAAA
The DNA here is from genome assembly GCF_025399875.1 of Dalotia coriaria. Lineage (NCBI taxonomy): Eukaryota > Metazoa > Arthropoda > Insecta > Coleoptera > Staphylinidae > Dalotia > Dalotia coriaria. The sequence goes on from NW_027045448.1 coordinate 12,569,318, forward strand.
TCCAGCAACAGCATCTTCCAGGATCTATGTGGGAAATCTTACAGACAACATTAAACCAGAAGACCTAGATCAGAAGTTTTCCCAGTATGGACGTATACTTGGTCTTGTTGTTCAGCGCGGGTTTGGTTTTGTGCAGTTTGAATCTGATGAACAAGCTCAGCTGGCCATCATGAAAGAACATGGAAACATGTTTTATGGAAAGAAAATGAATGTTAAGCAAGCAATTGACAACACCAACAAGACGAAACCTGGTGGAAACAATCTGCCTCCCAACAGAAATCAACAAAATAACTCGCTGGGAAATCAGAATCAGTTTAATCAACAACAACAGAATCAAGGAATGAATCAAAGTCCAAATATGAATATGAATCAAAATCAAGCATCCAACATGAATCAGATGAATAATTTTCAAAATCAAGGCAATCAACAACAGGCCAACAATTTCCCAAACACCTTTCAGTCAAATCAGGCCAATTTACAAAACAAAATGAATCCCAACCAAAATCAGAATCAAAATCAAAACAATAAACCTGATACCTTCCAAAAGAATGAAATGCATAGTCCTAACAAACCTCCACAGCCTCCATCAATAAAACCACTGCAAGTGTCTGATTCTTATCATCCAAATCAGAATAAAGGTATGGATAATCAGAATATGAACCAAAGTCAGAACCAACAAATGTCTACGAATGTAAATTTGGGCAACATGGGAATGAATGATGAATCTCATAAACGGAAACGATTAAGAAATCGTGGAAGTGGTGGTGGGTTAGGCGGTCCTGGTTTAAACCGCGATTTTCGAGGAGATAGAGGTGATTATATGGACGATATGGATTCAATGTATTACGATCCACCATATGGACATGGTATGGGACCTGGCCCGGATTTTCCTCATGGACCGGGTGGCCACATGAATGCTGGACCAAGAATGGGGCCAGATATAGGTCATGGTATTGGTATGGGGCGTGGAGGAATGGCAATGGGTTCTGATCGAATGGGACCTGATAGTTATCATGGTATGCCTCCAGTGGAGAAGCCTGAAAGGAATGATTGCGAGATTATCGTTGTTGCTAAGGCGCTAACGTAAGATATACTTAAAAAATTGAATTTTTGCAGTTAATTTTCATGTAATTGGTATTTTCAGAGAATATGCTGAATACATTGAACACCGACTGAAAGAATTGGGTCTGATTGTGGATCTACTATTCCCCAATGATGATGTTCCTATTGGTAGAGTTCTGGCAAATATTTCCAGCAGAGGTTGTTTGTTTGCAATATTGATCATGCCACAAAATGAAGATCATAGATCATTAACACTAAATATTTTACATGGAATTCCTGAAGGTATGGGTCTGAACCGTCGGTTTAGTTTAAAATTAAACTAGTTTAAAATTAAAATATTTATATATGATTATTTTTAGAGCATCGAAATATGCCAATTGAGGATGCTTTGCTTTTGATTACAAGAAACTTTGATGCTTACATGCGAGGAGAGAAAGCTACGGTAGAGAAAGATAAAATGTCAGTGTCTTCTAAGCATCCAGAACATGTTCAGGTACCTTAGTTGATTTCATTGCTAATATTAACAACTAATTTTCAAAATGATGTTTTAGATAATAGTAAATTTACTCGCTGAAAATCGGCAAATAGCAAGTCACTACTATGACAAACTTATAGCATATCTTCAAGAAAAGCGAGATCTTCAATATAAGTATGAAATCGCCGAAGGTTTAGAGTCTGGTATTGAACCGGAAACTAAAAATAAGCAAGCCGAATTACAAAATCGTATTATGAATATTCTTAACAAGAAAATGGATGAACCTGCACAGCCTGAGTCCGAAGCAGTTTCTGCAAAGGAAGAACCCGCTCCACTACTCACGGATCCATCAGTTCAAAAAGCGTTGGATAGTTTGATACTAGGGGATATGTTTAAGAATCTTGTGCAGTAGGTATGTATTTTATAATTATTAATGTAGAAATAGAAGATCATCTTTGTATAGTTTTTGTATAGTTTTGTCTAATAGAAGAGATGCAATATTATGCATGAATGGAAATCGAAATATGATGAATTATATTGTATTGATCGAATTTGCATATAATATCTTGATTTATTTGATTATTAAATAGGATCCATGTGGATTTTTAATTCTAAATATACCGTGAGATTGTATATAATTACATTTACATCAATGCCGAATCCGATGTCTACCGTCTGATATCGCCATTTATCATTTATAGCCATTAATTTAAGTTTTCATTAATATCATAAGTTTTTGTTTGGTAACTGAGGTTTTTGAAGATTCATGCGGGAAGTTTAGTAAAATCTGTTATAAATTGTTCATAAATTGAGACTGGGGAATTCAGTTACTAAATGTTAGGAGCGGTACTACCATTATCTAGTTGTAAACAACTAGATGTTTACGTCGGCCTTCAATTCACTTTCCTATTTAGTCGGTCGTGCGCGGTGGTGTAGTGAGCACGTGTTTTGTTCGGAAGTCTATTTTAATAGTTACTAATCGCGTTTTTTTTAGATTTTAATTTAATAGTAACATGGAGAACAATAAATGTTCGGCGAGTGTGGTCTACAGTTAATTAATTTACTGTGGTTCCCTATAATGAGTAACTTTCAAGCCGGGTGCTTGCCAGCCGTCGGATACTTTACCGTCGCTATGACTTGGATTTATTATTTATTTATTCAACTTTAATTCGTTAATATAAGCAACATTTCTTCTCAATATCATAAGTTTTACTACCTTGTAGGACAAATAAGTGAGTGACATCAATAACCCTTGCAACTAACATATTCATTTTATTCATTCATTTTAATATTTCTGTTTATCCTTAACGTGCAGTGAAACTACAAAGTACTTGTTTGTATGAGTTCCAATAAAAGACAATTTAATACTTTAATTGTAAGTTTATTAACTTTTCTATCCTCTTTACAATTTTCAGAAATAGCTTAAAAGTTAACATGTGATTTCATATTTGTATGTGCATGACGGAACAAGTGTTGTTTTTAAAAACATGATAAAAGTAGAAACATAAATAGAAGAATCAAATAACAATGATAAAAACACTCGGTGGTCGAGTGGAGACGTACACCTGCTGGCATGCTAGCAGACACGGATCGAATCTCCGGTATAGAAGGCATTTTTCTCAAATATAAAAATATCAGGTGTAATTTGGGTTTCATATATGAATTGCAACAAAATATAAGAGAAATTGGAATACAAGTGAAGGCAATAAGAGAAGTAAGAAAGTACATGGAGAAACGAGAACAGGGAAAAAGGAGAATAACAAGTAGAAGAGAAGAGGAGAGAAGAAAGGAAAAGAACAGAGTAGAGAAGAAGAGGAGGAGGTCAGATTTTTGAATTTTTTGGCACGTGTCGTTATAAGACAGTCTACGGTCGATCTCCCAGAGCGCCTCCGGCGCTCTGGTCGATCGCCCACTATTTCGATGCTTCCATTGCTCCCGGCCCATCCTACAGCTACGATGTCTCTGCGCTTCATCCCCGAAATACTCAGGCATATCAACAATTTTTATGGTGGGGGATCACCCCCAGAGAGAGGGAACTTCTTATAAGGACAATCCTTTTAAGGTCTTGTTCAAATATTTCTAAGTTCAAGAGAGGTGACACTTAAAAATATTCTTACAAGTTCTGACCTGTCGCTGAAATGAAAGAAGGAGCACACAAATCACACAGGATACCTTAACAATTTTTATAGTGGGGATCACCCCTGAGAGAGGGAACTCTCTTAGATACCTGTTCCTGAAATGATAGAAGGGGAAAACAAAACAAAAAAGTCCATATATCTTACTATTTATTTATTAACAATAGAATACAAGTTTAGACTTTACAAGTCAACAGAATACATGTCGCCATATTGAAACAAGACTTACGACCTGCAAAGCTGCGCACATATAAACAAGTACCACTTCGTATGGTTCTACCGGAATAAGGAAATTAGAAAATAATTCATTTTCTACGTTATTGAAAATGAAAACAAATATACAGGGTGTTACAAATGAAAAATTTAATATGAGAACAGAAAAACATTTTAACACTACAAATATCATTTGCTTTTCTCCCCAGGCTGCGGGAGTGACTCCTGTTTAGGGCACCGTACGAAGGTAGCGGTAGAAGTGACTCCCATTCAGGGCACCGTACGAAGGTAGCGAAGTGACTCGTGTTCGGGGCGCCGTACGAAGGTAGCAGTAGAAGTTACTCCCATTCAGGGCACCGTACGAAAGGTGCGGTAGAAGTGACTCCCATTCAAAGCACCGTACGAAGGTTCGAAGGTAGGATGTAATAATATTTTGAAACTTACCAATGACGTAGCTAATCAAAGAAAGAACTGAAACAGAAAAAAAAACACGTGTATTAGAACTCGCACTATGTGGCATAATTAAAGGGTGTTGTCAAAAGAAAATTTATAGATCAAATCGAGACACTCCAAAACAACAAATACAGCTCATTTATGCATGGATGTCAAGGAAAATTAAGATACAGAGTGTCTCAAACGGAAATTTGCAACTGGCATTCGAAAAACAACCAAAACTTCCAAATATAGCTTTTGTTTACTCAATGAAAAGGAATGCACAGAGTGTTAGAGAAAGAAAATCCAAAGTTTAAGAAAGACAAGAACCAAAACTACAAAGACAATCTATTTTCCACGTAACACCAGGATACAGAAATGGGCAGGATGTTATACAAAGAAAACAATTTATAATAAAATGTAATGTTATTTTTTTAATAGTCCCGCTTGAGATGCTAGCCGACGGTCGACCAATCGCCATAAATTTACACTAGACATGTTAATTGTTGATGAAATACAAATAGATTTAGCAAATTAATACTACAGTTAATTTATTAGTTTGACGCGTAATGGAAACAAAGATTCGCGATTAATTATCTTGTTTTGTTGGAGAAAACTTGTGACACAACCCGTGTTGGAGACGACAATTTCCTGATTAATTCTACTTACATGGTAGCACCTATATTTGCTAATTAAGAACCAACAAGTTCTATTCCAAAGTTGAGTTCAGTATAATTTTATAGGTGAAAAATAATCAGCGACGGAACAACACGCGAGGATAAATGAACTAACGATAAATCTGCGATTGATGAATATTTAACGCGATTCCTATATATGCCGTTAATTGTTCGTGAAATATAAACCGATATACCTAATTATGATCGGACGAATCAGAGCTAGTTGTGATGAACACGCGCGATTTACCCAGCGTCCGAAATAAAACTGCAACGTATACGGCGACAACACGCGGTCACTATCAGTTTGCGATATGCCTGCTGAACGCGACCCTGGAGATAGGTGATTTCATTTTGCTTGTTGGCTGCATGCATCTCAAAACAATGTTTATTCACGATTACTAATGTAGGCAGGATGTCATGAATAATAAAATAAATAAAAATGCTGAAATACTGGTATTGAGAAACATTTTCCCGATTTTGGTATCTAAGAAAAAAATTTCCCGTAGATTAAAAAATTGCAATTCATTCCTTTCTATCGCATTTATTTTACAATATCGCGGTAAATGACAGTTCATAATGTTTAATTCGGCGTAGAAAGACAATACATGACAACCCACATGTTTTCGAAAATAAGAAAACTTACTTGGCAAAACACTTGTACAGCAATATGTGTAGCGGAATATCCAGTTGAATTTATGTACATTCCATATTGGAGTTAGCACATACACCGACGGAAACAGTACACAAAACAATAAATTAACATTTTATAATAAATAATTCCATGTTCGAATTGATTCAATTGTCAATTCACCCTAAATACCATTAGGTATTGATCGAATACAGCGCAAATCACGAAATTAATTAAGAACACAGGTAAAGCCGACCATACCGTCCGACGGCTAGAATAAAACTATTTGCCAAATGTCGCCGTTGATGTCAGCAGCGTACAGAGTACCGTTTGCCTCAGGTAACATTGTGCGCAACAACACACACAAACACTGATAACACGCACTATAAAAACCGAAAACAATTTTGAATTTATGCGAATACAAGCCAAATTCAATAAAATCAATCTGTGTTATAATAAAAAACTACAATTCATAGCGCAACGAGTACAAGTGCGTATACACACAACTACCATTATAACTCGCGTTACGGAATTTTCTCTGTATAAATCTCAATACAAGGAGATACAAAATTAAATTCCGCATCAAAGAAAACTATTGCGAACTTAGTTTAAGACCGCGTTCACGTGTTAGAATAAGAAAACTATAATTCCTAGCGCAACGAGTACAAATGCGTATACACACAACTATCAAAATAACTCGCGTTACGGAATTTTCTCGCAATAAATTTCGATACAGGGAAATTAAAAATTAAATTCCGCATCTGGGAAAATTATTCCGAACCTAGTTTAAGACCGCGTTTGCGTGTTAGAATAGGAAAACTACAATTCCTAGCGCAACAAGTACTAGTGCGCACACACACAACTATCAATATAACTCGCGTTACGGAATTTTCTCGCAATAAATTTTGATACAGGGAAATAAAGAATTAAATTCAACATCTGGAAAAATTATTCCGAACCTAGTTTAAGACCGCGTTTGCGTGTTATAATAAAAAAACTGCAATTCCTAGTGCAACGAGTACAAATGCGTATACACACAACTATCAATATAACTCGCGTCACGGAATTTTCTCGCAATAAACTTCCATACAGGATAATAAAGAATTAAATTCCGCATCTTGGAAAATTATTCCGAACCTAGTTTAAGACCGCGTTTGCGTGTTATAATAAAAAAACTACAATTTCTAGCGCAACTAGTACAAATGCGTATACACACAACTATCAATATAACTCGCGTTACGGAATTTTCTCGCAATAAATTTCAATACAAGGAAATAAAGAATTAAATTCCGCATCTGGGAAAATTATTCCGAACTTAGTTTAAGACCGCATTCGCGTGTTAAAATAAAAAAAACTACAATTCCTAGCGCAACGAGTACAAATGCGTATACACACAACTATCAATATAACTCGCGTTACGGAATTTTCTCGCAATAAATTTCAATACAAGGAAATAAAGAATTAAATTCCGCATCTGGGAAAATTATTCCGAACTTAGTTTAAGACCGCATTCGCGTGTTAAAATAAAAAAAAACTACAATTTCTAGCGCAACGAGTACAAATGCATATACACACAACTATCAATATAACTCGCGTTACGGAATTTTCTCGCAATAAATTTCAATACAAGGAAATAAAGAATTAAATTCCGCATCTAGGAAAATTATTCCGAACCTAGTTTAAGACCGCGTTTACGTGTTACAATAAAGAAAACTACAATTCCTAGCGCAACGAGTACAAATGCGTATACACACAACTATCAATATAACTCGCGTTACGGAATTTTCTCGCAATAAATTTCAATACAAGGAAATAAAGAATTAAATTCCGCATATAGTAAAATTATTCCGAACCTAGTTTAAGACCGCGTTTGCGTGTTGTAATAAAAAAACTACAATTTCTAGCGCAACGAGTACAAATGCGTATACACACAACTATCAATATAACTCGCGTTACGGAATTTTCTCGCAATAAATTTCAATGCAAGGAAATAAAGAATTAAATTCCGCATCTAGGAAAATTATTCCGAACCTAGTTTAAGACCGCGTTTGCGTGTTGTAATAAAAAAACTACAATTCCTAGCGCAACGAGTACAAATGCGTATACACACAACTATCAATATAACTCGCGTTACGGAATTTTCGCGCAATAAATTTCGATACAGGGAATTAAAGAATTAAATTCCGCATCTGGGAAAATTATTCCGAACCTAGTTGAAAACCGCGTTTGCGTGTTAGAATAAGAAAACTACAATTCCTAGCGCAACAAGTACTAGTGCGCACACACACAACTATCAATATAACTCGCGTTACGGAATTTTCTCGCAATAAATTTCAATACAAGGAAATAAAGAATTAAATTCCTCATCTGGGAAAATTATTCCGAACCTAGTTGAAGACCGCGTTTGCGTGTTAGAATAAGAAAACTACAATTCCAAGCGCAACAAGTACTAGTGCGCACACACACAACTATCAACATAACTCGCGTTACGGAATTTTCTCGCAATAAATTTCGATACAGGGAATTAAAGAATTAAATTCCGCATCTGGGAAAATTATTCCGAACCTAGTTGAAAACCGCGTTTGCGTGTTAGAATAAGAAAACTACAATTCCTAGCGCAACAAGTACTAGTGCGCACACACACAACTATCAATATAACTCGCGTTACGGAATTTTCTCGCAATAAATTTCAATACAAGGAAATAAAGAATTAAATTCCTCATCTGGGAAAATTATTCCGAACCTAGTTGAAGACCGCGTTTGCGTGTTAGAATAAGAAAACTACAATTCCAAGCGCAACAAGTACTAGTGCGCACACACACAACTATCAACATAACTCGCGTTACGGAATTTTCTCGCAATAAATTTCGATACAGGGAATTAAAGAATTAAATTCCGCATCTGGGAAAATTATTCCGAACCTAGTTGAAAACCGCGTTTGCGTGTTAGAATAAGAAAACTACAATTCCTAGCGCAACAAGTACTAGTGCGCACACACACAACTATCAATATAACTCGCGTTACGGAATTTTCTCGCAATAAATTTCAATACAAGGAAATAAAGAATTAAATTCCGCATCTGGAAAAATTATTTAGAATCTAGTTGAAGACCGCGTTAATGTGTTATAATAAAAAAACTACAATTCTTAGCGCAACGAGTACAAATGCGTATACACACAACTATCAATATAACTCGCGTTACGGAATTTTCTCGCAATAAATTTCGATACAGCGAGATTCAAAATTAAATTCTGCATCTAAGAAAAATATTCCGCCCTTACAGTAAGTTGCAATTCAAACCCATACGAAAAAACCGGCCAAGTGCAAGTCGGCGCCCCCGGGTGGTCGTCCAACCGCGCCATGCCCTAACACCGGTACTGTATAGGTGCGGTGATAGAACATAATAAATAATACAATTATAATTACTAATAATTATAATTACTACTTTTAAAGAAATACTAAATCATGATCTGTTAAACCCAGAAACTAGCAAACACGTGAAGGCAAATACAAACAGAAATAAGATATAAAAGCAATAATCAGGCACGATAAACGGAACCTAACGGAAGCAAATAAGCAGCCGACAGACATGCGACCATTTTCAGAGCTTCTAGTAATTTGACTGATCGTTTTTCCTTATCGCCTTTGCTTAACTCGCTGCAAACTGTGCTAGCAACAACGCAACAAGAATGACAAGAAAGTAATAGATGCGCAAAGCCGGCGGCGCGTAGATGGCATGCGACCTTGGGCGCGAATTGCAATAGACACGTTCTTATTGCAATAAGAACGAAACTAAAATGCGACAGCGCGACAAGAATCTTACGCGTAGCATCTCGAACGGAGAATGTGATAAGAAAGTTGTTTATACACAAACGCTGATAATAGATGTGTCTTCAAAACAAATACAATTCTATTTTATGACTTTTAGTCCATGCTAGTGTCATCTCTGAATGGAATTTACGATGCGACAGTTCACAGTAAGACTCTGCACCTGCCGCATGAACCCCGCAGGTAAAAGCAATAGATGCGCAAAGCCGGCACGCGACCTTGTGTGCGAATTGTAATAGATGTGCAAAGCACGCTGCGCAACGATGGAACACAACCTTGTGCACGAATTGCAATAGACGCGGTACCTGCGATATGAATTAAACTAAAATGTGCGACAGGGCGACGATAGACGAGAATATTACGCGCAGCATCTCGAAAATCGTGGAAGTAAATTATCAAGCATTTCATCCCTTATATTTCCAATTTAACGAGCTTATTTTATCGAGAATTGTCCGTAGATTAAAACTCAACGATTCGTTCATTTCTATCACTTCTAGTTTAAGAGATATTCGCAATTGAAATAAATTATTAAAAATTGAAAAATTGCCTCGGGGGGTCTTTTCATTGTATTGAAATATGTTTGTTAGCGATATCTTCTAAACTAAAAGAGATAGAAAGGGACGAATCGCAAACGAAACAATGTATCTAATAAGATTCAACGGTAAGTATAGATACATAAATAAAAATTATTAATTGTATAAAGGGCACGCGGTTGAAGTAAAAACAAGTAGAGTCTATAACGAATTTGTATTTCACATGGCTGAAGAAATGCGAGAACATACCTGAATGCATAATAATTTTTTTGGTTTCGGAATATCCAATAAGTTGTAAGGACCTTTATTATGCACATTGTAGGAACGATGAAATACGCGTATGCACTCGTATCATAAATACTAAAAGAATATCCGACGGCCGACGGAAAATCACGCACGCTTTACCTCTGCGAATGTTCAATCTGCGCTTAAAGATCGCGGCACATCACTCACGCACAGAGCAATTAGAAATATTACGTAATAACGCAATGAAAAATTGAGAAACTTAAATGATTCTGGACAATGTGTGTGCAGATCACCCGACGACAAAAATTATACTAATACCGTACACAAGGCACCCGCGTGGTGACCGCACAAACATCGAGCGAGATAAGAAAAACTTGTTTCTAAACACTGACACATCAGTCTGCAGTACAGAACCCGAAGAAATTGTACAATGTACAAATCCTTTCAAACAGGTATTAAATCCAAATGGAAGCTGAAAATCACTGTTGTCAAAATCTAGGCCCAGTTTAATTAATTTTAATTATTTTGCCAAAAAAACAGACACATTTAATCAATCATGAAATAAATATCACGTAATATATAAATATCATAATTTGAATATACATAAATATCAAAAGTAAAAACATCTTTAGCTATAATAAAACGGCTTCTCTTTGTAAACCTCACGTTTAGATTTAAGCAATTCTTGTAGCCTAGTACTGATCTTTTTGTGAGAGGCATCTGAATATTTCTGGTAAACAACAAATTCATGATCAGCAAGTGCTCTAGCAGTGTACATCTTATTCATTTGAACATCCATCAGAAATACAATTTCACGCACGCTGTCCAGTTTCTTTAATGGCACTGTATTTTCGATGTCAATCTGTAGATAATGCGCAGCGAGATAAGTGGCGGCAGATGCCAATTCAAATGAAGAAAATTGCGAAAAGCGCATGTCGAATGTAAAAAGCAACAAGATGTAATTTACACAATGTGTGAATTTTTCCTAATTCAACAAAAAATATACAAAAAATATAAAACTATAATAAAATTTGTACAAAATACTTACATCATTTTGAAGTACTATTTGAAAATAGAAGAAATCGTTTGGAGCGCTTATTTTCAAATTAAATGCGGTAAAATTCAAAAGTTTCATCTCCATATCAAGAATTTGTTTAGTAGTGTACACGTTCGCACATAAAGTGCCAACTTTTCTTACCTAATAAAAATAGAAATTGAATTATATATTTTAATTCACTAATACAGAGCCAATTACCGACGGAACCCAGGTTTCATCCATCTTCAGTAAAATCCAACAAGCGACAATCGCAACCAATTGCAACATGTTTTTCGGTATCGCTAAGTTTTCAAGGATGTTGTCCAGTAGACGTACTAATTTAAAATATACATACTCGCTCAGTTTTATATCTTCCTAAAATAAAAATTACCAGTGAAATTATTTTGATATAAGTCAACCCAGTTTAAAACGTACCGCAATAGTCAAAATCCAATTTAAAATTTTACTTCGGTCCCTCTCAGTTAAATGACTATTATGCTTTTCTAAAAAACCACGCCTTCCAGTGTAATACATATCCATCCTTAATGATTCTTGCATATTTTCTGCTAAATATTCCCTGTTGAAAATATCAATGCAGTATGGAGAGTTTTCATCTGTTGACAGACATAATAAAAAATTTAGATTGGTTAAATTCAAATAAAATGTTTTTTGGTATATACCTCTTTGATCAGTTCGTAAACGTCGCGCTTTTAATAAGGTCTTTTTCCGGGCTGGTTCTTCGGCGAACCGTGCCAAGAGAACATCTTTGCCGACGTCCGGGTTGGGTAAAATAGGAGACACGGCTTTCCGCGGTTTTAAATTATCTCCATCAGAATGTACATATTTCACAACAAATTCATACTTGCAATATTTTTCATTAGCATCTGATTTTATAAAACAATGTTTACTAGTCAATGATAAGCCGGCAACTTCCTTATTTTCTCCTAAACGTGGCTTTGATGTTGATGCATCGGTTGATTTTGCTGACTTGCCCGATGCTGCAGAAAGTTCATTTCTCTCAAATCTATCTTCAATGGGCCTTAATTTTAGTGATTTAGTAATAACTTCCGGCTTTGATGCGTGTTTCTTATTGAGGGGAGAGTCCAGACAAGATGTCTGCGTTTCCGCACATGCGGTGCCCAAATTATCCACTGATGATTTCTTGTATCGAAGTGGTCTTTTATCAGCATTCTGAACTTCCCTTAATGGAGGGCGAGCACTGGGTATGCGGCTAGAAAATCCCGGTCCAGCAGGTTTATCCTCCGCCTCAATGTGAACACAATTTCTCCTCATTTTATATAAAGACGAGCAAATTTCGACGTACACACGACAATAAATTGTATAGAACTAACACGTGTTTTAAAACGCAACTATTATTTTGTCCAGATAAACATTTTGTCATGCGCAAAATACATTTCTAGCAGGAGATCGGCATGTTATTGTAAAGTATATCAATGGGGAGATAAAAACAACGCTAGAAATCGAATATAAACATATCTTGAGTTATATTTTTTCATTAAACTTAATGTTTTTCATAATTATAACCAATCACATCACATGCCCACGTTTTGGTTTATGAGAAATCACAAATCGCATGCAGAGAACATTTCCATCGGCACACCATAAAATGTAATATGTTAAACAACAAACTTAAATATCCTCGCAACAATAGTTAGTTAGTATCTTGTTCATCTAGTCAATGTTTTAGTATACTTGAGGTAAAAAATCTAAATCTTTCCACTACTGGTTCATCAAAATACGTTACATATTATGCTTTTGTTTGTTGCTGTTGTAGTTGGTTGAAAAAACGATTATTATCATTCGTAAGACTACTTCACAAACCTTGGAGATGTCAAATTATCGAGTAACTGGATAGGAAAGTATCGAAAACTAGTAACGTCTACGAACAATCAAGTTACTTTTCCCATTGTACGAACACTTATTTTAGGGCTTTGAAAATCCAAAAGAGAAAAGCATGCTATCCATCTCGGTTTCGCCTAGTTACACACATCAGATGTAAAGAAATACATTAACATTGAATACAACTATAATCTCAAGTGGTTTTCGCAGGCACAACAATCATTAAATATCTCAGCGCAACCGATAACAGTTATTCATAGTTTGTTAATAATACAAGATTAATTAATACATGCCATCAGCACAGTTGATTTCCGTCACAGAAATGTCGCATATTCATGGGCAGTTAGTTGAATCTTGACGCGAGCGTCGTTGATTGTGTGCACATAAAAAATTTGGTGTACTGGGTTACGATCTCGTCTTTCACAGATAGATATACTTAAGAAAATGTGTTGCTTCTAATTGCAAGACGACAATTAGGCCTCGAGTAGTTCAGGCAACAATTATTAATGATGATTGCATACGCTAGTTTGTTACGTATTCTACGATAAACAAAATACGGAATAAAGTTATTCTAATAGTTTACTAGTCTTTGCTACCATTAAAAATAAACAATGTCCACCATTTTGGAACTTTTGGTCAATTGTAATCTAATATGAAAACAAATTTATAGATTTTGAAAGATATTCTATAATTTCATAGATAATTTCTGGTCTATTCTAAAATCTTTGCCACAATCATCGTTTGAAAACACGCTTTACATAAAACACGAGATCAGAAATTATTCCAACGAATGAGAGAGTAACTATGCTATTTGTACAAAAAATATAAAAGTTTTCTTGTTGTTCACCTTTTTCCTCGAATTTCTAATATTACAATAAAATTACATACTCATATTTGTTGATTTGTTTCATGTTTTCACTTTTTTATATGAATATCTTATATTAATACCTTTTTCTTCTCGTTATTAAATAATATACTCTTAAGGTACTTATCTAGCTTATGATTGGGTTACTATAGAGACTTACATGTACGTTAAACTATGTTACAGTCATTTTATGATTGTTTTTTTAAATACCATGTATGCAACAGTATTGTGCCGCCGTTTTGAAACGTTCGCAGACAATCAAAGCGCACAACAAACGACATCGGCTTGATTTGATATGACCAATTTGGTTTCTACAAACTTTTCTAGCGTCATCTTTGCAGTTGGTGTATAAATTGGGTCCCAAGAATGCTAATCAAATAAAACCTATAAAAATAACACGTTGCTTACGTTTTCGATTGTCTGCAAAACGTTCCAGCAATCGTTTACTTTTCGTCTTGTCAACTGGGAATTTCATTCCTCACATTGTTAGTACATGTGAACCTAAAATGTTAGTCGATATAGTTAAGTCTTATTAATATTAGTAGGAAATTTTAAGAATGGTCATGACTTTAGTTATAAACAAAACTTCAGACAGTTTTTAATCAAAAACACAGTATTGATGCCAATATAAATTCGGTGAGCTGACTGAAGTTTTCCTTAAGACCAATTCGAAAGAGACTTAAAAACCGAAACCAAGCTAATATTAAACGAAGAGCATTCTAGTTTTGCGACAACTCTTAGAAATTTATAACTATGTACCCCTTTTGGTTACGCAAAGCATTTTGAGTGAGTTGTTAAGTTTTGTACTTAGCTGTATTATTATTCCTCTTACGATTAGATCATCTGGGTGGTCCTATTGTCAAGACAGACAGCAAAGGGAAACGATCGTGCGCTGATAAGCGTCAGATATCTGGAGAAGTCTCAGGACGTCGGCTAAAGAAACCAGCAATAGGAATTGATATAATCATCGTCAGTCACATCTCTCCTTCGGCTTGCAGCTGCTGTAGCTCATGTGCCAAACGCAGATTTGCTCGATGCTCGAGTGTAGCGAGTGTAGCGAGAATGCAAATAAAATGTCAAACCGCACGCGCTGCGAGAACCAATAAACAACGCAATGGTGTCGAAACGCAAGCGACGCGTTTAGGAAGCAACTGGATAGCGTTGTGTTCATTTTGTTGTTGTAGTTGTAGCTCATCTTCTTCGTCTTCTGATAGTGGTGTCTTGTTTTTAACGGGCCTGATGTCCCTAGAACAACAAGAAAGAGACTCGAGTGCGTCTCGAGTCTCCCTTGTTGCGCCGGGACATCCCCATTTGTCATAAGCTCTGATCCGAGCCTGTCCCACCAACGCCCTTGGCGTCCCCGCTGCCACCACTGCCGCTTGATGCGCCGCCATCGCCGCCGGCCCCGCGTCCGCCCGCTTCGCCACTGTTGAAATCCAGCTTGTACTGAAACACGTAGCCCCAAACAAATTAACAACACGTGTCGACACATGCAAGCAATATATAAGCGGCAATAAATTTCTCATGATTAAATTATGAGCATAAAAGCATTATATTGCGGGTTGATGTTGTTAGAAAATAGTTGCGTTAAGCGGCACGGCACGGCCCCACTTGATATATGGTTAGTTTTAGACTTTCAGCTCAACTCTCATCATTTACATAGTATCACGGCGCTTTTCTCGGCAATGTGGTGTAGTCCTTGTAGGAGGAGATGCGCTGCAATGCTTGTGGGCTCAACTGGAGCGGCAGATGTATGCCACCCAACGTGGTACAAGCAAACCGCACCCTTTGCGGCATCATCAGAGCGAACTAACAACGATGGGAGACATTTTAAACCGTTTAAACTCTATGATACAATTCCAAAACCACACTCAAAGTGACAGATTGCAGAATTGCAATTTTGAAGCAAATAAAAACAAGAGTAAAGTTTACCTTTGTCGCACATTCGAAGCACGTCGTGACTACTTTTGAAATAACATTCATAAGATTCTTAGTCTCCGTGATCACGTTGTCCACCTTCGTAAACGTTGCTGCTTTGCCCACCGTATGGTCC
Source organism: Dalotia coriaria (assembly GCF_025399875.1). NCBI lineage: Eukaryota > Metazoa > Arthropoda > Insecta > Coleoptera > Staphylinidae > Dalotia > Dalotia coriaria. The sequence continues at coordinate 12,585,361 of NW_027045448.1, forward strand.
TTAACGCTAAACTGCAACCGTTGCACGTAGGTTGGAACCTTATCAAGATGTTCCAGTAATTCCTTCTTTTTATCTCCACCTGGCACCTGGTAATTAAAATGGCGACTCGTATTATTTCGAGATTTGTTGTCTGGAGATCTGTACTAACCTGATAACTAAATTGTCTAATAACTTTATACAGTCTGTTTGCCTCCTCGGCGAAGTACTCCGCCTGAGTGAAAAGATCCTGAGTAGTTTTCAAGTCGCCCTCGCCCTTCGTAAACTGATACATCGAGAACGCCATCGAAGACATATTTTTCGCGCGTTTTACGATGTCGTTATTCTCTTCGGGCGCGGTTCCAGTGCCAGCACTATTCTCCTGCCACTTGTCCGTCTCGGCGTCCATCTCGTTCGTGGCCAGCTTCATCTCCAGCCCTGACTTTGCTATCTTTGCTTGTTCCTCGGAATCGAGACGCACCGCCTTGAGCGGTTTCGACGTCGTGCCGTGCTTCTACAAAACCATCAAAACACAAACTCAATAAAATATCCCATCGGCAACGGACGATATTGATGTTGAACGGGTTATATTGGACTTGGAAAGGTTCGAACAGGAATGTGAATGTATCCTGTGGTCATACCCCGGGCCGCGGCAGTGACATGTAGACCTGCTTCTCCGGTTTTACGTGACTCGCCTCCAAAACGTCCTTCACGATTGCCGTGACGTCCGAGACCAACCACTGATACATGTCGGTGAACACCTCCAAGTTTTCCTGTGCGATTTTACTGCCCGGATATGCGGCGAGCGTTTTCGCCGCTGTGATGACCTGCGAACGGATACAATTTAGAAACGCGTGCCGGTTGATTTAATCCCCGCAGGGGCGAGCGAAAGTTTACTTGCGGTCCATAAACGCGCAAATTGATTTCGATGAAGCGTGCAGACACTTGAAGATTCTCCGATTCGGCCACATGACGCAACAGTTTACATACCTAGAAAACATTACCAAACCCTTCATAAAAACCCACAAAAAAGACTATAATACCTACTTCTAAAATGTGATCAATGGAGTCGTGAAACGAATCAGACGTGTGATGAAAACGATCCGGTTCCTCAAGCAACGCCTGCTGTCGAATGGAGGTGACTAGTTCCTGGCTGTGCTTGGTGGCGACATTCAACTCTTGTGCCTGTTGGAGAGCGGCAGAGGCCAGATGTCTCGAGAGGTCCTTGGCGGCGTTCAACGTCGCCGACACGACCGTGTCGAGTTCCGGACAGTCCGAGGCTCCTTCAAATCCAATCTGCAATCGTGACCAACCAAACCATTTTACACTCGTTCTCCCAAAGCATCTGCTCAAACATGTCCGAACAATATCCCCGGAGGATCAATACTCCGCGGACCATGACTTGACCGTATAACATGTCTTACAAGTTTGAGTTTGCACGACACAAACCACGATGACATAGCGTTTTAATTAAGGCCCCCGATGGCGTTGTGATTAAATTAAAATTTCGACTGTAGGCGACGCGCCAAGTATTTTTAATTAAATGCAAAATAGCTCAGCGCCTCGGTGCATTTTAGCATTATGCGAAGATAATATCGTGTTATGTATGTGGCAAAACGCAAGAACAAGAAGAAAAGCCGTGGTAAGTAAATTTGATATCGATTTTGCACCGCGTCTTGCGCCCGAAAATTACCAAGTCTGATGATAACGGTTTTTCCGTGCGGATTGGTGTGGATTCCATTTTGAGATACTCACCACGTTGGCGTATAATCCTAATAAGTGGTCCAATTCGTTCCGAAGTCGGTCGCTGGTATCTAAGATAGCCTGGCGATGCTCGTGGCTGGTGTAGGCACTGTCTGTGAATCGTGACACGAACCGTCTAAACAATGAGAGCCGAAATTAATTACGACGCGGCGAGCGCAATTGATTACGATCTCGCTGCTCGCCGACAAATCCATTGTTTCGCCAGCCAAGCGCGGCGACAACTTGGAATTTGTAAGAGTAGATTTCGAGTGGCGCTTTGGAAAGCGAAATAACTTTCAGGCGAATGCGACTAATGCGCATTGTTCTGTGACAACAGGTGCTACCGCAAAAACTTGTCATTGGTACTTTATTAGATTTGGCTCTCGTACCTAGTGTAACCCGACTGAGTTCCAATAGATGTTGCAGGTTTCGCATGCACGAATTGAAAGTCCCTCGGTCGACGTCCAGCTCCTCCTTGTGGCACGGCGGCGACGCTTCCATGGCGGAATTGAGCACGCCGTCCTTGACGACAAAGTGGATGAGGTCCATGGCGCGTCGCATCTGACAGAAGACGGTATCGCGATTCTCGCGCGCCGTCGAACTATCGGGATGCCGGAGCGTAGCCTGCACACAATGAAAGTCACACATGAATTAACCAATCGAACAAGGTGCCGTCGATGCCTGGTAATTGTCGTTCACGCATTGTGATTCCGCAAATTATCGCCCTGCTGGAATTTATTACCATTCCTCACAAATTTTACAGCTCTTCGCATTTTTCCACGCGTGATTTATTAATATCGAATACGTTCGACACAACCGCCGGGTGGCTGCCATCTCTAAACGTGAATTATCGTCGTTGGAAATTACGTGTCAACGCATTCGGCACCCCTAAATTCAAATTGTGCCACATTTCCGAATCGCGCATATAACATGCATATTCATCTCGTGTCCCAATGAATGGCGTGTCGAGCATTCCATCGGACTAAAAACACGCATCTGACGAGAACAATCAGGCTTACGGCTAATGACAATTTAAAACAATAAAACCGCGTATCCCAACATTGTAAATTCACATATCCTACATTGTCAACGCGGATGTGAATCCAATAAACGATAATTTTCAAACATACCAAGTAATTTAACTCGGTTATTATCGATTCTGTATTAATAAAACAAGATTCACCATGTTAATAATTCATAACGTATAATGGTGGCCTAATTAAAGCGCGTGCGTTCCTTTAACCACGCCCACATGTACAGTCCTCGCGCAGAATTCCGTTTGAACTGTTTGCAAGTGATTAATACATCCAATTAGTTTGCAAGTTAGGGTAACGACTGTTTGTACAAATTTTAAGTGACTCTAATCCCCTTTTATAAGCCGACGATGCTGATACTCTCTTGACGACGACGCGTCGTCTCAAGAGCTTCGAGACAATTCCCTGACAAATTCGTTGCGACTTATCACGAGCAGATCGTAGATATAATCTTTCAGATGTATATTTTTTAAGGAATAAAATAATGATCACTCACTTTACTCGACGTTAATAACATCATCGTAGATCTCTCGAGGACCTGCCTAGCAGCGGCCATTTGCGCTCGCCGTCGCTCGTCCTTCAAGTCGTTCTGCCTGTCCCCGGTAAGATGAGCCAGCTCGACCATTTCGGACCCGAAATGGCTGAACGCTTTCACAAACTCCGTAAAGTTATTCACCGATTCCAATCGGTCTAAACTACGTTGCACCTGTGAACCACCAAATCAAGAGGTATGTAAATTACTAAACTTTATAGTGAAAAGCAGTCACTACTTAGAACGATGACAATAAGAGAGATAAAAAAAGGTTTTTCGTGGTTGTGCCTTTTCTGGGATTCAATTCGATTCAATCTCCGGTGCGTGTAGATGAGATGCGTCCTTCAATGCAATAAAATAGAATCCACGGAGTGAGACCCTCGCATTCCATTGTCGTTTGAAATTTACGAGGTTTTCACGCGTTATGTCACACACAAGAGAAAAAAATGGAAACGAGGCCCGGCGGCAAAGTGTGAAGTGATTTTGAACAAAACATGATTGAAACCGAACGACGGGCACGCGTCGCCTGCTTTTTGTTCTATGAAATTTGCGACGGCGTCAGACTAAAGCGCACTACTTTGTTCCAATCTAATGGATCTATTCTGTACATTCAATAGTAATTTATGTTCCAGTCGCCTCCAAGTGGCGGCCAACATGTATGTCGACGCCGGGCGCGGGTCGTTACAAACGCACGCGTACGCATTGAAGAAAACTTTTGACCTGTAAAGAACATCAAGTCGCTTTTTGTGCGGCCGCACAGCCGGAGCCCTAGCAGCAGCGGCGGTCGTTTGCGTTTATCGACTTCCCTTCGCAATGACAGGACGCGATCGTAAAACGCGCAATTTGTAACAGACGAGCGATATTAATATGAAAATTTATCGCTGCTATCTCTGCGGGATGCATAAAAACAAAGCGCGTTCTGTTTTTTTCATGCCGACTCCGGGATATCGACGATAAATGATGCGGGAAGTTAATTTAGTGGCGTGCTTTCCATCATCGCACATAACCACTCTGGGTCATAACATTGCTGTAAACATTTGTCGTGTACAAATGGGTGTAATAACGTTGCGCATGTGCAAACACACCACGCCCCCTAGAGAAGTCCTTTGCGTTGAGTTGCGGTATAAATAGACCCGCATGTGTGTTTACTTTAGTTGTTAACCAGAGTGTACAATGTTTACACGCTTTATTAAGAGGGGCATAAATTGCACGTTACCTTATCTTTGGCCAATAGTAATTGCTTGACGACGACGATGTCAGCAAGCAATAAAACACGCGTTATAGCTCCGAGAAGACATCTCGCCTCGCGTACCAGCGTGCTCCGGTCGGATCCGACCTCGACATCGGCTTCCTCGCATATCCGCTCGATCGCACTTCCTGGAACAGGGAAAAATTCCAATGAGCAAAAAAAGATGAATCAAACTTTCAAGAACGTTTCTAACTTTGTGCAAAATTCGGACGTCGCGCTCATTTGCAAAGCAAATTAACCAATTTTTTTTTGTCGGCACTTTCCAAGTTTTAAGTGAGCATTGAATTTCTCATTAACAACATCGCCAACGACAGCGACGAAGGACATTTTTTTGGGCTGACTTCTGTCGCGAGCACTTTTGCGCAAAAGTGATTAATGACGCTTTAATTAAATTCATTGTTACTTGAAGGTTTTGAAATTTCTAATTAAAGCGCAAAAGGCGAAAAAAAGCCATGGATAGTTGCATCGGCATCCGCGTTATGCAAGAATACGCCGTGAAATTCTCATATTTCTCCTACAATGTTAAAAAAGCATCCAGGTGAAAGCACAGGGAGATGCGGCAGGATTAATTAATGCTACGGCCTAAGCAGTCGGCTCCATTATGCCAAGAATAGCAGCCCATTCGGGCTTAATTAAAAATCGCGCAAGTATTAATAATAAACCAATGTATAGTTAGCATCCTCCATTATGTAAAATTATTCAAGCCAAATATGAATCTATGTAGATATTAATATGAAATCAAAATAAATAAATGGGTGCGCTGCTTGTCCAACAAGTACGCCGGCCTCTAAGTGAAAATATGTCTGCGTGAAATTGCCACAAAATATGTTCGAGACAGGCTCATTAATTAGATAAGCAGGGCTGGGAAAGCGGTCCACGCGCACGTATCCGTCATCCCAAAAACGATTTTCAAAGGACCACAGTTCACAAGCCTTGGCCGTTAGCCGAAAAAGGATGAACAACGAGTGTGTGGCTGCGAGACGCACAGAAAAATGTTTCGAGGTCCGACCTCGTCGAGCCGGCGACCGACAAAAACGTTTCGGTTCGCAGGCATTTTTGCCAAGACGACGGAAATTTGCCAGGACTGTAATCTCCGGACGAGAGAATTTTGCTCAAAAGTTACTCGTTTATGTGAAATAAAATAAAATATCTTTTGCTAAGCAGAAAACCCATCATGGATGAAAATTAGAGGTTGAAAAAGGTCGTCGCTAAAGGGATACTCACCGGCCTGTCGCGCTTCCTTACACGCCTCGTACATGCCCTGCCGCACTTCGACGTAGTCGTCAGCGATGGTTTCGCCGACGGTGACGAATCGGTCAACGGCCATATTCACCGCCTGCCCGACCCTCGCCACCGCCGACGGCCTAAGCCCACCGGCGCTGGCATGCGTCTCCACCAATGACGAAATCTGCAACAAAAAATCATTTATTTAGACGGTAAGAAACTGTCAAAGTGTCACAAGCAAGACGACTTTAATCGACTTTTAAATTGCATGTTATTAGCGCCATGTGTTCGCACCTCGTTTGCGCAAAGAGCAAAAGTTTGACACCGTCGAAAATTTGTGGCAACGACGTAATCGACCGATGAAAGGACGCTGTTTGCTAACTTTCACGCGCTCAAAGTGTCACTTGACGTGCGGATGATGGGCGGGCGCGTGTTAATTGCCCATCTGGAGCCAGTCCAAAGTGACCCTCATTATACGAATCTCTCTAGCAAATATTCTCACTACTCGGACACAAAAAAATGATCGTACGGGCATTAACCAGAGAGTTTGTTTCTTTTTGTGTGTGCATTAGCGTGCACTAATCTCCTCTTAAACTCACTAATGTGACGGTTTTTTCCCGCATGCGCTGCCTTTTATTGTGCAATGTTTTGTTTGCTCTCGCGAGCGTAAAGGTAAAAAATGGGTTTTTACAGCGCAAAAAACGCACGTGATGTGAATGCATGATCATTTGCATCATTCATGCGGACAAAGAGCAAAGTTTGCGGCAGCGTCATTTTTGTCCTGCTGCACATCACAGAGCGCGATGGTGAAGGCGCCGGGCGCAAATGTTAAACATGAAACATCGTCGCGATGCAAGCGCGCGGTTGGAACCGCAGACGAATGTCAACACGAGAGATAAATCATACATGCATGCGACACATTGTGGCGCAACAAGAAACATGCATCAAGCAACAGATCCGAAACAAGACAAAAACCACAACCACAACCAAATTTAATCAAATTCAGTAATTTGATGAACAAATATTAAAATTCCTCGAATTTTTGCTCCAAACGACCATTAAATGTAACGAATTTGAAGGTGAATACTCGCATGGATATGAATAGATATGTGGGAAATATGCGAGCGAACAAAGCGCGGTTGCGAAAGCGGAACTCGAGTGGAATCTATTCATGCACGAAACAATGCGCGAATGCGCCGGTTTACATTTCGGTAGCGCTCGGAAAATGGAAATGAAAACCAGCGCTCCCCCTGTAGTAAGCACGTACACACACACAAACACATACCTGACGCATGGAAAAACTTCGCGAACTGGCCAACGAACCAACTCATCTTTCACTAACTCATTGTTTGAGAGGGTGTGTTACCACAAGTTTCAAACAGTTGCAAAACTACCTTGTTATCCGCAAATTCCAAACAAAAATCATCCTGAACAAAAATTTTTTGTAGCTCATTTTTTATTTCATATTCCGATGAAAATTAATTTAAATCTCGGTCTGGTTGAGATGTTTTACAATTCAATTACGCTGAATTTATCTGCAGATTGGTACGAGTGAGTCGGTGGGCATTTGCTCGATAAAGATAAGCCGCGGATTCGATAAGGATTCGCTGCTTGCCGGCGTTGTGCAACGGTTAAAAGCGAGGAAATCAAGCCCTCAAGGCGCGCCTTTTCAGCGTTCAATTTTCTACGAAAATCTATTACATCGCGATTTCTGTTGGCGACATTTCAACGCAGCCAGAACCAGCCAAGTATTTACTTTTTATGTGATCATATCTCCGATTAACTTCAACATCAAAGAACGCGCCGGATTAATTGAATTAACTGCTTTAAAATTGAAATATTCCACAGAGTCTCACAGACTTAATCAAGTTGGTTGAAATTCTTTTTTGTTGGGCACACAGATTGAAGCAAGTTCACTTCCCTATTAAATATTTAGCTACTCGAGCAAACAAATGAGGCTTTGGAAGCAGTTCAACGCCGCCCGCAAAAGCGGAACGCTCCATGAAGTAAAAGACGAAGGACAATGAGTGGTGCATCCGTGCTTCGCGGCGCGCCTAGGCGTCGTTAGTAGTTTAAAGTCTTTCAATGAATTTTATAAGAGTTCCTTAAGCGCTTTAAATCCGACACGTCTCGCGCACACGCCAAAGGCGCTGCGAAGGCCAAAGTCGACGCTCACGGCCTCATTAATTTACCATCCAACTTGATTAAACATCATTAATCCTTCGATTGTATTAAAGTAGCTACTAGTAGAGCGTTAGCTTTAAAAATGCTTTCAATCGCTATTAGTAAAATGTTGTTTTTCGTTGTTTTTCCATGTAAGTGTAGAACGTGTCTTGAATCGCTTTGGCGAATTACCTCGACCTCACGAACTTCGAGCTTTGAGCTTTGCAGGCTGAGCTGAGAGCTTCTCCGGTTGGAACAAACTAAAATTTAGCCCTCCAAGCACTTATCTCCCACTGAACACCGGCCGTTTGAAGCGATGAAGACGCGCAGATTGCGAGAGCGTGAGTTTTGCCCACTAACCTTTTTCCCTTGGTGTTGAAAGTTACACATTGCGCTTGATGGATGTACAAACAGATGTAACATCTATCACACAAGTCAACGGTGAGTATGAGAATACAACACCACAAAAATGTGAATTAAAAATCGTCGAAAACACTTTGAAAATTAAACACAAATGACATGATCATAAATAAAGTAAAATGAAAAAAGTTTAGAAAAAAATCGCTTTAGAAAAAGAGCGAACAAATTTGATTTATGTAAATGAAGACTTGCTCTTCTTGGCCTCCAAACATGCATGCGGTAAGGTTCTGCCTCCGAGCTGAGGGTAACGTAATTATTTTGTAAATTGGAAAAGGCAGCGGAACATTTGTAAAACGCCGGCGATGTTAAATGGTCCCACCAACCTCTCACAACCCCAAGTGCGTCGAAACGCTGCTAAAAATTGGAAAATTGATAGTTTTTCACCCGCATCCGTTCACGACTACCCCACAGTAGTGAAAAAAAGAAAATCTTCTTTTAAAGCTTTTTTTGCCCGGCGAATACTCCAACTCGAGAAAATCCAGTGTGTAACGTCTCTTTTTCAGTCTTCACACATTTTGTGCAGAAAGAGGGTGTGGAAACGTTACTGCGTAGCGAAATAAACGCGTAAACGCGCGGCACGCCTCCATCCCCAGCCCCCGCACAGAACACTGTGGATGATTTATTGTCCCACGCCGGTGTCGGATTATAACAAGTGGCGAAGACGGTTTAATCCATCGCAAGTTCAGTCGCGCTGGAGCGCCGATGGTTAGCATGTGGGACTGGGGTATGCAAGCGTAGCGCACGGGAGCATATCGCACGCAATTGCCGCGAGTGTTATTGCACAAAGTTTAACTTTTAACTTAATTAACAACTTTGCCGCACTGCAAGCGCGCGCGCCCGGTGGCAATAATCAAGTCGACGCGACGCCCGCGAGTAACACGTTTCAAGAGGGAATCGCTTGCGCTCCGATGAACGCAAATGGGATCAACTTTAATTCTTAATTAGTAGTGGGAAAGGATTTGGTGCAAAATCCACTAGGGGTCTGTTATATTATCCCATTAAAACACTATCATTTTTAAATATTCATAAAAATACATTTTCATGCAAAATAAATCAAAACATATTTTAGTATTATAATAATTAATCAATGTGAATGTTAGTTAAAGTCCCCTATGCAAAAACTCAATACCATTCCGCCAGACTAATTGTCACTTTGTTAATTTTTAATTGTTGGAGTCAGGTCAAATCCCAGACACAATAGGACCGCAATCCACAATAGTCCCCAAACACGCTCGGGCGCACCCTCGACTGTTAAACCCTTTCAATAATGGCTCAACTTATTGCATCCGACGTGAAACAATACAAATCCATCTTCATCCCTAGTGAACCAACACACTCTCGCTCCCGAAATGTTCATCAACTGGTCCTTTCTCAAACAAACTTGCCGCAAAGTCCACACGAGTAAAAATAAAATTGAGATACAATAGTTACGGGCCTGAATCAATACACAGAAAAAACACACTATATTTACATGTAAATTATTTATTTTGCAACCGTGTAGAGTCATGTATTAGATGTGTGTTTGGGAGTAAAATCGAGTTCTAAGGTCGTCGAGACCAATTAAAGCTACTTTATGCCGACATTACAACGGCCGGAGCGCCACTAAAAGTTGGAAACTTTTTAATTAATTCCACTCGGTTTGTGTAGGGGTTGGCAGGCAAACTCGGCAATGGCAAAGGCGTGATCAGCGAGCACTATTTATGCACACTCTAAGTGGTTTTGCTTTCGGCTTTCGCTTTTCACTTGACGTCTGTGTAATACGTTATAAATTTTTTTCCATAAAAAAATATTCCATGATAAATTTACTTCGTCACTTAGAATAAAATACAAAAAAATAAGAATGTAATTTTCAAAAGTGCCAATTCCTTTACCGCCCCCGCATAAAATTGCATCAAATAAGCATGGCAGAGCGCGCAATTGTCTGGCACGATGCATCATCGCGCTCTGCGGTCGTTAATTCTCGTCGTTCGCGTTTCGCACGCTTGGGAAAGAAAATAATATGTCAGCTTAACGTGGCGCGGACGTGCCGCGCGCCGAGAGGAAGAGATATTGTGCATAACAAGCATCCACAGAAGCTACCACCCCTCACCGCCCCACGTTTAACGCTCACGTCTACCCTAGCTATTTCATCGTCGAACAGTAAACGAACAGAAGAATGTACGATAAGACTTTAGCAACGCCGCACGTTCACAAGCGTCGAGTGTCAGGAAGACACACGGCCACCAGGAAAACCAGAAAAACACCTTTCTTGGTTAGCAAAAGTAAGTGTAGGTAAAAGTCTATGTGTGGACGTACACTAGCCAGACGGGAAAAAATTACGAAGCTGAGAAAAGGACCGCAGAAGAAAGATGTACGCCGGCGCCCCAAATGGATTCCGACTGCGTTTTTTATTAACTCGCTCGAGTGGAAAAAGCAACATTTCCATTTCATTTATTTCAATATACATAAAGATGAAAATTTTAATAAAATTACAAGTTTTAATTATTTTTTATTACTTGTAACCATCTTTCAAATGTATATCTATATTGTATCTTATTACACAGATTTTTTTTTAACTCTTTGGGGAGAAGCCAAAACAGGAACGAAACGAAAGAGAATAAAGAAGAATTTATGTCCGGCTATAAACGTCAATAAATCTCGCATTCGAGCATGAATTTATGTTTTCAATTATTCTTAACCTCTCCAAGGCCGTAAAAACCACACGCAGAGCCTGATTTCTTCATCAAGAAATAATCTAGCCGCGATCTAATATTAAACGCAATTATTTTAAACTTTTACTTCAAAATAAAACTTGGTTGTTTGAAACCTCAAAAGATAATCAACCGGAGTGCTGACGCCGGGGTGAAAACCCGTCCTTCGACTTTTCTTCCAACTCGTTTCCTGCCACCGCGTACAACTTTTGCCACAAACCAAACCAAACAAAACGTTCGCAAAGTTTTATTTAAAAATTACTCAGATTATGCGTCCGGAATTGTGCGTAAAGTTACTTCCAAATTCCTTCGACTACCCGTTCCATACCACAAAAGCTTCTTCTTCTTCTTTATTGGCCAGGTTTATATCTTCGGCTTTATATTCAACACCGCAACGATTAGCGGATGGGATAATTAACCCAGAAAACGCTCGCTCTGCGTTCGAGGCGTGAGAAAATGGTAGAACAGCATCGATGAAATGAAATATGAGCGTAATAGTATTTCATTGCCGCACGAAAATAGAACTCTTTAGAGCTTTAGTAGATGCTATTAGCACATAAAGAAGTTTTCTTGCTTGCGCGCAGAGGAAAAACGTATGTAGTGGTATGAAATGTATGAAATACTTCATTGCAGAACATAGATAAAGTTTCAATGGCTTTTTTATTATCATTCTATTTTCGATGTGTGGCACCATCGGGGAAGTGGGACAAAGTTGGGGATTATTTTGCTCGCCAAGACATTCTTCAGCGTGACACTGCAAACTGATAAAATGTTGGCAAGCGAATGAAGTATCTATAATATTTTAGAGGATGAAATGAGGGTGAATGTGCCAGTCATAAACTACAAATGACAAGTGTCAATAAAATTCCTAAGAATATTTTAAAAACTTTCAGAAATATTTTCACGTGAAATAAGTCATAATGTTATTAATTATTACTTCGTTTTAAGTGATAAAATGTTTGATTTATTAGCATTTTATCGCTGCAGAGTGTAACTTTACAACTTTTTTATGTTGATGCCATGCATAAAATTCCGCCCGACCTGGTCCCGAGTTTCGCGTGTATATTAATATTCAACCCTTGCCCTTCAGCCATCAACGTCTCATTAACATCGCATTCAATTATCGCGTCCATCGTTTACAGCGCGTTCGTGTTCAATAAACGTTCGAACGAATGAAGCTGCAGTAAAAAAGAAAGAATGGAAGCAGTCACTCGTTGTCGTCCAACAGGGCTTCAAGGTCCCCTTTTGCTCAATACAGTCGACAATGGGGAATAAAAGGCGCTGCAGAAGAAGCCATCGTCGCGCTGCGGCGAGATGCGAACGGATCTCATTACGCATGCAAATTGAATTTAATTACGACGATGCCGGAAACTGCCCGCCCGGATGCCTTACTGCTTCTACGAGTGTTCGTTCATCCACGGCCCGATCAGCACCGCATTCGGCGCGCACTGCTCGTTAGAATAATGTTTGGCGCAATTTAACAAATTGCTAATTTACTCGCGGACATCAAAGTGACTGAAACGTGAACATGTTACGCGTTACATGCATTTATGTTAATTGCCGTTACAATAATTACCTACAAAATCAGCTTTATGGCATAATTTCCAGTACAACGAAAACAGACTTATAATTTATATTTTTTTGAAAAAAAAAAACTATATTCATAAAATGCATGAATTTAGATTTTACGTCGGTAATAATTCGCATGAAAGTGCTGGGAAGCAGCAGCATCGTTGAATTATTTATTCTGTAAATCGGCTTAGCAGCAAAAGGTAAAAGTGCTCTCGAAAATATGGTCGCGCTCGCGGAAAATGTGCAGCTAGTGCCCTAGTACACTCAGGGACGCGGAATACGAATCATTCATCAAAATACGCCAACAACAACAATAAAAAACCTTCTATGTGATAAAATACACACAGAAAATTTAAATTTCATCATTTTGATACCATCATCCGCTCTTTATGCGGTAATCAGAGCCGGTTCATTAGCGGCGTATTCGCTGCAATCCGCTCATAAGCAAAATCTAAATATAGACACTAATCGCGCCGGCAATCATTAACTTTGCGCTGTCATTGTGCGCCCCCGGGAGATGCACACCCCCAACTATCCTACACCTGCGCGCGTCAAGTGTGCATCGCACTTTGCTGACATCCACACCGCATTCTACGAGTATCTATCCCAACAGTGCAGCATATAGACGTATCGACACGTTGCGCCTTCGCATGCACGTTTCCCATCGTCACACTGGTTGACGCAGGGCGCAAAGGAAATTGCGAACGGCGGCATGTTTTATCGATTAACTTGTCCTAGACAGGTGGTAAATATTTTCCGACACGGCAATTTATTGCCAGCCAGCGTGTATATACCTACACCTACATACACTCACACAGGGCTTATATAAAAGGTGAATTTGCACGCTCACATTGAAGGGATGCTCACGTTGGCTGCATAAATCAAGACGGCTGTAAAGCAAATATGTTGTCGCGCGTCGCGAGCCAGAAGTCGGAGGTGGATGCGACCGATGGAATGGTGTGATATACGTGCATGTGTTATACGTCCACAGCAGCACTCAAAGTGGAGAAATTTCGAACGCAGAAAAGTCTGCAGCGAACGTTCAATCTTCGTTGGCATCGTTTCGTTTACGGAATGCCCGGCGCCGTCACCATGCCGAACACAGTCAAGTTTTGCATACGAATATCTCAAATTACAACATGCAAAATAAATGTCCACGAAAAGGTTATAATATAAAAGATTAAAATTCAATTGAACTCGAGAATTTTGTTGATTTTGAAAATTAATCGAATTTCACAAAAACGTGCTCGCTCTGCTCGCCGATTAGATTATCGCGAGCCGACGCGAATCAAATTTGATTGCTGCACTCGGGCGAAAATCGAATTTATTCAAGCGCCAAGCCCACCTTACAGAGGCCCTCAAAACGTCTACAAAACGGATGCGCCGCGGGGAAAATTCGCGCGTGTATAACAAACATAATGAACGTTTGACGTCATTCAGAGTCAGAGCTTTGATACAACATCAACACAAACAGTCAATATCAACATCGTAATAATAACAAATTTTATGCGAAAAGCACATCATAAACATGTTAATAAGCCAGCCAATCACAGCTGTAACTCAATCATAAATTAATAAAGCATATTATACCCCAACTAATTAAATACTAAACTAAATAAAGCAAATATTGTTTAAAGTTAAAATAAACTTATGAGTAGATTACGCTGTATGCAAGGCTGAGAAAACATGAGGTATTGTTCCCACCAAGAGATATACAAGTATCACTACTTTTCACCCACGTTGTGGCAGCCTACATTACTATGCACACTAGGTGCCGCTCATAAAGTCCCTATTACGAGCGTAAAACAAAGAAAGACATTCATTCACACCTACTCTCCAAGTTGCTGCCGAGCTGCGGTCTCCGCATCAACTTACACGTGCGGAACGTGAGTAGAAGCACGAAAAGGACAAACAGCATGAAATGCAACTCGTGTACCACTACCAGCTACAGTATTTCTGTGAAAACTATGCGTTAGATGCGAGTTTAAACCCACGTAGGAGTCTGTAGTCTATACTTAGCGCGTGTTTCGCCTTTCGCATTGGAACTTGCAACTTGTACATTAGCGAAAGCATCCTGACACGTCGCACAACTATAGGTATTAACAATATGCAAAGTACATTTCATGTATAGGCGTGTACGTGGATTGGTCTAAGCTGAATGGAGTGGTGAAGGTGTACATTGTACACTTATCTTTGCATTATCGTCGCGGTGGCAATGCAGTCCTATTTGTGACTACGCAACAATCAGAAAGGACAAATAATCATTGTGGAGATTACAATGTAATATTCATTGTTATTGTTGTATTAAACAACATAAAAGCTATTATTACTTACAATTTAATAAAATATTATATTAAGTATCAAGTGGTTAAACGGTAGTTTTTGTTTAACAATGTTTAGCCACGTGATTCTTACGCTATTTTTTCTACCTTCACTCAAGGACTTTAGTCACGACCTCGGTCGTTCGTGAATAAAGTATCACTTTTTGTGTTACTTTACCAAAAGAAAACTGATGCTATAAAGGTGAAAGTAAAGAAAAATACAAATATTAATGAAATAAATACATTTTCTTCTCACCAAAATAAAATTTATTTTAGTTTTCCGAAATCTAAGCTTAACTTCATGTAATTTTATTTTCCCGAGTTGTTGTCCAAGTTTTTGTGGCTTTTGTTGTCTTTTTTCCGTTCCTTGTTGTGCCCTTTAATACTTTATGACGTAAATAGCTTTCAAGTTTTTGTGCTTGGCTGCTTTTTTGTCACCGGGATAATCTTATCTGTGACGCGGGATGCTTAAATTATTGATAGTGCCTTGCGAGGGCCGCAACGGCGTGAAGTTGGAGTACGCGAATGTTAAATAAAGCTTATAGCGACACAATTTATACAATAACGGTGGAATAATGGCGCTGTAAAGTATTCAGTTTATTGGCGAACTGCAGGAACATCATGAAAATGTAATACTCGTAATAATAGTTATGCGTTTGTGAACTACACTACTAGATGATAAGATTTTTCATGTTAGAAACACAAAATAAATAAAATAATTATTATATATTACATAAACTAAACTTCTCAAAGCCAAAAGTCTAAAATTTTATGTGTTTTTTCCTGTGACCGGGGCAAGAAAAAGATTCTCTTGCATGAAAAAGCGCCCAAAAGTCTCAAAGAGCTTAAAGTATTTTATTTTCCCTTATTTTCCTTTTTACGCGCTCCCAACCCTCGTTCCGCTTGTTTTTGTTTTTCCTTGTATCCACACTCTGACTTGTTTCCTCTTCGGCTCGCATTCCATCCACATGCACAACGCAGCTGTTTACTGCAGACTGGAATGCCAGCAGGTAAGAAACAGGACTCTTAACGCTCCACCGCAATATTATTCCACCCCATGGCGCACACGCCCTTAAAGTTTGCAACGTGCGTCACGCCGAAGATCGCGCGGAAGGACAAACGAAAATGATGCCGAGAATGAAACCGGTGCTAAAATAAAATTATCTCCACTCGTCGGGCTAAAAGACGCCGGAGTATTCTTCTTCCATATTCGTTCCGCTTTTTGGCTTAAGCCCTTTTGTTCCTAATCCGCGCAGCGTCGCCGGCGACGCATAATCACCGACTGCGACGGCCGACATTATGGCCGGATTTAGATAAACTTATTGCCGAATGAGTCGGACGGACGCATCACGACCAAATAAAAAAATACTCCGCAAAAGAAAATAACCCTCAACCTTTTTTATCTCCAATTTTTTTTCCACCGTGCAGTATTCAAAAACAGAGGCCGTAAACATAAACATGCAAATGTTTTATGATTCGCGTAATAACTCACGTTTTATCTGCAAGCTTCATTGTTTTAAATTTCGTGTGAAATGCCCACGAATGCAAATAAACATTTAAACACACAGATAATACGATGACTATAGCAGCACAATGCGAAGAACTCCAAACTTCATTTGCGCCGGGCCAAAAATAGCTCACCAGACCCACGACTGTCGTAAATTCAAACGCAAACGAGGAGCGCAAATATTTTCCATCTAGATTAATTGTTAATTTCGGACACTTACGGGCACAGCCAGCCACCACCACGCGTCCTCGTCCTCATCGTGCTGTTTGTTTATTCATTCGGCGTCGCGAATGAATAATGCGTGTGCGACGCTCGCGAAATGAACGAAACGTGTCCGGACGTTTCCTTCAAACCACCCACACCAGCAAAACCACATACGCGTTATCTCCGCGAGGGAATACCCTCCTCCACCTGCTGGCGACCAACCCCTGCAGTTCTGTTGTGCCGAGGTTGCGGTATCGCAGCTGGCGTCCACGCGTCCGGAGCGTTTTGCAGCGTGTGATAATAGCACATCTCCTGGGACGCCGGGGACGGAGGTAAACCGAGCGAGTCGCGGGTAGGTCGCATCGGGACAAACGAGCGAATAATGCGAACTGGCAAAGCATCCGACGGGGACAATGCGTGCTGAGTTTCGTCGCTAGATTCACGTGGTACAATTTTTATGTAATTAGCTAACTGCTGTTACTCTCAATGACCTACAATCTCGAGCACAATTGTTTTCATTTTATTTTATTTCTTGTTTCTACTTCGGTAATTAATCAATGTACTGATTTATTTTTAAATTATATTTTATTAAATTTGAAATTAATTAAACTCTCATAATGCAAAGTGATTAATTTACCTGGATATATGGTTGGAGCGTTGAAATAACGTTTAATAGAAATTATTGATTGGCAGCCTGACAATCGCGCAAATAAAGTTGTTAATTAGTGTAGTTTTAAACTAATTACCCCAGTGTTGCGCCCGCGGCGCGCACAGAAATAAATTAATACCACATTAATAGCATTAACAACTTCGTTTCCGAACACATTTCTCATCATTTGGAATTAACAGCTTTTCAACTTTTTCTTCATTCGCGAACGTGCTCGTGCACAAATAAAGCAGCGTGCTGAACAAATCCCCGCTTTTACTTCTGACATTAATCTGCGCATGTATTCAGCAATAAATACTTTATCCAATTAAAACTCGCACGCATCACAACTCGAAATATAACATAGAGTTTTTTTAGAATTTAATGTGACATTAATTAAAACAAATTAGTTTGTGCATTAATCAAAATGAAATTTTCGTTATTTACCTGCGGCGCTCTTGTTTGGTAGATATAAATACAGAAACAATTCATAATTCAAAATTTGACAAGAAAATCATTATGAGCACGAAACCAAGAACCAGCAACGATCAAATAAAAACCAACCCCCCATAAATCAATACGCCGGAATGGGCATGTAACGCGATTTTCTGGTTCTCTGTCTATGATTGCAACTTGACATTTCGTTTTGCAATTTCGACGCGCACGAGCACAAACGCAGAAAGCAATTAACTTTCATTGCTTGGACCGTCGGTGGAAATCCTTCAAAAATATCTTGAAAATTGGATTCATATTTCGTTTTCATTTCGCTGCGCGCTTTCATCTCGTCCTTGTTCGCTTCCTTTTATGCATGATTTATTTATGATACAGGGTAAAAATTACAAAGTTTAAATGAAAGTCTCATTTAGACATGAATCAACTTTTTTTTTTCGTTAGCAGTTGCGCAAATAGAAATACGAGTGGAATTTTATGTGGGTAGCGCTAGTACTCTATTTGAGATTTTATTTTCGTTGCGTATTGTAACACTTTGAGCATCAGTCGCAGCCCTTATGTAATTTTCGCTTGGCGCTCTTTTAACTTGTTTCGCTTTGATCTCGCGGCGAGCGCTCAATTCATTTCGTCCTTTGCCAGAAACAAATTACGTCCACATTCTCACAAGTCAAAAAAACTCAGAAAAAAACGTTAAATTCAGTATGTTCAATAGTTATTAATGAAATACTCGACAACAAATTAAGATACTTCAATAATTTCTTGATAAACATATTGAACATTAAATTACGAACCAAACAGTGTAAAAACTTTAAGAAAATCATCTTTTATTCGAAAGTTACAGATAAATTTCTTCTCATTTTGTAAATATTCACAAAATCTAATGTTATCTGTGTTTGCAAAATTAAATAAACTAAATTTTGATGCTACTAGACCTCAAATTAATAATATTATTCAACAAAATATGAATCTCAATAAATTTCTACGTAGAAACTACAAAAATACCCTAAAAATTATTCAAAACATTGATGCACATCAAAAAAACTTTTCCCTCATTTGGCATGCGAGCATAGAGCCACTGATATTGCTTTGATATGCAAAAATTAAAACTTGTTGGAATGTTTGAACGGCGAAGCGCAACTGGGCGACCCGAAACGGCAAAAATCACAATTTGAAAACCCCGAGCTGATTGCCGGGATGGAAATGTATGGAAATTTATGCATGGAATTATTGCAATTCTGTTTCGCTTTTCCACTACGTCTAAAAACCCGCGCGCGATGAAAAATATTGTACTCGTCCTAAATATGCAAAATATAACCACTAGCAACGCATCTACCATGTATATAAATTACAGTTATCATTTTTTAGCGGCACTAGCGCCGGATTTAACCTCAAATAAACACATAAATAACAAAAAAAAGCAAAAACAGCACTATCGTAAAAACGAGTGCTTACTTAATCAACATAAATTTTTATTACTATCGCAGTAATTAACACAACACAATTTTGTAGAATCTTACCTTGCCGTTCATGTGACGACTGCCCGCCAACGAGGAACGCAGCGAACTCATGTTTAGTTAGTTAACAGCGACGTCGATGACTAATTACTAGGTACTCGTTTTTAGTAAATTTAAAGGTTCGTTTCTCTTCTTGCGTAGAAAAAACGTTTCTATTTATAAGTAGCACTCTTATGGGTTTCTCATTAATTGTTATATCTTAAATCTTTTAAATTTATGATTACTCTGGTATCTTGCTTGTAGTATAAAACACTAATATTTATAATTTTATTATATTCAACATTTAATAAAGAATTATATTTGTATTTACTTCCTCTTCTTAATTACAGTTAGATTATTATCGAGAAAATCACACCGAGATATTGAAACGTGGTTTGCCTTTGATATATTATTTGAAATATTATTAAAAATTCGCAATGTACTCTCTGACTAGTTATGATTGATATTCAAAAATATATAATAATAACACATCGACGTGGAATTGCAAATTGATTGAAATTCAATTGATGATGATATTATTTGACTGCTTTGGCTACGGTTTTGGTATCTCCATAAAATAATAAATATCCTTTTTGTTTATAAATGATTTATTATTGTACATTGATTATTATCATATGTGTTCTTGTTGTTTTGTTTATTCTCCGCAGCTGTTTTCATCGCTAGTTTTCGTCTTGTTGTTGTTTTAATTACCTTGTTATGATAAATTCGTTAATTTTTACGTTTCGTGACTGAATATTTATCAAAATTAATTCTCTTGTTACGGTTACCTAATTACGCATCAGTTTGTTTCGGTTATGATATGTATAAAACATGTTCTCATTGTTTTACTTTTTACAAAAACACGTTGCTGCGTGCGTTTACTCGCTGACCGCGTGACACGAAAAGTTCGAAATCTGATCCATCACACATGACACGTCCCCACGTCGTGCGGACTTTTCATATCGCAAGAATGTCAGCATGTTTCGCGTCGCGCTTATCGACGCATTGATAGACCATCGACGGCACACAGTCGACGCACAACCAGAAGCAGATACATGTGACGACGACGAGGAGCGTGCGTACCTGATTTAATGATTAATTAGGATTTATGGTTTTTATGGTTTCGCGCACTGGGACACCGAACGCGTGGTGTGCACACCCTCACTCGAATAATTAATTCCGTTCAGCTGGTTCAGTGTGTGACGCACGCCGCACGTTTGACACGCGACACACGCGGCTCGAAAAGGGCGCAATGGAGAGACAATCGTCGTCGTCGTCGTGCGGGGAGGTTGAACGGCGATCGTAATTGGAAAAAAAGTCCGGCAAGCGGCCCCGATTTTGATTGATTGGCGGCGGCTGCGTCTGCCCCTGCGTGCGGTGCGTGCTGCGTGTGCGGTGGTGGTGGAGGAGCGCCTCGCGGAGCGGCCAGCAGGGGACGCAGGTCCGGGGAAGACTGCAGTGGCGGTTATATCGGGCCGGGAATATCGATCAACGGGCGGGCGGCGCGCGGGAGCCCGCTTCGCGCCAAGAGTTTCGCGCACGCTCGCTGCGCGGCCGGATGATGCTCGACGGCGGCGGCGGCAGCGGCCCGACGAAGAGGAGAGACAGGTGCGCGCGTGGGAAAACGTGCTCGCGGCCTTCGCCAGCTGTGCGATGAGCGTGGAGGAACGTGCGTCTCGTCATCAGCGTGAGCGCGCGTAGACTGACGGCGTCGCGCGGCGACCACCTCGGTGTGCCCGTCGCCTCCACCACTGCCGCGCGACAAAGCGTCTCGTTACGGCAGAGCTTTTTTACTTGTTAATTACGTGCCATTCGAACTTACTTCACGTATATTACAACATTAAAAGCATATTTAATAGAAACAACTTTTCTGTGGCATGAAAATAAAAAATAATCGCCCGTAATATTACTGACCTAATAGCGATTGTTGGTCAAACAAGTAAATAGAAAAATTGCTTTATCGCGCGTCACGCTAGCACATATCGGACGTAACAGGTTGTTTCATGATGTATAACACGATTGAGCCGGACACAATTTTACGATTCTGACTAATCCCTTTGTTTTTATTATTTTTTTAAAACTAAAATTCAAAATTAAGCACGAAATATCAAGTTTCAAACATAATATTACAGTACGATGGTAAACTCAAAGCTAAACCCTCCATTGTGGATTAGTATCGGTTTGGCACTAACAATATACAACCACACAATGCAATATGCACAGAAATCACACACGTTGCGCTGTGCCAAATCTGTTTGCTTTGGTTGGTTGCATCTAATAAATCGATTTCCATGTGCTGAAACTCTGCACTTTGCGCCAACCACCATTTTCAAAATACATTGTATCTCTAACACTCCACCGAGTAGTGCGATCAGTTAAGCCACCTCATTTGCGAATCGAAACTCTGTTTGCTCCAATCATTATTGCATTGTCTAGCTGATATTGTACTTGAACACACCGCACATTTCGTAATTTACTCCTAAACCTAACTTTCGACCAACTTTCTTTTGTGCATAAAATTGTGTGAACGTGAGTATGTCGCACGTAAATAACAAGATTTATAAGACAACGCAGGCGGCTTTTCTGACTCGCCGTAAATTGGCGAGGTATAATTAAGTCGAAAAACTGTCAATGAGAAATGCCAACTTTGCGCAAAGTTCGAAAATTGAACCAGCGTGCGCGAGCGCTGCAAACCCGCGGCATTGTTATCAATTATATTCAAACTTTAAACTTTCCTTCATAATGGATGCCTAACGTCATTGAAACTATGATTATACTTGAAATTAATTTTCTTCTGTAAGTTATACCTACGTTTTTTTGTTGAAATATTTTATTTGACTTGAATGCACACAAGTGTTATCGGATTCTTTTTATCTGTTTTATTCCAGCGAGAATTGCGATAGTGAGAGGATGGGAAAACGTTCGAATAGTTGCGCGAAATGAAGCGTAACGAATGCGTAGAATGGAGATTCGACAAAATTTCGAATCATTTCGACGGCATATGTTTCCGATCGAAATCTACTGGTAGCTATGTGCTATATACGAAGAACGAGATAATATTGCATCCTCGCCTCGGCAAATCGCTTTTCGACAGTTGCCCGAAGCTACTTCAACTGTGAATTTTCAATTTAAAATATCTCCACGATTTCTTTATTTGCATATGATTTGCGTATCGCATTGTATTTTTTCTTTTCTTTTAGTTATAGATAAAGTATTATATAAAATTTAAGTGCAGATAGAAAGAAAACTCGGTGAATAATCTTCATAATTTTACATTGATCAGAAGTGGAAACAGTAGGAGAAAACCGGTGCAGGATACCTGCAGTAAAAGTACGGCGCTTACGGGCGGGTTACCAGAAGCACGACCATCCGTAGCTTACCCCCACTCTTTTTTGCAGGTTATTAGTAGGTATTAACAAGCAACGCGCAGTGCGCTACGCGCTCAGTGGTGATGTGTACTCCTCTTCCTCATACAAGGAAATAATATTATACTTCTCAAAGATAAACTTATTATTTACGTCACAAAAGTTCATTCATTCATTTTTCCACTCTCTGTCGCCATTCGGTCGTGTTATAAAAGCACCCCGCGTCATAGACATAAAAACACGATATAACATAAACAATTTCACTTTTTTGCTGGGCCTCATGCAGCAATCCCGAGCTCCGCCTGCATTTTTATATTTTAATATAAAAACTACACTCGTCGTTCCTTTACGACGCTGTCGTTATATTTTTTTCTCTCGTCCGTAGGCCGTGCCGAGGCACATTTCACCTGAATAGTGCTTTAAAATTAAACCCATTCGAAATGAGAAAATAGCAAACCTTTGCAAGTTGTTTGCAGTGTAAACTCTCTCATTTTGTCTCTTTGTGTATTCTGCGTGAGGAATACGCCTCGCAGTACTAACGTCCACATTGAAGCAAAAAAAAAGTAAGAAAAATCTAAGAATCCAGCCCGCCAAACTCACTCTGTCTCAGACGCGTAGATTGAGAATGAGAATAAAGAAATAGAACGAAATGCAAACTTTTTAGCCCGGCGAGAGTTTACGCCGGCATTTTATATGCTAAAATCTACGTTTGATGATTCTTCAGACACTTTGAAAAGCCCTGACAGAGAAAACTATTCAACTCTGTGATGCACAAAGAAATAGAAAAGAAAACAAACAAGGCGCAGTTGGAGAATTTAAATCGAAGAGATACGAAACCAATCAATCATTGTTTAACTTTAAATATTTATTTAAAAGTTTAAGGAGTGCGAATGACAATTTCAACTATACAACAAACCAAAATCTGTATTCAACTACAATTTACTGCAAATACTGAAGTTCATGAATAGACAATTTAAAACAAAGTTAAAAATACGTTTCCTGGTGGCATATTGCATGAAACCCAGCAATATATCCCAAGGTGTTGTTTAGCACGTAAAAAAACGAAGAAAACATGCCTTTCCGGTAAATGTTTAAGCGTACGACCACGGCAATATAGTTTTATGAAATTGCTCGTAAACCGACGTATCGCGTGCGGCGTGCAAGCGCGCGCATAATGCAAAATGACTCTGCTTTAATTAATTAACATCGTTAATTTCGGACTAACTGCAAAAATTACAGTGATTTAATGCGCTGCCAGAAGGCGGACACGGTGCGCCATGTTCCGTGTTTCACAGCCACGCCACGCCACGCGAAAACGGTAATTAAATTCGTGTATAATAACGAATGAAGCGTCGCTTCACAATTGATTTTAATATCCATAATACTGCAGTCGTTATTAGTTCATAAAACCACTGCAAGCCGTAAAACAATTTGTTTGATTTATATAGACCCACATAATATCTACTAGAGGTGTACTAATAGAAAAATTTAATTAAAACGTAAAGTTCGTATTAAATTATCTCTCGCACCGGGGTTTAAGTAAAACTGCGAAGGTACAAAGAGCAAAAAGAAACGACCGGAGCGGAAATCATAATGAATTTTCACCGTCTTTTCGGCGGCGAAAATGTTTGGTTGTTTTGATTCACGGTAGACGTCGTCTGCGCAGTCTTGGAAAATTTAATTAAATAAACAAGCGCAGAAGAACTTAGAAACATCGGTTTGGGTGCGCGTTTATGTACAAAATTGTGCGAATATCGCACGAACAAGAACAGCGATTATTTTCTAGATTTTAAAAAAATTTTACGCTGTTTACACAACAATGATATTGTATAAAATATTTTTCAATTAAATATTACCGTCGCTGCACCATGAATAACAAATAAAAGTCAATACATTTGATTAAAATCCCAAACAAATCCAGCCTTCTAAATTAACTCTCCCTGAACCATGAAATCACACAAATTATTTATTTACTCACAAAGCAAATGACGCATGCATAAATAAATGCCATATTTCAATTTTATTGCAATATTGCAATATTTCATACGCTGCATTTATAATTTTTGATTTGGGAATCGCAAATGTCATAGATTCTAAGTGAAAAATACAATTTCCGATCGAGATTGCCCGGTGAAAAGGAAGCAGAAAGGTTTAAAAGGGAACGAAACCACCCGAAATGACCTTTTCTTGCCGGGAAGCCAGAATGCGAATTCGCGGCGCTCTGCGGTGGCTTGGATATTGAGTTGTAAAATTTATTACGCCCGACTTTTATTATGTCGTGGATGCAAATTTACAGCGGACCGACATTTCAATGTTTCAACTCTTTCGGAATAAATATTTTAATATCAAAAATTATACGTTCTTTATTCGCAATCGATATAAATCGCTATTACTATCACATGACAAGGCACAAGGACAACGCACACTAAATAAATCACGAATCATAAATTTAAAAGACACTGCGTGCGTGGAGGTCGTTCGGTAATAAAATTATCCGCATAATAAATGTAGAAAGCGATAAAATTGAATTTTCGGAGAATCCTAGAAATTACCGTTATTAATATGCAAAATATACGCTCATATCATTTTGCTGGAACGGTTTTCCAGTCGTTTAGACATAGTCGAAGCTAAATTGCATCATAATAAGTTAGGAAACCGCACAATTCTGATCGGCTGGCTTTGAGGAATTCACACCTATAAAGTTCGGCCGAATCGATCCGGCCGAAAAGCGATTGATACTGAAAGTTTCAAACTGCTCTGCGTAGCGGCGCAGAAATGAGTTTTAAATTTACGAGTTCGTTGCTTTAATGAAGGCATAAATCGTTTTCCTATTTCACTCCGCGCTCGCCAAAACGCTGTCGAGAGGGGTAATCTAGACGAGCGAAAACTCCACTGGCAGGAGAGTTAGAACGATGATGAGCAATTTCGAAATGGAATTTGCAATTTTCCTAGATGCCACGTGTAATTGAAGTGCTTAACTTGAACTTATGAAAACTAGAAATTTCATTCCGTTTTATTTTGACCTAATTTTTTTTTCTCTCTGGTAAATTCGTAATTGATACTATTACATCCCGGAGTAAGTTTTAGTTTATTTACACGACGTGCGGGATTTCTACGCGGTGAAAAACTTGTTGCTTCGCACTTTGGTGCGGTTCCCTTGTTTCCGCCCGACACACATTTCTTAAAAGTTTTCTACTCGACCGCAAATCGGCCGACACGCATTGAACATCATTCCGGACGTTTTGCCAAGTCGCTGTCAAGCCGGCGCACACCCGAACAGATTTATTCGCATAAATATTTCGGTTGCACTCAGAGAGTTGACGTTGAGCTTGCTTTGATTTTCGATGAAGGTAAAACATTCGTTTGTTTCCCACCAAACAAAAAAAGACAATAAACTCCTGAAATTTTCAGGAATTTCAAAGTGCCATGGCAAGATGTTTGCATAACAATCGATTTTAATCAGAAACATTTCCAAGGCGCTAGGAAAGAGACAAAAATAAAACGCAATAAATGTAGAAAGGAAAAAAATGCTTCAACTTATGAACATTTCCTGAGCTCCTGTCGTACGCAACGAGTTTATATGTCAATATCACTGTTCCTCCTACTCGCCTTTCAATGCTTTATTGCCTCAATAAAACGATCCTAAAGATCCCTTACCTTTCGGGCTACACGCGCGCCCACTCACGATCATTCACATCGCCTCAGGTTACGCGTCAATTTTCCCCTTGTCTATCTAGTTTCTACTTTTCCTGCAAACGCGACAAACGACCGGTGCGCATCCCTGCGTCCATCGTTTGCTTTGATAACTTAGATAACTCCAACTTCGATAACTATGTGTAGCATGCGCGAAACTATTCCTTTGATGCTATTTCCAAAACTCTAAAATGCACAACCGTGCAAACACGCGACTGGAAAAGGCAAAAGGGATGAGCGAGCCGGCAAACGAAACTGTCTGAAAACTATTTCCACACTAGTTGTAAACCAACTTGTAATGTCGAGTTATTTCTATGAATATTGTGTAAATAACTAAATAATTAAATCAACAATGATTAAAATATCAATTTTCTTGTAATTGTAATTATTTCGCAACAATCACTCAGAAATCCGCGCTGTGTACACCTACACGCACTCTTTAATCAAATTAATTAGCTGTCTCTCCTTCCCCTGCAGGCTCACGTTCGATGCTTCAAATTACAATACACGCGCGCGCGCGCAGGATTCTATTCGCCATCCGTGCCAAACGGTTTTCCATCGTCCGCGTCAGGATGGCTACCGCACTCGTCGCTCGCGCGCTGAATATTTATGAAGGCGAAAACTCATTCGCCAAATGCCTGCCAGAATCGGCGAATGCTCCTAATAGCAGAACGATCCCAAGAATATTTAAATTTCTTAGAACCACCTCGGAAATATGATATTATAAAGTAATCACACTTTAACAAAACCAACAACATTACGCCGTAAATTATAGTGCAGATAGTTTACGATTTCACTTCGGCGTAGCGCAGACGACAATTTCAATTAATTAATGCCAGGAACACGGGGGCAAGCGTCGGCGTGTCGGTGACGACTTTTCCCAATTGCGACGTTTCTACAATTTGCACCATCGTTGTCGTGCCTTCCCGCTTTTCTATTTCCATTGTGACATCTCACGTGCGCGCCGGATATAATGAACTTTACACGTGTAACGCGTGTTGTCGTAACTCGTGTAAGTTAATTACGAGTGCGCTGCTCGCTTTTCCCGGCGCGCGCAAAACTCAAATTTGCCTAGAAATTTAATTAATGCTTGACTAGATTTGCATTATTTATTGCGCTCGAATAAAACGTGAATTATTTATTACCCTCATAACCTTTCATAGCTTAAGTGCACAAGAAACACTAATAAAACAAGTAACAAGTAACAAAAATTAAAATATTATACTTTATTCCTTTGAATAATATAAATAGCTTATTACTCTTTGCGTTTTTTTTTTACTTTTACCTTTACCTCAGCTACTCGGGTCGCCGCATTGGCATCGAAACAACAAACGACAAGAAGGTCCTTTATCTCGCACGCATTAGCAAACGTGAAGAGGTCCTTTGCAGTTTTGCACATATCGCCACGGTCGACTGAAGCAGCAGAGGGTAGAGCAAAGCCGACACGGGAAAACGACGCAAACACAACACGCTAACAATCTCCCAACTCGGTCAACGGTGTGTGCTGTTTGGCTTGCGCGCTACCGGCACTCACTTTGCGCGAAGCAAAGCATGTGCTTTACTTATTCCGGTGCTATCTACGCGCCCCGAGTGTGCACACTATCAACCCTCGAGCTGACAAAGTTAAAGCGACAGCACGCCAGGGATATTAAGCCGGCAATATTACTCCACGACGCCGCATCCAGCGAATTTTCATCTTTGATCGTTTGTAAAAAGTTTCCACACTCGATATGCAGTAAATATCTGAAGTTTATAACATTCTACAACTAAAAAATTCATTTTGAATTTTTATGTAACACTCGGTGAGTGAAATCGCGTCGCGTTTGAAGAAGAACGCACTGTGTCAACGCAGAGCTATAAATGTAACTAACGGAAGTGTGTTTGCCGTTTGCCGGAAGTTACACCTTATATTACATGCTCCTAAATAGACGGCGACGTGGTTGAAGCCAGGAATTTTTGTTTTTGTTTCTGAATCGCGCGCAAAGTTGACTTCTTCAACCGGGAACAAAGGAGTGACCTCAAAAACTGGAGCAACAATATTTATATTTTGTAAACAAGTTTTCTGCGTTTCAACTTTTCGCCACATTAAGTTTAATGCCTTTCTTGCTCAACTAGTGGCGTATGAGTTTAAAAGTTGGGCTTTACTTTTATTTTACCGAATGCAGTACAAGTCAAGGAAACGAAACTTTTTAGTGACATTAAATAACTTTTAAACTTAAAACTTGTACGATACATTTCTCTCTTGTATAGGATTTTTAAAGCGGCATTTTCTTTTCCTGGAAAATGAAGATTCGTAGTGGACGAGCGATCATAAAGTTCGTTTTGTTTTAAAAGTCGCCAACAGCCGTAACATGTGTTGCATCGTCGGGCAATAAATAGAGACGAGCGGAGGAATGGATTGCGAATGTGCACACCACGTGAAATCGAATCTAGTTGCAGAAGCATTAAAAAGTTATTTATGAACTCGAGCGCCATTGTTCAAGTTTGAGTGCAAACTGATTCGGATTTATCGTCCGCTTTTTACGAGCTTAATTTTCGTAGGAAAGAAATGAATTGGAATCGACATCAAAGCACCAAAAAATTTAAATTAGAATGTCTTGATGTATTAATGTTTTCATTTTAAATTTAGAAGAAAACACGTTTTATTCAGCTATAGTTTTCACGCTTTTCACGCCACACGTATCACATTCTATCGTATCATCACGACTGATGCTTACAACGTAATGTCATAGTCATCATTCCAGGACTCAGACGTCTAACGTTATGATGTTTATGTTACGGTTGGATAAAAGGATACCACGAAGTCGCGTCGCGTCGCGCTGGATACAATTTATTCAATGTGTGCCAACGTAAGTCGAAGCCACCGAGTGTATATTACATCAAACACATTCCGGTGATATGTAAAGAACGCACACCCTTGCCGTATACAATGTGCACACCATTCGATACGTAATGCTTTCATCTATTATGTGCAGAGCAAATAATCCCAGAGTGTTTTATTCAATCAGGGCGCATAATTGATTTTTATTCGCCGAGATTTACGAGTGTTCACATAAATTCTTACCAAGAACAAAAAAATTAGATCAAAGAAACTAGTTTCTTCGATAGAATTTTTATTCACGACTGCACTTTTTTCACCGAAATAAAAAGATTAAAGAAATTGCAATAAAGTATAGAAAATATAATCAGTCGTTGAAGTGCGCAGAGAAAATAAGAGATAATAGACGAAAACAAAAGTATGACATGAATAGCAACTAGAAACGAAACATCAAACGCATTGTTTTTCGTTTCGTAACAAGCGCGTTAGTTGTTCAGGTGAAAGAAAAGAAAAAAGCCGCCTCACAGACACTGCTGATTGTCTCTGTGTGTAAAAATCGCGCGTCGTAAATTCAAAGGGTAAAAGAAAAAACGCAACCCAGTATTCAATAAGACCATTAGGCTTATTTGAAGAATGCTGATCGTTGCAAAAATTGCCATAGTGAAGGTTGACTCACAAGGTCACCATGAACAATGAATACATGAAAATGCAATTGGATTAAACCTACAAAAACTAGTATTTTTGTAGTGCCTAAGCAATAAAATACGATTTCAAACATACATTCGCAATGTAAATTGTTTGCACGATTATCTCATAGTTCACAAAATCTGTAATTCACTATCATCGTTTTACGCTCGCGCACAGAACTCGCCACACATTTCAGCGCACGCCAGCAACTAAATAATTGATTGGTTGACGGGTCAAATGGAAGCGGTATCAGAGGGATGCACACACGGTAACCCATTGTACACACAAATACAAAACACACAAATGAGTACAGTACAGATTTAGTGGATTTAATGTTAAGTCCAAAACACGAACAACTAGCTGACAAACACAGCCACTGTGCACCCACAGGATTTATGTTACAATTTATTTAATATGTACAAAAGTTTATTCTCAAACCAACACACACACTGCAGTCGATGCCCTTTTTTCACTCCTCAGAATGGTCGTTTTGCTCCTGTTAGAAAACACGCTGTGGTTATTAATTATCTTCACCACTTCTCGTCATAGTTACAGCGCCTAGCGCACTAAAATCACAAGAACTACGTCGAAGACGGCGAGCAAGATAAAGCTAATTAATTGTATATAAGAAGAAGATGTGCGTAGAGAGTGGTTGCGTTTGCATGTTGCAGTTCGTTAGTCACGGCGAAGGAGTTCCGAATGAATAAGTACCTCTACGTGTTTAAAAACTGCGTGTCTGTTTGTGTGTGTTTTATGTACCTATGTGTGTTACAAAGTCTAAATATAACACAATATAACGCATTCCTCCAGTAATAACGTCGACGCCAATTATCGTCGTGTTTGTAGTTTAATTTCGTACGGTTTTGACTTGTTTTGTGTTAGTTGGTCGTTTTTGTTTTGATTGTGCGTGCACTAGAGATAAACAGGTGCTAAAAATACCAGAAAATAGAAGAAAAGAACCGCCACCAACTTACAAATTAGGTAAACATACCACTAGAGTAATAAGAATCAAAGTATTAAATCTAATTATCTCTACAAACAATAAATCAATAAATTATTAAGAGTTTTAAATAAAAATTCATTGATTTATCGTTTGTAAAGTCTATTATACACTGCCGTAGAAATATTACACCCTGTTTTATTATGCATGACACACCACACCCGAAAAATCGACTAAATTGTCAAGCACAATAAAACCCCGCTGAAACCAACACAATAAGTGCACTAATAAAGTGTGCAAGACGTAAACTACGCGTGCATCCCAAACCTCGACTTATGTATGCAATGTGCGCTAAAAGGTTTCGAAAACCTTTTCGCGTTCCACGGCGCCAAACGAAGCGTGCTGTGGCGGCGCGCAAAGAAAATACGTGAAAAACGTGATAAGCAAAAATAGCATGCAGATTATTAAATACTACGCGCACGTTTCAAGTGTTTATATACACACACAAAATGTGCGAGATCTATGCAGATGAAAGCGAAAACTTTTAATTACACTAAATACAACTAGTAGAAACTTCAAGTATGAATTAAATTACTAGAAGATGAAAATTCACTGACCTGTTTGACGAGTGGTAGAAGTGTCGCCTCGATACTCTTTGTCTTAATCTCAAGACATTCGAATTGCTGCGGTGGCTGCTGTTGTTGTTGCGCTTGAGGCTGGGTAAGATGTTGCGGTTGCTGGGGCTGCTGCGGCGCCTTCGCTGCCATTTTCCACACTGCTATCTACTCCTTCGCCGCATATAGCCGTCCCATTTCGCCGCCTTCGCGTGGCCCGTCAATAACGATAACCTATTTTCACTACTCGCGAAAGTCGTGTCGTCGGGACGCGCGTGTCTTCGTGTACCGGAACAGCTGATCACGAGGAAAATTCGTCGTGGAAAACGGTGCCAGTAGTGACCGCGCGCGGCACGCGAGGAAAATATTTTTAACCGCGCGCTCAAGAAAATCGTACTTACAGCGACATCTCGCGGAGTTCTTTTATAACAAGTTCAAGTCCATAAAGCGCACAATAAATTTATAACACATAGAGTTATTATTAAGTTTTTTAAAGTTTTAAACAACAATTATAGTTCTTGAGGAAGGCATTTTCTTACCTAATAAGCAAATACCAGCCTGAGGCATATACAACCTTCTCATAACTTCTTTTATTTCGTTGACGCTGATCGGTGCTTGGCCACTGTAAACTCTACTGTAGTCAGGATTCGGTCCGTTAAATTGTTCACCTTTAAACATATCAGCAGAATAATGTGTTCCTTGAAGATTTTCTAATGGATCTGCTTTTCTGTTGTGATCCAACCTCACTAATAATGCATAGTCAATTATAAGTGCAACTGTTTCATATGCATAATAAGAAAGAACATTGAGAGCATCATTGGTGAAATTAACAGTGTTGCCTGGATCAATCCACTGCTTCAATCTCTCAAAATTCCTGATCTGTGACATGGATTTCTGCATAAATGAAGAGCATCTTGCCTTGTAGAACTTCATATATGCTTCTTCACCTAATGCAAGTGACATTCTGTCTGCCCTGACCATTCTTTCATATTTCACTTCATCATACTCAGAAAGATCAGTCAATTCACCGGTTTCATCAATATATTCTATAAATTCAATGAGTTTATTGTGTTTCGGTGGTGCTTGTACTGGCACTGGCTGCGCAAAGTTGCTATGCACATGTTTCTGCATTTGACTATACAGATACTTAAGAAACCGTCGCATTTTATACTTGTCTTTACGCATTAGAAATACGAGTTCCTCACCAGATAGTGTTTTCTTATCTTCTGGCGGTGCTTCAGGGTCACTGCAGATGGTTTGCACTTTAATTGCCTCCTCAACAATGAGACGCATTTGATTTAATGTTATGTTTTCCACCAAACTAACTGTATCAGGGTTGGGGATGTGAGAATCGCCGAAACCGAACATCATATTAGAGATTTGATTATAATAACTCACTGGAGCACTCATTTTGCAAGTTGAAACTTGTTTGTAGATCCTGTTGTCGTGATGTGAAGACACTGATAAAGAGGCAAAAGTTATCGTAACCTCGCAATCTGAAACAAACAATGTTGTGAGTTACAGCGCCTTTAGCGGATTTTTGCATAACTATATTCGAAATATCTTGGAGAAATTCGTTTGTTTATTGATTTTTAACTAATTAATACGTTGTAGATGATATCTTGAACGTAAATTAAGTGTATTGTGTTTGATTTGATTCAAATCAAGGTTGGAGGAGACGTTACCTTGCAAATATTAAGAGTATTTTCAAATGTAGTCCAACGACTTGCACCTTGAACTAAAAATTTCGCGTCAATCACACGGGGTGATTAAACGATTACGCCGAGCACACACACAATACACCAAATCAAAGAGTATCGTATGCAATTTCCGTTTCAACGTCACTTATATCCGTTTAAATAAAATTTTTAAACAAAACGGCTATTTTAATAAAACTAAAAAACACAATTTTCCTTTGTTTTCAAGAGATTTTAATGTTGTGACAAGTACGCGCCTAGTACATATAAAAAGTAGGTAACTAGGGTAATCAAGTCACGAGCTTTGAAAGCTCCCGAAAGTCGCGATAAGTGATAATAAAGCAAGCGATGCGTGCGTGCGCTTAAAGAAATTGTCAGCGCGCTCGCTATGCGTCTCGCTTCGCCTTTCTGAAACTTTTCCGTGTGCGTCGCGTGCAAACGAAACGTACTTGTGTACTCGATGTACTCGACGACGACGTGCGTGTGAACACCGAGTATAAATTCAGTTCGCGCGAAGAATCGAACTTCAGAGGGTGACCGAACACCGAGCGCAACTAACGCGCACCACTATCGAGTAGTTTTTACACCAAATCAAAAACAATCAAACACCGTGAACAGAAACAAATTTTTATTGAGTCGTCAATATCTGAGAATGAAATATTGGCAGTTGTTTGCACTTTGCGTCGTCGTTTTGTGCATTTGGAGCATAGAAGACGTCGAGAGTCATCCAATCAGTTCAGAAAGCGTAAGTATTTTATTTTTATAATTTTTATATTTTATATTTATGCCAGGCATAATTATTTCCCATAAAATTGATTTATTTTAATGTATATATATAAATATTATGCTGCAGTTTCACTGCATAGGTACTGAAAAGTTGACTTTTATTCCAAGTTTATGTTTTGTTCCATTTAATAAACGCATAACTTTTTATTGCTGATTGAGATTGTGTAACACATTGCAGTCTCGTAAAGTTTATCATACAACAGTTAAAACTAGTTTAATCTGCAGTATTTCTTTAATAAGAAATATTGATTAATGTATTTATTACATTGATTAGGATCGAATCTAATATTTCACACGGAAATACTGCGTTAAACATCATTGAATGGAAAGCATAATACCATGGAAGCGGCAGTTGTTGAACAACAACAAACTAAATTATGCAAACTGACGGAATTAGATTTATCAGTTCGAAATAGATCGTTAACGCCGCGGCGCAGAGCGGCACCGGTTGGCGGCGGCGGCGACGTTTCCATGACGTGTGATAAGAGCACGCGGCGGTGGCGTGCACGCCGCAGGAGTAAAAATCCATAAAACAACACACAATGCGACACGAAATTACGAAATAATTTATAAAACCGCCGCGGTGGGCGGCAACCGCAATGTGTCGTCCTCCATCACACAATAAACAGGAATAAAATTAGTAAAACAATCACCGGAATGAATATGCAGGTCATTTTAATTCCATTCAATTACAAATTGTCATAATTCGAGCTATTTTTTGTTTATTTAAGGCGATTATCAAAATATCTTTCGACCATGACTTGTATTCACCAAAATTTACGTTATCCTTGATTGCACACTCACCAAAATTGCCGAAAACCAATTTAGACTGACTCAGTCTGGTTGTGTGCAGTTTTTTCAGCTACCAAAAATAAGTCTCATCATGTAAATTGATGACTATAATATCCGCATTGCGATTTTATGCGCTTATCGTGAATCGGCCTGTTTGGTTAATAACTCCGCAGCGAATTTCGTATGTTTACGCCTGCAAGGAACAAAGTCAACCACAACAACCAACTTCACTCGTTGGTCTTCGAGCGTTCCGGCTAAAACAGGCTGAAACAAGCTGAAAGTTTAATGTTCGTGTCATGCGGGTGTACATCGACGATCAGCCTGACACGCCATGAGGACCTACAACATGCGGAACACAAACAAATTAATTAACTGAATCTAAGACGTTGTTTACTATTAGATTACGCCAGCATGAAATAGAAGTAATGCGGAATAATGTTTTTGAATAACTTTACTTCAACTTGCATGGTTGACAAGTTGTAGAAGCGAATAAAGCTAATTTGCAGCACGATTGTGAATGATGTGCGAGTTCCAATTATCTTGTTTTGCTCTTTGCTCCGTGTGTTGTTACTCCGTGCGGCTGTTGCATCTTGCGTGAGTGCGTATGAAACGAATGTTATTAGCGCTGGGTGCAACAAACCAACCAGCTGAATGCGACGCGCAGAAGGCGTCGATTGCACTCGATTATATCAAATTTAATTATTTTTATAGCGCTTGTGGAACGCAGCCAATCGGGATGCAAGTCGTGTGTGGAGAGTTCCGCCGATTGTCGTAATAAATTTGTCGTTAACCCAAATCCGAACAAGACAAACGCTATTTCAACTATTTTACTCGATTAGATTAGTGATATTTATCTAGTCATCTAAATATAAATAAAAACTAATTTTATTCTTTTTTGTTTTCAGCCTTATAATGCAATGATCCAAGTGCCTTCATGGCACTGTCTGCGATACTTCAGAACGCTGGTGCGCAAATGTCGCATTTTCAAGCCTGGCATTCGTCGCTCCTAGATGCAGACGTGATAAAATCAACTAAATACATCCATACATCTGTGAGAACCAAAATCAAAACCTACTGAAATTAGTAAATGATGACAAAATGATCAAAATTGAACAAAATTGATAAGACTGGAAGTAATTCTAACAATTTCTTTATAAAATCATAACTATTTATGTCATATGCTATCATTTAACTTTAGTGAATCAAAACTAAGTTAATCTTGTATTTATTATTTGCGAAATAAATGTATATTGCTAATTTTATTTGTGTAACAATGCTTTTAAAGCTTCCTCAACTTTGGCCATGTTCACACGATGCTGTGTTTTGGTGGAAATAATTCCCATAATTGCTTTGAATACTTTCGTCTTCCCCTTTTTATACTGTTCCATCATTTTTGGATTTTCATTTAAGACTTGCTCACAAAGCGTTTTAATTTTTGTGTCGTCGTTTAGTTGTTCCCAGCCTTTTTCTTCGATTATTTTTTTCACAGGCACATTATTGCCTAACAGTTGTTCATGCAGTAGTAACTTTCCTGTGGTTCGATTTATCGTTCCATCGTCGATCAGTGTTGCTAAGTCACCAATTACATTACCATTTATTTTCCTATATAAAAAAAGTAGTTATTTATTGGTTTACGTGAATGTAAAGTATGAAAAAAGCAACTTTATCCCCTAACTACCAGTTACAACCAGTTGTATTGTTTTGTTTACTGTTACCACAGCAACAAATCTCAATTATTTTTATAAATGATAAATATATTGAACTGTTGTCAGGGATTAAAGATTGTGATTGAAAAGTTAAATTTAAATACTTACAAGTCATCAAGTTCAATTTTTTCCTTGTTAACGAGCGTCAACAAGTCATTAATTAACAGATTTGTGATTAATTTGTAGTTCTTGCTTGTTTTCACAGAGTTTTCAAATAGTTGTAATAAATTTGATTCATTCTAGAACAAAATAATTGTTTTTAATTGTATAAGTTGTTATTTCTAAATAATCTTACAACTAATATGATGGCATGTTCAAGTGACAAACTAAAATCTTCTCTGAGTCTGCACCGTGTTTGTTCTGGCAATTCAGGTAATGATTCCTTTAATTTATTTACATCGACGCTTCCTCTGCCGTGCGGCCCAATTGATAAATGTAAAGGTGGCAAATTTGGTTCTGGCATATATCTGTAATCCTAAGTCATCTCATAGATTTAAAAATAATTAAATTATGTTTATAATTAAATACTTGTTCAACTTCTTTGTCTCTCATGGCAACTGTTGTCCGACTAAGAGCGTCCCATGCGCGTGTTTCATTCGTAATACGCCCGCCAGATTCCAAAACTTTAATTTGGCGTGCGATTTCGTGCTTAATTGCACCTGCAACGCCTCGAACTGACGCAATATTTTTAATTTCAGTGCGTGTACCGAATGGTTCACCAGGTTTGTTTACAGACACATTTGCATCAACTCTAAGTGCACCCTCTATAAATATTAAATTAATTTGATAATGTTTATTAATATTTAAGTGGTATTACCTTCCATTTTGCAAGAACATGTTGATATTCTTTGTAATATATTAATTAATTCTTTAATTAAAGATGCAGCTTCCTCACCATCATGTAAATCAGGCTCAAACACAATTTCCATCAATGGTGCACCAGCTCTGTTTAAATCTACTAGACTTCTGTCGGTTTCATGCAAACTTTTACCACTGTCCTGCTCCAATTGTACTTGTTTTATGTTGGTTTTGATTCTATATGATTGTTTATGTACCCCAGGTGTAAAAACCTCAAATTCTAGAAATCCTGCATTTGCTAGTGGGGATCTTTGTTGAGTTATTTGATAACCTGCCTATAAACAACCTTATGAGGACATTGTTAAAACATAAATAAAATATGATGACTTACAGGCATATCTGCATAGAAATAATGCTTGCGATCAAACATTGAAACTGCATTGATGTTGCAGTTAAGTGCAAGTGCTGTAAGTACACCAGCTTCAACACATCTTTTGTTTAACACTGGTAAAGTACCAGGTATTGAACCATCAAATAAAGAAACATTAGTATTTACAGGACTAGAAAAGGAGTTTTCTGATCCTGAGAACAGTTTGCTCTGGGATGTGATTTGAGCATGAACTTCAAGACCAACCACACTTTGCCATTTTCCTCTATAAATATAAATTGATATGTTAAATATGATCATATATTATAGATAGTATAACTCACGTTTCAACTTTTGTGGAGTAATTTAGTTTGAGAAAGTGTTTTGTTCGATTTAAACAACTTATTTTAAACATTTTTATTATCGGAAACAAAGTTTTATAACCTAGAGCTAAATCAAAACATTGATTCGTGAGTCTTCGTTGAATGTCGCCAGCAATCGTGAAATAGAAATTTTAGTTAGGGTAGAATTTGAATTGTTAGTGAATGTATCAACCAGTTGGTGGCGCTAGTGTTACTGAATCTTCATTTATATCCAAGAACAAAATAATAAGCGCTCGAAATCACAGCAAGCAATACTTCAACATAAACAAACATAATTTGATGATTCAATTAGGGTGCACGACAGTTCACTGCAGACAATTCACCACAACAAACAACTCATGTTTCTAGCTAACCGTTCCGCGGAAATAAATAAATATGAAAGAATATTTCACTGATTTATATGTATTTAATCTCGAAACATGTAAATGAATCACAATTTTTGTACGATTTTTAACATGTCTCACTTCTAGGACATCGTCAAAAATGTTTGTTGGAAAATATCAATAAACCTATCAATAATTCTATAAATCAAGCCACGATGGCGTTAGAATGCACATACTAGCATTAAATTCTAAACGCACTTATCTGCCAGTTGTTTGTAGGTAGTAGTGAGTGTACATTGCCTTAAAAGAAAACGTGCGTGCCCGTGTGAGAGCGCGCGAATTGGTGCGGCCGGTTTTGTTTTTATGTTATCTTTATTTGTTTACGTCCATGAAACGGTCTGCTATCGGAACTCATGCTGCACGAAACATGTATTGTCTTGCAGTGTCTTGCATTCGTGCAGTTGCGAATGACTTATCGCCGTCGGTGAAACATACCTGAGACGAGTAGAAGTTTCGAGTATTTGATGTGGTCAGTTATTCTTTGTATTGTTTCGCGAGTTGCCATGTTCCAATAGCGATTAGTTCTGTAAATTGAGTTATATTCGAACACGAATCAACGAAATGTAATAATAACAAATGTGTTGTGTTACTGATGATTTATCGTGTGTTCATTGTGAGAAAACGTGAAATTGTTCTCCGTCGGCTGCTGGATTCAAGGATTACAAAGGCTATGCGCGGAGATGTTACCTTGTAAGTAATACATATCATTGACTACTTGATATGTAGTATCGTAGTTTCGTGCAAAATGTTGTACATAGTATTATTTTGTTATAGTATTTGCCGTAGCTGCGTGTAAAAAACGAATAAAGTGTGAAGTAAGCTTTGACCAATATGTTTGTGTATATGTGAGCCTTAGAAGTTATTGATACAAAATATACTACATAAAATTTTACTTCAATTTATTAAGGTAATGAAATCACTTATATAATTATTTATTTCTATTTTACAATTTCTAGTGTCACAATTATAACACTGTAACACTGAAATAAAAATAAATCTTTATTGACTTATAAACGTGTTTTATAAAATGTAAAGTACGCTTTACAAACCACGGGTGTGTTAACTAAGCCTTGACTGGTTGTCACATTTATACACTATCCATATATACAACTATCTATATATATAAAATTTGCGTGTCACAGTGTTTGTTTCCATACTCCTCCGAAACGGCTTTACCGATTTTTATCAAATTTTATATGCGTATTCAGTAGGTCTGAGAATCGGCTAACATCTATTTTTCATACCCCTAAGTGATAAGGGTTGTTCACCCTTAACTTTTTTTAAAATTTTTGGACAAATTCTTTTGTTTTTATTTCTTTTATAATGTGGAATTAAAAAATACATACAACCCTAAATTTTTAGCTTCTTATCACCAACCCCTATTTCTTTATAGCCATTTTCGTAATTTAATCATTTTTCATCCCGCTCAAAGAAAATTTTTATATGCGTATTCAGTTGGTCTGAGAATCGGTAACTTCATATCTCTAAGTGATAAGGGTTGTTCACCCTTAATTTTTTTTAAATTTTGGTCGAATTTTTTTGTTTTTATTTTTTTAATGTGGCATTAAAATATACATACAACCCTAAATTTTTGGTTTCTTATCACCAACCCCTATTTTTGATAATAAGTAAGTTACTTTTTGTCTACACTAAAATTTATCTAGAAACTTGAAATAATTTATATGGC
This sequence comes from Dalotia coriaria, assembly GCF_025399875.1. Classification (NCBI taxonomy): domain Eukaryota; kingdom Metazoa; phylum Arthropoda; class Insecta; order Coleoptera; family Staphylinidae; genus Dalotia; species Dalotia coriaria. The sequence continues at coordinate 12,625,301 of NW_027045448.1, forward strand.
AAAACAACGTTTGCCCGGTTAACTAGTAATACATAAAATCTAAATATATAAAATTTTACTTTTGTTTTTATTAAGTTAATGTAATAACTTATATGTTTTTAATTTATATTTAACGTTGTACTACAAATGTATCACTATGGCACTGAAGTAGAAATAAGTAGTATTTTAGTATTCTATACACATTTAAAGTGTGAAGTAACCTCTACCAATATGTTTGTGTATATGTGAGCCTTAGACGTTGTACATACAAAATATAATACTACCTGAAAAACACCCCCAAACTGCAACAATATTTCGCACATTTTTAGTGTTTTGCGATTAAAATTGTCGTATCATAAAGATAGAATTATTCTTTAAAATACTACGAGTACTTCCATCAATCCCCTTAATCTACTAGAATTCATATTTAAAATATTGGAATTGATTGTATCTTCACTACGTGTTTATAAAAATGTGCAAGTCTACACAGTCTTATCACGTTATATTGCATCGCGTGCATTGGCCTTGTGCCGTCGCTGTGATGCTTGCGTTTGATAACTGTTCAGTCGAGTTTGATGATTCGGATATCTCGCGCTGCGCCAAGTGTCTTGTGATATTAACTGTGAATTGTTTTATAAACGACTAACCATTTCTTGCGTTTCGTTGTAATAAATACAGATTGTGTTGTGGTACTAATTCATTGCGCACATATTCTTTTACAAATCGCAAACAGCGATCGAATTTTAGTACAACGATAATTTGTTATTTGAATTAACTTGGAAAGGTATCGAGCAATTACCAGTAATGCCCAGATATAAATCACATCGTGTGAAGTAATTTAAGTCATTATCTCATTTTTGTTTCAGCACGTGAACTACCTAAGCCGGGCTTCATATAGTGGTAGGTAAGTAAATAATAAAATGCCTATTTTTTAAATGAAAGTTTACGCATGTACCCACTGCATTGAATTATTCCAATTATCAACTTATCTTACATGTTGCCGGGATATACCTATTTGTTTAGCATGTGAACATTTTGATTCCAAATTCTAGAATCCCAACAACAACATAAACATCGCGCGGTACATCACACCGACGTGTGTTTCACTTATACATTCAAACTTGTTTATGTTTATTTTACATTTTGACCAGGTTTCTATTTAAAATTAGGACAATCATTCAGACATTTCACACAATTAAATTTTTAAGTTAGTTTCTACTTAGTACCCGTGACAATCGTTTATGTAATTATTATAAACGTACATGCTAAAAGTATACTTGCATAAGCCTTCATGAAATTCGGCTGTGATTCCGAAATTGAAGTTATTTTGTGGTTGTCCTTCTTGGGTATTTTAATTTCTTTTCTTTTTATAACACCCTGTGTTATAGTTTTTCTTGACACTGCAATGTGTTTGTTATTTTGCGGTTTTTCTTCTAGCACTAATCATTTTCTGTTATATTGTTGTTATTTTCTTTTTACAACACCCGGTATATTAGTTTCTCTATATATCAAGGGGAAAATTTTGTGCTTCGTACGTGTATAATGCGTTTTAATAAAGACATGTTAAAAGCGACTCGAAATATTTGTATTGCGAACCCTAATACAGACGGGTTCTGTCGAATGTTCTGCACTACCACACTGGTATTATCGGTGTTTACAAACCAACAAGTTTTTCTTATCTCTTGCAATTTTTGTGCGATCGCCACGCGGTTGGCTTGCGTACGCTGATAGTCTTATTTTTGTCGTTTGGTGATCTGCACGCACATTGCCTTTATAATCAATCTTTAATTCGTTAATTTTTCTTCGCGTTATTACGTAATATTTCTAATTGCTCTGTTTGACTGTGCGCGAGTGATGTACGGTGTTCGTTAAACATGAATTGAACGAGTTCATACGCAGTGGTAAAGCGTGAGTGATGTTCCGTCGGCCGTCGGATTCTCTTTTAGTATTATACATACGCGTTTATCATCGTTCCTACAGTGTGCATAATTAAGGTCCTTACAACTTATTGGATATCACGAATGAGAAAAAGTAATTTTACATCTAGGTATGTTCTTCCATTTTTTCAACCATATGAAATACAAATTCGTAATAGATTCTACATGTTTTTACTTTAACCGTGTGGTCTTTAATACACAAATCATTTTTGTCTTTGTTTTAATACTAGCCGTTGATTAGCATTACTTATTCGAGACATTCTTCCGTTTTTCTTTGATGTACGAATTACAGTTTAAGATTGTCGCGTGCCGTCGGCTGCGTTCTCGGTGCTTGCTTGGAGTTGTTTTACATGATTTACAATAAAGTTCGGCTTCGTGCTTTAATGCTGTAATAACCAACCCATCACTTATTTTGGAAATTTGTTTGTTATTATTTACTTCATAGATTTTTTCTTTATCGCTTAGGAGTATATTTTTTTTCAAATTTTACCCACGATTTCAGAGCTTTTACACCCCGAATATAAAATATTTTCTTGTTTTATCTTTTAGAGAATTTTCCAAACTTTCATGATCTTTGATCGGCAAGTTGCTAGCGTTATCAGTTAAAAAAATATTCGGTACCGATTATCCTAAAAAAAACGTGATGCAGCACATCCCTTTGCCCACTTTTTCTTATGTAGGTATTATTTTTTTTATCGCCCAGATTTTCAATTTAACTGGCCTAGCTAATAGAGAATGGGAGTTGTCACTTCTACCGCTACCTTCGTACGGTGCCTTGAACGGAAGTCACTTCTACCGCAACCCTCGTACGGTGCCCTGAATGGGAGTCACTTCTACCGCTACCTTCGTACGGTGCCCTGAACACGAGTCACTTCTACCGCTACCTTCGTACGGTGCCCTGAACACGAGTCATTTCTACCGCAACCTTCGTACGGTGCCCTGAATGGGAGTCACTTCTACCGCTACCTTCGTACGGTGCCCTGAATAGGTGTCACTTCTACCGCTTCCTTTGTACGGTGTCCTGAATGGGAGTCACTTCTACCGCTACCTTCGTAGAAGCTAAAAGTACTACGAGCAAAGCTTTTTCGTGTTTGTCCCAGATTTTTCATCAGATTATCTCCGTAACTGCCTTTTCATATTGACTGCATTCAATTCTGGATTTAGGATATATTATTTATATCAATAAGAGAGTACGTTCGCAATATACAATCTTTTCACTGCATTGGACTGCATCCACAACATGAATTGTTCATAGTTCTCACTCTTGATCCTTATAGGTGTTTGTGCATAAACAACTTTTTGTTATCGCGTTGCGGCGCGTCCGGCTCGCTCAGCAGTGTTTGTTCTATTTCTTACTTAGTCGATCGTGCGGTGCCGCGTGGTAAAGACGCGTTTACTTGATCGGCGGTTTTTGTGGCGACTAATCGCGTTTCTTGTAATTTTTAAGGTACTTGAATTAAAATCAGTCAGCAAAGATAAGATTTAGAAGTAGTGCGGGGCATAGTTACTGAGGCATCGCGCGTGGAACCCAGAATTGCGTGGTTTTACAAGATACGCACGTGTTTGCCGTCGGCCGGCGGATATCTCCCGTCGGTTAAGTATTTCTAGTGGTTTTGTTTTGTGTATTCATTTAATTATTAATTTGAATTACCACCACCATTTGTGCCTCTTGTGGAGTATTTTACCAACGAAAACGTAAGGTGTGTAACATAAATATTATATTCTGCTATCATTCAACTAATTAAACAGTCAAATGTGGATTAATTAGTAGAAGCTCTGAAAATGGTCGCATTTAATCCACGATGTAATAGTACAATATTGTCGCGTTCCGTCGGCTGCCTATTCGCTTCCGTTAGGTTCCGTTTATCGTGCCTGATTATTGCTTTTGCATTTTATTTCTGTTTGTAATTGGCTTCACGTGTTGGCTAGTTTCTGGGTTTAAGGAATCATGATTTAGTATTTCTTTAAAAGTAGTAATTATAATTATTTATAATTGTATGATTTATTATGTTCTATTGCGAAAAAATAGCAATCTTTATTGTTTTGGGGTGATTTTCTGTATAAATAGAAGATTTCCTTTTGACAACACCCTTTATTTAAAATTCTCTTGCTCAGCAAAAAAGTTGCCAATCTTTATTGCTTTGTAGCCATTTGCTTTTTACATTGTAGATTTTCTTTTGGTAACACCCTGTATATTAATTTTCCTTTATGTCACGTGAAAAATAGCCATATTTATAGTGTTTGAAAGTTTGTCGTTAACGTATATTCTAAAATGAAGTTGTTTTCTTTTTGTAACACCCTGTATATTAGTTTCCCGCAGCCTGGGGTGAAATACAAATGATATTTGTAGTGTTAAAATGTTTTTCTGTTCTCACATTGAATTTTTCATTTGTAACACCCTGTATATTTATTTTCATTTTCAATAACGTGGAAAATGAACTATTTGTTAATTTGTTTATCCTGGTAGAAAATTATTACGTGGTACTTGCTTACATGTGCGTGGCTATGCAGGTGTAAGTCCTGTTTCAACATGGCGGCACGTATTTGGTTGACTTGTAAAATCTAAACTTGTATTCTATTGTTAATAAAGAAACAGTAAGATATATTGACTTCTTTGATTTGTGTGAACCCCTTCTATGATTACAGGAACAGTTCCCTCTCTCAGGGGATGATCCCCACTATAAAAATTGTTAAGGTAACCTGTATGATTTGTGTACTCCTTCTTTCATTTCAGCTACAGGTCAGAACTTAGAAGAAGAATATTTTTAAGTGTCGTCTCACTTGAGACAACTTAAAACTTAGGAATATTTGAACAAGACCTTATAAGGATTGTCCTTATAAGGAGTTCCCTCTCTCTGGGGGTGATCCCCCACCATAAAAATTGTTGATATGCCTGATAATTCCGGGGATGAAGCGCAGAGACATCGTAGCTGTAGGTTGGGCCGGGAGCAATGGACACATTGAAGCAGTGGGCGATCGACCAGAGCGCCGGAGGCGCTCTGGGAGATCGACCGTAGACTGTCTTATAACGACACGTGCCAAAAAATTCAAAAATCTGATCCTCCCCTGTTTCTCTTTCTTCTACCTCCTCCTCCTCTTCTCTACTTACTCTGTTCTCTTCCTTTCTTCTCTCCTCTTCTCTTCTACTTCTTATTCTCCTTTTTCCCTGTTCTCGTTTCTCCATTTACTTTCTTATTTCTTTTATTGCCTTCACACTTGTATTCCAATTTCTCTTATATTTCGTTGCAATTCATATATGCTACCCAAATTACACCTGATATTTTTATATTTGAGAAAAATGCCTTCCATACCGGAGATTCGATCCGTGTCTGCTAGCATGCCAGCAGGTGCACGTCTCCACTCGACCACCGAGTGTTTTTATCATTGTTATTTGATTCTTCTATTTATGTTTCTACTTTTATCATGTTTTTAAAAACAACAACATGTTCCGTCATGCACACACTACAATATGAAATGACACGTAAATTTTTAAACTAATTCTGAAAACGGTAAAGAGGATACAAAAATAAATAAGCTTACAAATTTAATATTAAATTGTCAAAAATGCATTTTTTATGGCTTCAACGTAGGAAAATCACAAAACTAATTCATGAATATGATAAAAAAATTACAATACTTGATTTGATGCAAGAATGACTCTCCTACGCGGTCCCGTTCAATTTCCAGAACTCTAAAACAAATTGAAATCAGTGCCTCGCACACATAAAAATATGTATAATATTCAACCTTACCTTTGTAAAATTTACAAAATTAAGTCAGGAATTTAATATTATATATAATTATAATACTTACAATTTGTTGCAAGTAGATCTCTCCTGCGAGGTTCTGTTCAGCATTCAGAGCCCTAAAACAAACAATAATCAGTGCCTCGAAGATTTAATGATTTTGAATATTAGTAAATTACATATTCAATAAACTAAGAACCAAAACTATTGTTGTAACATGCAACGAGTAATGCAATTCTTGTATAGACTTAAGGTGGTTTGTGATTTAAATAGATATCTTACGGATAATTAAATTTTTAAGTTAGTTTTTAGTTGCACTGTAACGCGAAGAAAAGTCTCGCGGTGAAATCTCTCGCGGCAAACTGTCTGCGGCGAAATGTCGTGTACCCTTCAATAAAAATATTACACCAATTAAAATGTAACAACCAATTAATTTTAGTTGTTTTCGACATGCATGTGATCCACCAAGCATTAATCGTCCCAACAGCGGTCCAAATTTCAAAACTTTTTCCCAAATTATAATTTATTACCCTATTGCCGACGGTGCACTAAAATTATTAACGACTATGCTCGAGTTTCTAGTTCAAATTGGAACTTTCTATCGAACGCAAGGTAATCCCACGACCATCGCATTCACAAATGTTGCAATTACGCGAATGCGATTTATGAAATCGCCTTAGGTTTTGCGCAAATTCAATAACAATAACAATATCCATAAAAAAATGAGTGAAACAATAAGAAATCATTTTTATATTTGTCAACCGAAAGTACGTCGAGGCCATTTCATTTAATACCAATTCAATTTTAATTAATTTGCTAAAAAGTAATCTATTGAAATAGAAAAAAATCACAGTTGTAAAACTATTCATTTGGCTGATGTGGTCATGTCAGTTCAATTATTTAGAGTTACTTTTAATTATTTACCTACAAAACTAACAAAAACGGTTTTTTAAATAATAAAAATTGTCAATAGCAATTAAATTAATTTTGGGCTTGTTTGACATTTTTTAAACTTAAATATGTACCATATTAATAATTAATTTTGCTTAAAATGAATAGTATGCTTGTGTTGTTGCACAGCATGTTGGTTGTGAAATTAAAATGAAATCTGAATTCGTTTAATATAAATATATTAAACGAGCTCGACAAACCGCGACCGCAAACTCGTTGATTATTTAAAATGTCCCCAGCCTCAACAGCTGGCGGTCCAGTACTCTAGCCGCTGAATGCAACCCTCAACACACCACCCCTTGCACCCTGCAACCCACCTCACACCACTTCACACGACGGACGCGCGTCGTTTTCATCCTTTTTCTATCATCTGCAATTCGCTATTGCGCACCGCCAAAGTAACTAGTATCTAATTAGCAAACTGTGCGCGCGCGAACTGATGCGGATTTAATCGAGCAAAATAAAGATTAAAGTTTATTAAACGACGTTAGATACGCTTTTAATTGCGCGCGCAGCTGGGGTCGCCCGGCGCGGTGAGAAGTGCGCTTAATATTCATATTGCGCGAAAATAGTTCCGATACGCTTTGGTTTCCGTCGTTGCCGGCTGGCGCATGAACTTCGCCGAACGGTTGTTAATGCGTAATTGAAATTTGCGTTGCATCGAACTTGAGTAATCGTCCAAGTCGCGCGCCGAGATCGAATCTGTTCGGGTTTATTGTTTCGTCGCGTTTGACTTCACGTCGTTCGCTTGCTATTTACGCGTGACTTGCTAACTTTAATTGCGGCTTTAATTATTGCGGATTATAACGTTCCGATATTATTTACCATTAGAGATTCTGCATAAGTATTGTACATAGTTTTACGTGGGACAAATTTACAACTTTCAAAACTCTTGTGATATCGTATTTATTTTATCGCTTAATTTTACCGTTCGCTAGATGGCACTAGTGACATAAATAAAACTTATTCTACAAGAAAATTTATTTTTTTTAAAACAATTTTACGCTTTTCTGGATGCACTATTCCTTGTAATATAGAAATAAAGGATGTAAACTAAGAAAAATTGATTTTCTTCACGCTTGCTGTAAACTGGAAAATAAAATTCCTAAAAAAGCTGGAACATTGCGAAGCTACGGACGGAAGCCATGGTCGAGCGACGCCATTAAGGCAATGAAAACGAGAGACAATATAAATATAATCAGTCACAGTGTGTGCGCCCTGCGCTGGCTGCTGCTACAGCAGCATTCGAGAAAATTTACTCGGCGTAATCCAAGTGAATCAAGCTGGAAAAATAATTCGCGCAGTTAAAGCCGTAGCCGCGTGCAGCAGCCGTAGCAATTGCTACAACGCGTTCTACGGATTCTACGATAACCAATGAAATGCTATCGAAGAACAAAAATGGACCACTTTAGATAATAGTGATTTTTTTAGTCTTAAAAAAACATTATATTTTTACGTTTATATATTTTGATGATCTGCCTCAATTCAGAAAAAAACAGAGTTAAAATTAAAAATAAACGAAATAATGTCTTGAAGAAAAAATCTGCTTACGTAAAACACGTTGCCCAGCCAAGTGTAACAACATAAGTCGTGTAAGAAGCTTCAATAATGCGACGGCATCACCTGCATCTCCCGCCCGCCCCCGCCTCGTATGAATCTCACTCGACTCGACGTTGATGCGCCCCACTCGCCGCCAACGGCAGCCATCGCATCAATGCGATGCACTTACGAGTTATGAGTTGCATAAATTTAAATATTGCAGCCCCTCGACGCGCCGTCGCGCGTTGTTAAGGTAAAGTGTTGCAGGTGACAAGGTATAATATTGCCGCCGCCGAAGAGCGCAGGCAACGCACTCAATTTGCATCCGGGCGCAACTTTTTCAACCCATGTTTTTATTTTTATATATATTTTTATACCAACAAATTACAAACCAGAAAAAAACACACTGACTTTTGACGGAAAATCCTTGGCTTTGATGATGAAAGTTATAGTCGCGACTGCGTTTCCGGCGCGTCGAGTGAAACAAAGCGCGTCATCTCCCCAGCCGACCACAAAGAACGACGCCGAATTTCTTAACGGCCCCCGAACTTCGTTCGTCCAAGTTTCTCCTTTCAATATTTTTTTCCGCGCGACCGCCGAATACGCGCACGTCCACATATAGTACATAACAGAAAAAAAAAATAGAAGAAAAAAAAAAGAGGAGGACGTCTCGACTCTCGGGTGGGTGCAAAGAAACGCTCGGCTCGGATTAACTTCGACGCACACATTCGGAAGCCGAAAGTTCGCAGACCATTGAAACATCTCAACATCTCGCGCGGTGAATGTTACGTAATGAAATAATGGCCACATGGCTGGAGATGGAATGATGGAATAACGATACAAGGCGAAGTCCGAGCAAGTCCAAAGTCCACCGCAAGCTTCCCTCACACACATTCACAATACATCTCTATATATAATATACACAGTCCGAGTCTCTCGGCAAAGAATTTTTGAAAGAAACTGCAACAATGGTGCGTTCCTTCCACACACAACTTTTCCGCGCGTCTATTGTGCACGATGGAAGGGAAAAAATCCCAAATCTATTCAACTTCCATTTCAGCTCGCGCGCGCGTCGCTACACACAAGGCGAGCGAGTTGAGTTGCTTTCCCAATCCGTGGAATTTATTGTCGAATCATAGAATGCCTCACAGATAAAATTGGAATATCGCGTACAGGAATAAAAATGAGATCAAATATGCGCGTGCATAACAAGCTGCGCGATGTGGGATGCGAGTATTTCAAAGGAATAACTCGATATCAATCGGGAGCGGAATAAATCCGTGCGTACGATGCAACAATGAGCTTGGCGATAGAATCAATAGACAAGGGATTGTGCATTGAGTGTTTAGTATAAAGTATCTTCAAGGGAGACATGTAAAGAATGCGTTGAGTGGGTTGCAAACTTAATCACATACTTGAATCAGAATATACTGTCAATGTAATGATGGATAAAACTTAAAAAAATGATTTGTTAGATCATGGTTTTTTGAGAATTTTCGTTAAGGAATATCTCCTAATCTAAAAGTGATAGGAACCAACGGATTGCAGATTATAAAAGATTGAAAAATTCTCTATTAGATATGGATTATAAATAATTTAATTTCGTGGGGTAAAAGTCTTAAAAACGTGACCGAAAGTGTCAAAAAGTGATTCTTTTTTTGTTTTTGCACTTTTTTCAATTCCAAACATCTAGTAAAATAAAAGAGATAAATAAGAACGGATCACAAATTCTTAATCTACGGAAAATTCTCTATAAGATAAGCTTGTTAAAAAATTGCCAAAGAAAGCCTCAAATTATTTTTTGTATTGTATTACTTACAAAAACATAAATAAATTTACTTTTTTGATAAATTTTAAAATCTAAGTTATGATAAATAGTAAATACAAGCGTAAAATACAAAAACAAACGAAATTTCATTGTGATACGCTCAAAATTCGACGCTTTGAAGCGTTTTAACACGTGATACGCGTAATACATCGATTTATATGTACATAAAACTAGATAAATTTTGAGCAGACACGCTCCCGCCTGCGTGCGTAAAAAAATGGAATTTTCAAATAACTCGTGAGTGACTTACAGCCGAATAAACCACGCACCCCAACCTAAAACCGTCCAAATACCTGCGATACTAAAAAATAACATCAAAATATTTTGCAAAAAAACATGAGCTCATCACAAAAAATATCAATAAATAGATTTTCGTACCTAAAAAAACAAAACATTTTCTGTAAAACATATTGATCACATATGTTTCTAAGTCTGAATGTGATCCATTCAGTCGGAATCTTCTGCATGGCGAGCCTTCAAATAGATTATAAACGCATGCTTATTGAATTTTGCTCTTTCGCTCTTCGACGAATGCGAATGCATTGATGTGGTCGGACGAGCGAAGAGGAGAATCGAAAGGCCAGCAGACCAGATATTACCGAATGGATGGATGACTGTGAAGATTGCAATAGATTAAAGATTCCGAATTCGCAAACAAGATGAAACGCAAACGCGCTCACAATACTAGCATAGATCTTGCAATGTGGAATCAGTTTTTCACTCACTGAAACGCAAAATATTCTAATTTGATCTGCAAAAGTGTTAAAGATTAAACCTACGCTTGAATAGTCTTTAATTATTGATGTTTAGTATTCAAGCGTCAAACACTGGAAATTGTGGCAAGTACGAAATTTGATGCGGTTTGTAATTAGTGGTAGCGTAATTTCTTTACCAAAAGGACCTTTCACCCTTCCGCTTACCTCTGAATACATTAGCAATTTCAGAATTTCTACGTGTCAGCTTTTGTGATGCAAATACGAGAATAAACTAAAAGTGAAGCAAAAAAAAACTTGTTTTCTAACAGTAAATAAATATGTATTATGCGGATGCTAGCGTCGTCGTAAAAATTATTAAAACTCATTATCAGCGCAAAGTCATGTTCGGCACGCCGCACTCCTTTGTGGAAGGTAGCAGGAAACTTGTTATGCGTCGCCCTCGCGAAGTTGATGTTGGTGTATATTGGAAGTTGAAGGGAAAAGGGAAAAGTTGAGTGGATAATAACGTTATCAGGCATGTTGATTGGAAAAGTTTCCAGCTTGAGCGACCCGCCGACAGCGACGGGCGTTGAGGGCTTATTTTCCTTTCGGCACGCGGAGCGCGAAAAAACTCAAAAAAATGTTTTCGAAAAAAAGCGGAACGCGCGCGCGCCTTAAATTGTGAATTAATTTTTCTCGCGTTCGTGTGCCATTTCGCTGGCTTCTGAGGGCAAGCGGTCCGCGGTCCTTTTTTTTCTCTGTGTGTGTGAGTGCGGGGATTTAGGCAATGCGCGCTCCTCGAAATGCAGATTTGGACGATGCGGTTTTAATTTACAGATTATCCCCCGGTTTTTCTCTCCCTCGCTGCGCGCATTCGTCTTCGTGCGGGCGCGACGCGCGACTGGAATAATGAAGCTGCTTGTTTTAAATTGTTTTGAATTGCATTTGTCGCGCCGGCCCGTAATTCCGCCATAGAAAAGCCACATTCTGTCACGAGCAACAGTATTTATTGCGAGGCGCACGATGCAGTACGAGAGGGCGAAATACCGCAGCGGAGTTGAAGTTGCAGGCAGGCAGGCGACGCACTAAACTAATTTCACGCGACAACATGGCCGACTCTCTGGTGCTGGAGCACAGAGAGTGGAGACATTTGTTGAAAAGCTTCCACACGCGCTCACACACATGCTGCGAATGCAATCCGAGTTTTACAACATTCGGAAACGTTTTATTTCGGCAAATGTCTGATAAATCCATTAACACTGACACAATTACACCGTCTAAATACGTAAATAGGACATTTTTAAGGTTAGGTAAATGACAGCATAATGACAGCAGATATTGTACCATTTTCCACCCTTATCTCGTTATCCTGTTACGTCGGTGTATTGTTACAGTGTTACGATGCTACCTACGCTGCAACCGCGAATAAATAAATTTTAATTAATTCGTTAATTGGCGCACGTGCCCCGTACGGGATAATACTCCCTCTACACCACGCGTTACTCTATTGTATTCACTTTCATTATGTGGATGTCGTCCCCGAATGCAACAGCGTCACTTCTCTTTCGCGTATGTCTTTTCAGACCCCGGCTTCGGGCTTCAACTCCAGTGGCAGTTAATTGTCTGGCGAGGCGTTAAGTGGCGATATTAAAATAACAATAACGCGGGAAGAGCTTTGTTCGAAAAGTGAACATCCGAATGGAAATTCCTACATTTTCCCAAAGGCGTATATAGAGAATAGAACATTTCATAGCTGGGTCTCTTGCGATTTCGGACAAATAAACACAAATTACTTGCCGTCGTTTAAATAAATGATGAAACGTTTTAGTCATTGTTCTAAATGACTTTGGATTAGTCGTCATTTTTCGTTTATTACCGGAAATGAACTTCTATTAAGACGTGGGCGGTCATTGAAATATTTGGACACTTTTCGAGAGGAAAATGAGTGTAATTTAAGAAAATTAATTAAGTTACATTTATAAAGTGGATAAAAATTTGGAAAATTTGAATTATTTTATAGTAAATTTTAATAAATTCAAAATTTAATTTTTTCTATTCAAAAAATATTTTTTTAAAAGAAATAACCGCATTGATAAAATTTGTAAATTAGTTTTACGGTGCCTGTTAATGAACTTTAGTGAAGTTAATAACGTTCGCCGATACGATACGCAATGACGGTGAAACGAATACGGTTTAAAATGTAAAATAACGCGCGGTAACATTAATTAAATCGCATGTCGTTAGCATTCTAAGCGTGTGTTAATAAACCCGCCGATATCCCACAAAAACACACAGCGTACGAGGAACAAATGAAAAACACAAACACACGACGCACACATATGCGCAACGTGTATATTAAAACAGGATAACATAATCTTATAGCCATACATGTATCGTGTTATCCTGATGTCGTGCGCGTGGGATCCGACGCTGATGGTTTTGTTTCGGCGGCGCGCGAGGGTCTCGGGTGTCCGGCTTTTAGGCAGGAAGGAAACGAAAAAGGGAAATCGGCGTCGGCGTGCGCGCGTCTCCGAGTCGGGGGTAATCTACACGCGGAAGGACCGCCAGCAGGACGACGAGTCGATCGCGCGCGCGCTTATTTACGGCCTTCCGACCGAGCGGCCAGATAATCCCATTAATTAAACGCGACGCTCATATGCTCTCGCGCCGGCTTCATGTAGATTGGACAAGCGCCATTATATTTTACATCTTCGTATCTGGGACCTTACTCAATGCGCCGCACAAAGGATGTGGACCTACATCATTGGTTTTATAACTTTTGAACACATCCGCACCGGGACAATCAAAAAACCTTGAACATGATCATTAATATATCCAATAGAAAATTTTAAGGCTATTATATTTATGCAACCATGTGTAAACGCATTATGGGATGCCTACATCTACTTAAAATTAACCAAAAAGTATTTTTTTAGGAAATAATCTCAAAAATCGAGAAAATAGGCATAAATTTATCAAATAAAAATTTTAAAGGTTATTATACTTATGCTACCAAGTATAAATGTATTTTTGGTTGCCTACATCACACAAATTTAATTAAAAAAATATTTGTTTAGGAAACGAGCTGAATTTGTGTTTACAACACAGGAAAACGATAAAAATGCCAATCGAAAAGAAAGCACTCTCGATTTGATTAAATAATCATGAGTAATTGCCTTCATTCAGACATATATTATGCTAATTTATGAATGCTCAAGTCACGAGCGCATTCCGACGAAAGTAAAACTAGTCCCTCATCCTGTACCATGTCAAGTTGTCTGTCGATCGGTTTCTGGTGCTTACATTCACAGTTCACGCACGCACGCACGCATGCATCGATTATTATTATCCGCGAAACAATAGCGCGTAATTGAATCTCTTGTCTCGCGGTGTCATAATAACCGCGACCGAAGCGTCGTTTCGTCGCCGGTTTCCCATCTGGAATCTCCCACATACTTCTTGCGCAATGAACTTGTATAACAAATGAAACTAACGATTGCAAATTTTATTTTTGCATTATTAATGCAAATAGCGCTAAAGTTATTAAAAACATGATGTAGATATTGTTTACATAACAAAGTGGAAGAGAGCAGCAATTGAAAAGGTTTGATGCGATGCGAGATTCTGACTCAAATTCGATTGTTCGCTTTAATTGTTGTTTAAATAGCGTGAAATTTTAATTTGTTTTCATATCTCTGCGGCAAAGAAAGCATATAATGAATGTATATGAATTTCATTAAAATTTAATGAGTTATAATTATAAAATTATGCAATACTTGTGAAATTCCAACAAAAGGGGTTAAATTATGATTTTTCTTCGCGTGCCAATTAATTTCGTTGTTCGAGATGAATGAAATACAATACAATATGAAAGCCACAAACATTTTGTTTGCTTGTATTTTTTTTTTCTTGCAAAGTCAATGTCGAAAAAAGGGCTGGAAATATAATTTTAATCTCCGCTTATCTTCCCGTTATATTTCTCCCGTTGCGGGCGTGCCCGAGGGAAATTACACGCATACAGAAAAAAATTCCACCGTTGAGAGGAGCACACAGGAAAAAAAAACGCCACGCGCGCGCTGGTCCAAGAAAGCCGGCGCGGAAAATAGCGAGAACCTAAAGTCCTGAAGTCCCAAAGAAAGGGACGACGCACAAAAAAAAGGGAACGCACGCAAGCAATAAGTTGTTACTGCCGGCGCTGGACTTTTGCGTGCGTTTGGAATTTAAGTTGGGTCTTTTGTAAACATTTCAAGTTTTACATTTCTTTTGTTGCTTTTTATTCTATTTTATTCTAAATAGCTAAATAGAAATGCGAAAAAGTTGAGGGGCCAATTTGGAAAATTCCAGGCAAGCAAAGAATCTCGCAATTCATTACAATTGTAACAGAATTTTACTTTAGCAAATAAAAGTTACAGCGACTTCGGATGACAAACAAATCATAAAAATTGTAAATTATATAAAATACGTCTCCACTGCACTTTTGTAACTATAATAAAGTAGCTACGACTCGTAAATGGTACAGAAATGAAAAGAAAACTGTAAAAAATAAAACTTAAACTACAAAATTGTCGTGTTAATAAAATTGTCTACAACTTTAAGTATTTCCTTTAACAGAATTAAGACGTTAAAAGCATAAACCACACAACAAAACAAAAGATTTTCCGCTTAATCATTGCTCTGCATCATTGGCGTGATGTTTACGACATGCAACTCGCGCGCAATAAGAATCTCGCAAAACGCGCCACGACGCACATAAAAGAAAAGTTAGTCGACTAATAATAAAATCTCCCGAATGACATATGCATCGAGTTATACGACGACAATGCGAATCGTAATAAAATGTCGCGACGCGAGTGTGCCCGGCGACTACATTTCGGTTCATAAAAATATATATTTTATCATGAGAGAGAGACGCTTTTTCCTCGCGCGCGCACCGCGACTCGCTAAAAGCAAAGTCGTAACATTTTTCTTCCACTTCTAGGTCTAACACAATTTATTATAAATTTTCATTTCCCGACGACGCGAATGCATTTTTAGGCCGGGCCCAGACGCAAAGAGCATTCTACCAACTACAAAACGCAAAAAACAACGCAAAAAGAAGAAAAATCGCAACTACACCAAACCTACTAAGAGTAAGAGAGTAAGACAAAGCAAAGTAACATTGCGTCTGTATTTTTATGCGGCTCCTGTATAGTAAATTAAATTAAATCATCGCATATTTTTCCCGGCGCGACTTGAAAAACTTGAAAAGTTTCGCCAACTTTTTCCGAACGCTCTTGAACTGAGCGCGCGCACGAATCATAAAGTCGACTTTTCGCATGCGTTTTGTTAGTGGTGACTTTGGAGTACTTGAACTTTCAAACATTCACATTTCATCATCACTTTAGCGCCGCAATAAAGTGCGCTATTATATTAATAAATACGAAAATGATTATTCATCAGATAGAATAAATCAACGTCATGCAATCTGCGCGAACAATCTGAGACTATGAAATCGTTGAAAATTTATTGTTTTAATACTCGGCTTAATCGATTTAAAAATTATGGAATAAAAACCGAAATAATTTATTACATAAGTAGCGTAATATTATTTCGTTTGGTTGAGTGTGCGAGTATGTTCGTGTAGGAATTGAAGCAGAGCAAAATTCCTGTTGGAGAACTTTCTCTGATTTGCCGCTATTAAAAATGTATTAGACGCGGTATTAATTTCTGACAGCTGGCGTTAAATACATCAGTTATATCAATATATGCGTAGCGAATGTTAGCACCCACTTGTGGGTCTAATTAAATAAACGATCGAGATGTTGACTGTGACTCTGACATTCATTGAAATTCACAGGGCTGGATTTTAGAAAATGCTGACATCTGGTGGCAAATAGAAAAAACCTCAAATAACCACACTTTTTCTTCTAGTTTCACTAAATTTTCTCAATTTAATGAAAGTTATATGTAATTATACGACTCACACGACTTATTACATAAATTAAGTGTCATTTAAAATGCATGTAATTAAATATATAAATGTTTTATGTAAATGTTGTTTGTAAATTTTTGTTTTTTGTTTTCTTTTGTTGGAATTTTAGCCGTGTACGTCCCTGTTACACTTTTAATTCCCAATATTAAACGATATGTAGTCTAACATTGTGCAACACCTTTCTCCGTGATCCGTAACACGGCGTCCAGATAGCGAAACGCTCTCTCACACATAATATGAAAGTTGCGCACCACACAAAAGTCACATAAAGCGATCGTTCGCACAGGCACTAGACTCCCCTACCTGCGTCAATGCACGTCGATACCGAAACCAAATTATGTAGAAGACATTGTCGAATACTATTCACCAAAGAGTGGTAGCAAAATTGAACAAAGTAGGGACGTTTCGACGCTGTGACGCTCCGTCCCGAACGTTTTGGAAGTGTGCGAGCGTATAAATACAGCACACGCCGCGACAAGAACGTCAATTAACAGTCGAGCAACATAACAAGACGCACGAAATATTAAGCAATAATAAATTAGATTATTTTGTTGGATTTGTTCGGTTTTGTTAAAATGAGTGTACGCGCGGTTTTTACCTGTGCGTTGATCTGCATCGCGGTGGAGTTGTCCTGGGCGCGATCAGCCGGACAACCGGAGCCGGAGTACAAAATTCAGTACTATGTGCCGCAACAACAGTATCTGGAACAAGAAGAAGGTGTTAGCCATCAACAACAGCAGACGCAACAACCGCGGTATATCACATCGCCGCAAGCGCAGACTTATCAAGCTCAACAACATGCAAGACCACAATATGAAGCACCTACACATAGGGTTGCACAGTTGTTGTTACCATCATCAGCTGACAGACAAGTAATAAAATTTAAAAAAAAATTAATTTTTAAATTAATTTTGAAAATTAAAATTTTTAAAAAAATTAATTTTGAAAATTATTTTTTCTAAGGTTGCAAAAGTTGCTGCCCAAACCGTAGGACCCGAATACGCTCAACATGTACAACTGGTCCAACAACAAGGTTTAGCCAATGAAGCCATCTCAACAGCTCAGCGTCGCGCGCAGGCTATTTACCAACGCGCCCAACAACAACAAGCGCAACAATCTCAACACCAAGCAACAGCCTCTCAACGCCAACAGTATTTATCTGAAGTCCCAGCTCCGAAAACCCAGTATGTTCAATATGTGCCCCAACAACAAGCGCAGCAATATCAACTCCAGTATGAACAACCCGAGCAGTACGTCAAGAGCACTCCAAGACCACAATACAGACTCAGACCGCAAGCTGAAAAGAAAGACGAAGACGAACAAGAGGAACACGATGTAAGTTAAACAATTTACTTTTTCTGCTTATTGAGTGGGCAATAAACTTCTTGGTGTGTGAAGAAGCGAACAAAGAGCTTAGCACCTCTAAGGACGTTCAATAGCCCGAGAGTCAAGTCAGTCATCAAGTCATAGTGCGAGTAGCACACTCCTCCTGAGTAGGTGCAATTAATTCAACGTTTCAACGCGGAACAATCCGACAGTTAGCGCGACGGTTTGGCTCAACCCACGCCAAAGGACTAGAATTTAGCTAATCTACGTTAGTGTAGGACACTGTGGGGATAAAGCCGCCAAACACGTTTCTTAGTGTGACGGCTGTACTGTGTCTAAATTGCGATTGTCAAGCCGCAACCCAGCACACACATGTGTGTAGATGTGGCGCATTCATGCGAGGTGTAGTTAGCTGCGTCGTGCTGATGCGGAGCCAAGGTGTGAGGTTAGGTTGCTCTTGATTAGCACGCGTCTGGTTGAATCAATCAAAGCCATTTAGGCGTTAACAACGCTACTTAAATACACATTAACATATCGATATAAGAAATATTCATGTGATATTATATTATATTTTGTGAAATTCATGAAATGCACGAGAAAAAGATATGAAGGCGGAAATTTCATTTCAGTGCGCGATACGTAGCTGCATATCTTTGCATCTCGGTGAAAATCGAAAAGTCAATAAATAAGATGAAGATATAGACGCGTCGCGAATAGTCAATGTAGGAATTTTGCGAACGGTTTTCTTCTGCACGGAACGAAAACGCATGCAATATGTTTTCGTTACATGCTGGAAGAAGGTGAGAGGAGAATAGAGAAAGTCGCGTGTGAACTTGCACTCATACGACAAGAGAATTGCATATACAGATGGTTTTCAATCAAGTTTTCTCTGGAATTAAATTTTAACTTCTATTGCGACATCTGGCGGTGATTTTGATGATTAATTTTTATTATACTGGTCTAACCTAATTTTTACTGTTTTGTAGCAGTACTAACATAGATTTAATTAATTAATTACTACCTTTGCGAGCCTGAATCAACTGGGATCCGTGGGAAAATTTCACCTCTTATGTAATTCTCTAATCGCAGCAAATGTTTCCACCGCATTGCAATTAATTATGAATCGCAGAATCGCGAATCTCTCCGTACGAAACACAAACAAACTTCGAGTCGTTGCGCGCGCGGCGGTTAATGTCGTCGGAAAGTGCTTAAACTTAATTTCGAAAATAAATTTCGCATTCGCGCCGCACAGACGATAGCCGATCGCGCAAATTGCAATCAATCCATCTGCAGTGAGTTTCGTAACTTTCGAACTTACACTTGTCGAGTCTTTCTTCTTTCATGCGAGTGCACTTTGCTCTCGACTAGCACTTATGAAATACGTTCACGGATAACACGAATAGAAATTTTACCATAAAATGTGAAAATGGTAAAATCTAGTATTCTTAAATATTTCATAAAAAAAATTTCACAATCAGCACGAATTTTTATTTTATTTTTAGCTCCAGTTAATTACGAGCAGTAAAAAAATAAAATTAAGAACTCATTGTTCATCAAATTCTTCGCAACGCAGCGCAAATATTAGCGGCACACAGCTCCTAGTTCGTAATTAATTGGTTAATTAAATAGAATAGCGAATTTGCCTATGCCGCGCATTCGCGCATCGCTCGGACGGATCACTGAAACGTAATCGAGCTTTGAGATAACAATTATACAGAGTATCACAGTCAGCCGCTGAAAATCCAATAGTCGAATGGCGCAATTCCAAATTACGATGCGCCGCGAAATTTCCCACCACACTCACGTCACCCAACTTCATCTTCGTTGTAATATAATTTAACAAGAGCTAAAATTAGTTGCACCACTAGACGCGTATTCGAATCGCAGACGATTATTATACTATTACAATATTATTACGAGAGTTCACGAACGGTCGCGGATTGTGAGACTCTCTCGGATGAGAATCGATATTTCATTCATGCTTGATTACATGATTACATATTAGATAAGTAGGTGCGCGACTATCTGTGATCTCGCAGCGTAGCTTTATTTATTCACGATTCCTTTATGATTTGCATAGAATGGAGCAAGACATTCACGATTAGATTCGTGCAGACAGAAAAAAAAAGCATCGCCGTGAACTAATCGTGCGTAAACTATTAATAAACGTTTTGTTGTGCAACTGCATATTGCACTTCATATTAATTACATTATGTCGCCATCTATTGTCAAATAATCTTACTTCATATTAATTTATTTTTTGTTATTTGCAGACTGATTCATCCTATCAGTTCGGCTTCGATGTGAAAGATGATTTGTACACCAACTATCAGAATCGTAAGGAACAGCGAGAGAACGGAAAGATTTCCGGCAGTTATTCGGTGGTCGATTCCGACGGATTTATTCGAACCGTGACGTACACCGCTGATCCGAAGGAAGGCTTCAAAGCCGAGGTAATTAAATCATAGGAAATATCAAAGTTGTCAATAAATTCCGAGATCCGAGAAACTAATATCTAATTATTTACACTTCCGCTTGTTGATAATGTTGCCTACGTGCAGGAAGTTGTTACACTCGTGTTTTTTGTGTGTTGTTGCGAGTCGAAAGTTAATTAATTATCACGACGTTGTGATTGCAGGTTGTTAGAAAGCCGACGGATATCGTCGTGAAGATCCCGAAGCCAAAGGAGGCCGTTGAGGCGGCGGCGCCACAACGCGTGCAACATCACCATCAATATGTTCAGGTACGAACGGAAACTAATTAGCTGTAAATACATTAGCATGTAATTACGAGTAAAACATGAACGCCTTAAATTATTCTTTTGTTTTAATTTAACTAGGAAGAGGAACAGCAGTATGTGCAACCACAGCAATACCAAAAATATCGTCTTCCTGCTCATCAGGCAGCCGCCCCCGCTGGCCAGAAACAGCAAATTGTCTATCAGTATCAGTAAATGATGACTAGATGATATTTGAGGTTAGGTCGTAGGTAGTTTTATAATTTATTTAAATTTTTGATATGAAATTTATGCCGTGGGTGATTATGATACCGGATATGTATATTTTTATAACGTGAATGTGAAACACAAAGATTAAATAAGTCGTTTTTTATGTGAATGTTTTAATTGATGTGATCAGGAGGCGGCCGAGATATTGCGATATAAGTATCGGTCGAGATTGCGCCGCCTCCTGAAAAACGTTTGGAAAATGTTGGAAAAGTATTAAGAGTTTGGTCGCCGCATAAAATCTCAAATTCACACTACATTAACCGCAAATTTGCTGAATGACAAAGACCTTGGAGTTGCCGCTGCCGCCGCCACCGCCTCCGGAGTATATTTGCCGGCGCGAGAATATTGGAAAAGTTGGCAAACTGTAATGATGTGTAAAAATGAGTGAGGTGTCTGTTTACAACCCGAATTTCTTCGCCACAGCCGCCACCCCAAAAACGCCGCCGAAAAACCACCGGCGTATATCGTAAATTATATCCGCACGAGGCCCAAAGAAAGCTTTCTGAAGCATTTGCCACTTTTGCTACTTTGTAAGCTGTCAGCGTTTAGAAGCAAATTAATATTAATTATTGCGTGTAGGTAAATAACGATTAGGAGTTTCTTTTTGACTTGAGCTGTCAAACGTCAACCAATATCTTAAAACTTAAAAAAAAAATGAATTTTTTTGAAAGTAAATTTTTTTTAAGTTTTGGAACGCTGAAGAGATAAGTAAGACATGAATCCAACTCGTCCATCTTTTGGTTTACGTTCAGTTTGGTTGAGTCGGTGGTCAGGAGCGTGCGCGTTCATTGAGATTTCGAAAAGCCCGACCCTTTTCGCCGCCACCGCCATAAATTACATATTTACCGGACGAGTTCATCCCATAAATTCGTGCGCCCGCCGTCCGACTCTTTCTTATCGAAGACCCGTGGCGGAGGCCCAAGCTGCGTTAACATGCCCACTAACTTTTCCAAAACCGAGCTCAAACCATACTCGAATCTAACAAACCGTTCAACAACTTATATTCACTTAACGATCACACACACCGCGAAAGCCAGCATATGCCACATCCAAAATCCCAACCTCGAAATTATTATAGAAAATTATATCAGCGAAAATTTGCACGTGATTTAATTTAATCTCTAATAAACGACAATATTGGTCAGCCTACGAGGGTCGCTGTCGGGTTTAGGCGTGATTTATTATTATAACCTTGAAATATGGCTAAATAAATATGTTAAAGGATTTTCATGCGTGTGGAGGTTCGTTTATTCAATAGATGGCGCTGCTTTTTGAGGTTAATCACCGCGCAGACAATAGTTTCGTTAGTACGGGGCGAAATTCTTAGATTTTACAATATGATATTAAAGTTTACAGTGTGTGCATAACGTGATAACGACTTTCCGCCTCGGCGATCCGTGACGCTGGCATGACTGTAAACTTCTCGCTCCGTCGACTTCAAAACTCCCCATCGTGCAACACAAAATTTTTTGATTTCCCGCTTTGTCTATTGTCTCTCGTCTTGCGCGGCCAGAAAGAAATTAATAACCCGTCATGCAGCGACGCGAGCGTCTCGCATAAAATTGCGCAAAACCCTCGGCGCGATCATTAATTACGCTTGTTTATGCCGCGCCATCTCATCGAGATAAACAGTTACTTATACACACATTAAACGCGATTACGCCATGTCGCCAAAGTGATTTATTCTCCGTACTTCATAACGACAACTCTTTCACGCAACAACAGCACAACGCGACATGCCAAAGAAGCGCCAAAGAGAAGAAAACTGATTAAGTTTTTTTTTTCTTCGCGTCGTCAAGTACACACTAAACATCATCACAAAATGAGATATGTGTGTGTATGTGTCTTGTACTCGTGTGTCACTGATGACTCTTCGCAAACTCTTCTGAAACCGATTTTGGCAACCACGGCTTTCTTGCGCGCGCGGGACTTGTCTCGGAAAGAAGCGAAATTAATTACGTTAGACGCGAGAAATTTATCTCGCAAACAATAAGCTGGTGGGACTTCTTCATCCTGCGATAGAAAAACCACACAGACAAAATGCGAGAACAAAACGTCGATGTTAACGATAACGAGCATAACGATATAATACACAAGGAAAACACAACGAAAAGTTATCAAAACAAATCGATGTGATACTTTTACGATTTTATTAATTGCGTAAGAAGTTTTTTTCCCCACAACTTAAATTAAATTACCATCAAGTGTCATGTAGATGTCAAGTTAGGTTATGTTACAATGTTTCGTGAAAACAGACGCCATTATTTAAATTAAACCAATCGCGTCGATTTTACGCTGGAAATCAGTTCGTTCAGTTCGCGAATCGACGACATAGATGAATGCGCCACCGATCGGAATTGAAAATTTCTGGTCTCGCGTCCCGGTTTGCGGTCACAGCAACGGCGGCGATTCATTTCGCAGCGCATCCGCTTCGGAAAGTTCGTTATAAAGGTGCGCGGCGCCACTTCTGCGCGCGGGTGGCGGAGGAGAGTGCGCTTGTCGCGCAAAATAAAAGAAACCATTATTTAAAATGTAATTGCTTTTGTGTTTCGCCCCTCGGTTTCGATTCAATTCGCAACTATCTTTTCAATTCGAAACGTCCGCCGACACGCCCGAGTGATTATTCAATTTTTCAATCTCGCCAGCCTTTCACTGCGCTTCGAGCATGTTTCCATTGACAATGGAAGAATAGTAAATTTAATTGCATTTTTATTTTTGATCTACAGACATCTCCAACAATGTCTGTAAATATTATTTTACACACTTTGAGTATAGACAAATTATTATCTAAAGTTGGCACGTCGAGTAAATTTAATTCGAATTCAAGTTCCGCTTTTCTTGGCGGTTTCACCTTTATACGTGAGCAATTAAATTAACATTTGCACTCGGCAAAAGGTGGAAACAACCCTCAAACGGCAAGTTACGAGCAAAGTTTGTAGTAATATTCTCATCGTTACGATCATAACACAAATATTAATTGCAACGAATAATTAGAAAACAGTTTGTGAGGTCGAGTTCATTATTTCAGTTTTCTGCACGTAGGCAAAAAACTTGTTAACCTTTTCTTAATTAGCAATTCTGTTTGTAGTTAATCTTAACTTTGCGCGAAAATTCGAATTATCTAGATAACAAAATTTAGCATTTATGTTAATTTACGTTGCGCGAAAGTTGAAAATTTCCAAACATTTCCGCGCCCAACTTTCGACCTTAACTTTCAGTTTTAAGTTTTCTTATATATACGAGCTACATATTCAATTTTGAATTGTGAATTTTCACTTTGTAGCCTTCGCAGAGTTTTCTAATAATATAACCGAAATAAGATATTCCCACGTTCCCCAAGAAGCAGCCGAAGAAGAACTCGACGCTCCACAAACTCAAAATGAAAGACGCGCGAGCGCAGCCGTCCAAGTGCTGAAAACCGTGAAAACGCTGCGAAACTTTACCATCACCCGAGCCGATTCGGCGAAATTTCGCATGTTATGTTTGCGTGTGTTACGTATGTTGCGGAAAGATTACATTGCGCTGTGCGTCTGGTGTTCATTGTGGGTGATCTGGCTAAGTGAAGCAGACAATGCGTAAACATGCAAATATAAAATATATCTGTCAAAATAAACTATAAACTCGCTTATGTATATCTACGTTAGAAAAAAAAAACGCAATTCGAAAGAGAGTATGAGTAGGTACTCCAAGTGTGTAGGCTTCGTTTATGTCATTTTTATGTGTTTTTTCTTTCGCTATCCGAAGACGAGCACCAAAGAGTGGCTTAACGCGTTTTTTCTGCTTTCGGTGCTTTGACCTATACACATGGTTATGACCGACAGGGGGGGCGGAAGAAGGAAGACCCACTACACTCACTCACGCGCAAAAAGAAACACGTAAGCGTATATGATACAAAGAACAAAAACAAAAATGCTGGAAATCATATTACTTTACTTTTACTACCACGCCAGGCAGGCAGGCAGCCAACAGCATGTGTGGCATGATGCGTTTTATGTGTTGCGAATGCGTTAATATACTCTCTCTCGCTGAACTCACACCGCCACAACTTGGTGGAGGCGCCGAAGGAGTTCGCGCGATGTGTGTTTGCGTTTGCGTGTGGCGTGTCGCATGATTCATGGAGTCGTGAGGGAAAAACATGTTGCGCTGACAGAAATATGAGACTGAAAGTACAGGGGCGCCTTGGAGCAAGAGCAGATTCGAGGCGCGGTGTGTAATAGTTACATGTAAGAAACGCTGAAGGTGGAAGTGTAGAAGGTGGTAAATGCTGAAACGCTGCCGTGGCAGAAACGCCACCCGACTTTTATAACAATATAATATAAATGTCCTAGACGCGGCCTGTAATCTTCAGCATCTTAAGTTAATTGCCACTCGACCAAGATATAAACTCAATTTTTTTCTATCCTAACCTAAAATATCATCCTATAATTATCGTAGATTGCGAAATCTTTTGATTTGCCACATTTGTAAACACTTTGCAGCGCTTTGTTAGAATCCACTCAACTCCAGCGCGACACAATCCGCTATTATGTTGCATCATAACAGCCATTTTCCTTCGGCGAATGTAGTAGATGTGAATCGTGTTCGTGTTCGGCGCGGAGATGATATGCATAATCTGTGTAAATTTAAATGCGTCGCATGTACAGTGTAAGACTGGAAGCCAGAAACCCAACCAGGACCCAACGACCACCAAACCCCTTCTTCTTCTTCTTCAGCTGCTAGCAAACTGGTTTCAATTTTAAGTTTCAAGATTCGCGACGACTTGCTGCTGAAACCGGGGGCGTGTCCTCGTGTCGCATCATTACTTTCTGAACGGCTGGAACGCGTGTTCAGCTGCGGCTGAAAATCTCAGTGTTAATATTAAACTCGTGCTCGTGACCGACGTGCCATCTTTAAGCGCTTTCAGTGAGTGTGTGTGTGTGTATGCGGAAAGTGCGTGGGGGAGGCGGTGCGGCACAATGAACCCGGAGGATGTAATGCATTATCATGGAACATTACCTAAGGCCATGTTACGACGATTTCCATTTTCATGCAAGGAGGGAACGTCTGAAATATAACCCCAGTTTCCAGTATTTAATGTTTCTACTAAACCCACCCCGAGGAGCAATCTTGCAGAATTATATAGATAAACTTTTTTTTGTTAATTCCCTTATTTGTGGTCATTCTAACAGCAGCTGTCGCAAGTCGACAAGTCAGTTAAAGTTAACTCTGTACTTCTCTCATCCACACCTTGCGCACAATTTAAACCCATACGCACACAAACACATTGTTTTCCTCTGCTGGCGGTGTTCTGTATCTCGTGGTAAAAGTTTGTCGACGACGACGACGACGGCGACGTCGGCGAAAACTACCATTAATTAATCAAGTTCATGTGCCGGCACATCCTATAATCTCATTTGAATTTACTACGCGCGCATCCTCGCCGCCATTCTGTTTGTTGTGTGCTGCTACTCGAGGGGCAATAAGAATAATGTAGAAAACACGCTGCATTTTGCACAATTCACGAATTGCAAAACGTCACACAACGACGGCGACGACTTGAAAACAGAAAACAGCATTCAGAAAAGCGACGATGAACATGAAAACAAGTAAAATGCGCGCGTAACTAACGATGCCACTGTTGACGTCAACACCAACCAGACAAAATGGCAGCGGAAACAAATGACGATTTACACTAACCCAAATAGTTGTTTTAGTTTAAGTTCAACGTCAGAAACAAGACAATAAAGAAAATAAAGAAGAAGGAAAAAAAATTGTCGTTTAAGTGAGGACAACGATTGCATTCGCATTACTTCTGGATCTGTAGACGAAACGAATTAAAAACCGGGCACACAGCATTCACTGAAATGACGGCACGAATTTAATTTTCCACTTTGCTACACATTGCTCCTCGTGCACCATGGGGATATATCCAAACACAGCTCGTAAACATGAAGATACTTGTTTGCATAGTGGCCGACTCGCCCGACGCTCGCCAGGCGATGTATAACATTAATATACATTAATATGTGATATCAAGCACTCGAAGCGTACGACCAAATAAACATACAGTGTGTCCACGCATTAAATATGCCTTCATTATCGAGCATTATCAGCTTGATTGCAAGTTTACTACGCGCATTCGTCAACTGAATGCGGACCATGAAATGATAATAATAACCATGAAATATTCCCCTGTTACATGTGATAAATATAATGCACTCTCGGTGATTATTACTAAAATAATGAATGTTTGATATTGGCAGCGCAAATTAAGATCGCATTGAATGTTTCTTGATCAATTTGTATGTCGTGAATCAACGTCGGCGGCGAACAGGCGCACGCCAAGTGTACACAATCAATCAAACGCATCTTGATTTCATGAGCGCACATATTGAATGCGCGCAAACAGAGCTGTGGCGGCGGCGGCGAAGGCACGAAGTGAATAGTTCCGGTGATGGCGACGGCGAGCGACAGAAGGACGGCGTTCCGGATTACATCTGGCGCGGAGATATTAGTCCGTCAGTCAGTTTTGCGCCGCGCAGGGCAATCGGAGCCGGTTGCGGAGCGGTGGCGACATCGACGCACAGAGCGACAGCCGCACACAGACAATTAACTATTATTTACTTGCAATTAATATGCAAATGAGGGTCCTTTGCACAGTCGGACGAGTTGCTCGCCCACACGACTCTCTGGATGCTCGTTTTCTACGTCGCCCGTTGATGTTTGACCCGTGTCCAAATTGGGGACGATGTTTTGCGGCTTGTTTACACTAACCGAAACTTTGAATGCCGGCGAAATTTCACGTGAAACATTTTGGATATTCACATAGGCTTAATTGGTGTCAATTGTTGGAAAGTAACATTTTTTGCACAAAAATTTTGCAAAAAAAAAAACGAAAATAATAACCTCCTTCCACTTTGGTGTGGTGTTGTGGACTTTTCTAGATGTTCTAGAGTGGAGTAGATGGTCCGGAACATGAGATCTGCCCGGGCGGCGCGAAATGACCGAAAATAGGCGAATAAAAACGAAATACTGGCTCTCGCAAGCAGCGAATTGAAATCGCCGCCAAAATAAATCCGGAAACAATACATTGGATATAAAAAGTTTTTATAGTGCTCCGGGTCTAATCCATTCGATTCGGCAAGGGCGAAACGACAGATAAACGGTTTTCTGCTACTTTTAACAACAAAGCAAAGCAAAACACAGAATAAAGCTGACGAACACGGACATAAACAGATCAGGACCATCATGAAAACACAACTTTTTCGTAAACCCTTGTATAAACCATCACTCCTGGTGATTATAGAGTAAATAGTTTGCATGTTAAGTATCCAAGTATCCAAGTATCCAAGTGAAATTGTCACCCACACCACAACTCCTCAATCCATCTCATCACTTGGCTGCTTCGCTCGAATATCCTTGAGTAGAGCGTGTCAATTAATCATTCCCCGAGCGTCAATTAAAGGAGTGGCGGGAATTATTCATTATCTTTGTCGATTTTGAGCGACGCCCGACACCCGTGCGAGCGCGCGAACTAGTTAGCGCTATATTACCACCAGCGCCGCAGCGTGTAATGTGAATTTGTGGGTGGACTGGGTGGACTACAATATGCCCTAGGTCTAGAGATTCTACTAGATTCCCGACAATCTCTAGATTCGAGCGGCGCGGACTTTGGAGCGGGTGCGGTGTAGTGTTATACGCCGCGCCGGCTTTGTTAACTCAACACTAATCAGTACTTATCACCTGAACCCTCCTCGGAGACCATTCGTTCACTCAAGTTCCAGTCTCCGCCGCAACTCACATACACGCGCGTGTGCTTTACACAGAGCGATATGAAAAATAAAAGACGATGAACCCGAGAATATAGTAGTAAAACTTGTTGAAATAAACTTTAGTACATTTTATATCTAGTTTAGTAGGTGTTCTTATAGAGATCTCAGGTAGACGAAGCTTTACAAGTTTCCAGCAAGCAGTTGGCGAGTAAAGTTGCTGAAAGTAGCGAACGCGCTAAATTAGATTTAATCTGATATCGTTTGTTTCCTATCCGCATTCGCTTTGAGAAGAAAAAAACGTCTGAATTTTTCTAAATCCGCTTAAATGATTAAAACTTTACTGACGTGTGTTTCTTTTAGTTGTAATCAGTAAACATCAAATTTTAGGTGCGGACATCACCCTGTGGATCTTATTAAAGTCCAATTCGGAAGAAACAACTCTTCATTACACGCATGCACCAGACGAGTTTTGCTGATGCAGTGTGGGTGTACTTAAACTGTCGTTACTTTCTCAGGAGTGCAGTTACAGTTACAACTCAGTTCCAAGCAGCTCTCATTCTCGACATTTACTCCGCTCCTTTGCAGATAACATAGACTTCAACTCTTGGTGCTGAAAAAAGTTTCTGCGAGTCTCTAATTTCGTCATAATAGATATATTCGTTTATTTCTTTCTTGGCGTCCGCATCTGCTGCAATTTCCGAAATTGAATTTAAAAAGCCACGTACGCGTCGCGCGTAGACAAAAAATCGTGTCCGATCAATTCGACCAATTGCTTCTGGTCCTTTGAGCGCGCTCCACTCCTCGGCTCATCTCGGATGATGGCCTGCCTACCGGTGCGAAATTTATTTCGCGCAAACCAGCACGACAAATATCTGTCCATTAGGTTGTCACATTCAATAAATTCTATTCAACGAGCACGGCAAAAAGAAACTTCACGATGAATCAAGACCACCCCCGGAAAGCAAGAAAAGATATTTCTGTAAAATTCTTCTTTTTGCGTCGTGGTGGTTTTTTTATCGCCATTTTCAGGTAATTAATACGCTGTTAAGTGGCGATTAATGCGCGCAGCAATCGAGCTCGTGGGAAATCAGTAAAAACTTCCATAACTCGCGTTACCACCACCGCCGCCGACTTTGCCGCCGCCGCCCATTTTGCAGCCGTGCTGGCAGGAATATAAATTGTTACCTTAGCTGTTACTTTTAACGCTCGCCGCTTAGCTCAGCCTCCCTGGAAGCTTGAGCTGGTCGTCCCGCGTCTGATATTTCCTCCGCCGCCCCTTCGAACACGGCCGACGGTGCTTAGTTTTCCACGACTGCTGTAGCTGAGCTGGCTCAACCACCGACCAGGGATCAATAAGCGCAATTTAGAGACTTGATTTTTCTTTACTTTTTACGCGCGATTTTTTTTATTTCCTCCGTTCCCGAATACGGCTACGACTACGGTTATATACAACGATTATAGTTGGCCGGCCGCATAAAGCAGTCAAGCTCAGCGCGCCATCGAGTCGAAAATATAAACGTGCCACGATTGCGAAATATCGCGAAATATCAGGAATATATATCGGAAACTCGGCGCGCCAAAATTCGGTGTACTTTACAGTTATTTTTATTTTGTACACTCATTACGCGTCGAAATCCGGTCGGAGTGCGTGTGCCACTTTTATGTGCAAATGCGTATTTCGGGGTGGTATTATTATTGAGTTGAATATTAGTGCTAATAATGACGGTAAACCATTGCTCATGATCGTATTACTCTGTTGAATTTATGAACGCAGTGCAGTATTAAATCCCTGTGAATTCGGCTTGAAAGCTGAATCAAATGAATTAAAAACTGGTTTTAACGGGAATTATTAATAGTCATAATCGCACTAATTGAAAATCCCTAAAATCGTTGTAGTTATTTAATGAAACTTGAGTCGTGAAATGCAAAACTCATTATTATATTAATTATATGTATAATGAATATATTAATAAAATAAAACAGAAAATTCGGAATATTGTCTAAATAAATAGGAAACCCAATCAGAGTGATCAACTTAACACTGACGTCACTTCCTCTATTATAGTGTGACGATAGATGTCACTAGCAACTATTATTTTTAAATTTTTTTTTAAATCAAAATATTTTTGTAAATATTTTGCAAATCACGTAGGTACGTAATCCAATTGCACCCTATACTAATTCGCGCATTGAATATAATTGCGGCAACCGGTTTTTAAATGTCAATTAGTCGATGCAAAGTTTATTTACATATCGCGCGTGTAATACCGCGCAAATCCAATGGAAATTGATCGTGCGGCGCACTTATGTTCCGAACTGTTTCGCATTGTGCACGCGCAACGAATGTAAATCGCATAAGTTGCCGAGTCGAGGCTGCAAGCTTGCATCGTTTATTAAATTGATTAATCGCGATGCGCTGGGCGCGATGCATTTGATGTTGTGCGCGCGCGTGATTCCGGGCGTCCGCCGGCGAAAATTCAATTACATAATGATTGATATGCTTTGATCTCGCGGCACTTTTAAATTCACCTTTTACGCTCTGCAAAATTTACGTGGACTTTTTTTCTGTGTCTCATTGGCAGTGTGTTCATTACATCGCAGCTAATATTATCACTGCGTAAACATAATTCCCAATCGGTTTTAATTTTTCTTTGTTTTTGTAAAATATCAACAAAACCGAAAAAAATCACTTTTAACGTAAAGTAAAGATAATTTATTTCGCCAAAGGAAAATAATAGACTTGAGGGAACATTGTGATGTAGTTAGTAGTTGTCCGCACACTTTGGGTTAATTATTATGAACGGGAGCGTGGGCACAGCGTGCAATTTGTGCGCGCGTTGCCGACGGAAGGCTTCCAATCAACTTTGACAAACGCTAAATGTTGACAACTCAAAGTAAATACGCGGCCTCTTTCATTGCCATTCGCTTCGCGTCAAATACAAGCGGTACTTGTAAAAAAGGTTAACACTCGTTCTCATCGCTTGTTAAACAAATACTAGAGCGCGCGCGCACACTTTGGGAAACTTTAAATAATGAACAGTTTCTTTGAGGCGCAGCGCGAAAAAATGCCGACAATCGGCTTGGAATTGTCGGATGTAGGCAAATAGACAAACACACGGCATTACTTGAATTACTTGAATGGCTTGGAACGCTTACGCTGAAACGCTAGAACCCAGAATCAGCCGGGGACGTTATGTTACAAAGTCAATAAGAGGAGCAGCGAGCGCGCGGGTTCGCAATCGTCAAACTCAAACACAATACGCAAATATCAGAGAAACTTTGACTTAGGAGAGGAGAGGTTGAGGACACGTGCCGCCGCAAGTCTCTTCGTAAATTACACTAAACATGAACACTAAAGTAAAAAATTGAAAAAATAAAAAAAAACTACAAAGATTTATTCGGTGCGCATGCGCGCACGCGTTAAAACGCTTGCCGACGTTTCATTTCATCTCGCAAATATTACAATTCGGATGTAATTTTCTAAAGTACTGCGCATCAATCAAACAACAATTTTCCGAGATTATGCCGCCGTTGTCGTGTCCCGGTGC
Source organism: Dalotia coriaria (assembly GCF_025399875.1). Taxonomy (NCBI): domain Eukaryota; kingdom Metazoa; phylum Arthropoda; class Insecta; order Coleoptera; family Staphylinidae; genus Dalotia; species Dalotia coriaria. Next base: position 12,657,579 of record NW_027045448.1, read on the forward strand.
TCGCCGGGCGTTATAACTTACGGTTGCCACTGAGATGGCCGACCATCTGGGGCCCGACCACCACCGCCACCCACGCCGATGACAGATGCTCGAATGACATCATACATTTATATCAACTTCCAAGTTATATAACGTGCAGGACGTGCACCCGCGCACCGGGCGCGGCGAACGTGAAATTGCAATGTTTAGCGCCCGGCGAAACGTAAAAATAATATTCGCAGTCGACGCGGCACGCACGCGAACATCAAAAATGTAATACGTTGTCGGCGCCGCGGCGCTTTTAGTGCTTTTTAATGCGAGCAGCTATTTAGAATAGTAGTCGTCCAGCTGACAAATGAATGAGTTTATTCTCTTTATTTAGACGCGCTAAATTATGTCATATGTAAAATTGTTTCTTTTTTTGGTTAAAAAAATTAAAAAATAAAATTTTTGAAAAAAAAATTATTTTGTAGAAGTAATTGTATTGTAATTTAGAAATGGCATTTATCGAGTATTGCGCTCTGCTTTTTGGGAGCATTTTGCGCACCATTGGCATTAATATTCCATCCAATTGTAATCGCGCACCCGGCTATTATTGGCGCCCCGTTTTTGGGTCCGTATCGCCCCCAAGAGATGACAATTATCGGTATCGGTTACAATTGTCGCATCGCACGCCCTCGCAAAATTCGCCGCGCCAACAATACCATATCAATGACCTTCTTTTTTTTTTCAATATTAACACGCTGTTCACGTTCACGCTCGTTCGCACACGCGCAATTTAGTTTGCGTTTACATTGTCGTAGATAGCCGCCGTGCCGTAAACGTATCGCAGACGCATTTTGGGTCCTTCCGTGTTGTTCCGCATGGTGGAGGTGCCGGGCGCGGTGGGCACCAAGGGGGATATCGATGGTGATGCTTATTCCCGCCGGGGGTAACGCGAGCAGAGAGCGCTGTCAACGCGTTCGCTGGTCCTGGTGTGCGTGCTGCGTTGCGACGTAATGGCCTCCGACGACGAGGGGTATATATTTGAATTATATCAAAAGCATAATGGATATTGAAATGACACACGCAGCATAACAAGCGTCCTGCGTCGGGTGGCGTCGGGACGTGATGCGCGTCAGGACGTGAAATCGTTCATTTTTTCGCCGTTTCCGAAACGAAGTAGACGTGCCGCATACCGCCGCCGACGCAATTCCACATCTCATTCCGGAATAAATTTGCGCACATAGTTTATTTTTACTATAACACACTGTATGTTATAAATAGTAATGGATTCATCTTTACATGATCCGCCGGTGACAGTGATCAATACGTAAAATTAACATTTGTATCCGCTGTCGCATAGCAAAATTTTGCATATGAAAATAATGCGCTACTCACCGCTAGATGGCGATAGTGCACATGTCCTTGACATTCTATGGCATTTTACAAATTCGTTCAGCAGGCATCTTCCTTGCACCGCCGCACCGCCTGGCTGCCCTTTGGGATGCTTCGTCGCCGGCGCTCCCGAAAACTCTTCGCTTCGTGCGCTCGCACGCGCGCATAAGGGAAGTGACCCATGAAATAAATTGCCTTGGAACAACATTCCGCACTGCGCGAAATAAATGTTAGTCGAAGGCGAGGCCGACCGACGCGCACGCCGGAGACAATGGAATGTTTATTTAACCACGACTATTTATTTTCATTCTATATAACATTAGCCTCCGTGCCAAGCGGGCAGCGACGACAGCGCCAATCGAGGGACACTGCGCGACGACGAATTTTAGCGAAAAGTATAATGAACAAAAGCGCACGCAGCAAATGAAAGCGTTTTAACAACTTTCTTTTTATTATTTTTTTCATTAAAAAGCAAATAAAACGTATTTATTTGTGTGTATACGTGTGCATCGAGAACAAACATTTTATTGAAAGCAATATTACGCTCTTTGGTCGATTCGACTCCACGACTCTTCTTCGGCGCTATTCAAACCATCGACAAAAGAAGACGAAGCGCGCGCAGGGCTTACGACAGCGTGTCTCGTAAAGCATTCACATTCAAACTGCTGTTTGCACGCGCTTGCAAAAGCTCGTCTTTCGGGCGCGCAAACACCAAAAAGTGAATGCCGAATAGCGAATATATGAAACGAAATTCAGCTAAACGTATTGAACCAGATGGACGAATGACCGGCATCCAATATCGAAATGGGAAACAATGCAAGGACCCCTCTTTTTGAGAGAGAGTCGTATATCGAAGACAACGTTCGAATTACGTGTATCAATCACATTATGAATCCGGTGCGCGCTCGTACTTCGTTTATTGCGTGCTCAATTATTAATGTCGATGCGGTCGATCCGCTCGAGGCAATAAGCTGTATACAGCATGATATTTCTAGACGTGACGAATCAAGATTGCAGAAATATACATATAAGGTATTTCCGGTAAAAGCCTCCTACAGAAAACTCTAAACGTAAATATTTGTTTTTATTTCGTTGAAACTACGCGCCGCACTCTGTATATTTCGCATTCAACAACTGCGTTGAGGCGAATTGCAGTTTTCATAAGTATTAACACACAGGTGAACAGGTGAACAGGTGAGCTCTATCGGCAAAGTAAACGACATCTAATCCTATTTATTTATAAAAGAAATTGAAGTCCGATTGGATTGCGTCTCGATACATTCACTACACAATATTCCCGAACAATGGAACAATCAATTGTTTCACTCTAAAAATTGAATGAAATTTAATTTTCAGCAATTACGTAAATAAATGATACGACAGTGTCACTGAGATCTTTTTGTGTTTGATGAGAGTAGTTACTAGGTAGAATTACATTTCTTGACGCTGCTTCGCTGCATTTCGTCAACGTAAGCCATCATTAAGACACGAGAAGCCCTTAGAATGATTCGCGTGCCTCAAGTTGCAAACTTGTTGTGAGCGTTGAGATTCCTGGATATCGGAGCTTTCAGAGGCGCACAATGCGCGCCGGCTTCGATGCTTTCGACGGATGCGTCGAGTTAATAAGCTCGTTCGCATCCCCTCAGCCAAACATCCAGAGGCGTCATACATCTAATTCAGATGTAAACATCTTTACAACCATTATTCAACTAATTGGCATACTAATTATCTAAACTAACAATAAATAAATTTTTTTAAATAAAAAATTTTGTTTTTTAGTGAATATTTAACGCATTTTTCAATTTCCTAATTTCCTAATTACAATCCATGATTATCATTATCATTATCAGAAATTCGTAAGCCGCTCGCGTCTACCGCTAATGCGTTGTCGCACCCCGGTGGAATTCGAATTTCGTGTAAGTCCCACGCACCCCTACAACTCTCACACATATTCACGGCGAAGAGAAAAGCACACACAAAGTAAGTAACGCATTTAAATTAAACTAATTACTACGGTTTGCAGATGCTAATCTTCCGCATGGTAATTTTATTACAAACTCGACGAACTCGCTGTTAACTACAAGTACGAGCGCGTTCGTCAAATCGAAATCCAAAGTCTCTAGGAATGTGGATGAGAAGATGACGCGCGCAGGGAAAAGTAGAGATAATCAAAGAGAAAGCACCCCGTATCTATTCTAATGTTCGCAAGGCGCTGTTCACCGGCGGCCTTCGTTCGCAATCCATTTTCATTCCACATTCGGAAAAAATCCTTCGCCGCGGTGGTGCGAAGATATTTACGACACTCGCGTGTGTCGCATGTGCGTACATGTCTCCGTTTCGCGATTCGTACAAATTCCGTTTTATTATTTTATATTGTGGCGCGGCAATAGGAATGCATTTGACAGGAGATAAGTCGAATAGTTGACGTTTTACGATATCCCGGAATTTTTGCGAACGTGAACGGAATAAGCGTTGCGTCTCGGGGGCTGACGCCGAGAAAGAGGTGGCTCTGGTGGTGGTGTATGTCCCGGCGGCATTCTGCAAATAATTCTCTTGCAGCTTCCACAGCTCAACTTGTACCACATCGAGTAAAAGACGTAAAAATCGTAGCATAAAACCACAAAATACAAAATAAAAAATTTGTCGATAATTTTTTTCGTCTCTCATTAGAATAAAAATCATCACTTTTATCGCGTATTTACCAAACAAAATAAACAAAACAGTTCCGCATTTATTCAGAATATGCAGGAATAAAATTAATTTAAATCAAAATTTATTTACACACGAACAAATCGAATAAATATTAAAACATTTTATCATCGAGGGAGATAATAATCCCGAGACCATCGTAATTGCAATTATCAATATTATCGCGTATGCAATAACACCGCATCAAATAAGCTCATTGTAATGGGTATTTATATATCTGTATATATTTATATTTATAAATCCGCGCACAAAGTTTTAATTTCGATTCAAATTTTCGTATTTAATTTTAATTGCAATTATAAAACAATCCCGCGCGGCGATGACACACGCCGTGCGCCTGCGAGCGAAAAACATTTAACGCCCACGCCAATTTTCCAATATAATGTGCTTGCTCCTCTCGCTGAGCGAACATAATTGCGGCCTGGCGGACGAATTCCCCCCGCGTTTTTCGAGCGGGCGCCTCCACCATCGCCACCGGCGAATATAGGCGATCTCTGCGCGTGACATTCGGAAGCGGCGTCATAAAATTTATTACTTCAATGAATATTAATTTGCGTGCGTTATTTGTTTGCCCTCGCAATTTGCTTTGGGAAAGAAAACGAAATATTCGCACCAGAAGGGAGGCTCGATAAGTAATTTGCAAAGAAAGCAGAGGAGTACTTAGATGACATTATCTAATTTAAAAATTATTAAATATTCTATTGCTTATTATTCATATAAGTCTATAGGTTTCTAAATAATTAATTAATAACCACGTTTAAATTACTTTTTTTTGTAAAAATTAATTTTTAATAATTCATACTTGAATGATTTTAATAAAATCGCCATTGACACGAGGCGTTTTTTAAACTTCTTTTCAAGTTAAAGATTTTAATTAAGCATGGCATTTAAATTTCACTTGACATATTTTTCACGTTGATTTTATTTCATGTCTCGGAGAGTAAAAACTCTCGATAAGATATATTTTGATTGATGGTGGCAACTATATGCTCGCACGATTCGATTTCTTATAGCGCAGCTTTGTTTCCCCTCTCGGTAAAGCGCCGAAAACGCAATTTATTGCGAAAGAAACACAATTATGAGATCGTACGCGATAATACAACGAGCAGCACACAGCTCTACGCGTAGATAAGATCTGGCAAAAAATCGCTGACGACTGAAAGCCAAAAAGGAGGAAAAACTGAAGCGAACAAGCAGCTAAATTGTCATCCGGTTATTATCGATGGACGACGATGGACAAATCCAATGTTCAATGTGCTGCTTCTCTGCAATCTTTTTTTTTTCATTGTCTATTATTTTATTTTTTTCGGCGTCGTAAAAAATGTAATGTCGGTGAAATTTAAGATTACATTGTTAAACAGCCCGCGCGTAAAGCGCTAAAACCCTAAAAAGACTTTGTTTACAGATACGACGTTGTGTTTCGCACATTTAAAACGTTTTTATGTTTAATTTTCCGCCAGCTTGTGCTTTCTCGGCGCCGTTTGTCATTTTCTTCGGGGAGTTTTTGAGTTTTCGCGAATTTCCTTTCCGCGTGCCTTTAATCAACCATTCGCAAGTTGCGCTCGTCGAACGGCAGCGCAAAGAATAAAGCCAGCGCTGCGCTGGTCGTGAGAAAATCAAGATATTAAAGTCCAGCGGCGCGTGGCGAAGGCAAAGAGTTGGTATGTGGGCGTCGCAAGCCGCATAATTGACAATTTCTAAGCTGGAAACTCGCGTACAGTCCAAACCAGCCGCAGAGATAATGTTGCACAATTTTAACCGAAATTGCCCATTTTGTTCGTTTTGTTTTCGGGGGTCTTCTCCAAAAACAGGCACAAACGAAAAATTAGAGTTAAAATTTTACTATGTATCACATAAAACTTTATTGTTAATGTCATTCGAACATTATTTTATCCTGTAAACCGCAAAAATACAATAAAAACTAGATTATTCTGTAAATATGTAAAAATTTTAATGCAAATGTTTCTCGTTTTTGTTTAATTCGTAAAATTGCGTGTTTTTTTTTTTCGCCCGCTGATTGACAAATATGCTCAAATCCGTAAAACCGAAAAAACACAAAACGCAGCAATGCAAACAGAAAAAAACATCGAGCCCGGATGGCGGATCACGAATACGACGCGGAAATTTTACGCTCCGCTAAACCGGCCCGCAAAACGAGGGTGATGGTAGTGAGGCACGCCGACGAGATGCAAACTTGGCCACACATGCCGCCGCCACCACCGCCGCCGAGTGTAAACTCAACACACACCCGATCACGTCGGTTTTTATTTGCTAATACAAGGAACACGCGGCCGCGGCGGGCGAACAATGTTGTTTTCAATCAGCACCTACCCAAAAACGCCACAATGCCCATCCAACGGTCGAAACAATCGAGTTTTGCTGACGAAAACCTATTTATACCCGGAGTTCTTTAAACTTTACATCAATCAAAATACAATTTTTACATAAATATTAACATAAAACTCTAAATTATTAATAAAAAAAATAATTTTTAATAAAATTTACTTACAAAATATTAATTTTAAAATTTAAAAGAATTTTAAATAAAATTTTTGTAAATTTTCATAATGAAAACATTCGGTACATTGTTCGGAAAGTAGCACGCGTGTGTAAATTTGGAATTTCGAGTACATCTCGCATTTGTAGAATATTTTCGGTCGGGTATTCGGCGTTTAGGGAGTTTGGGAGAGACCGCGGCGCGCGATGAAACAATGGCGGCCGGCGGCCGGCTCGTGATTTACCAATTCCATTAGTGCAGCAATTATGTAAAATGGTACCCAGTCAATAAACGTAAATTCAGTTTCGCGCTCGACTGCGATGAGACACGGATATATACGGCTGCGAGAATGCGAATGCGTCGACGCACGTGAATTCTTCGTTCATTTACTCTTTTCTGGTCGAACAGTCCGCAGCAAAATACACGCCGAATACAAAGCGGCCGAAGCAGCAAATGAAACAACATAAAACTTAACTACGAGTACGAAAACGCGGAAGGCGGAAATGTTGCGTAACGCGTGTTTACGTTTAGGGGTTGCGAACAACTTGACGTTAAATGACGTTAAACGACATTTGACGTGCAGTCGAGTGCATTAGTGCACGCGAAAGCTTTCGAACAAGGTTAGAACAATGTTTCACTTAGTATTAACAAGCTGCAAACCACAATAAAAGTAAAATAAATTTTTTGAATGCAAAATGAAGTTTACTTCTTTATCAAATGAGGTTATGTGGATTTAAATAACTCATTATCCACCAGATGGCGCGGTGAATTCCAATTTGCGTAGATAAAACGCAAAAACCGCCGCAAATCCCGAAAGACAATTTCGTTATCGCGGTTTATGATGCTCGACATTTCGCCAGCCGCAAGTGCACATTGACCCTTTGCCGCCCCCACACCCCACATGCACTTCACTGACTTTTCATCGCATGCAAAGCGACAAAAGTGCACACGAGCTTTTATACAGCTGCGAAACCAGCATCCGGAATTCGGATTGACTTGACTCCTCGCTGTGAGAGTCCGAGCATTTTTAAATTGCTTCGCACACACACCGCGCGCGCGCAAGTAGAATGTACTACCTGAAGAGGCGATTCTAATATAATGCTAGATGAAATTTTCTTTTCGTTATGTGCGCCCCGAGTGGCCCCGAAGCATCCAAATACGCGATGGCACCGGCGGCGACGAGTCTCAAAGGCGTGTGTGCGGCTGTAAAAGCAATGGACGCGATGGAAACGAGGCAATGACGAAATGGCGACGAGCAAAGATGGCGCCGTGCAAAACGCTTCCAATATCGAAGATCAAAGTAAATGAATTATAGATATACGAGCACGCTGGGCGCACATTCGAGCGCCGATGGCCTATGAATGCGCTGATGAAATGGAATTGGATAAAAATGGCTCATCCCTAGATGTGCAACTAGAGACGCTAAGAAATAATTCAATCAACAAAGTACATACTTTCAACTTTTCCTAATCTATTACTATAATAATAATAAATCATTTAAAAAAATATGTTTTATGTATCATTAAACGCATAAAAAACATATTATCACACAGATGGCGCCACTTTGCGTTTTTATACACTTCATTCGCAATAAAATAATTAACTCGCCGCCCCACAAGCGGTGGCAGCAGGCACGTATTCATATCCCTGGCTCATTTTATTCCCGCTTAAATAATAAATAACGTCGCGTGCGTCGCGCGCTCATTTCGCGGCGCATTTTTCTTGTTTTTATGTGCTGAGTCGACAAACGCGGCGATTCACACGCGCGCAGAAATAACTTTCTTTTGATGTGACATAAGAGCGCGACGGCGAGTTCTTGCCGCCCTCAGCGGCGATATTTCCTCATGCGTGGAAAGTAACATTTCAGCGGTTTTTATGACGTGTTTTTGCTGTCGAGTGTGACGCCCGAACCACATCAGCACTGGATTTGTGTGCGACGCGTACCCACCGAGAGAATTTATGTGTTTTAAACCGTTTAATATGTACAAAGATTCGGATTTCTTCAGGGGGGCGAAAGTATTAAAGCATCCATCTTGATACAACCTGACGGCGGCGACGGCGGAGGCGACGTATTTTATCATTTTGTATTGTCGCAAAACAAAACAATAGTTTTGTATGGAAGATAAGTTTTAATTAGTAAAAGCAGAAAAGTTTATATAATTAGCAAGGAAAGTTTAATCTCCGTACGAAATTATTTGCTTGCAGAAAATTATCTTTTTCCTTTGTTCTCACCTTAGAATATTACTTGCTTAACAAGATTTTCTAAGCGCACGTTCGTTTTATCTGTAATTTTAATTCCCAGCGTTATCTTTATGATGTTTTATAGAAATTTTATTCAAACACTTTGTATATTATGTATTCCTGTGTGAATATCTTTCTCGTCACGTATCGTGCCAGCGATGGTGTTCAACAAAGCGATTGTAAAAAAAGCCAGCAGCGGATGAGGTCGCGAGTGTTGTGTCGAGAGAAGAGAAGACTGCGAGCTCTCACCTCGGCGCCCTCGGCCTGCTCGGCGATTCCTTCAACGTCGCGGTCGTGTCGCGAGCTTTTAAAGACTCGCCCCCGCGGCGATCACGTCCCGCCATCCGGAATTGCCCCCCGTGTTGTTTTATTACACCGAAAGGGGTTGTACGCTAACCGGTCGCGCGTGAGACGACTCACCTCCCACGACCACTATAAAACCACATGATGTATAGAATTAAACATTATTTTTCCTACCAAAACTCAAAGATTTGTGTAATTCAGTGAAAATTCATTTTTTTGCGCTGGTGATCAGGAAAAAAGATTAACCACGTCAATCATTGGCTACATCTGCTGGTGTTCCGGTTATCTCTGCGCCCAGCTAACATGCAGTGATTGTGTGATTCCGCAATTGCACATTCTGGTGCGTGGCGCGCGAAAGATATCAGTGCTTAGTGCATTTTAGCAAGCCATCAAAACGGTGTTTCCAAGCTTGCGAGCTTGCAAACAGCGCCCGCACTTGTGCCCTCACGGTTGGTGGTGAATCTGGGATATACTGGGACCGGGGCCAGGAGCGCGCGTTCGCTCGGCTGGCTCGCCGCCGAGCAGTCCCGACCGTGTCGCTGACAGGAACATTATAGCCTCCGGTTTCATGTAGCGGAAGTAATTGAATTGTTTAAGCCACACTACATTTCAAATCTAATGATCTGATAATGGACGCGCTGGTAGTGCAATAGAAATTCCAGAAATAATCACAAAAGTAATAAAACGCCCGCGCTCGTGTTCGCTGGGTTGCCGGGGTTTTAATGCGTCAACGCCATCTATGATGTGTTACTCTGGTGTGAGATGATAAAACGACATTTTCGATATAAATATCATCGATATTTCATACTCTAACTTGACCATGGGGGATCGAAAGCTTCTAGGCTTAGATTTAGAAAAATGTTGTGCCGCGCCAGGAAGTCACCCTCACATTCGACGCGATAAATCACTTTGCGCGCCATATATCGACGTTTGCGAAACATCCGGTGTAACAAATCAAAAAATCGAAAAATAAAACTTTACTGCCCCGACGCATTTGTTAAACGTAAAAATATTCCACGCTCATCATAATAACTTACTCGGCTATCAGTAAAAGTAGTAAAAATAGTTGAAGAATGCGCGCTGATCACGTCAAGTATCAAGCAGAATGTAAAATTTTCCGCATGTTTACGCTCGCTGTCAGCCCGCAGCTTAACTATTGCATCAAGCAAACGCAGAGCGAAAGAGAAGCAGAAAAAAAAATTGTTAACGCAATGGCCGTGTCCGCCGCATGTCGGTTGGCATGCAGTCGTTATTGTTCATAGGGCGAACATTCGGCTGGATTCGTGTAACCCCTGGAGCACCTAGCGTTTGCAACAACGCTCGCTCTGCGAACAACATCAAGCAACAACAACAGCGAAACAGCCAGGTCACATTCGCTTACAAAAATAAACACACCGTGCGTTCGTGTGTTACTGGCTGAAACTCATGCGGAAAGTATTAAAGCGAATGACTGGTCTAGTTCTCAGTTGACATAACAATTATCGTAAACTTGGACCAAGAAACACTAGAGCTAGCTGGGGGATCGGATAGGCTGAATGCGGGCAAACTATACGAGTACGAGAGTATGCTTTTATACATGCAATATAAAGCTAAAAATAAATGCGCACAAGAAAAATAGAAAGAAATGCGGAGCGATTTATTTCGATTTGCTCTTTTCAAGTTGATTTTTATTTGCTACGGTTATACAGAGTGTTTTTGTATATTCACAACATAACCTAGTTTAAATTTTGGAGTTGTAGAGGGCGCTGAGAGTAAGAAAAACTGTTAAAATTACGGAAATTTCAGAAAAATGCGAAAAAAGATAAAAACACGTATCTAATCAACAAATATTGCAATATAACCTCAAAAATTAACCTAAAAGTTCTTGGAAGGTGTAGTTCTTAAGTAATAGAGGGCGCTGTAGCAGCAAAAACTGTCAAAATGACGAAAATGTTAATAAAATGTGAAAAAATGATCAAAGCACGAATCTAATCAACAAATATGGCATTGTAACGTAAAAAATTAACGTGAAAGTTCCTGGGGGGCGTTTTTAAGCATACGGTTCATAGTTTCTCCTCAAGATGTTCTGAGCACAAGGAATTTAATGAATCCACAAAACGAGATCGTCTTGCCTCGCCACAAACTGCATCTCGCGCACGCGACGAACGATTATGTTTATAACTAACCGGAGAGACATAAGGCACTATGTTGCGGAGTCTGTGGCCGAGAGGACGGCGCGGGGGTGGTGGTGCAAAACGCGTCGCCCGTAAGCGTTATCCCTTATTCCGCGCGAGTTTGCGGTGACTTCGCGTGCTCCTCGGCGCGCATTCCCCGAGATGGAGATAAGTTATATTTATGCAGAAGCTCGACGCTTATATCCGTTACGGTTACAACCCCACGGGCTAAGCTAGCGAGTATATTTTCCTCACACACATACGCATATAATACTTGCGTATGTGAGTGTGTGTGTTTTTGAATATTGAGCACAACGCACAACTATGGTTGTGGTTGGAACGCTTCGAGGAGATGCACTCTGGTAACTTTTTTTCCAGCGCGCGCTGTCTTCGAATAAAATACGATGCAAGAGGAGATTGTGCTGGGGGTGCACGCATATGTCGTGTCTTACAAATCGAGCAAAAATTGCGCGCATAACAATGTGCAACGAGGCGCATAACTGGCGCCGCTGAGCTTTGTCGAACGAGGAGGCGATTTAAAACGCAATATTTTACGACTTGTATCGCCAACATGCGATAGAAAAATCATTCAGGCATAAGTGTAAATTGTTTGATAAATGATTAGTTGACATTCAAAGATTTACACTTTGTTTGTGTTTATTTGCATTGATTGCAACGTAAACTAAATTTCTGTTTTGATAACTTCGATGTTAATTCGCCAAGAGAGGAGACTTTCGGGTTTGGGTCATAATGAGTTGCTAAAGTAACTAGAACTGCATTAATATACCTGGCAAGAGCAAGTTGCGTAAAGTGTAAAGTTTCCGAACCGCCAAAATATCAAAATTTCGCCGAGTTATTGCAAAATATATAACTTTGGTCATTATATGATTTAAATAATTCGGACGTCTGGAAAATTTATTAAATTTCACTTCTTTTAAACTCTAATTTGCGGTTTATCTCATGCTCCATGTTTAGATAAAAGATGCGCACATTTCGGGTGCTGGTGGCCATTACACATGAGTTATTGTTAATGTTTGTTAATGTGCAGCTCGTATTGTAATTGCTCGGGAAGGTCGGCCGAGTGTTTGTGCTTTTCTTCCAAGTACGCGTAAACTTGCACAAAGTGTTTTACAAAGCGCGAATGTTTTGTGTCTTTCTGCGTGCGAAAATTAAAATTAAGTTAGCGGACGTTTACGACTGCATCCTTCATGTGGACTTTATCTCTTTATCTCAAAATAAACAAACAATAATAAAGCTATAACAATAAAAGTTTGAAAATTATTAGAAAAGTTTTAAATTAATAAATAAATGTTTTTTTCTAGTTTTGTTTTGTTTAAACGGCAGTCTAAACGTGAGTGAGGGTCATAATGAATTGTAATTTAATGGAATTAATTTTTAATTGCGACATAATGAGTTTTTCTCGCCTTTTGTCGGCTTCGGCGGCTCGGTGTCGACGCCAGCGTGTGCTAAATTCAATTTGCTCGCTGCAATTCTTTTCATATTACTATTCCCAAGCCAACCGCCCCCGCCAGGCTTGTTTTCCACGCATTCGAGCGCTAAGCAGCCGTCCGATATAAACTAATAGCTAGTCCACTTATCTCGCGTCTGCCTCATGTAGCGCTTACAACAAAAAAAAAAAAAAACGTACTAAACTTTAATACGATATGAATTACCTTCTGTCGCCCGTTAAAGGTAATATTAATGTAATAAATCCACTCTAGAATGTAAGCCAAAGCGCACAATGTAGAAAAATGTCTAATAATTGTTTTAGAAAATACTAAACTTTATCCACGCGGTAATAATCCACGTAATTTTGACTTCTTTCTACGTTCTTTTGCATTATTGATTAAACAACGGCCGATACATCACGGTAATAAATCAAAAACACATCACTGGCAACGCACACCCTTGATATCCTTCTCGAGCGCGTTCACAAGGGTTGATGACGCAGTCGGCGCGCCGACAGTACGACACTAAAGACAAATAATACCCAATTTTCTTGTCTTGTAAAGTCGCAGGCATATCATTGTCGCCCATCCCGCGGGGATTACGCGACACACTCGCGCTGCGTCCCGAATCATCTCGCCGCCAGAGGTGCCCGCGCGAAGACGCTTACGCACGTTTGCCGCTTCCGCCCGCCCGCCGTCGAATAAAGTGAACGGCAAAGTAAATTTATCTCTGTCAAACGCAAAAGCTACTCGAAATTATGTTCGCGTATGTGATTTAATAATCGTGTTATCTATACGCTTATTCTTCGCAGACGGGAAGCTTTCTCATCATAGCGACTTAGGCGAAAGAGGCGGCGAGGCGAATGACTGCGTCCTGTGATGCTTGTGTGTGTGTTTTGTAATGACTTCATTTTTTGCTGTTTTTATTTAATAAATAAGAAAAAAAAACTGTTTTTTATGTTCCATGAGAGGAAAACAATGATTTTGTATAAAGTGTTTTCCGCATACCGATGTGGAGAAAACAGTAAAAAGTTGTTTAAAACGTTGTTTTTAAATAATAACATAATAAATACTATGCTAATAGATATTTTAATAAATGATTTTTATATTTCTAGAGTTGAAAACGTTATTTTCAACACTAGTCAACGGAAAACTGTATTTTCAAATGTGTGATGAGATAAATGTTGGGTGATTATACGTCATCTTGAATTTATAGTGAGTTCTTGAAGAGATTAGCGCTGTGCTAACAAATGCGCCCCGAAATATGTACAACCGATGCGGAAATAATTTTTGATTGCATTTCGGCATGTTCCGGATGTGTTACTGGCGCATGCATGTTGGCATTAATCAAATTTACAGTAATCAGGTTTCCAGCGCTCGTTACGCGTCCGGATTCATGGCAAATTGCCATCGCTCCGCACGGATTACAATATTAGATGAAACCAGTTGGCGCAGAAAGCAACTACGACTCGAAACGCATCTCGTCGTCCTCATTCGTCGTCGATGGGATTTGCAACTTTTTGTTGCCACATATAAACATACGAAACATTCAATCACAATACGGATTAATAGTTTGCGAGAACCCCACGAGCTCACAATAGAAAATGAAATAGTGCAAATGTTAAAAGCTTAAGTAGCATTTAGTTGTCACTCGCTCAACTAGCGTGCGCGATTTTTTGCGTCAATCAAGTCGCAGTCGAGTTTTGCATTTCCGAGTTGTTGTTCGCATCAGCGTCGAAGAGCATAATGACAAACAACTGGTATTGTGGATGCGTTCATCGCTCTCAACGCGAGAGCTTATTGCACCAAGTCGAAGTTTATACACGACACCATAATGCACAACATATTCGTGATCTCTGCCGCTTTTGTTTCACGAACGCGCATCCGTAGTTAGCTGGATGCATACAGCATTTGTGACGTTGCGCACATTCTCATCTCGCAAATTGATATTTCCCATTCTTTTTACGCGCGCGTCCGTCGTCGCTAATGCGCATTGCACCCTCGATGTTTTAGAAGAAATGTTTTATTTTCATCGAGAGCGAGTCGAACAATGGACACACATATTGCACGTCCGTTGTTGTTGGTACGCGCTGCACGTTTGCTGTCGTAATCCGATATGGATGTGCTATATTTCGCTTTTCCTCGAATTCCAGCGTGTCGAGAAAATTGAGAGATATGAGGGATGAAATGGTGTTTTTGAATGTTTTTTAACCGTCACATGTCAAGCATAGTGTAAAAAATGTTTATAAATTTTTTTACGCACTAGTATTAACTAAATAATTTATAATAAATTATCCGCAAAATCCACTAGTAAGTACATTTCGGTTTGGACACGTTTACGATTTTGAGACCACGACAAATTATTTACGACCGCCTATTATAAATTTTATGGATTGAATATGCGCATGATGGCCGAGCTGTAAATAGCCAACGAATGCTTTTGAATATCTGACTCGACGTTGGCGGCGATGAGGTTGATAGTGGTAGTGTGGTAGTGGCGGCGGCAGACGGTGGATAGTGTGATAGATACGTACGAGCAGCGGTGCGGCGCGCGTCAATATACCGCCAATATTGCCGCCGCTAAAACCAAACGGCCGACCCGGGGCGCATCGTCACGCTCACCTCCGCCGTCGGCGCCCGTTTTTATCGCATTCCAAACCGGACCGCACCGAATCGGGCGGCGCCGAATTACGACGTCGAGGCCTTTATGGTCAATTTTTATTAATCCACTCGAAAAACTATTGCGATGTTTAACTCTACGTATCGCCTCGGATTCATCCGGAATAATGAACTATATTTCTTCAAATTTATTTCATGACGTCCACTTTTTACTACGTACTAATTTATAAATGCAAAAATGCAATATTTGAATATTTTACTAGATTATTTAATGCATGTAAAATAATAGACTTTGTTACATGCGTTGGTAGGTAGGGATGAAAATACCACAACTCAAGTTTATTTGTTTGCCACCTGAAGAACCGACCGCGAATTATCATATACAAGCGCAGGGCATTGGTGAGATGGACGGACATTTGTAATTAAAATTAGTCGAGTAAACGCAGCGGACCCACGTGAAGAGGGCGAGCGTAAATTCATAAATTTTCATGATTGATTAATGCGCTCGCCGGCGTCGCTACTTGCAGTGCTAATAGCGCTAATATTTTAAATATTTAGAAGTCTTGAACGCCGCGCGCATTATTGCGTCGAGAATAAATTTCAGTAAATATTCAGTGATTAAAAACTGTTCGTTTAATCCTAAAGGTGTTTTTGTTTTGTTTGCGTAAACTTTTATTAAGCGTTATTAATAACTAACAAGAAAGTTATTAAATGTGTTGGGTATTATCGCGGGTATCTTACAAGATATGAAAAATTAGGGTGATATTAAAAGTTTTAAATTAAATTCAAAGAAACAATATATGTTATATCAAATACTCCTTTAGAAATCAAACGAAACTACCGAATGTGATCAAAATTTTATATCAAATTAAACAAATGAAATTTAATGCGTCAAATAAAAAGAAATATTGTAAACATACCTTGGGATCGCATGCAGCAACTCAACGACCAGTCCTGCAACAGAGGAAAAATTATATTTAGAAGGTTTCTTTACATAAAATAATGATACAGTCATGTTTAGTATAAGCACGTTTTTATAAATTATCTGCGCCTATTGTGTTATTGATAAACTTACTTCCAATTGCGATTCTTGGCAATCAAGAACTGGCAACACACAATACACAGACACAATTAGAGAAATATATAATTCACTTTAAAAATCAATTAAAACCGCGACAAACAATTAAAAATAATTGAGAAACAAGAAAAGTACGTGTGCACAGATCAAACAGACGATTTCAACTGATCAAAACAAGATGCATCGCGTTCACACATTCTTGCGCGCTTCATTCTTATCGCCAATCGCGATAAAAACTTGTTTACGCCAATCCTTATCTCCGCGAGGTGTCGAACACACGAAATTCTTTCTTAGTTTTGTGCACAAAAATGCACACTAAATTTTACATGTAAAATAAAACAAAATAAAATAAAATACACTTTCTTACACTTTGAATTAATTATAACAAAAGAGTAATAAAATATTTATTATGCATTTTATGCAGACACAAAAAAAATAAATGCTTAAAATGTTTAAATTTAAGGCGGTATATTTTAATATCATATGATAATAAGATCCCATCCTAACGACTAAATATCTCCCGAGCCTTAAATTGCTGGAAACATTTTTGTATCCCACGATCATGAATAACGTATAAGTAAGTACCTAGGACGTCGATAAAAGATAGCGTTTACAAGTGGGAAGCATCCGAGCCGAAATACCGCAATGGTGCGTCGACAAGATGACCGCAAGCCCCTTGCCGTCCCCTTGCCGCAAAACGCCAAGGAATTTATAGCGATTTATAATAGAGCCGAGAGGGTCGCCGATTTGGGCGCACACGTCCCGGCTGCATCGGTATCGCTTTTATTGTTTCCACGAGATCGTTATTTAATGCATGCGAGCGCACAAAGTGCTCTCATCCCGGCTTCGAAAATGAACGCAATCAGGGAAGCCAGCAAGAATTTTCCTCTTCATTGTTATATTACTATGGCCGTTATATTGGCGCATCGGTAAAGTTTTTTTTTGCATTGCGCCACTTTTACTGCTCTCGGCGCGGAATTTCGATTTTAAAATTCTCAGCTGAAAATTGCCGCGTTTTTTTTTCATTTTG
Source organism: Dalotia coriaria (assembly GCF_025399875.1). Classification (NCBI taxonomy): domain Eukaryota; kingdom Metazoa; phylum Arthropoda; class Insecta; order Coleoptera; family Staphylinidae; genus Dalotia; species Dalotia coriaria. The sequence goes on from NW_027045448.1 coordinate 12,675,013, forward strand.
CCTTTGTTGGAACTTTGGTATCTATCAATTCGAGCTTAGCGCGATAAAGTTCAAGCTTTGAGCTGTGCGTACCGAGCGAGTAAATAAATGAAAGTTTGAAAGGATTAAAACAAAAGTGTGTTTTGATGGAAGTACGGTTTATGCGCGCAAAATAAATTAAAATCAAACAAAATATTTACCGAAATAAAAATACAGGTAAAATAATTCGCTCATGTCTATAGTAAAATATTTAATTCTTCAACACCGTTGTGTTTGATTTTTTTCAATAAAAATTTTCGCTGTTTTAAAGAAAACAGAGAAAATTCAAAAATTCAAAAAAATTAAACAAAGCGTGAGTACATTTTTGAAATTCACGTGAAAGGTATTAGCGGGATTACGAACTTCCAGTCTGTACAAACAAGAGATTTTTTTCAAAATGCAAAATAAAAACCTAAAAAATTACCGAACATATAAAATTCGCTAAATAAATATGTTCAACCTTTATGTAATTCCTTTTCCTTTTTTTCTCTTTATTATGATTCAATTGCAAATAAATCAATTTCAATTTTTAAATGAAAAGATAGATGATAGAAGCCCAAGCCAAGTTATTGTGAATGGGAATTCAGCTTAATAAAAATCGAATTTGATCCGATCTGAAATCAAATTTAAGACATCAGTAGATTCTCAAGCGCTCCCGACGAAATCTGCCGAAATTTAAGAAGTCTACAATCAGAGGATAACGAGAATTTTATGAAGAAAAAAGGAAATCATTCGGCATTTCAATCAAAAATTAAATCATGCAGACAATTTTAACATTTCTGCGAAAAAAAATTTATCATCAAATAAAAAAATCGATTATTTATACGCCCAAATGTTATAACATTACGTATGTGTAAAAAAGGAAGAAGAAATGCGACGACGAAGCAAAAATAAACTTGGCTACCATCCCCAAAGGAGTAATAGTACTCCGATGTATGAAAAAAGTTTTGCGTGCGTTTGCACCGTCCTTTATCTCAAAAAATCCAAAAACAAAAAAAATATTTCCTTGTCTAAAGATGTGTAAAATGTAAATAATAAATATCTTCTCAAAATTATAAATAAATCTAATGATTGGGTTGAGGATGAGTGCGTGTGCGTAACACGTTCAACGTTCAAGATTAGCAATCAAAAATGTTGACTGCGAAGAAGGCAAAAAGCGCAAGTTGCTGCGCCAGTTGATAGATGACATCGCCGGGGGGTGGCGACGAGCGCGACTCGACGACGTCGGCGGCTGCCTCCGACATACACACACACACACAAACAAGCGTGCGGCGGCGGCGGCGGCAATAGTATGTGCGCACGCGGAACGCGACGACGTCCCGAGTCACGCTTCGCCCGCTCACTGCGTGTGCATCCCGCCCGCTAGTCCTGGGGATAGTCCTGTAGGCGGCTGGAACGTGCGCGGTCGCGCCTGCCGACTCTCCCAACGCGCCACCGCCGCCGCCGAAGACTTGAAGCTTTCAGTTTTTCCACGACGGTGCGTCGCGTCGGTAGTCGCGAATCTACAACGCGCACGCGAGAATTGCAAAACTCATCAGTTTTAAATTCACGTGAAAGAAAAGTATTTCATTCAAAAGGATTTCATAGCCATTAATTCAACAAAATACACTACTATTAATTTTTGACTTAAAATATAAACTGTGAATATGAACTGTGTATTGTAATTAAAATTATCAGGACGATAAAAAACAGTGGTGTGAAACATTTCTACCTGTAGAACACTTCCACACATGATAAATGTTAATTAAAGGTAATAATTTAAATTTAAAATTATCAAATTCCCTGTGTAATTAATAGCTTTAATAAATAAATATTATTTATTAACGGGTTATTAATTTTCTTCCTGATTTCATGTTTATTTTAACTTCTTTCGTGCGTATGAGTCTCGATGTTTATTGTGCAAACATAATTTTATTTGTCACAAGAGCTGATGTTGCGCTGATGCGAGTAAACGATAAAAAAAGCTTTTCGCTTGCGTTATGTGTTGATTTTTTCGGAGGGCCGGAGAGGCAGTGGAGTTTCCACTTTTCCGCTGTTTGTTGTTTCCTTGATGGGCCTCGTTAGAGGACTATTATGTTTTTCGATTAAATGTTTTGCTCCCGAGCAAACAAAACACGATGTGAATGAGTCACAAGGTTATTATTTCTTCTTATTATTTCAATTATTAAACGATCAATTAAATAATTGAAATTATTTTTGGTTGCATCAAAAGAATAACTCGTAAGTTATTATTTAATTTCGTTTTTAATGTACTCATAAATTGTATATACTCGTAGAAATGAAAAACGTTATTTGATAAAGCAGCGCAGTTCATTTTATTTTTAATAATATTATCTTTAAATTGAGTTTTCTTTTATTTCAGAAAAATATTGCTTCATTTCTTGGCAAACAAAAAATATATAACTTGAATAAAATATATATGTAAAGATGATTCAATTCAATTCAAAACAAAACAAAAAAAGTTATAAAATAAAAAGTGTGCAATTACTTGCTTCGAAAAGAAAAACAAATCTGTGATGCCGGAACATCTTCAATATTTTTTGCTGTTTACTCGCTGGCGGTCTCGCTGTTTTCTATTTATTCTCAATACAATTCGACGATACACTTTTTGTTGCTCTTGCAGCCAGTTAAACACATAAACTTGCGTTTATTTGTTATTTGATCAGTACATCAAAGTCGCCAACAGACCCAAAAGCAAAGCGGCAAAACTTCCAACGCGTCTCCTTCCTCCCACAGTCCTAATGATCGACTTCGAGGAAGACTAAGCACGCAACATTGTTTTTCCATCGAAAACAAAGTGAACGTACACGGTACACACCAGTGTATAAAATCTATCACAACCAAACCCAACAGAATACCAACAGAATCGAAAACGGGTGAAAGAGAAAACCAAAACTAAAAGTCGTTTGCCGACTGTTTGTTTGCACTTTCTTTCTTGTTCCAATATGTTCCGATGGTATTTTTCCTCTTAACTTCTCTAATCGCCATTAGAAGCGCAAGAAACGATCGCGAAATAGAATGAAAAAACACAGCGCGCGATACAAAAGACGATTTGGAACAGATTCGTGTGGTGTATGACAAAAAATATTCGAGAATCGTTTAAAAAAGAGAGCGGCCGAAGAGCAAAGAACCCAGGAAGTGGAATGGGTGAGGATATATGTAGCTGGCAAGAGGACATTATCCTTAGCGAATGGAAGGAAATCGGCAGGATCGGTAGACGATCCGATGAACGTGAAATCGGTGGGCGGGCGCGCCCCGCGGCTGCGGCTGTGGCGCAATTTGTCTGATGCCTTCCTCAACTCAGAAAAAGACATCTTGCATCATGCCTCAAACGCTGTCAAAAAAAGATTCTTAAAAAAATAAATTCGCGTGCTTCTACTTCGATACAGTCTTCTTCTCGAGATACTCTTGTCCATTGCGTGCAGGAAACCGGGTAGTTCAACGCAGTCCAAGTGACTTTTTGGAAGCGGGTCCTCTCGACGACTAATGGACTGTGTAATACCGCCTCAATTACCCGCGGAGAGATTAATAGGTCTCATTCGTACACCGGAATCACGATTCTTTCAGTTTCGGTTTCAGTTTCAGCGTTCAATAGTAGATATTCGACGATTTTACGATTTTTTTTCTGTCCTGCGAGTTGGGGTCTTCTAGTCGTAGACAACCCGCTTCGCACGCGTGCACTTTTGCGCAAAATTCGTAAAAAGGATATTGCCGGACAGGGTTGCGATTGGCGTGGCCCAGGAAAAACTTTAATGGCTTTCATGCAAGCCGGCTTCACACGTAGTTAACATTTATCACTTGCGCCAATGCGACTGAAACCAAACGCACGAAGAACGCAAGAAACCAAGCGGAGACCAAAGGTTACCAAGAGAAAAGGATAAGCGAAGAGAAAGAAGCGGAAACTGCGCGTCCGATAAGAACCTCGTCGCCCCCTTTGGCGTATTAAACCCACGCTTGCATCGGGATATAAAATCTACAAAATCTTCACTTTGTTGCGGACGGAAATTCGTTTTGTTTTACTTTTCTTCAACACCACACACAAAGTGTTCAAAAGCATTCATTTGATATATGAAAAGCATTTACGTTTTAATTCGTATACGTAAATCACAAATATTACGATTGTAATTTCAGGGTGTAATATAGTGAATAATCAGCGATCGGTGAAAATAATAAACGTGGAACGTAGCAGCATAAATGTCGAGCGCCGTTTGCTTTCAACAAAACGTACAGACGAACAGAAATAGCAAGTAAAGTAGGGGGTAGTGGAAAGCAAACGTTAAACTAAACCGCGAGGGCAATTACACGGTTACATCGACGACGACGGTGCGCCACTCGACGCCCGTCGTTCTGGTCGTCGTCGTCATCCACTTCACTGGCGTGTTATTCTGGTTGTGATGTTGTATATTCATGAGGAGCGCACTATTTATGTAATAATATACATCCAGGAGCGCGCGCCGAGTATCGCGCGAGTCGTTATTCGTCCTTACGCGTCGTTATACGTCAGTTAGACGTAGGTAATAATAGCTAAACATCATTGCACGCACTTACTTTCCAGCGCGCAATCTTAATTTATACAATGCTAGGATGAATTGTGTTCGAAGTAATAGTTTGGTAAGGTACAAAATGGTTTTGTACGTAAAAATCAGGGTAATCATTTTAATTGTTTGGTAATTACTCAAAAACTATTAGAGGCATGAATATGATTCTTTTAGGGATTGATTTCTAATTAAATTCTGCGTCAAATTGCGTTTGAAATTTGTGATTATGATAATTAGATCAAAAGTTATATGCAATTAAAATTGAATCTTGGCAAAAAAAATCATAAAATAATTTTATAATTTTAATTATTTGGTAATTACTCAAAAACTATTAGAGGTATGAATATGATTCTTTTCGGGATTGATTCTTAATTAAATTCTGCATCTAATTGCGTTTGAAATGCGTGAGTATGATGATTAAACAAAAAGTTATAAGCAATTAAAATAGAATTTTGGCAAAAAAATCATAAAATAATTTTAAAATTTTAATTATTTGTTAATTACTCAAGAACTATTAGAGCTACAAATATTATTTCTTCAAATATTCATTAAAAATTAAATTCTGTATCTAACTGCTTTTAAAATTTGTTGTTTCAATAGTTAGGCAAAAAGTTATAAGCAATTAAAAATTGAATTTTCTTTAAAAAAAATCATAAAATTAACACAAATTGCTCTGTAACTTTTGTTTAAAAACTGATACAAACCAAATCTATGATCTGTTTAATAAAGAATTTATTTCTATGAATGAAAATACACGATGTCTGAATAATATTTTAAAAAGACGTTGACATTTTTAATAAAAAACTGAGTACGTTTTGTCCTCGATGATTCTTTTACTATTTTTAGTTTTTCTCGTTTTTATAACACAATGCAGCTATTAGCGCAGCCACAGTCTCGCTTAATTATTAATTAATTAACCAACGTGGTGCTCGCGCACCGTTTGCAGTTTTGCTGCTCATCCGGCGCTTACGCTGCGCCGCGTTTCAATGTTTCACTTTTTATCACGTCACATTTCGTATTTCTACTTCATGCTTCCCGATTCACATTGTTTTAATATTTTTTGCGCTCCAACTCACAAACCGGAAATGGAAAACTTTCGAAATAAGCCTTTAAAAATTTTAACAGCCCGAAAGCTGTAATCATGTACGCCAAAAAAAACTAAAAATCTTTTCATTTTTTGCATCAAACATAGACGTATTCTTCGGTGAAGATCCTCATAGGAAAAATAGTGGAAATAAAATATCGCTTGCGGTTTATTCGCCCTCGTATCTGCTTTTATTCGGCGAAGAATAAATGCGGCAGGACGATCGCGTTTGGCGTCGAGTGTATTCTGCTGTCTTTGGCCAAACGCGGCGCACCGTTTGTGGCGTTTATTTTCTTTTGTTGCTTCATGTTTCGCTTTTTTATGTATTTATATGTATTACTAGAGGAATGTACGAGTCCAATATCGGGGCGCAATATTCGTTTACAGTCGCGATGCGAGGGATGCGCGCCGTTTAAACATTTACATCGACAACCGAAAGCAAACTATAGTTTTGGTTTGCGCGATTCGCTCGGATACGATGTATAAATTTCCCAAATTATGTTATTATGCAGACACGCTTCCAAAAGACGGAAGGAAAACAAAATTGTGTTATTTTACATATTTATATGTAACCCAAATCAGAATATACCATGTGTTTTAATTTAATATACTAAATATTAACGTTTTATGGTGAAAATTTACAAAATTTAATCTTTACGCCGGAAAAAATGTTATTGTATCAAGTAAAATATTTTTGTTAGCATGCGCAATGATGGCATTATAGAAATTTTACCATCGCTGATGTTTTCTGACGGAAAACCTTAACTTTGCGCCGAGTTTGCGCTCGACTTGCTTGAGTTTGTTGTGCTGCCAATTCTCTGTGAAAGCACTTGTGCCATCATTACGTTCCATAGACTCTGAAGCACCCTCGAGTGGCTGCCGCCCCCAACGTACTTTCAGCACTTTGCTAATATTGAAAAAAAAAACGCGGTAAAAAGCGCCTTGAGATTTACCTTACATTGGCATTTATTTCCTTCAAGAAGAAGCCGTAGAAGAAAAAAACAGTAAACACAGCAATAAACAAGATTTCCGTAAAGTTTAGCCAACTTGAAGGATGTAAATAACTTGTATGCATTTGGTTTTAATCAAAGTTGAATTTGTTTCCAAACTTTGTAATTAAATTTCTCAGAAATACGCACCTGTATAAAATTCGGTCGAAATAAAAGTGAAAAATTCGCATTAAAATTGCTGCGTCGATTGCAAAATGGCAAAAATTGAACAAATAACACTAAAAATTAAATAAAACCAAATATCACGATTAATGTCGGCATTCAACCGGAAAAAAATGATAGCTTCGTAACTAATATATATTTTTTTATTCAAACATTACTTGTTTGTGTTTCCATTGTGCATACCATAAATGAAAACATTTAATTTATAGTAACGACCCTATTGGGCATCTCGTTCTATTCATATTCATTGGCTAGTTTTGCATGCGTGCAAACAATCGCAGTTATTTATGCGAATTGTTTGTATATTTGAAACAAACCTAAATATTTAATGAACAGTTCGCATTCGCACTGATCCGCGAAGCATTTATTGTTGCTGCATTGTATGCATTGCATTTCGTGTTGTATTCCGGAAATTCAAGCCCCCTCGAAAGCTACGTTATAATTAGAAGAACAAAAACCATAAAAACTTTTTCGCTGATAATGCGTGTTCATAAATGCAAACATTTTATGTATGTAAACGTAAAAATGTTGCGTGTGTTTTTCATGTTTTCTGCCAAACAACAAAAAAAAAAGCCTCCCTCCACCGCACAAAAGCCGCCGCCGCCAAATTTACACGTAGGTGTCCATTTAATGTCGCGCATTTCTAAATATTTTATGCGCGTTTTTTCCAGGTTTTAATGTACAATGATATCAAAAATAAAATTTTTACAATTTGTCATAAAAAACAGGTTTATGTTTAGATTTACTGATTTTCAAATGTTTAACGAGTGACTTTTTGTTGTCGCCCTTTTCGCAATGTGATCGCAAATGGCGCATGTAACCATTCTTTCATTAAGCGCGCACAGAGAGCGCGAGTCGTGATCGGAGTGCGCGAAACGATGACACACTCGGGCGGGCGGCAAAACGTTGCCAAACATTGCGCTACCCTCCACCCACACACACCGAGAGACATATACCACCCACACACCCCCACGGCAAGTGCTCCACGATGCGACGCGATGGCACATTACCAACGAGCATCCAATTCGGCACACACAGGCCGGCGCGGTCGTACATTAACATGCCAGTTGGTTTTCAACCTTGTAAAGTAGAAAACAATGTGATGTGACAGGCAAAACGACGCGATGCGCACCGACGACGAGCGCGTTTCAACGATGTGTGACGTCACCACGTCATGCTGCCAGCACGACATCTATCGGGTGTTGACAAAAACACGTTTGCGCTACCGAAAATCATAAAAACTTAAAAATTAAGATTCTCTAAAGTAAAATTTTGTTTTAAACACACTGTATATGAATCTTCGCCTGAGAGCACATTTTTTGTCCGCTCGCAATGCCAAACGATGTGCGATGCGCGATGCGATCCGAATTAGTGATGCGTTATTCTTATCATTGTTGTGGTTTTTCGATACTGGCGCGGCTACCATGCCGACCGCTTTTTCCTACTCCCTTTTTCCACTTTCCCCGCAAAAGCGCGTTCGAGTGAGCAAACCTCCACCGAATTCTCGAAATAGAACGAGATCATGCATTTCGAAGCATTTTTTCGCGCGGAAAATCGCTTCAAACCTCTTTTAGAAATGCGGCGCATTTCTAAAGAAACCCGCAAATGTTTATTAATTTTATTTCGAGCAAATTTTATTGAAATGTTAAATAAAAATAGCGACTAGCTTTCAATGGAAATTTGAAATTTCAGAATTTCATACACTAGACAACGATGAATCCAGATTCTGCAACGTTTCCTTTGAGTTTTCAATAAAACTAGCATTTTCTCGTTGCGGAGAGAAAACTATAAAATGAATTCGTGATCCTTCTCGGCGCTTAGAGCTTTCCGGGTTCGCTCACATGCACTCACACACAAGACGTTTGCAAAGCAAAGGAGACGCCGCTGAATTGCGCATTCTCGGAATTTAATATCTGTTCGCTATGGCTTTTTGATTCGATTTGACATTTGACATTACCAATACAAGCCGAAAGTCGACGCGTATGAGCTGCGCGCTTTCTTCTTATTTATTTTCTCGCGGCTTGCGCGTCTGTGGGTGTCGTACAATGGTCGCACAAAATGTAATATCGAATCATTCAGCGAAATCTTTGCTTTGAGGCTCGCATTCACAGCGCGCAAATATATATCCATGACGATCTGGATCTAGGTTTCTTCATTCGCACCCGGGCGACTCTGGTTGCCTAGGGTGCGAGGAGTAGTCTAGTCTAGTGCCAGCATCACCTCACATTATATATGTAACCAGTCGCACATATAACGCGAGATGATCCCCTCACGTAGATCCGCAACCGTCACACCATCACAGCGATAAACATTCATATATTTCGCTTTGCACAAGCGAGAGAAACTTGAAGTTTTGGACGTTGGAAGCTGTGAAGCTTTGAAAGTACCTCGCATTTTCCGTCCGTCTGTCTGTCTGTCAGGCGTGTGTTGAGCGTCTGCATGTGCGTTTATATTCGCATCCGTTTGGGAGCGACGAGTGGACGCTTCGAGTGTTTTCGAGAGGTTTTTCAGTTTCAATATATCCCAAGCGCGGAAATTGTGAAAAGTTGAACGTCGAGAAATGGAACGAAAACGTTTATGTTGCAAGTTGAGAGTTGAGCACGCGATTTTTTTTCCTCCTGCGCCCGCACTGCTTTGTTGTGCATTGTGCAATCAAACTCGCGTGGTCATTCTTCGAGCTCGGACGATCAAACGTACTCGGGAACAAATATTATTTATTGTCCTCTGAAGTGATTGAAAGCATTGAGCGCAGAAATTAAATAAAATACAATAAGTGTATAATAGAATACAATGCGCAATTCTATGCAATGTTTGTTTAATAAATTGTGCGCTCGGAATAAAGTAATTAAACGAATCGGATTTCGAAAATAGTTTCTCATTATAAATCAGCCAACATCACATTATGATTATTTGCTCAAATGGCACAATCCGCGACAACCGGCGAATCGGCATTAATTTAATTACATTTCACCAATCAAAATGCAAAACCCTCCTACTAATTAACCAACAAGCCATTTTTGAATAGGCAACATTAATTATGTTTGTCCTGCTTTAATTAAAAGCCCGCTTAATTAGGACGCGGTCAAGGTTAATTTTTTAATTTTGAAAAAAACATGTGCGCAAAAAATGCCATTGAAATAATTATCTGTGTTCATTTGCAGGTATCTACAGAAGTAACAGCAAACGCGCGCGGCGGCCGAACTCATAATGACTGCGCGCCGCCGCCCCCGGCCGTGGCGCTACGCCGAATTCTTATCTGCTGCGCGCCACAATGGAAGCGATTCGCTGGAAGCGTAAAAACTTTCGCAACCTCATCGTCAGATAACAACACATACACAAAATAAAAAAAAAACAACAAATAAAAATAAATACGAATGAAAATATAAACAATATGAACTCATGAACTCATGAGTGTGCGTAATCAAATCGCGGTGCGATAAGTGGAAAGTTTGTGCCCAGCTTGCGTGGGAGAATCGGATTGTGTGATGTGTTGCAAGTCGAAGGGACTATCGCGCCTCGGGGTCCTGCTCGGTCTGGTGGCGTTGTGCACGCTGGTGGTGGCGTTCGTCGGCGGCACGTGGCTGTACACAAAGGAGCCGGTGCAGCTGCCCAAGTCGGAGCTGACGACCTCGATCAGCTTCCGCATCGGCTTGTGGCGCGTGTGTCCGTCGTTGAAGAGGATCAACTCATCGATACGTGAGTAGACCTAACCGCCCCCGATCAAAATATCTCTCTCTCCTAACACCACCAATTCCAGTTCCAATTCTCTAGAATTATATACCTTTTTCTCATCGGTGTTGCGCGCCCTTTATTTCATTTCATTAAAAGCCTAATCAATAATTTATCGAAGTGTGTACCTTAAAAGCGCCACCCCGACTAAATATGCTCACGGAGGCGGGAGGCGGGCGTTGTCGTAACGCGCAGAGGCAATTTAATTTAATTTGTCTTTGAGATGCTTAGCGTTTAAGTATCTTTTTGTATTCGGCCGATGTGCAGACGGCCGAGCTAATAATAGGAGAGACGCGCCGACGTGCTGCAAATAACCGGCGGCAGCAAGACAACGGCGGAGGGTGGGTGGGTCGGAGCTAGCGGCGGTCGTAAACGGGAAGATGGAACAATAATTAGAACGGCTTTGCGTACAAATGGCTTCGATTTACCATGACTGAAGAGGACTGAAATCTCCACAGACGGAAGCCGAAGACCTGAATCAGACGCGAGAAAAGCTTGAAAAGATCATTTTGCGAATGATTCACGTTTCAGATTATACAGAGTGCACAATAACTCCACCATATTTATTATTTAAAAATTTTTAACGTAAAAAATTATTCCTGGAACACTCTGAATATAATTCGGTATGAAATTTAATTGCGACTTAATTAAACCCTCAAAAGACGATAATGGCTCGCAGGTCTCTTCGTTTTGTCGAAGAATTCACTCATCTTTATTACGATTCGCGATCTTGGATCTTGAATCTTAAAAATTTTCATTTTATTCCCGAAAATATGTTACACAATTTATCTTTATTTATTTTCGAAAATGTTTGTTTGTAAGCTAAAATGGCATGTTTACCATGTGAAATTAAATAGATTACGAGCAGGAAACGCACAACAAAACCACAAAAGCAGTATGTCCAGATGAATCTAATCAACGCGAGGCAAGCGTTTTGTTCGAATTGAATTTACGCCACGTGCCTCCACTCCCCCACCTCATGTTCCAGCTTCCGGTTATTAATTATTATCCGCGAGCCGGCGTCGCGCAACGGGATATTGCCTGATTCAATGTGCCGCGAAAACCTTTCAAACCTGCCGCGTATCGAATTTAATATTTGCGATAAAAATTAATCATTCAGAACGGATGCGCGTTTAATTGTTGTGCGTTATGCGCTAGTTCTAGTTTTCGCCGGCTGTAAATCTACATTAGCATATTTTACGACTGGATATTCAATTGTATTATTCTTTTTGTTTACTCACATGTTTCAAAATTCAATTTTCAGTATAATAATGCGGAAAATACGATAATATAACTTCAAAACCGAAGAATTTTTAGTAGAATTTTAGTATTTCATTGTTTTCTACTCTAGGTATGTAATGTAAAATTTAAAATTTATTTATGAAGATGCAACACATCCGATTCGACGTCGGAAAACTTTGATTTGTTCGCCTGATTCGGTTAGTAAAAAGACGAAACGAGAGAATAAATGAGTGAAACGTTGCCAGCCGAAGGCGAAACGAAGCGTTCAGCGCGGTTCAGAGTTTGCACAGCACGCTGATGTGATTTTTTTCCGTCTTCCCGGCAAACTACACCCGAAAAGCGGGTCGGAAACTACTCGACTTTGTAAATGTTTTGGCATGAAAGTTCGTTATTCATTTGCGTTACCATCAATCAATCAGCCCGACCGAAAATACCCACGCGCGCAGCTTCCACAACCAGAGCGAAATAATTCTCCGCTCCGGTATGCTCCAACAAGCGAAAAACATTTTTCTCCACGCAGCATGCTAAGCAATGTCGAATTTTAATGTCTTAAAAGAATAACACGAAGCCGAAAAATATCAGCCGCATGATGTAAGAAGTAAAGCAATCAATATCTCATTTTACGCCAACGAGTCATTTTGTTACGCCAAGTATTTGCAAAGCATTTTTTTACGGGTTGCGCAATGATTAAGTTCGCTTGTGCGGCAAACTTTAAAATTTGAATTTTCTCATATATAATGAAGAGACTTTTTTTCTTGACTTGTGTTCTTTTTTTTAACTCATCTTATTTGTACGACAAACTTTACTCGAAGATTTTCATTAATGATGCACACTCAAAGTTTGCGCGGGTTTCACACTTTGTGCATCATTCTTGAAATTCTTTGATTTCTCCTGTGACGCCCGGCAACATCTACATTATCCACTCTCTGCGCGCTTGTTTGCCAACAGAACAACGGACGCGTTCAAAGAGAGCGGACCGCATTGTGTTTCTTAGATTATTATATATCAAACCCAAGGCGCTGGTGCTCGGAAAAGCGAAGTAAATCGTCCAGTCATCCCCGCTGCGCTCTTTTAGCCTTCGTGCATCGAGGGGAAACTCATTCTGGACGGGAAAGCTTCTGACCGAAAAAGCTTCTTACTGCGCGTGCAGCAGCAACTTTGTTAGGCTTGGCGCGCGCGGAGGTCTTCATTATCATATTGCATTGTTATCTGTGAAGAAATCCGCACACAAACAAAAAGAAGCAAAGCACAGATTTCAAAGATTCGGGTTCACAAGAAGACCACAGTCACGCATACACGCGAGGAGAATTTTCTTCGCTTTTTTTCTTTATCATGCGGCATATTCTTTGTGCGCGTCACCATCGTTTTTCTGTGTGATGTCCTTCTGCCGGAGGGGCAGAAAGATTCTTTTCTGGGACTTAATTTAAAAGCCGGCAGCTTTCGTCGACTGCCGGCCGGCGCGTATCATTCAAATGTAAAGCGGAAATTAACTTCATCTGTTTTCCATTCTGGATATTTGAATAAATGAATAATAGTGCCGCCATTACGGCGAGAATATACCCGGCCGTCAGCTGCAAGAGTCGACGGAAGAGTCTTTAAGCACGAAGGGACGCCGTGATTGAATGCAATTGCGATTGCGATTCGCGACTCACGCATCGGCTGGAAATGTTGCGGAAGAGATGCGCGAAATTGAACGCCAGCCCCTCTGGCGGTCATACAAAACTCAGCGTGATGACTCGAGACGATTATTTTGTTTGCGTTTAATTCGAGCTGGGATAATATTATTCCTCAGATTAGGTCAAGACGCTTTCTAACCTCGGGCGACGTCTTTTGACTTTCGGTTCAAGCATAATCCCCGCATACAAAGTGTTCGCGCGGATTTGTTTACGCTGAGATTCAACCGCGAAATTTAACATTTTTCAAGTTTATCTAGTACGACGACGTGATTTTGATCGATTTGTACATCAGACTGGGAACGTGGGCCTGTCGAAATGCTGGCGAGTTCCAGTTCCCAAACGTGTCAATGCGTGATTGATGATTATGGATAAGCGAGTGCTCGGCGCGCTCTCAGAATTGATGCGAATTTGTTTAAATGCACATCTCCGACAATCCGTACGCTTGCAAATTGCCTCCCTTTACGAGTGTTCACATGCTCAAACATAATTATCTCCGACGCGCAGGTGGAAAATGCTTTAATAAATGACGCAAAAACTGAGAACCAGACGGCGAAAAAGTGGATACCCAAAGATACCTATAGGCATCCGCGCTGTGGTGGTGTGGGTGTGTAAAGAATGGAAGATAAACGATGTCGGAAAAATCCTGGGTAATCCCAGCTACTAGTAGATGCGACTAGCTGAGGAGCACAAATACCTTGCAAATCCTCGGAAAATATTGTTAACGGGCTTCAACTTCTAATCAATACCACGGTGTGAGTGTAAGTCCAGCCGCCACCCCACAACCACTAAACCTCCAAATGCCTTCGAAACCCTTCAAGCTCTTACTCCTCACACCAATCTCGGACTGCTGCACTTGCTCCAGACGAGATGAAACTATTCCGCCTGGTCCGAGGCGAGCGTGTGAAACACAAGGACTAAGCCCCGGCTCCTGTGTTGTGTTGCCAAAGCGTTACGAATGTCTCGACAAAAGGCTCAAGCGCTCAGACGCTCGCCACCTCGCGATGCAGGTTCCGACCTGGGAGAGTGTAAGAAGCGCGCAGTGGCACTTCTGGCTCAAGCAAATAGGAGTAGTTGTTTGTGGACCTCGGCCTCGGACTCGCAGCAGATTGGACGGCAAATAATGCTCGCCCCTGGGGTTTTACAAATTTAATTTGCGCCAAGGAACGCACACACGACTATTTCACGCCGATATTTTCGCATTTTCCTCGAGTGCCAACAAGAAATATCTAAATTTGATATAATCTTATTACGCCAGCGAAAGCATGGACTCATCTTTCATCATTTCACCCGAATTTCATCCCCGGAAATATTTAAAGGTAACAGAAAACATAAAAACGAGAAAACACCTTGATGTTATTTAAAGGAATTGAAGCGCGTGCAATGTTTAATAAATGCAAAATAGTCCGCCCGGCAAATTTTTCCATCTCATTCTGTTTCTAATAAAATTTAACCCCCGTGATTTTCACCGGTTTGTTCCTCGTAGAGAAAAGGTTTTGTTTACATTTCATTTTCAAGATACAAATGGATTTAACATCTCATCTTATCTCATCCGCCGCTTTGCTTCCAGACTATTTCGGCGTCGCAACCTTTCGTTCTTCAACGTCCACAAATCTTGTTAGAATTAATCGCGCGGAGATGGTTTACTCGCCGATTATGCTCAGGTGTAGTTTTACAAGTCTTAAACAACGCGTTTATTTTTTTCCCAAGTAAAGGTTCTGCGCGCAATATAAAAATCACGATTTATGATTTGTGCATAATGCAGAAAACACTCGACGTTGTCATCCGCAGGAGTACTGGGTTGTCGCCGGCGGAACGGCACTGCGAAATCAATTCGTAATCCGAAAACCAATTTCCTTCGCGTGCGCGTTGGCGACGCCTGAAAATCTAGGATCAAAAGGCGCCAGGAAGAAAATACGAGCAGCGCGAGGAGATAGTTTTCGGTGACGTGACATTTGTCCCGCGCACGTATCCACACTGAGTAATAAGAAACCGGGCACCGGGAGTAGCTTTGTGCTGAATCAACTCCGGATAGACAAGTTGGAAATCGATTTCTGATTGTCAACTTTAATTCATCGCAAGCCGCTGAGGTTAATCTATCAATGGAAAAGCAACCAACAAAATTGAAGAGATTGAAGATTAAGTTTGTCGTATATCTTAACATGCAACTATTGTGTGCAGTTTGGTAGCAACGTGCGAAAACAAATGGCCCGCAAGGGAGGATTATAATAAATTATGCATCTAAGATTAACCGCAGGTCAAATTCGCAGCGAACTGAGCGCGGGTCGAATGTGTAGGGGTTTGAGATTGCAAACGCACGTCGACCAAGCCCACACCCGTGTGCTCTTCTTCTTCTTGCTGTTCGCCCCCAGATTGTACTTCCAACAACAGTTCTACGCCCGTAATCTACTCGGCGTGGCACTCGAACAGAGTCGAGGTCTCGAGACTTCGCAACCCGGCCGCCTATTCCTCTCCGTGGAAGCTCGGTTCCGTTTTGCAGTTCGCCCTCGAGCGGAATAGTGGCGTCGAATCGCCGAGAATGGCGCGGAATTGCGCCGAATGGCGGATGGAAATGGATTTAACTGTTTCGAGCGGCGGGCGAAACTATTTCCCAACAACCATTTAGATCAAATTCCCTCGATAATAACTAAAACAAGATTATGAATTGTTCATCGTTCGGGTGATTTATGCACGACTCCGATCCAACCCCACGCCAACCACTCTTGTAATATGCATAATACGTGTTTACAATACGATATTATATAGAGATAATCCCAAATTTTCATTGCGCATTTCTTCGGCGTGTAATTGAAATTACACCCTCGCGTTTTTTTTTATTTTATATTTTCGTCATTGTTGTGCGCGTACGTAAATTATTCGTGGTGCTTTTTATTTCTACTTTCCGGTTAATTTAAAACCATTAATTTCGGTCCCCAGTGTTGCCTTTTTTCGCCTTTTTGGTAATAACGATTAATCCTGGAAAGAAGTACAATCAATTATATGCTTTCGCGTTATTGCTTCGGCAAAGGAAGGCGGCGCGCGCGTTTTTCGAGAGCTTTGCCGCCCCGCCGGCACATAAACGCGCGCGATCGTTCTAAAAGTAATTAAGAGCCAAGAATATAGTGGATTACGACCAAAACGCAGCCACTTATCGCCGCTTGAGTAACAGAGCGTGGCGCAGCTTTAAAATAAACTAACATTCGTTGTGTGAGCGCAAACAGAACCCGAACGGAATTACCAAAACCACCACCGGCCACCGAACCACCCTTTTCTATTTGCCCCAGCTTCGTCTTCAAGTCTGCGGATCATCACGGTATTGCCGTGCGGTGTGTTTTATTTTATTTTTGTATTTTTTTGCGTTCAGCTTGTCCCTAATGGATGGCTATTAAGTGCAGGGCATGTTTGCGATGGCGTATTATCGTAGCGGCGAACAATTAGACGACGTGTGCTGCAAACACACCGCCTGCATGTCGGGGAGAATGTCCTACCTATCCGCCCGAGCGAAAATGCTGCAGGAAGAGAGTGCGCACTGTTTGCGCACCGCATTCGACGTATTACTTTCGTGATTACTTTACGACCTTATCTCTCTTTTCCCTTCGTGCCAGAACCGTCACCGGCGCTGAGCTCATCCTCTCTCGCGTCAAGCAGCTTCCACTGGTTTCAGCTCGCCTCCAGGGGAGTTCACACGAGTGAAGCAAAGAAGAAAAAAAAAACCAACAACGAAGAAGATATAAACGACAAGCAAACACGTTCACGTCGACAGCATTCAAGAGAGATCCCAAACCGAAACAATTCCTCACATTTCTTACTGCTCTTCGGAGGGAATTCTATTTCCATTTCCAAGAATGATATGCAACTTTTGGTCCAAATATTCGAAATCAGTTTTCAGGGCTGCGAGGATATAAGGGGGTTGAGGTTTAAATTAGGAAATTTACTATGTATTCCGACCCCAAACTGAATAAATTACGCGTTATTAATGCACCAACCCTATTGCCCACGAAGCCACAAACAATGCCAAAACAAGCAAACGGTTCGCGGTTTACGGGCGTGCATAACAACGTCTCGTTTGCTCCCCGAAACTCTAGCTTTACTAGCGCGATCAACAACAGTGATCAATTTATTCTAGCGCGACTGGCAATTCTTAGATAATTTATTTCGACAATTCGGGGCGTTAACGCGCCACTAAATACGCTCAGCCAGCACCCACCAACACCGGCCAGCGTAACCGACGATTTATTTTATGAAACTTGATATTGCCCCTCGCTTTCGGTCAGTTTTGGTCAAGCTCGAAAGTGCGCACACAATGTGTCGACGCGCATTGTTATTGCTGTTTAACGCCCTTGGACATCGGCCATTGCCGTAAACCGTAAACTCTTAATGTTCATTGTTTACTTGGCAACCACGGCGACCCAGAATTTCCAACCCACGATTAGTCACATAGCAAATAATTAATTCGTTAAAAAAAATCTTCATTACATGTGTAGAAAGATGTTTTGCTACAAGCAAAACACAAATACTGTACAAAAGTTTAAATAAACATGCTTAATGATATGCAAAGCCGGAAACCTTCGACGCTTGGTGAGGTTGTGAGGTTCGGTTTGTTTAACTCAACCTCGCCGTCGCCGGAGAGACAAACAGAAAGGGTCAATATATTTCCGCCTCATTATCGCCGAGTTGGACGGCGAGAATATGGTTGAACCTTCAACGAATATAAAGACGAGAGACAAAAGGCTTAGGACTCGTCATCCCATCATCCGGGCATTCTGATCAGAGCACCTAAAGCCTCGCCGGGAAGCAGCTCCAATTTAATGAAGTCGACAGTCGACATCAGCGCGGAATATTAAGAAGCACAGCGGGTCTTTTGAGTTCAAAAGGTGAAAACTTAAAAGGGGGAAGTTTTGAGCTGTTTTGAGCTCACTTTGACTTTGAAGGTCTTCACAAAAGTTGATAAATTTGTCACAAGCAATTTTAATCTGCACACAATCAATAGCGCATTGTTTTCGTATTGTCGTTTTTTGTTCGCATTGGACAGATACAATTTATCATTGTATTGTTGGACCCTCTTGACGACAATACCAATGCAAGTTCTACAGCTAGAGATTATTATAGATCAAGGGCACCTGCCACGGATGGCAAATGATGTACTAAGGTCGGGTCCGCTACGTGCCCGGGGTGGTGTTACCGCGTTCGCCGCCAGCATGCGAAATTTCGGGTGCGGGCGGGCGCGCGAGAGAGGCGGTTACCCGCCCGCGCCGCGGCTTGTTTAATTGCGACCGATCATTATCTGGTGATGTACGGTTTATATCAATAGCCGCCAGGTTCATTCACGGCGTGATTTGTGTGAAGTTTGAACAGATTGCGACTGGCCGGGGCGCGGCTTTGTTCTGGCGGCGGCGGCGGCGGTGGCTGGGCGCGCGATTGTTGTCGTTTGTCGCTCGACGGAATTCGTTTGACGTTTTATTGTCGTCGGGCGGCGGGGCGCAAACACCAGCGGTTCGTTTATGTACTGGAATAATTGACGCTGCAATAGCGTTGTTCGATTTTATTAGGCAACCAGTCGAACATCGTTGCTGTGTAATGAAGAACACACGCGTGAGCTGGCGCGATCAATTCATAATCAAGCCATCCGCAGGGGGCCGTTTTGTGTTTGGTGCATAATTAAAATGTTTCGGAATTCCAGCGCGCTGCATCGCTTATTGAATATTTGACATTTACCAGCGACATCTATCGATAAACCCTGTATACGCGTATAATAGCTCGTATTGAGTATACAGTGTGTCACGAATTGTGTGATTATTAGTCAATTCGCGCACAATTTCCCATCCGCATCAATATTCGCCGCTCGTCGCTCATCGCATGGCGGCGGCGAAATTCGAGATAATTAAATTTCCCAAGCGCATGGACCACCTCCGTCCGCCGCCGTGTTCCGGCTTCCTTACCCCCTTCGTTCATTATTTCCTCGTAGTCTTTAATAACTGCTTACGAGCTAAGTGTGTGTTCTTGATGGGTTTTAGCCAAGCGCTCACTTTCCGCAGGTTACGGTTTCGGGTTCCAGCCGCCGCCCCCCACTCCACAAAACAGCAAGCAATGTTAGGCAACCCGTTAGGCTAGTCGACGGCGTGGCGAAAAGTCCCGTGTAGTCTCGTCGGCTCCGGTTAATTTGCAAAGTTTGTTCGCGCGCACCGGGGGCGGCACAATTTCGGCGTCCGCATAATGTGCGGAGGGATAATGTGGTGTTTGTACACCGCGACATTTAATGTCGTGTGCATTTCGGCCGGCGTGTGGAAGTCAATTTTATACTTTATGATTGCGCGCGCCACTAAATAAACATTTTCGTCATTATACGCGCGGAGTAAATTAAGAATGAGGGGCGTGTTAGTTTTGAAACTAGGCGAACAAAAGATCCGGATCTCGTGATAAAAGACATCATTATAAATCACTGAAAATTTTAGCAATTTGTTCCGACTGCTGGGCTACAAGTTTCGCGGCGTCGCCGAACATTTTTCAATATTTTAGAAACGCCAAGCAATTTATCATGCCCCCGAAAACGACAAAGACGAAGAAAACAACCGCAAGAAGCGACCGCAAATTAAAATTAATCGTTAAATATTCCCCCCTCCACTCCTCTCGTACTTTCCTTATTCTTGCAAAATATACACAACCCTTTCATATTTTCCAGAGATAAACAATGAAACATTTTATTTGTTTACACTGCGGTGCAGTTTCGGCGGGTTTTATGCGTTACCAAACATACGCGTACTAAAATTGATAACGCTGGAAAGTCTTAAAAAGTACGCAACGGCGCATCTTATAAACAAGCGTCGTAAATAACAATATCTGAAGAAAATATGGTCGTAATAAAAAAGCACTCGCTCCACTTTTTCGGTAATAAACTCGCGTGAACGCATTTTCAAGTTTTTCTTGCGCGCGCGAGCAAAAAACCGCGCGTCAACATTATTTGTCATTCTTGAGCTTATCTAATATTTATAAACACCTTTTTATTGCTTGGATAACAAATATAAACCATTGTGTATGTAAATTATACTTTTCAGAAATAAAAACTTTTTCGCAACGACCTTGAATATTTGATTTCTGGCAACTTTCTGATGTTTTTTGCGTCGTCAAAGGTGCTTTTATTAGATAATCAAGTCACGAAGACGCCAACGGGATAATATCATTTCGGTGTATATACATCAGCGCATGCCGCCCCCGCAAGAAGCATGCACCACCCCTGACAAAGCAAGCATTCTGCAAATCCACCACGCAGCCATGTTTCACCGACGCTGGAAGCTTTCTATAAGCGTATGAAGGATGCGAGACGTGCGCTTTTGGATTCGATAATATTGCTCCTGCGTTTCACGTTTCACGTACACCTGCAAAGACCCCCGAAGAATGTGATATATCTACGGCTAAAACTCGGCGTTGGATGATGTGATGAATACTCATACAGACCCCGCTCGAAAAAAAAGGGCTAAAACCTTATATATGAAATAAATCCACACGACAAACCGAAAAAAAGAATCCTCTTAAACCTAAACACCCCTTTGGAAACTCTCGCAACGGGCAAAAAATCCCCGGGAAAATTGGTTTGATGAACGACTCTCCATTATTAGTCCATTAAAAGCACATACAAATTTTTCGATGACGATAAAAACCTTTGGGTCCACGCCTCTCGAGCACTTTGTAGAGGAACATGCGATGGTGGCATGCAGGAAAATTCGCGCCGGCAAAAAAGGCATCTTTATCTTCGGGAAAGTCTATACAAAGCCCATTATAAAGCTATCAAGGCAGGCGGGGGTGCGTCGCGCGTCGTCTTGATTGAAAAAGTGCTTTGCACATTTTCGATCACGCGCGCGCGCACGCGTCGATAAAAAATGCATAAATCTTAATATAACGATTCAATATCACTCAGTGTGGCCCCGGGGCAAAAATTTTACGACCTCCCTGCGCCGGCGAATTTCCATTTCGCTTAATTTTATTTGCATTTACTTAATGTCTTTTGAAATTCCGCCCCCGCGCGAAGAAGAAAAAAAAAACACCATAAACCTTCATAATACCAGGAAAACATTTCGCCAACGCCAGAAAATTACCAACTAAACATAAACACTTTATGTCTTGATGCGTTTATGTTCAAGGCGCTTAAAATTTCTTGTTGTGCTGATGATACTCGCGGTTTGTTGTTTGATAAGCTTAAAGATAAATAGTTATAAAATAGTTGTTTTTGTCACTGGCTCTTAACAAAGATGTCTTGCGTCTTGTGTCGCTTCTGGACTTGGCTAGAGGTTAATTAATCTCGTCATGGTCTCACTTATAACCGGCTGGTCGAATTTCCGAGTTTAATCTCTTCGCAGCCAGCAAGAAATTCACGCTTGCAAAGTTTCGGCGTGAAACTACTCACACCTCACCAAACCCAAAGCACCCTTTTCTTGATGTAGATGTATGTGTTCCATGGTCTCGACTACAAGTTGTTACCGGTTGCTTTCGTTACTTGTTACAGATATGCCGTCGCCGGCGTGCTCCCTCGTCAAGTACCAAGGCTGGCATGACGTGAAGGCGTCCGATCTGGGCGTGTGGGCGCCGCTGGACCTCGCGCCCGTGTTCATCGCACGCATGAGGTTAGTTAACTGCGTTCCATTAACGCCACACAACGACATATTGACGAAGAACACCGGGCCAAAAACCCCCAACCGAGTCCAACAGATGCTCAACTACTCGCTTATTGTATTAATTACTTACGTTAATGACTCGGCGTAAATTATTCATGACCAAAGTTTAACATTCAAGGTCAAATATCATCAAAATTTAAAATATAAATTGATATTCGCCCAAAATCAAAAATTAATCCATTTATTTGTATTTATGGATGCATAAAGCTCGTTTTATCAACACCCAACCAAATGTTTGCTATAAATGAAAATATTCATCACAGTGCTCAAAGTTATTAGTTCTCCACACATATACATGGATATACCTGGCGTGTGATTCCGGAAAATGACGAATTCGATTGTGGCGCGTCGCATGAATCACGCAAATATGATTGACGTTTAATACGCTCGCGTCGCATTTGCTCATTTTTCATCATTGCGCTCGCGACGCTCGCCCATTTATTATATTATTCGCGAATAAAATCGAAGTCCATTGGCGCACACGCCGCGCTGCACTTGATTATACAACTAACAGCGTGCGCATTGTTTCGCAGTATAAAGCACAACACTTCGTTAAAGCAACGCAGCGCAGTGCAGAGATAAATAAATCCACCTTTATGTTGACTAGTGTATTATTAGCGCGCTTTTATTTGCGCACTCGTTAGTGCATCAAACAGAAATTCATACCTATTATCGCTTTTTATTACCTATTAAAATGGCACCGCTCACTGCGCCATCTATGAACCCGTAGCGCATAATAAAAATATTTTTTATTTTTTTATTTTTAAATTTTAGTTTTATTCGGTGTTCAAGGGGATTCAGCAAGTTTATAAACTTTATCCCGAGTTATCAGCGTGTAGTAGGTACGAGTAGGTATGAGAAACGACATGAAAGTTAGGAATATCATCAAGGAATTGAACTTTTCATTCCTTTCTATACTTCCCTCTTCTTCACGCTTGTGTGTTATTCTCGTGTCTTTTTTGTTTGCTTTTCTTTAGTTTCCACTGGCGGTGGGAACTTGATGCTTTGCATCTATATCTATAATGATAGCGTATCGGGTGGAATATGTATGCGCATTCAGCACCCGAAGCACTTCGACTAATGTACTCGGAAGCACCGCCATATCACACACAAGAAAAAAACCGGCGACTTTTTTTCTGCGCTAGACGCGACCGAAAATCAGTTCAAGTTTTAAATTGCCTCGCGGTTTTTTTCTTCTTCAGAGTGAAGAAAAAAGTTTAACACACTGTATAATATTTTATGGAGCTGTTCATGATGTCATAGCTGGTATTATCTAAGTTTTGACTAGTTTCCCCATTATATTCACATAATGCGGTTAGTTCCGAGTCGAAAGTGCATCACAATATATTTATTTTGCGTGGCATTTGCATTTCTTAGCAACGGCGCGGCGTAATCCCATAACAAGTCATATAAAATCCATTCGAACGACGACGCCGAAGCGAATTAACCGCCGCTCAGCCAACCGACAGCGGCGGTACGCCGCCATCATCTTATTCGCCGTTAACATTTATGACCTTAATAACGATATACGCAATATCGTAAAAATGAGCATGCCAACACTATGCAATGTGCAATTTATACAAAGGTGTAACATTAGCATGAAATCATTAAAGTTTAAGTATAAACACCAAATGTTATTCAAACTACTTCAAAATAAGCAAATTCCAGGTGTAAATATTAACTACCAACGCCATATATTATTCATTAGTGCATTTTTATGATATTTTATCTTTTAAAATATTTTTATTTAGTTTTTAACTTGAAGGTGATATATTTAAACACGGATGTGAACTATGCGGCTCTCACTTCGAGTGGAAAACTTCACAATGATAAAACCACGAGCGTAATGCCGGCTGATGTGTTGACGCACGGAAATAAATGCAAAGTAATGCTTTTACACCCAACACAGTCTGCTATAAAATTGCGCGCAAGTTTTAAAAGTCGCCTTGCATTACGCCAGACATCCCCGAGGCTCCCGGGGTCGACCCCCTTGAGGGGTGGTGGCGACACACGCGTAATGCCGCGACATGCGGAAAAAAGATGTGTGTACCCAGTGTTTCGGTTCGTGTGCTCGTGGATATTCAGTGTACACAAAGTTTTCCTGCACTGTGTCGCAGCGCTGCGCTGCTGCAGGAGTGTTTCTTGAAGTTGATGAAAACTGAACGCGGAGAAAACGCTAAAACAATAAAGTTTCGGGGCGCGGAGATCTTCGGCGTTCGGCGACGACGTCGAGCGCGAGATATGCAAATGTGAAAGTTTTGCTTTTTGCTGCTTTTTGTTTTCGAGGATAGCAGGAGGCGGGGGAAGGAGTGCTTTTATCGTTTTTCTCGATGGCGAGAGTTTAATTTCGGTCTTACGACACTAAACCGGAGGCTCTTACTGTCTTACGCTCTTAGCATCTTATATTCTTACATAGATATAGTTTGAAAGATGCAATATGGTATTATATAAACAAAAACAACAGAATAAAAGTTTTAATTAATCTTAATAAAAATATGCAAGGAATCTATCAGAAAACTGGTGTATATCATTAATCTTAATTACATCTTCATTATATAGAGTAAAAAATAGTTTTTTATGAAATTTTTTAAGAAATTTTTTCGATTTACTAAATAAAATTCTAAAAAAATGTTTGCTGTTGGCCCAGAATGCAAAATGTGGTTGCGCGAGTGTATTTTGGATGAAAAATGTAGTTTTCGGCCGATTCAAATCGAGTTTCGCATATAAGAAAGTTAAAATGCATGTAATTTAAGCAAAACTCTGCGCTAGATGCGGACCGACCCCGGTAAGTACGTGTAGACAGACACAAATGCCTCCTAAGGCGAAAAACCGATTCAAGGGACGGCCGAAAGTCGTTTATTATTCACACTCGCTCTGAGCGTGCACTCTGCCGCCGCCGCCGCCGCCGTCACAAACCTCTCCGCGCGGGCGCCCTCCTAGACGCACCCCTAATGGCATGTTGAAAAATCAAACAAGTGATTAATCTAATATGCTAAATCCCCGCGCGGAATAAATCAAAAGTTCGGATCATTCATCTTCATGCACGACAATTAGTGTCTCGAGATTTTTCCACTTATTTTTCACTTTTTGTTATAAATGACGGCCGCGACGCACCCCGAATAATATTTATCTTTGGAGATTTATTAATGTTTTCCTTGTGGCGGCGACAACCAAACAACACACAGTGCCAACCCAGGAACAAGAACTATATTACGCTCCAAAGAGTGTAATACACTCGCAATGTACGTATAGATATAGAAAATATCGCGGCGGAGGGCTGCAATCGCGAGCGATTATGACGACGTCGACCGAAACGGGCGATTTCTTTATCTGCGCGCCTTTTGTCGGCGGTGGCGGCGGCGGCAGCGGCTTTGTTTGCGCCGACGGAGCGTGCGCCCCAGTTATCCAACTCGAAACAATCGTTTGTTTGCCGGCTCGCCGCCCGCAACTCATTATTGTTTGCTAAGTAACTGGATAATGGACTTATCGCATGATTGATTTCGATGATTTCGGCCATTAAAATTATTTCTAAGCCATTGTATCATAGATGGCGCTGTGAAAATTTCAATACTTTTCAGCGTTGAAAAACTTATTCTGCCTGAGCAAGTTTCACTAAAGACTTAACGATGATAAATGTACGAAATCTCCATCTCATCGTGATTACACACCCAACTCAACTATATATTAACAAAATTACGCACGAGAAATACCCAATTTCGGTATTTTAATACGCGTAGATTCTCATACGGGGTTATTAACATAACTTAATGAAGAACTTGGAAACAATTTGCATACGTAGACATGCACACACACGTGCGAGTGTGAATGTGTATCCTTTTCTTGTGCGCGCAAGAAATAAGCGCTCTGATGAAGAACGCGCAAAGTTAACTTATTAACACCTAAAACTCTTTGCGTAGACGCGCGCGAGATTTAGAATAGCGACGAAAGCACTTCTTCGCCGGTGTTCGCACGCCGCCAACTTTAGAATTTAATCACATATATTAAAGCGCGCGCGTCAAGGTAATAGCGCGCCGCCAACGCCTCCAACACAATTCATACACGTGTGAATAAATTGTGAATTTCGGAGCGAGGCCAGGTTAGAAGATCAAACGCAAAACATAATATTTTTAATCCTCTTCAAGTAAATTTCTATTGGAATACAAAATTCTATTCAAATTCAAAGCTTTTGACTATTCAACTGTTTGGATTTGTATCCGTGAAACTATAACCATAACCACAAAGCTTTTCGCGCTGATAAATTCGCACAGCGTGGATTGATACGCAGTTAAACATTTTGTGGTGCTAATCGTGGCAATCCGAAGCAAAACAACCGAAAACATTCGCTCCCGAAAGCAAACCACATTTATCAGCCTCTCCAGCGGCATTCTATCGATATAATAGATAAAAGCTAACTATGGACACACCACCACGGATGGATTGAAACGTGGACACGTGAACTATCGCCCGGGAAATTGAATTTTTGCGAGTGTAGAATGAGATTTTTACGCAAAAAATCCATATTTCAATTTTGTCGTGCATTAATCATCGTTTATTCGAACGATGACATAAATCTCCACTCCGACTTTTAATGCGCATCTCTAGGAGAACGCTTAAATGCTGAGGCAAGCCCACGACGAGTGCACTCACAAATGCCATCAACTATTTATGAATACACCTACACTTCTCAAACAAAAAGAAAATGAATTTTTTACTCGCCGAGCAAAATTTTTAAAACTAAAAGTGTAGTGCGGATTTTTAATGAGGTAATTTTATTTTTTCTGGTGATAAAATATGCGGTTTTAATTTTTTTGTTGAACCAGACTGTATATTAAAGAAGCTTCTCTCGCGTTTTCTATGAGACAGCAATCGGATTAAGTCCGCATTACGAGCGCTCGAAAAAGATAATAAAAAATCAACTCACTGCTTTTTTGAGGCTGAGATTGTACCAGCACCACGAAGCCGGTTGCACCTTCTTAGCGTCCCCGCATAATCCACCAGACAGTCAAATCTTCGACTTCAACTTGTTCAATCCCGCACTGAAATGAATAAAAAACAAAAATAAATTTACTGCAAAAAATATTACCGGCGAAAATATGTCAATAAAAGAGTGTGAGGGCGAGTTGTGTGACTTTCTGACTTGGTTTCGGTCGCCTGACCATGAAAACGAAATAAATCATCGGCCATTCTGCGTCTGTACTACACTCCATTTCGTATGTATTTTATAAGAAACTTTCCGGGCCCATTTTTCTCGGCAAAACACGGGCGTAACTCGAATGCCACCATCGACGAGGGAAAATATTGGCGCGCGCGTCCACGCAAAGCATGAAAGAAGAAAAAAAAAACGCGAAGAAGAAGAAATGGGTAGCGGGAGCCGGACGGTGAAAACCTTTTATGATAAGTGTCGCGTCTAGTGTTCGGGCTCGAGGGTCTTTTCGTCCCGGCGTCCAATCTCCCTATCAACTCCCCGTATCAACCCCCTGGCCGCCGCTTTCAGTATATACTCGTACTTCAGTGAATGACTGAAGTCCTTTCGCAAAAAAATACGAGCAAAAAAGTTCAACTGCAAAAGAAATAAAAGAAAAAAAAACTTGGAATACCTGCATCCTGGGTGGAAATCTCGAGAGGATACAGGTTTATTTGAAATACGAGTACAGAGTCATCGATATTTTAAAATTAGAAAATACCTATCGCATCATAGTTTGTAATTTAACACCAATGAAATAATACCTCAAAATTTCATCATGCAACATAACCTAGTATAATAAAATGAGGTTATGTGATAGTGCTGCCATCTATCGGTGTTAAATCCAACAAAAACCAAAGAATTTTCATTATGTTTGCGCTACAATAGAAAATGTATGAAATTTGCGCTAGACATCGAGGAGGAAAACAACGTTCGCGTATTTTATGCGTAATTATCGCCCACAAGTTGCACGCGCGCTTAATTACGAACTCTAAACCTTTATGCACGTTATTAGTTTCGTGCAGGCAACAAAAAAAATAAAATTCTAACAAATATCTTGTTAAAAATTACAAATTTACTTTACTAATTAAAAGAAACAAAAAACATCCAATTACCTGCAAGTACAAGTTCATTTAATTCACAAAAACATGCCGGCGCACAATGCAGCGAAGAAAAAAACTACACAATGTAGCTGTTAGATGCGTTTAATTAAATTTAATTTCCTCCGCATTAGCATTAACTTTAATTGTGAATATTTGCATTGTCTGCGCACAGCTTTCCGAAATGCACAGCATTTATTTATATTTTTCGACTTCTTACTGCTAATTAATGCGGAATAAAAATAAACACGGCGTTTAATGATCAAATCCAAGAGTGGAAAAACAATCAAACATTACTGTTGCTGTCAGTTTTCTTTTGGAGCATCTGTGCGCTTCGTTAATTTTGCTTTTAATCGTGTTACAAACAAAAATTCGCAACAAAAAATAAGATTAATGGCTTGTTGTGATTCAACCTGACGTGTTATATTGTTTTCCAAGTTGATAGTTTTATAATGAAAGCAATTGTTGAAATAAAATTACAAAATAAAAAACAAATACACATTTTAAAAGCGAATCGCATAATTGTGTTAAATTAATTAATTCAATTGTAACGCGGAATGAATTTTATAATTCAAACTCAATTTTGGACCTAAAGCTCATTTCATTCACAAACGACCCTAGGGTTCACCGGAGTATTCCTATTTCCGAAATTAAAGAATTAATAATACAGGATTGCAACACACCAATTATGTAGGTAGGAATATGTGTGTGTGTGTAGGTGTCCTGTGTTCCAATCTGTGTCTTTGCGTCCTTCTTATTCGTTTCATTGGCGCTTTACGGTTTTCGGTTTGGCAATTCCTGCAGCGCGGCTTGCTGGACGACTAAGTCGTTTATTATAATTACTAAACCAAAAACAAGGAGCGGTTTCCCTTCGCGCAGGTTTTATCTGGCGATTTATCGTTCGCCCACACCTCACACACCCACCCAGCCCAGCAATTTCCACCCTCAAGCGTCCGACGTGCGGAGGGTGAATGCAAGCTACAATTTAGTTCTTTTTATCCAAGGGATAATGTAATATTATGTTCCATAGTAAATCTTGTTACGCGCGCCGGCGTTAAAAAACATATTTTATTCGTTGCCGGTCTGGCGGGTGCGATGGTTTACGAGTCTGCGGCGTTGAAGCCTCGAAGGTTGGAACAGACCTTCTAAGACCACTTTCTTCTTTTTTTTGCATTGCAGAGAAGCAGAAAAAAATAACGCAAACTTATGCTACTTATGCGTGCGACGCGCTGAACATGCGAAAAAGTTTTATTTTTCAGTTTTTGGGTCTTTAAAGGCGTTAAAAACGCGTAAATCTTTTGGGATTCGTAGATTAAATCACTTACGCACCAGTTACGACTATTATTATCATTGTTAGACATAGAAATAAATTTTTTTCGTCGAAAAATTGACCAAAAATTAATTTTCGAAGAAAAATATTGAAAATAATTATTTTGTTATTTGTGGTGCACATAATACACAACAATTATTTAAAAATGTCAACACGATAGAAGTGAGTAAAAATAAATAAAACATTTTAATATCGACGGCTTTCGGTTAATCGAAAAATTCAATTTCGACTTTAATTTTAGCGAAACAAAATGCAACAATCAAATATTTATTATTGGATTTCAATTCGAAAACTTTTTGATTGAGTCATTTGGTGCAGCGATGCTTTTATGCCGCGAGTCGGCGCGTAAAACAATAAAACCCACCCCCGACATTGCCTCAACAAACTGCATGCACTCACACACACATGTGGGTAGCGTGTTGCGCATAAAACAGCATCGCGGACGCGACATTCTGCAATTTTACAATCGATGTGCGATGTATCGACATGATTATTCAACCGGCCGCGCGCACGGGTCGCGGATTTTTCTGTTTGATCTGAAATTCCAATTGCAGTTCGCGCGCGCACGGCGAAAATTTTATTGATTGAAATGTACGCCGTAAAATGTGAGCAACGCAAATTTTAAAATCCCCTCACCAAATTCCCAGCACGCCCATTCATTTCACTGAGCGCACGCTTTTTATTTTCCACAGTGCAAAACATTAAAATCGCCCGCGTCGCGCAAATTATGCGATTCGAATTTATTTGATTATCCAGAACATTTACATTGCTAAAATTTTATGTTTTGTACTAGACGCTACACACGACGAGAAACTGGTGTTAATAAAAACAACACTTTATACACACTGTATGCGCAGTAAAACAGCAGTCAGTTAGTAATTGTAACTGAATGTAGTTTATTCACTCCCCAAACCAAAACCTATAAAAGTCCGCAAGTTCCACGCTCACACGGATTCGAGTGAATTGTCGCTCTCTCCGCCAGTAACGGCAAATCCGCTCGCGCGGACTAAAAACAAATGAAGAAAAAGCTAGTTGGGCAGCATCTGGCTGGCCACCTATTATTTATGCGATTAATAACGCCGAATGCTAACTGCGTCGCGCTGGAACATGAACTTGATGTAAAACCTCCTCCCGAACATTCAATGATCCAAACTTGCTCGGATGGAAGCGATAGAAGTTGGATGCTGTAGCAAGAGCTTTTTATAAGTCGCCAGTTGTCGGAAATTTATTAAAGCCCGGCAGTAAGTAGATCAGCGGCATGGTGGACCCTCGGAAGGGTTTTCCACAGCCGGAAAAAAAGCGGCGCGACCTTTGCTAGCCACAAATGCGCAATCGAGGAGCGAGAGGAAGAAATGAATTATTTTTTCCGCACAACCTGCCCACATAGCTAGGCGGAGAGGATATTTGACCTAGACGCCGAGGTGAAAGCAGCAAAAAGTTTAATATCGAGCCAGAACGCTGGAAATTTTCCGCATTTATTCAACTTTTCACGCTGGCGATGACCGACTATGCCCTCACGTGCCGCAATCTGTGCGCGGATGCACAGCCCCGACCTTTATTTACTTGCTAGATATAAATTTTCGTCATAATATACAATGCGTTCGTAGATATACACATAGTAAATTCCCTGGATTATCAAAGCAAAATTTAGACGTACATGTAAGCCGGTATTCCGTGTCTATAATTCAATTAATCAGACAATTATATCCTATCGCTCCTTCGTGTGCTCCGAACCGCATTGCCTGAAAGGCACTGGGTGTGGGTAGGTGTAGATCTCGTATGCCGTTATCTCGGCGGCTTCGAGTCGCAAACGCGCACAAGCATAATGTCGAATTGATTTATGACAATTAATGAAATTTATTAGTATTAACACGTTCCGTGCGCGCCAGCACGTCGCAATTTACTAGCGCGTTACACATCATAATGTGCCTTCAACCTGTCATATCAGCTATCAGCATATTAAGCGTTTAACTGGGTTTCATTAAGGTGTAAAGTCGTGACGCGCCCCTGACGGAAGTTGTGTTAATCTACATTTACATAAAATTTAACTGTTTCAAAATTGGGATGAAAGTTGGGCGAACAAAAACCTCTCCTCACGGTAATAATTGCAGAACTGCACAGGTACAGCTAACTAGAACTAGGAATGCTCCTCAGAGGGATATAATAGATGTATCATAGTTTCGCGGCGAATCGCGCGTCCGCCGTTCAAATATTCAAAACTACGCTGGCGAATATTACCACTTGAGATACCCACCCACACCAGTACTAAGGCGTGTAGCAATTGAGTGTAGAGATGTAGATATTGGTGTGCAGACTCTCCGCTTGGGCGATAAATAGTTTCGAAATTTCAGCGCACCGGCACCGAGCGAGTGATAACACGTAAGTTTGTGTGCCAAGCGTTGTTTGCCAAGCGAGAAGGGTTTGACTTGCGCTGGTTTTCGGTATCAATATGGCCCTACAAGGATGAGCACTAGGGCAGTACCTGTTTACTCTCGAAAACGCGACGATGGCAGTGATAACGGTTGGATTTCCACTTTCACACAAGTATTACCTTTGTAATCTCTTGCGGATGGTAATAAATTAAATTATACCAACTATAAATTATCTTTTTTGTTTGTTTCAGAGTGTGTACGGTTTTATCCGGAGCAGCTGTTGGACTAATTCTGCTTGGATTCTTTTTCTCCCTGATGGGACACTGCATTGGTGACAATAAGACGCTTATTGCTAGTGGGTTGTATATATTAGGAGGTAAGTAGCGACATCTAGTGCGATTTTATGAATAATTTGTTACAGAAATAGAAGTGGCAGAGAAAGATGACACTTTCAATTAGATTTGAAATAAAGCAACAAAAGCAAGCGTACAATGCGCCTCATTTGAATGTCAATGAAAATTAAATTATTTGTTTGCCGAACGATCCGAACACAACGAAATAAAAGCGTCAATTTATTTCTGTCGCGATGAACAATCACACGTCGCGCCCTAACACCTCCCACTTACTCTTATTATCTCTCGTCTGCTTCATCTTCATCTTCGTTTCTGCCGCGGACAAAGTAAGACAAAAGTAATTGACGCGCAGCGCTAATAAACTTTCGTCATTTTTATTATTCCTTTGAAATCACGCAACAAAACATCATCTTTACAATCTTGTTAATTTATTTTTTGTTTGCCAAGCCTTCGAAAAATTAAACGCAAAGTTTAAAAGTCAAAGTTTCTTTTCTCGTGTACACAGCGACGCGAAATGATTAAGACCCCTGAAGACTGACTGGCGGTGCAAACAAAAAGATTTTTTTTTTGCTTCTACATCATTGCCATTATCATCATCGTGTTATTTTTTTCTTTTTGTTTTGTTTGCTGGCGGAGTGTCGTCCGTTTGTATTTACACTACCGAAGACAACTGGGCCTAGGGGATTGAGTGACGCTGAATATAATCACTCATTACAAGCGTTCGTTTTTAATTAATGATAGCGAATTAATTAAATTCTTTCGTTGGCTGCAAACAAAAGTCGCCGGCACGACTTTGATTTACGCGAAAGAATACAAGCGGCGGCGACAAAATGGAAATCTGCAATTTGTAAACGAGATTTTCTTGATTTCGCGGGGGATGCGCGCGTTTTATTTCGAATAGTATTATTCATCCGACGCGCCCCGAATTGTATGCGCTTACATTATCTTTTCGTGTCGTTGAAATTACAATTGAAAAGGAAACAAAGCACAAAAAGAAAATAATATAAATTTTTATTCCGGTATAAATTTCAATTGGAATCATTTTATTTAATCAAGTTAAATGTTTGTATATTAAAATAAAATTCAACGTTTTATTACGTTAATAAATAATATATTATTATTTCTTTTGTGTGCTAGTGCCCTTATGTTGTATTGTATAATTATAATGTTTATTCTGAACAATAAAATAGATATTTGTGTACAATTTCCGATCGTAATTAAATTAATTTCAATTCCAATTTCAACAGACCGCGTGTTTTTAATTACAATTGCCTGTTGCGCGTTTATGCTGCGGTAACACTTCAGCTTCTCTCCGCACTCGCAAATCCATCATTATTTATTTAATAAATTTGCCAAGATAAACGTCAACACACCACTCTACTCCTGCTGCAGCCGCGACGCGTGCAAAGCAAACAAACAGCGCGCTCGTCCCGGCCAGTCAGTTCCCCGGTTTTCCGCCGCTGTAAACACATGCAAAACGTTCGCACAGGTAAACGCAAAGAAGGCACACGAGCTTTCGCACGTCAATTCTCCAACTCACGGCTTTATCGTCTGACGGCTCGCGCCGCCGCTTTAATTAAATCGAAATCCGGCTCCCAATGCGCGTTTAATAAATCAAGGTGCGCCGTCGCATATTGACGTCGAAGGGCCGAAAAGTCTTAGGCACACCTCAGTGCGCGTCTTAGCAGAA
Source organism: Dalotia coriaria (assembly GCF_025399875.1). Taxonomy (NCBI): domain Eukaryota; kingdom Metazoa; phylum Arthropoda; class Insecta; order Coleoptera; family Staphylinidae; genus Dalotia; species Dalotia coriaria. The sequence continues at coordinate 12,708,943 of NW_027045448.1, forward strand.
TCTTTGCGTTAACAATTTCCACCCTGGTTTTACTCTCGCACTTCTCGTATTTTATACAAAAAAAAAATAAAGTGTAAAATACAAGTTATACAGCAGAGAGTAGAGAAAACGTCCGGATAAAACGTGTACACGTTAACATGCAGAGGGAGACGTTTGAACACCGCGTGTGAAAAGCGTGGAAAATCCTTTCGGTAATCCAACATCTAGGCGTGCTACTCGTATATTCCTAGCGAATCTAACCGTACATAACACATACAATGTGTTAAATTATTTAAAAGAAAATATATTAAATGTGGAAAATAAAATTTTTACGTTTTATGAAAAGTTTAATACTTTCCAGAGTAAAAATACGAGAAAAGTGTGTGTTGAGAGAATTACGCAGGTCTTTACTACAGTCTTAAGCCTACTTATCAAACGCGTGACACGATTGAGACCCTGAAGAGTGCGAGTTCTTGCCTGTTTCCACCTCGAAAATGAACAAAAGCATTCCTAGTCGCCGCCTCGACGGAATTATAGTTATACGCTAAATGCGAATGTTTTAAGCGGGGATTTATTTTGTTTCAACGAACGTCCTCGTGATATTAAGTTGCTTCGAGGGGCATTAGCAACGCCACTACCTGCTCGCATCCTTTGGAACCAAGGGGAGTAATCTGCTCGTTCATCATTAGTCGAAATCTGCGTTTAATTAGGGCGCATTGGTTGAAAAGTTTTAATTTAAAAATTTAAATCTCTGAATTTAAATTTTTTACTTTAAATTTTATAGTGTATTAAATTGATACGAAAATTGTCACCTCGTTATGCAATAATACAACTTAAATATCAGTTTCGCGCTAACTACCGCGTTTCGGGTGGATGCGGTTTGGCTCGTCGACGGACCGTCAGGTGAAATATACAAGCGCGCCGGCACGCTTCGATGCACACCACACCAACGCGCCAGGTGGCGAACGTGAAAAGCGGAAAATTGTTTTGTTTTCCGACTCGTGCGCCTTCATTTACATTTCGCAGCATGATTGCGCCATTAACCTTATCAAATAACTCGGCCTCGCACAGTTAAAGCACCTAGAAACTAGAAAACCGGCAAACCACATTTGGCGTGCTGTTGCTGAACGTTGAGTGCGCTTTTTAAACTCACTGTATTTTCATTTATGCGGCGGCGGTCGCGCCACACTCGGAAATGTGCATTTTATGCACTTGCAGTTTCTCGCAAAAACAAAAACCAACACCGCCCCCGTCCCCGGCAAACAATTCTGAGCTATTAAGCCATTTAACTGATTGTTCAGGCCCGCTCCGGAAAAACCACACAGCCGAATGCGAATGAAATGAAAAGCGCGCGGCGCGCATTTTACGAGCGCGTTTTCAAGCTGTTTGTGCGCTGACAAGTGCTCCACCGGCATTATAAACTATTAACAATACTTTTTAAAGCTGCACGGAGTCGGTATTTCAATAAACATCGTTTGCATTCATCGTCTGATGCTTTGAAGTCAACTGCAGGCGCGCGCCGTTTTTCCGCGCAGCAGGTGCGGAACAATTATTTGCAAATGGCATGCTTAGCAAGCGCGCGCGTTATTAAGAAGGAATTCTCGCTAAGAATAGGGAAAGTACGAACGGCGCGCATGCGTACCACATGTCGAGCATGATTGGGGAACAGCGCGCGCGTGTGGAAAAGCTGTTGCGTTCGAAATTGCGCTGGGAATGACTTCGAAATGACTTTAAACTGATTTATGACTATGGGCTGCCGCCAAAAAGCGTCGGTTTTCCACATTTCCACCACATTTTCACTTTGAAGAGGGCGCAAATTGTTTCGATCTTGCTAAACTTTCAAAACCATTTTTACGATTTGGTCATAATTTAATTTAAACCATTTCTTTCATTATCACATCGTAATATTTAACAAATGCAGATAAAATTATTTACTTTCTTTGCCAGTGTGTTAAAAACCGCAAATCATACTTCCCCTTCTAACATAACTAATTACTCACTCAACTACGTTCCACGGTAAGTACCCCCACCACTTTTTGCGGGTAGACCGCAGAAATAAAAGGCAGCGCACAGCGGCAACACTACTCACTACTTCTACACTACTACACTACTTCTCTTCCGCCGCTGCGCGCCCTCTAGAGTTCAAATATTGAAGCTTTAATTTAAGATTCTTTCGAATAATATATTATTACTTCAACTTTTAATATCCCAAGCGTGAAAAGTTTGTAAACATCGTTAAAATTCCTTGATTATATTTGTGCTGCTCACACAAATAAATCATAAACAACTAAATATATAAAAAAAAGTCCCAATGTGAAAATAAATGAACACTTGAAGTCGCGCACGGTGAAAAAAAAAAAACTAAAACTTCATAATGATCCTTGTCTTAATTGCAGCACACCTCATGAATTTTTAGCGAAACGCTGAAACTAATCTGGCCCCAGTCATCTCGCTCATCTCGCATCCCCAACCAGCAAACATATCCTGCACCTCCAACTGCGCGCCGTGTCGAGTTTCTTTTTTTCCTTCGTATTATCTCTTTACATGGCTTGGCTTGGCTTGGGCAGCCGTGCGCGAGCAGAGCGAAAACAAACAAAAACCTTAACGGCGAAGAACGGGCGCCATTATCATTCATTCTTTCGGTGCGAAAATTATCATGCGCGACAGGAATTTCATCCGCGTTTTATTTCATGAATAAGGAGGAGAGCAGGGCTCATTTGCATGCGCGCGCCCGCCGCCATTTTGCATCATGTTTATATAAAAGTGCGCTGTGCCACTCGCGCTGACGTTTTCCGTTCCGTCTCGTTTCGTGCGCGTGTTTTGCTTTGTTTGCGCGAGACACTGGATGTTGCTTTTTTTGTTACCCTGCCATTTGCAATTAAACACAATAGTCCCACACTCTCACATGGATCATGAGTTTAAATTTTGTTTTAAATCACATTGATCGAAATAGTAAAATGTTTTTATTTTATTTCCAGCATTGCTGCTTGGAGCTGGGCTAATGGCTTTCGCCTCAGTGCTCTCAGAGACCGTCACCGAGGCGACCCAGTATCACCGAGAGTCGCCAACGGGCCCAACGTACGATTATCGCTACGGATGGTGCTTCTTCACCGCCGGCGCCGCGTTCATAATGAGCAAGATGGCGGCGGTCTTCTCGCTTTCCGGCTATCTCAATAGGTTCGCCTCCGTCGACGAAATGGTAAGCACTCAGACGAGAACACACATTCCACTACAACGCACTTCCTCCACTATCAAAACAAAATGTGTGATACCCCACATTGAGAATCAAGCATGTTAAAGGGAATAGCAGCAAGAATCACGAAGAGAGTGGCTTGTACTGTACTTGAACATCTCGCTGAAGAGAGAGTAAAGGGTAGCACAAGCAAGGGAGCTTTCCTTTTGAGCGCATTACAGCCTATATTCTGCTGCCTCCTTGATTGATAAAGTGGACGCGCGCGCGCCTCTTCAAAGGTCACGCCCTTTGCGAGCCCTTTCGCGACGTTCGCAAATTTGCGCGCAGCAAATTTAATTAAACGTAAATCTTTGATGTGCTCTACTTCCAAAATTGGCCCAGTGATGCATCTTTACGCAAAACAAAAATCATTTTGCTTCATAATATTGTTATGACTAATTCCTCCATCAAGGTTGCTGTAAGCATCACTTTGTCCACACTATCCCACACTAATGATTGCCCATGATCATCATCATCATCATCATTCGATGCGGGATTCAATTCAAATTCGAATTAAATTCGGGTACGCTCGGCGCGTCTTCACGAATAAGGAGGGTCGTTAGAATTTAATATAAGCCATTAGTGCTTGAGCATTATATACTCTCGCTCGTCTTGGACCGCGGAAACCTGTTGTCGGAATTAGGAAATCCACCACGATGCCCGATGAAATATGAAACGATAATTGAATATCCGCATTAATCAATCAATACGATCGTCGCTAGTCTTTCGTCGCGTCGGGTTCTCTCGCATACGAAAACTACTTTAACGGCGCGCTCGGCACTCACCCAATCAACCAATCATCTGCACTAATACACAGTCGATATCCAGCGTCGTATGAATTTGGTCGGGTTGGAGAGGGTTGGCGCTGGAGCTGAAGGGCGAAGAGTGGCGAGTGCTGAGAGTGGATACGCTCCTAATATTCTCCAGCATACATTGAGACATTGGGTCCTTGCTTCCCGATTAAAGACCAATACCAATCCCAGTTGTAATATGTGTTGGCGTCAATACAAGACCAACTTTAAAGACAGTCTGTTCAAATTAGTTTCTTCAGCAGCTCATTAAAATGATATTTTTTTCGATTTTTGATTAATATCAATTTTTATCAAGTCAAGAAAGAGTTTTGAGGAAAATTTTACCAGGGGATGAATTTTCTGGTTATTAATGGATTATTGGAGGATCCTATAGTTTTGCTCTGCACTAATTATTGGCCAAGCCGAGAGGTCGAACCGGCTCTCCGGCGATTTATGTAATATGACGCTGTCGCTGATGTTGGAAAGGACTCCCATTGATAGCCGAGGAGTTTGATGTACATGCACTCTACGCCCACATACACATCATCCAGCCAGCAAGTCCGCAGAGGGGTTTAACATTGTTATCACAAGTTCCGACTCTCTCGCGCTGACCACCGCGTCGCTTTGGTTCGCCACAATCGATGCCAGATGTCCAATGTCCAATTTCTAATGTCCTGCGTCCGGACGCGTTAACCTAGCCCTTAGAACTTGAATTTCTAGCTGTCTCCAACATTATAATGTTGTATTCAAGATTGTTATCCATTATAATCACCATCTATTATTACCCACTAACACTGATCTTATTGATCTGCAGGTGCGTGTGATGGTTCCGGGCGCTGACCGAAAACTGCGTGAACATCATCGCTTAGAAGCAGAATTCATCGAGAGACATCAGCGTCACCATCGTCATCACCACATGGGACCATCAACACGTCCACAGTACGATGCTCTGTGCACCAAAGAACATTCCGGGTCGTATAATAAATATGAACCGGAATGTGGGCCACTGCTTAATAAGACTCCACCGGATGTGTGTACCATGAACAAGAGCATGGAGTTCCCACAACCTCATGGTGTACCTGGATGTATTGACATTGACTGTACCCTTCTACCACCTGATCCCAATATGATTAGTATGGGTATGCCCATGGGTATAGGCATGCAGACCTCTCCTAGTATGGGTGGAGGAGTTGGAAGTGGTGGGGGTAGTCATCTACAATCCGGGGCATTAGCAGGTCAAACTGTACCGATTCAGATCAAAAGCAACCATCATCCACATGCAGTGACACCTGAAGGTCAACCAGGATTACTAATGTATGCAGGAGGGGTACCCCCACCTGCAAATTTCGCCAATACGAATAAATATGGTACTATGCCACATCAAGGAGGTTTTCACGGTATACCAGCAGCAGAGATTGCTAATAGTGGTGCAACCATCAACACCTGCACTGGACCTAACACTAGCTATTGCAAAAGCAACACTCTGCAGCACCCACGCGGGAGGAAAAAGTGCGTAAAGATCGAAACGTTCCATCCGTCTGAAACAGGCTTTGCGGATTTCACTCTCAAGCGAACGCCCGGATCCGGCGCGGCAGCCGCCGCCAACTATTCCGGCAGCGCCGTATGACACGAGGGTGCCGGCAAGGATGTGAAAACCGCCGGTAGTAAACCCTCCGCTAACGCAGCGCCATCTCACGGCGCGCCACGCACCAGAGTGAAATATGCCAAAGAAACTATCGAAATCGACGAGGAGAATATTTTGTTATATCCACATCTTGTTTAAACTAAACTAAAGACTAATTAAAACCAGAAAATGTTGAAAATATTTAAACTACTAAAAAAACGGAAATGACACTCTGCCAGTGATTAATTAATAATAATAAGTATTTTAATATTTGCAAATGAGGGTACGTAGAAAACATTATTATCGTTATTTGTTCGTGCGTTGCGAACGCCATCTAACTCATCATATCGTAAACATATAAAAAAATAACTAAATAACTAAAGAAAAAAAAAGCCACATCGTAAATGTTTATACCTAATTGAATGTAAAAAGATTTCGTTATCTATAAACGCCATTAATCGACTAATCGAAACACGAATGCTAAATACTCATTAATAATAACGTAACAAATACAAAACGCGCCGACAGGCGTGCGCTCGTGCGCGAATTTCGTAATTACTTTGTAATTGCTGTGATAAAGTAATTTTATTCATTATAAAATGATAAAATATGAAATAACATAGTCGAAACGCGGTGAAAATGGCATGGCTATCGGTATCAGTATGATGTTTCAAATATATTATTCAATATATTATTAACATACACAGAAAATCCCCGACAAAAATGAATTCATATAGCGCGCATCAAATTACCAATGTTTAATAAATTCTATTTGTTAATAAAATGTAACTTATGTTGTAGTTAACACCCAGTGTGTGTGCAGATATGCCGAATGTTTTTGTTAAACCGAAAAGCGAATAAAAAAAACAACACGAAATACAAACATAAATTCGCAGATTGCGCCCTCACCCCGCCTGCACGAACCATCTCGCAATGATTTGTATGTAAACTGTAAACGTTTCATTGCAGGAGTGTGATGCGCCCGCATTTAAAACCTCGAGACTGTCACACGCCGCCGCCGCCACCGCCGCCCGAAATTTACTATTGTTTTCCAGCGATATTTCGCTAGCGCGTGGTCCGTAGAATGTACAAACATAATTTTAATCTGTCCATAAAATTTATTAGGTCGCCCCGACTGTATTGTGCCGGCTGGCGCAGCATTGCCTCTCGTCTTCTATCGTTCCATGTTTCCAGCCCCCGCCGGCATCCGTAGAATTTCTAGAGCATGCACGGGACGGACGCGAGAAGAATGGGCACGAAAACGACTACGACGCCCCGGCGACTGACTCACCAACGAGTTTTATACCTATTTTGGTTTATTGCTGTGCGCGCGTTCGTTTTACCGCAAAGTTTGCACAGCTTCGCTCCGATTTATTGCTGATTTAATCGCGCTGATGTTTGAGAGGTGCATTTGTGACGATGTCGAATGAAGTGATAAACAACGCCATCAACCAGCTATAGATACACACATTGCCATAATCAGCAACTATACATTTTATACCTATACTTTTCCAGAATAGAGGTTATGTTTGTTTTTCGGATGGTATGCAACCAAAACAGCATATTTTCAACGTCTACCTCTGGTGAGTAAACAAGTAACCTTTTTTGCTGTGTGGAAATACTAATTATCTTTTACGGCGCGGGTGGGATTTTGAAGAGCGCGGATTTTATTGTAAGTGGCAGCCGTGACAGGCTTGGAAAAGCATAACATAATCAAATAAAGAACAAACTTTGAAACTTTCGGAACTCTGCACAGCTCCGCGCATAGTTTCTCCTCTCAGCCAGCTGACTTTTCTGACCAAAGAAGTTTGCATCTTCCAGTCCTTCGGATGATAAATAGCACGACGTAAGACCACAGAGAGTCTCTTCTCTTTTCCTCTTGCGCCAAACACGCAGAAACTGGTAATTAAAACAAATGAGTAAAGCGCGAACGGCAAACTGCAAAGGATGCTACGGCGTGCGTAGTTAATGCTGACCGGGGTTGACGAGGGACCGGAATTTTGTGACCTGTACAAACTTTCCAAAAGCAAAATAATACCGTAATTCCCCCAATATGGTGGTCGCAGTAGGGATGTGATGTTTTGTGTTGTGTAGTACTTTTTTAATCTTACATAAAGTTAATTAAAAATCGGGCGTGTTTAAGGTGAGTGGATGCTTTTTATTTCATTAAAAAAATATCCAACGAGCTTTTCAATCATGTCCGCCGGAGCTGTTCCGTTCATTCTTGTACATATTTGATTTGTTCGGCAAACAAAAGTCCAAGTTTCAATCCCCGAGTGTCTCGCGGTGGAAAATTTATTAAGCCCTTCACATTTTTTAATTACATTGAAGTGGTATATTTTTAAAATTCTTTTTAGTGTTATTACTGCCATCTATGGACAAAAATAACTACTATTTCTTAAATTTTTACTATTTTTGTAGGAAAAATGTGCAGGTAAAAATTTGTTTTGCATTTATTTATTTATATTAATGCTTTTTGCTCTTTTGGGAGGTCGCGGATATATCTAGCCATATATCTAGCCGAAAGTTGTGTAAATAAATTTCCTTTGGGGATGATAAGTAACAAAAACGAGCGCGTTCGGCATCGCAGCTCGCCGAAATTCTATGACGCAATGTTACATTAGAGATTCGCACACGTTTTCTACGATATACAACTGCACACACGCCCACACACGTGGCGTGGAAGCGGCGCGGCTTTGAATCATTTATATCGCCGCTTTGAGAGCCTCCGAAGTGAGAAAAGTTATGCTGTTAAGTCAATACCGTGAGTGATTATGTTAGCACCGAAAAAGAACTGCGAAACCCTTACGGAGAAAATAAAATTTACACTTTTTCAACATCAAGAAGAACAACAACGAACAAAAAACTTAAAATTCAAAACTTCCGCAAAGAAAAAAAACTGCAATGGCTCAATTTGCCAACAACTTATTTTTCCAACGTCGACAGAATAAGAGAGATAAACGGGCTCACATATAGACACACACGAGTACTAAAGTTCGAGGACTAAAAGTGATTAATAATACGCTATCATGATGCCAGGTAATTCCCACCGATATTGCGGAAACCCGACAGTCGGAAGAGTAAAGAGAGTCAAGTGTTATCGAACGCCAATGAGTGAACGCACGATCCGAGCAAAACGAGGCAGTAAGTGAGCTGCCTGGTTAGAAGCTAGACAGATAGACAGTATTTTCCATTCGTCGGCGCATGCTATCGATATTTATGTTTCACAATTCGTATAATATCACATCGCAGTGCATATTTCGTAATAATCAAGTTCTGGAATTATATTCGTGTCTAAGATGGGTGAATATGTCCTAATTAATTCCGAACCCTCCAGTCTATGAGAAATTCATAAGTTCGGTCAAATTTGCGGTAAATCCTCAAGATGCAGGCGGTATTAATTTCGGAAGATTTAAGCACTTCCGGAATCAAAGTGTCACACATCCAAAAATAAATATTAATAAATACAAGAAGAATAAATGAATAAAAATACATATTTTGTATTTTATCTGTAATGTTTTTCATTCTCTGGAGAATAAAACACTCGATTATCTATTGTAGTGGCTCGTATTGTGCACGCGTTCGTAAACTTGATAAACGTATGCTAATAACGGTGATCAAATTTATGCCCCCGCGTCCTACAAGTTTATGTAGTTTGCGACACAAGCAACAAACCACCTCTTCTACTGCTGCTTGGGCGTTTTCGCCATCTCGTTTCTTATTTTCGCCTCTCATCGCGCCATTTACAATTTCCTCACTCCTCCGCGCTCGCACACCCAACTTCGGTCGATTGCGCGGCCTATATTCACCCTCGACACTACCCACTCACTTTAAAAGTACAAAGTGCAAAAGTTTCCAACGAAAATTCCAACATTCTTCCCCTGCTATCGGCGAGGCGCGGTGAGAAAGCAGCTCACACTCTTTTAGACTTTAACACTTTGCACATTCGGGGCCAAGTTTTACTTTATTCTTTCTGTTTGCATATTTACTGTTCATTTGCTCGTCGCGCGGCGCAAGATTGAAAAGTACTCCAGCGCAGGGAAGTTCAGCGCAAAGGGGTATTAACCGAACGGTTATAATACCTACTCTTTTAAGCAAGTTGAAGGACGCCGCCAACTTTTCAGGCGTGCGTTCGAAAAATAAAACAAAAAAGTGTAGCACAAACTTTTTACGCCTTTCAGTGTTAACGAGCGTAATGGAAAATTCTTAATTTAACATCTTGATACGCACAAGACGCCCCGGGGCGCATATTTGATAGGATTTAATTTTATTATATTGCAGTTTTTAATTATCTCCTGCCTCGACAAAGTACTCTGCTTAATTTCAGGCACAAAGTGTAATAAATTGATAATTTAATTTTCCAGGTAAAAATCCATAAATAACAAAATTTCTTATAAATTTGATGCAATCAATCCGAAATTTGATGACATTAGCTAAACAGCATGATATAAATCATCAAGCATCACATACGACGTGCTAAACTGCTAATATTTCAAATCATTAATAATTGCTTACAGCCTCAGCGTGTCTGTGATCCTGCAATGATACCGACGACAGGTCGGATGTCGGCCGTCGACCGCCGCCGCTTGTCGGTGTGGTCGGATATCAGCGTAATGCGCGTGCCAAGTGGCCGTGCACAACAATCTACGCATCTTATCGCCGCTGACGTTGCATACTAATACCGCCAACCCAACAATCCGACAAGATCATCGTGCTTACACACTCACCTCTACATCTACCCCACCCCTCCACCCCTAAATACCTTTCTGAGGTATTTATGGGTTATCAAAGTCCAACTCCTCTAGGCGTGGACATCCCGCAGGAATACGTTCAGAAGGGAAAACGCGTTATACTCGGAAACTACTAGTTTCTGCGATTTGAGTAGGATAGAATGTGCTTCCTGCACGAAGATGGGTAAATGATAAGACCTCTCGCCGTCGGCACACGCTCTCTGTGTGTCTATAATTCTCCGCTACGCACACCTTCGCGCCGAGGCAATAAATTTGCGACTTTTGTTCGGTGTAAATTTAAGTAGAGGATTCCGGAGATAATCCTGCCGCAATACGTGCGCCTAATGTTTATGTATCTTCGGGTTTTTCTTCGCTACGCACCGAGATTCGCTCTCCGGATGCATTTAGAGATTGGCGCATGGGATCGACATTATCTGCTTGTTTATTACTTTAGAATCAAGCGCTTTGGACATTTTAAGGTTGTAAATATCCAGGAATCTCGGAGTATACAATAGTAGACTATTAAACTTACCTTAACTGTTACACCATGACCCAAACAGCTTGATATTTGATGAAAAGTCTTTGTAAATTATTACACCGTTGATTTTAAGTCGAATATTGTCTGAAATCACAAAACCAAACACGTTACACTCACGTTCAATAAAAATACACAATAAACACGTCTGATATTATCGCGAACCGAAACGCAACAAACAAAATTTCTTGCTGATAAAATAATCACCTGACAATAGTTGAAATTTTTAAGTTTTGGGGGCAGCACAAGACGATGCGAAGATTTTTACAGCAAAAATCAGAAGCGTGTGTACATATTCCCCTTCCCGTGCTGAATAATTTATTCGCGCGAATGGAATAACCCGTACTTCTCAGCGTCCGAAAACCACTATGAACCACTCGATTCAAACCGTCGCTTAAGCTTACCGTGCTAATATATCTTCCGCGTAACTATCGCTCCGCTCTAAATCATTAATTCCCCGGCCGTAAAATGCGCAAAATAATTTATAACATTTAGTTTATCGATTCGGCGCAGCGGCCGCGCAATAAAGTAAACTTTATGCACTTCACTCTAAATTAATTGGTTTTAAATTAATCAATTATAGACGCACCGCACCGCCATCGTTTACAAAATGACTGCGATTTTACGAAGTATGCGCGCGGATTATAATTAATTAAACTGGCAAATACCCGAGCGCTCGCCGAAGATTTATGTTACGACGACTAGGTTAATGGTAATAAACTTAGAGTAAATAACGATGTTGATATTGCAATTACCTTTCGTTTATTGAAGTTTTGTTGCAGTTTCGTGTGCAGCACTTTACAGCTTTTTAGAAGTTTAGAAAATGATGCTGTTCCCATGATGCACTGCTAGGGAATTATGGGTAATAAAGCGTTGTTTTTGGATAGGCAACAACATTTGTTTTGCACATTGTCTGTAGGCAACCCAAAATACACATCTTGCCTAACCTTAGTAAGTTTACATCTTTCGAAAAGTTTTTGAATTTATCTCCGTGATAAAACACTAATTAACAAGATATATTAATAACAAACGAGTGAAAATGTTTGGTCCAGCTGTGGCAGTTACTCTACTGTCCATACCACCGTTATTACTCATTAAATACCTCAATTATAAGTCAAACAAGCTCTCAAATACATTACAACAAGAAGTGAACAAAGACCAATTTAAATATATGTTTGTAACGCATAAAAACCGCCTGTGCTCGCCACATTTAAACACAAGACTGATCTGTGGTACAAATTGTTCCTACCTGTACTTGAAGAACATCCTCAATCTGATCAACCAAGCTCAAGAATCTGTTTGTGTTGCCATGTATCATCTTTCTCTGGATGATATTTATCATGCAATTTTGAATGCTCACAATAGAGGTGTTCATGTGAGAGTAATTGCTGATCTAGTCATGCTCACAACCTTTGGAAACAGAGTTAATAAACTCTTTAGCAAAGGTAACTAAAATAGATATAAAACAGTTAAATTTTTAAGTAATTAATGAATATTTCTGTTAGATGTACCTGCAAAAGCGCCCAAAATAAGATTTGGATTGATGCACCACAAGTTCATGTTGATTGATCAGAAGAATGCAACAAATGCCAAGGTTTTGTATGGTTCTTTGAACTATACTGTCAACGCGCTTATTAATAACTGGGAGTTTGTCTTGTTGACAAACAGTGCTCATATTGTAAAAAGATTCAGTGATGAGTTTGAATTTCTGTGGGACAATGAGAATTTCGCTTATTTAGGCACAAGTAATGTTGAAATTCAAGATGCTTCTAGTACTGAAGTGTAATATAGGCAGCCCAGAATACAGTATGGTCGTTATTTCCAAAAACATTACAAGTTCAACATTAAAAATATAGGAATCTCAAAAAGGTGTAAGATTCAATCAAATCCAGTTGATAAACTTCATCATTTCATAATCGCTTAGAGAATTATTTAAAATGTACCTCTTACGCTAGCGCCACTAATCATCATTCTTCAATATCCAGCCCATCTAGTTCTTCATCCAGCCCGTCAAGATCTTCTTCGGTGAAAAGGTTCTCGTTGATGGGCACAGCCGCCGCCTCGTCGATGCCATTCTCCTCGGGTGGTTTTTTCAGTCGGTCTTCGGCTGCCACTGTGCCTGTACCGTCCGCTTCCGTCGCTTCCAACCCAATCATATCGAAGTTTAATTCCTTGTATTCAATCTCTTCGCTGTCTTCATCGTCGTTCGTGTATGCGGCAGCATCAAAGGCTTCGTCACCGTCATCCATGTCGTTGTCCACAGCCAGTTCAGGATTGAAGCTGAACATTTCTCGTCCGGACAGACCGACTTGTCTACCTGCCTTGTAATCCTGCCGTTTTTTCTCTTCATCCTTGATAAGGTTATCTTTCTTTTCTTGGATTTTACGTTTTTTCCACGCGATGAATGTTTCCAGCGTGACGCGGGTTTGTTTCGGACCAAGCGCCGCACGCTCCTTTTCGATGAGGTCTTCAAGGGAGATTTTCTCCTTCAAATCTTCTGCTTTTTTCTTGTCCTTTTCAGAACAAAACCTGGTGGGAGAGCGTGTCGGTATATGCAGTTTCCACCCGAGGGGCATGACCAGAACCATCCGTATTTCGATTTTTCGACTGCTTCCAGGAAATGTTTGCAGATCTACATTAAAAAATTTCAAAATTAAACATGAATATCAATTTATGAAGTAATCCTGGTGATACTAACAATATCTGTTGTTGGTTTCTTCTTTTCTTGCCCATGCTTCTTCTCAATAACTTCCAAGAGTTTCTCTTCTGTCCAGTCTTCCATAGTGTCCTTCTCCTTTTCGTCGTCATCTCGCATATCAACGTAGAGTGATCGTTTCTCAGCTTTACGTTCGATTGTCAAATCGTGCGAGAATTTACATTTATCACCTTTTGTACATTGTCCCTGTTTGAAGAATGCACAGAGAATTGTTTTTGGATCAGCACCTGTAATAAAAATGTAGGAAATATAATAATAATAAAGAAAAACAGTTTTCTATAAAAATTTCTAACTTTTCATTTACCTTTTGCAACTTTCTGAGTCTGCACTGGTTTGAACAAGGCAGCCAACTCTTTCTGCTCCTTGAGCTTCTCCTCCTTCTCAAGCTTCTTTTTGTTAACACCATCTGCAGCCAGTGGATGATGACCTCCAGTCTTCACCTGTTTCTCCACTTGTTGTATGAACTTTTGCTGCTTGGAACCCTTCTTGTTCTTAAGACCAAATGTTTTGTCCTACAATGCAAAATTTATAAATTTATAGGGTGTTATAATGGTGTGTGATTTCACATGGTGATTAATGTTGATGTTGATAAAAGTTGATGATTTAAACAGGAATGAGGTTAGATGAATAGTCACTCACTTCGATCACTTTTTCCTTCTTCTTGATCTCGGTCTTTTTACTGGCGGCGGCCGGAGCTTTCTTCGGTGGCATCTTGTGCGTTAATTGACAAACTTAATTTTGAATTATTGGTGATTGTTGGTTAATTGTAAGCGTTTAAAATCGCACATGCAATTTTGAGCGACCATACGTATGCGGCATGCCCATATGTGCTCATTGATTTAGATTACTGACGATGGGGGCGCCACAATGCAGAGGACTAAAAAGTCGCCTACACGCTAGGCAAACTAAAACACAATCAATTTCTAAAATGTATTTATTAGCTATTAGGTATATTGTATTTCAATGTATTTATTAAAAAAACTCTGATGATGCCCACAGGGCGAAACATGTAAAACTCGCATACAAAATTGTAAGATCCAAGAAAATCACAAAATTATTTTAATAAATACATTTTATAAACCACGGATTACGTATTCAACTTAGAAAATAATAAAACAATCAATTTCTTTGAAAAAACGTTGATTTCGAACGTGAAAATATATTTATAATTTTCTTTTTATCCGTAGCAAAGCTCTATTAATCGAAGTACTAAAATCCTCATTTCCAATTAGATTAATTCAATAATTCTTTGATTACTTTTTCAAATCAGGAATATTATCAATTTAAAATAAGTAATTTGATATCTTAAATATTAGAATGTAAAAACGTTAAAACTTGGGAGTTCATTTCGTTACTTGTATGATTTTCATTCATTTTCATCTTAATTATTGAATATTTCTATGAAGATTTTGACATTCAGTTAATTCAGCAAAATTCTGAAAATAGGAAAGTACCAACGCGTCAAATAATATAAAAAGTCGAAGTTCTTTTTAATCATTTATTTCAGGTTAAGGAGACGGAACATTTTCTGAAAAAAAGAAAAATCACAATAAATTAACTAGATACTTAATTCGACAAAAGCAGTTTTGACTGATTATTATCAGTTTTAAAGAATATAATCAAAGGTGATCATTGCGTATATTAATACCATCATAAGTATTCGTAATTCAAATTTGAAAGTGTATAATAAATTACCATTAATGAAAGCCCCAGAAGTAATTTTCCTGGTTTCTTCAACTTTGATTTCCCGGTTAAACCTAAACAAATCAAAATTTATATTGCAAGATTATTAGACGAATGAAATTATACGTAAATAATTTTATTTAGAATTTATCAGTGAGGGTAAGTAGGTAATCATGAGCGTATTGTTCATAATAGCGTATATATTGAATCATCACTTGCAGTTTTTTACATATAATTTCAAATTGAATAAACATGAATTTCGTAAATTACCTGAAATATGGCAGACTACATCAGTGTCTTCCAGAGTTGTATAATTCTAGAAAAGAAAGAGAATCAAATTAGATTTTGTGATACATTTAAAGAAATAAGAAGGATGTTTTATTTTAAAGTCAGGGAAAAAATGCAGCCAGCATTAGTATTATCATTACGATCAAACGGTAATTAGTCTCATCATTTTAATGTATTTAAGCTTGTTCGGCGTTAATAATTATTACTTACATTAGAAACAGCAGCATTCGAAAGAGATGCCCTTCCACAAATCATTAGGTAATCTGTAAATGAACACAACAAATTAATAATTATGAAATCAAATTTTAAAAAAACAGTTATGTTAAAAATACGTCAGGAAAAAATGCAGCCAGCAATAGTATTATCATTACTATCAAACGGTAATTAGTCTCATCATTTGAATATAATCAAGCTTGTTCGACGTTAATTATTATTATTACTTACATTAGAAACAGCAGCATTCAGAAGAGATGCGACTCCACAAATCACTAGGTAATCTGTAAATAAACACAACATAATTAATTGTGAAATCAAATTTAAAAAAACAGTTATGTTAAAAATACGTCAGGAAAAATGCAGCCAGCAATAGTATTATCATTACTATCAAACGGTAATTAGTCTCATCATTTGAATATATTTAAAATTACTAGACGTTTATTATTATTACTTACATCAGAAACCGGGCTGTCCCATTGAAAATAGTTGTTGATCCATAATATGGCAATCTGTAAATCAAATAAAAAGACATGATTAATTGCTGAATCAAAAACACATTGCTTTTGGAGTTTTTGTAGTGAATTTCAGTAATCAAGGTCTCATCAATTATTTTATGACAGGGATAACTGATTAAAGCAGATCATCATAATAAAAAATTAATTAGAACTAATAATGAATTGTACATACCTTGCTTTAATATGTCGCCTTCGACTATGTAACTCTTCAGAAACATCTGCAAAAACAAAACCTTATATTAGTTTTCTTGCAACAAAACGCTAGGAAACAATCATGATGATATTATATTGTTGTCAGATTAAAGTATCAACATAATTGTTTTGACATATACTTGTCTCAAAAAAATATATTCATCATGAACAAAGAACTATTTAATTTAATTATTAACTAGAAACAAATTATTTACCTCAATATTGCCAAAATAATGATCCTCTCCAAGATAGACGTCGAACTCCCTGCAAAAACCAAAGTTTTAATTAACAATTTAGAATGGAACATACAGAAGACAAAGAATTGAAAAGTTTCAGAATGAAGCAAATCATGGCATTTCAGATAGACTGGAGCTGATGATATTCATCATTATAATATAAACTACTAAATTAAAATAAAAATATATTTATGAATTATTACCTTTCAGAAACTGGCAGTAGAAATCGACGTCCAAGGAATTTCCTTAGAATTGAATTCCTGTAATTTCATTTTCAATTAGTTACTGAGTTTAGATTTCCAATATGAAATTTTACAACTTGTTTGGAGAAAATGTGACCAAGTTTGTTGGCACAGCAATATGCATGAATAACATCTGCTGCTTCCTAAATGGTTACTTAATCTACCCCTAGTTATATTTTCTGGCACTCTAAGGAACCAGAAGCGATTCTCTTGAGCGTGGCTTCGGGGCATATTAACAAATATAATTAAAATATATAAATATAATAAATGCTGTACCATTTAAGTAGATGGCCTCCTCAAGGTTTGTCCAAGAATTTGATTGATACATCTCCTGTAACAAAACAGAATTCATGTTAATTCATCCGAAACAGAAATCTTGATTTTTAAAATGTTACCAAGTTTGTGTGGCACAATGTGTATACATATTACAGATTGCTTCCTAAATGGTATTTAGTCTGCCCCTTGTAATAAATTACTGGCACTCTAAGAAATCTATAGGATTTGCTTGAGCGTGGCTTGGGGGCGCGTGCTTTACAAATTAAAGTTTATTTAACTTACCAGCAACTTGGCAAAGTCTTCCAAAGTTTGTCATCACCTTGATTTGAGGCATATCTGTAAGTAAAACATAAAAATGAATATCTTTGCAATAAAAGCTGCAAAATTAAAGAAAAAAAATAATAAATAATCAGTAACAACATCATAAACCGAATCCACATATCTCCTTTCAGACTGGGGCGGTAAACAATCATCATTTAAATTAGTTGCCATACATTTAGTAAATCTACTTACCATTAATTACATTTATATCTCAACATCATTGCTCTTCATTGCATGATTTCCAAAAATAAAAATCGAATCACCGACCGATACTGTTCTTTTCCATTTTTTCCATCTTTCCTTGTAGAAACAATACGCCATGATCAAGCAACAAGGTAACTGCAAAGAATTATATTTATTAACACAGGCATATAAATTAATTAACTAATAAGAGCGTTTAACTTTAGATAAACACAATCATCACCAAAATACTACTGCAAAATTGTTAGTGCATGTGAGCAATGCGTGCAAAGTTAAAGAAAAAAGAATTTAGATTTAAATACCTTCAAGACAGAAACGAAGTTCTCGCCAACATGTGCTTTCTTAACCTAAAACCAAGAAGGCGGTTAGCACACGAACAAAATGAAAAAGCATTACTATATTTGACTATTGAACGTTTCAGTCTTTCCGATATATAATATAATCATAAGATCATACGAACGAGACTAATAAATCATCATTAGTAAATAATAAATTGCTTATTGAAGCTTCTGTTGTTTAATGAAATTAAAAACACTTCACAGAAAAATATCTATATCTTATGTTAATTTGAACACTACTTGAACTATTTATTGCATTGACTAAGTGTCCACAAATCGGATTGTTGAGATATGCACAGATTTATTTATAAACAAAATGCACTACCGCCAAAATAGAATGATTTGGAAATGTTAAACTTACCCAACGAATGCCGAAGAAAAAGTGATTGCTTGGTACAGTTGTCTGACAGTGGAAAGCTTGGTTGCCGGTTTCCCACTCCTGGGGTAAGAAGTGGGGATGTTTCCGGATATGTAACGGAATTTGAAATAATATGAGACAAATTTTTCAGATTATTAATGATACTATTTAATAACACAAAATAAAATACTGGCTTTTGCGATTAAATAATTATTAAAAGCCTTTTATAAACATTTTCAGGATTCTTTTCTCACCCGCATGTCAACTAAATAAAAACTGACAATATACTGACATTATAACCTTACAATCAGATCTTATATTAATTTAATCCATGCTGTTATCAAAATTTGACCAATAATCCTCAAAGAAATCGATGAAAACAGACAAGTAAAATATTATTCCTTATAACAATCTTACAAACTTTAAATTTGAATTGACACAAGTCATATTGCCAGTTAGCAAAACTAAAAGATGGCTTGCAATGAAATAATCGACGATATTGAGGATTTAATCTCAGCCCAAGATATCACTCCCAAAGAACGTTACAGCAACCGCAAGAATGTCCGCATAAAAGCAAAGAAACGCACCGACAAGGACGACTTCCCTAAGCCAGTAACAAGCAACATGCCTGGAACACAAACAATCTATGTTAAAACATGGGGCTGTGCTCACAACAACTCTGATTCTGAATACATGGCTGGCCAATTAGCTGCATATGGTTACACATTAACAGAAAACAAGAATGAAGCCGACCTCTGGCTGTTAAACAGCTGCACAGTGAAGAATCCAGCCGAAGATCACTTCAGGAATGAGATAGAATCAGGCCAACAGCAAGGCAAACACATTGTTCTAGCTGGTTGTGTTCCACAAGGTGCACCAAAGTCATCATTCATGGCTGGACTGAGTGTCATTGGTGTACAACAGATTGACAGAGTTGTAGAAGTTGTTGAGGAGACTCTAAAAGGCAATACCTGCAGAATATTAGGCATGAAAAAATCAAATGGCAAGAAAAGTGGTGGTGCATCGCTGCAACTACCAAAAGTAAGAAGGAATCCATTGATTGAGATCATTGCTATCAACACTGGCTGCTTGAATCAGTGCACATACTGTAAAACAAAACATGCCAGAGGAGATTTGGGCAGTTATCCTCCCGAGGAAATCATTGCTAGAGCAGTACAGGCGTTTGAAGAAGGCGTAGTTGAAATCTGGTTGACTTCGGAAGATACAGGAACTTATGGTCGCGATATAGGCAGCAGTTTACCTGAATTACTGTGGAAATTAGTCGAAGTGATTCCGGAGGGTTGTAGACTTCGACTAGGAATGACTAATCCTCCATATATTCTTGATTATCTTGATGAAATGGCTAAAATTATGGCGCATCCTCGTGTCTACAGCTTTTTGCATGTTCCTGTTCAGTCCGGATCTGATTCTGTCCTCGGTGATATGAAACGAGAATATTGTCGAGCTGATTTCGAACGGGTTGTGAATACTCTACAATCACAGATTGCGGGCATGACAATTGCCACTGATATTATTTGTGGCTTCCCAACTGAGACTTTGGATGATTTCGAAGAGACACTGACGCTTTGTGAGAAGTACAAGTTTCCTAGCTTGTTTATTAATCAATTTTTCCCGCGTCCTGGGACTCCAGCAGCTTTAATGCCGAGAATTCCAGCACAAGATGTGAAACTGCGCACGAGGAGACTCACTGATTTATTTAATTCCTATGAACCGTACGGGCATAAAATTGGGGAGATTCAAGAAGTCCTTGTGACTGAAACGTCGCATGATAAGAAGCATTACGTCGGGCATAATAAATTCTATGAGCAGGTGTTGGTGCCAATTGATGAAGCGTACATGGGTAAATTGGTGACTGTTAAGATTACTAGCGCTACGAAATTTTCTATGATGGGAGAGCCGATTAATGAAAAATCGGTGAAGATGCCGGGTATTAAGGAACCTTTACAGAAAGGGAAGGTTTCAGGGGTTGTTGAGGAATTAGACCAGAAAAGGGATGAGAGAACTGAGAGGCATTTGAAGTATGCGTTAATGGCGGTCGCGGTGTCATTATTGTTGCGTTTTCTTTGGTTTTTGATGTAAGATATGACTTTGTATGTAAATACATGATACATATTAAAGAAAGTATTCGTATATTACTTATAGGAGACAAAATTATTACAAAAGAAGAACCATTTTTATAATTTCTTTAATAAAAAGTGTAATTTTGCTATATGGAGCGATGTAGGCAACTTGTTCTGCACGAATTCATGCAAATTTCCTTTTCATTCACTTAGCCTCTTGTATCACAACAACTTGTGTTAATATGTTACATTTAAACTTAATTACCTAACACACAATTATCCACCATTCCATTTTAATAGGTATAAACACAATAGTAAGTATTTACCACGTGCTTCAATGTTTCTTAGCCAAACGCAAGTTGTCCACAAAAAAAAAACACCCCTAAATGCAAACCAATGAGGTTATGCGTTGTTTGGGTTGATTCCAGCAATTTCAGCATTATCGTTATTGTTTTTACGAGTTTGGTTTTCAGACTCCTCAGCATTTTAGCAAGGTAAGCAATCCTTACAGAGTATAATGTACCGCGGAAATCGAGCGCGCGGCAGGGGCCGAGCCAGCTATCACGCGCATTTTAGCAGAGATGCAAACACACACCTCTCCAGATATGAAAAGAGTCGATCACCACACTATACTGTAAGCAGAAGACCAAGAAGCAGATCACCACCCATTGAGGATATAAGAGAACACCGACGTGAACGGCACTGGTCAAGGGAACATGAAGAAATCATCAGAAGAAGAAAAAGATCTGTTTCACCAACAAGAAGCAGAGAAAGAAGCAGAAGTCCACCTATTTTCAGCCACAGCAGAAAAAGAGAAGAAAGAGGAAGATCCAGAGAACATATTTGGGAGGAAAGAGAAGACAGCAGAGAAGTAAGGAGGCAGAGACATGAAGAAGATGCTTCCAGGAGTTTTAAACATGACAAGGAAAGAAGTGATCATCATGCATCATCCAGGAATGGAAAACCAAGTAGAAATGATAAGTACCACTGGAGAAAGGAGGAAAACAATCATAATCATGCAGGGATTCATCCTGTTGAAGAGGAAAGTAATGAAGGCGTTCATGACTTAAGGGAAATCATCAAACGAAGTCGAGATGCAACGCGAAGTCCGCGAAATCCACAATACGGCGAGGAATTTGTGGAAGGCGATGAATACTTTCAAGAGTTTGTGCCAAGCATCGACGAAAACAGACGCAGCAACACCCGATGGGAATCAAATCAAGATCGAGGACATGATGAATTCATCACGTTTAAAAAATCCATACAGAATGACATAGCACAGGAATCAGGACAATTTGTTTCATCAAAAGACAGTCATCCAGATATTCCATTCTTCGACGGTAATGATCAAGAAATAACACCGCGGCAATTTATTAAGAAGATTGAAGATATAGGATACGCAACCGGATGGAATTCCAACGAACTCAAGTGTCAAATGGCGGCCAAATTATTGGCAGGCGCGAGAGAATGGTTCCTCAAAGATGAACTCATGAACGAACCCTGGGAGAAGGTGAAAACGCAGTTTATCAAGATGCATCCAACAGATATGGACTATTTTCAACAGTTGAAGAAGATGATGGATCGCACCAAGTACGACAACGAGTCATACAGTAATTATTTCACGTTTAAAACTATGCTCATGAGCGCCGTGGGGATCACAGGACGACGCGCTGTTTCTTGCCTAATCGGAGGACTACTTAATCCAGAATTAGAGTCACAATGCTACCAAAAAAACTACGCCACACCTGAATTATTATTCGATTACTTAAACACTCGTAAAACACCGGTTCAACACAACACAGGAGAATCCAGCAGGAAATCATCGCGTTATTCACCGAAGAAGGAGAATCACATACCGCATAAGAAACCACTTCTGAAAACACCGAAAGAACCGCCGATTTTAAACAATTTAATACCAAAAGAAGAAGTGCATGCTGTACAGGATTTCACCAACGAACCATTCATCATTGTCAAACCAGAATATGAACAGAAACATCTTCTAACGATTAAAATACGGAATCATATCTTGGATGCGTATAATGATATGACAGCGCAGTGTGTTACACTCAAAGAAGAATCCGCCAAACACATACATCTGGAATATTCGCGAAGACGGACGGCAATTATTGGATTCCGTGGGGTGCCGGTGATGGCATTGGGGGATTGCGAGATTCGCATCGGGATTGATCAAGCTACAATCAACTGTCGCGTGTATATCGTGCCAAACATCTGCCAGGAGAAACCCGTGGTGGTTGGGAAAACAATGCGCGAGCATCAACACTTGACTTATCATGAGAGCACGAATAGTATATCTTTCAAACCGCGCACGGCTTATCCCAACACGTTTTCCACCAATGAGAAACGCAAAGAGAAATCGAATCATATTAAATGATTCGGGAAATATATTTAAAAAAAAAAAACACCAAGTTGTTCTTTGTGACAACACATAATGCAACAATTTCTGTTTGTTGCTTTTAGCAAACTGAATTTTTAAGAAATAATCGCGACCGAATTGATATTGATTCAGTTGTGAGTTCATCTAGTAAAATAATTGCAGCTTGTAATTATAATCAGATAAGATTTTAAATTATATTACATATTAGTTAATGATTCGCAACATTTGAACACACGAAACTTACCTTCATTTGTTTATCATGAACAAAGTCAAAGTGTAGTGTTGCCATATTTATTGCTAAAGTAAGTAAAACTCTGATATAGTACACTTAACGGTTGTTTTAGTCTCTTGGAATTTGGAGTTGCGCTCATTCATTGTAAGGATGGAGTTAAATATATTCTTATCACCGCATTTTGTTTGTGTTTGTCAACTATGGTTACCTTTATAGGTCATCCTGTAGTAAGTTTCCGCCGAGTTGCACTTTCTCGCCGGGTTTGAATGCGGGCATTCCTAGATATGGGCAACTTGCGCAGCGGAAAGCATCGCCAAGGTAGCACTAAATAAAATTTATTTTTATTTATTTAAAAGTTATTTTTATAGGAAATATGTGCGATAGTAAAGTTTTGATGACTTACACTGCCACATGATGACTTTGGAAGGTCAACTGCTGGTTTTTCTCCTGCGAGTTCTTCTGCTAAACCACATGAGCAGTCTTTGCAAGCTTTGCGCTTTCCAGTTGTACCACAAACTAATAAAAAGATTTAAAGTGATTATGACTACGTTAACTCAATAAATACTAAATGTATACTTTTAAAACATGAAAATTCAATGATTCTACCTCTGAGTGACTCAATTGATGGTTTCTTCAAGTCATCCTCATCTAGTAGGTTATCTGGATCAATTGCATCATCATCGTCATCCAGTTTCCACACTGCGCCTGCTGGTTTCTTCAGAGTTAGTTTAGATGAAGAGCCAATCTCATATCCTGGCTTATCACAGACATAAATGCCATTATCTGATTGAACATTGATGAAACCACTGGTTTTCAGTGTGAATTCAATGTTATTTGATGCCTCTGCTG
Source organism: Dalotia coriaria (assembly GCF_025399875.1). NCBI lineage: Eukaryota > Metazoa > Arthropoda > Insecta > Coleoptera > Staphylinidae > Dalotia > Dalotia coriaria. The sequence goes on from NW_027045448.1 coordinate 12,732,973, forward strand.
GATGAACAAGTAATTTGCCATTGGGTTTGATGGATTTGAATATGTTCGATATGTCATTGTTGATTGCATCAGTTCTTGTTATAACATAATCATAACATTCGTTCCCTGGAAGATATGCGTACTGTTTTAACATGAATATAATGTGATTCTTTACAAACCTGTAACATTGTGAAATGGTGCGAGGGTTATTTCAGCTTGAGCGCATTTGGATTTCACTTCTTCGACGAATTTATTATCGTTGTCAACGATTAACACTTTATCTGTTGATTTTATACACTGCATATTGTATAAATATTTAGTTTATGGAATATATGAGCAATTGTTAGGAAAATACTGCACTCCGTTGACTACTGGTTCAAGTGTGAGTGTGATTAGAAATTAAAACGCGATGTATGGTGAACGGTACAAAAAACAAGTGGGAATGTGAGAAACGTCACGTACGTACGTCATAATCATTTGTGGTTGTTACAGGATAAGCAATGCCATAGTAATAACTAAACAAAATTGATATTACCATAGCGGTTTATTATTTATTTTTATATTATTTAAAAACAAAACAAATACAATGTTTCTAAAAAATATTTTAAATTTGGTGGTTGCCTAGTTGTGTACAACAACTGCGCTACCTGCCGGCGGCTGCACCAAAGTAACGATACTACGTGACGTAAACGTTACAAGCCGAGTTGTGTGCAATGGCGGATGTGCGTTTTCTCCTGTAAATATTCGAAAAAAGCGCCGTTACTTTAATTAAACACATCAAAGGGACCTGCGACGTGCACGGGCGACGACGGCAGATTATCGAGTGATGCGAATTGCGTAAAGTGTGCCTCCGCAATCGATCAATTCGCGCCTGAAAAACGTAAGTGCACCGATTGTTTATGATTATCGCTTGCGGTGTGTTGCATACCCTCGGCATCGCGGCGCATTCCGTGATCCGTGCTAGCGATGCATGCGATGGCGCCCTAGATGCACAATAATCACGCGACGATTATATTTCAGCCATGGACGCTATGATGGAGAGCGCGGTCGATCCGCTTGCGATGGACACGCCGACAAACGGCGATTCGAACGGTTCTCTAGACCCAGCTACTGGTCAAGTTAAACTACCCGAATGTAGCACTGAAGTGGATAATGTAAATGAGGAGTTGCTGAAAATGGACCAAGCTGTAGTTGAGGAAGTTGCTGCTGCTGTAATGCTTGAAGAAGTACCAATGATGGATGTGCCTATGGTTGAGAAAGGTAATGATTCCATGGAGGTAATCACTGAATGTGCCACCGAAGCACATTCAAATGTAGTTCACCCAGAATTTGTTGAAAGTACTATTCCTGCTGAGGAGGACACACATATACTTCATGTACAAGAGACTCATGAAGAGATAATCCAAGCTGAAATGGCTGAGATTCATCAGGATCATGATGTGGAGCAGAGTGCAATTTTACAAACAAGTGACACCATTGATTTGCATCTACAACTTGAAGAATCCACTGAGTCAATGCCCAATGACTCTGAAACTGAGCAAGACGTTGAAGGAGAAATGATTCTGGAGGAAACTACAGGTGAATATGTGTTGGCATCATCACTGAAAACAAAGTCGGAGGTTCCAGAGAAGAAAACAAAGATGGAGGCTGAAGATATGCATACTGTTGCTAAATTGATTGAAGAGAATTTAAAGGGTGGCGATATGCAACCAGGCGAACAACTGGTTGTTGTCACTTCGGATGAGAAAGGTAACACCAAAGAAGTGGTGCTCACACATACCAAAACTGTAACTGAGAATGGTGTGACTATTCAGCATGTTATTGATGAGAGTGGTGAGGTGTATTTGATTGAGACTCTTGATAGTGCTGAGGAGATTGAAGAGGAAGATGCAGCAAATATTCCGGTATGTTTTTTAATGATTTTGATATTTGTTTTATTTTTATTCTGATTTTCTAGGTAAGACCAAGAAGAAATCGGAAGAAATTACAAATTCCCAATCATGTACTTGGTCGTAACATAATCAACCCCGTCGAGGATACTTTCCGCAATGGCAAAGCACCTCCAAAACCAAGGTTAGGTGTAAAAATACCCTATAGGAATCTGACAAGTCAGATTGTCTCGAAGGCAGAGATCGCCGAGGAGATTCTCGAGCGTTCTCGACGTTTTAGTCGAGAAAACCCGCGCCAGAACATGTTTGCACGCAAGTTGACACAGAACTTGGTGAAGAAACTGCAGCCAAAAGATGCCAAAGGACCTATTGGTGTCACTTCACTCACCAGGGGTAGAGGTCGTCCTGGTGCAGGTAAAGGCAAGAAAGACGGCGATAAACTTGACAATTCTGACCTGCTTGCGATTTTGGAAGGTGATGATGCAACTACCGAGTCAACTGCGTCCGAAGAACCTCAAAAAGACACAAAAGAAGAGATGACTACAGAGAAAGAACGCGAGATTGCTTTGAAACAACTCAGCGAACTTCCAGATGATCCCCCAGAACCACCGAAGAAACCCGATGAGGAGCAGGAGCAGCCCACTGAGAAGAAACCAGACAAACGTACCAGCGAACGCGGAGTTAAGTCACCGTTCACCGGCAGCGCCCCGCTTAAAACCTACGGTCGTAAACGTAAAACCTCTGAGGAAGTACACCAACTCACTAATCCTAAACCCTCTGCTCCCAAACAGGAAAGTCTTACCCAGAAAGCGCAAGCCAAAGCGACTCCCAATCCCTCGAGCCCCGATACCCCAGCAACACGTGCGTCCAGGTCCAATTCGTCCGCAGCGATCCTCCCGCAAAGCCCCGAAAACACGAATAATTACGTCACTAAGAGCTCCAGAGTTATCAAACGTAAAGTCATCTGGGATCCGGATGAAGCATCACCTAAGAAAGGTATGAAAGTAGATGCCACGCCCACATCTAAAGACGCTAAGAAAGAAGGGAAAAAAGTCGGCGCCGAAGTAAAGAAAGACGTCAAAGTTGTGAAAGATCCCAAAAAAGACGCTAAAGAAACACCTACAACGAGGAGAGAAACTAGAGAACTGAGAAGTTCCGAATCGCCCAACAGAAAATCATCGCAGCCAATTATGCAACCCAAAGAAGAGCCCATCTCGGACTCTGAAGTTGAAACACCGGAGAAAGAAAAACCCACAACGCCTGTAAAAGCAAAACGTCGTTTGAACGAAGTCACAAAACTGTTGATGGATGAAGGCGCTGTTAATATGTTGTATTCTATCAAGAATGACGATGCGCCGACTACGCGCCGGGGAGAAAAATCACAGCAAACGAAAGCAGACGAGATTCTAAACGAATTGAGCGCGTTACACACTGGTCCTGCTGATAGATCATCACCGAAAGCACTTCGTAAGAAAGAAAGCAGTACGCCTGCGCCTGCTCCACCTAAAACACCTAAGAAGATAATGTGCCCGCCGACACCGAGTCCGATCTCCAGGCAGAGGTCGAAGGACTCAACTCGTAGCTCCGTACATAGTCCGCCACCATCACCGGGGCAATCATTTGGTGGAATCGAATCGCGGATTATTCGTAGGCATTCAAGTAGTTCTTATTCGAGTATGGGTGAGGAGGATGATGCGGATGAGAGGCGGGTGAAGAAGTTAGAAGGACGTGGAAGGCGGCGGGCACTACAGGCTGCTGTGGAGAGTGATAAGAAGAAGATTAAGATTGAGCCCGGGAAGACTGCGAGCCCTCCAAGCGCCAAAACGAGCCAAATTAAAAGTAAAAATGATAACTTTGAGAAGCTGGTGGAGATCAAACTGTCGCTTTCAGAGAAATACAATAAGTACAAGACGTTTACAGTTAGTTCTTTGAATAAACTGGTGCAGATTGATCTGAATGTGAGCACTGTTGATGATAGCAGTGTTTATTTAACAAATGAGGTAAGATTTTTGGCAATTTTTGTATAAATTAACCTCAAATGTATGTTTTTATAGGTTATGTCTGAAATTACATCAATTCTTGCTGATTTGGAGGCTGATAGAAGCGTGAATGTTGTGCTTATCACGTCAAGCGGCACGATTTTCTGCAACGGGCTGAATTTCAAGTCGCTGGTGCTACCCAAGGAGGCGTCAAGGAAAGCCGCGGCGAAGAAATTAGCGAAATCCGTTAGGTAAGTGCATGTGCATGCGATTAAAGAGGCACTTTAAAAGAAAGTCATTAGCGGCCGCCATTTGCTTAATGACCACCGCGCATTATGCGCTTTGTGTTGAATTTAATTGCAAACAAACTTGTGTTTAACCCATTAACGTCGATATTTATTTATTTGCAGCGATTTTCTCTTGTGTCTGGCAAAGTTTCCCAAAGTACTCGCCGCTGGAATTCACGGCGATAGTTTTGGCATTGGCGTGACGATGTTGCCACTGTTTGATATGATTATCTCGCATGAAGATGCAACGTTTACGATTCCCAATGCGAAATTAGGTTGTATTGCTGAAGGTGGATCACTGCTTCTGCTGCCGCATCTTTCACGAAATGTTCTCGTCAATGAGTTGTTATACAGTTCACAGACGTTGTCAGCAGAAGAGGCAATCAAACTTGGTCTCGTCACGAAGATCCTCACAAAACATACATTTGCGAGAGAGTTATTGAGTACTGTTAAGGGTGTTTCAGATAAATCTGCACAGGTATTATAAAAATTAATTTAAAGAAAATATTTTTATTTATTGTTTAAATATTGTTTTAGTTTATGGTTTCTACAAAGAAACAACTACGAAAGAGGATGATTCCTGATATAACGAACTCGCTCAGCGACGAGACTGAGAACCTGATTGAACAATGGACGAGCGAGGAATGTCAGAAGAGTTTCACCGAGTACTTTGACGCTGAATGACGCCCGCGTCACAAAACATGCAATAATTAAGTCGTCGTAAAATTACTGAGTAGGAAAATCGTAAATTTTGTGAACATGTTCCTGCGGACATCTTCGATAACGCAAAGTGTGTTAGAATTTTTGGTACAAAGATTTTATTAGATTAGAATGGCGCAGATATCGGCGTATCAAGATCTAGGACGGAAATATTTTTATACCTTCGATGAAATAACGATAACTAGGGAGCTATACGTTCAATGTTGCATTCGTTTCAAATCGTATTATTGTCGCGTTTAACTTTTTTCAAAAGCGTCGTATATATTTTCAGTTTTTTTTTTCGCTAGATCTAGATAGTTATATATTTAGAAGTTGTAAACATGTTTTATTTTAGATAACTTTATTCATTTGGCGCGCCAAGTAATTTATTCTGACGCATCAAAGGTAATTAGCGAATTATTTTGTTTAGTTTAAGTAAATTCTACGAAAAAAACAATTTTAATTAATCATTGTTTTGTTAACATTTTATTTCGATGAAAGTAGTTTGATAATATTTAAGAACGTATGTTTGTAGTTTGCGGAAAAAATTTATAAGCAACACGTTTTTAAAATGTGTTCGGTTTTTATTTACTAGAGTTTGCAATACGACTAATGGTATATTAAGTATCAAGTGTGTTAAACGCCACTTTAACCACGAGTGCTGAACAACGTTTAACAACTTGATGCTTATGATATTATTTTCTACTTCCCACACTTTTTGTGTCTTTAAAAGGTGGAAGTAGAAAAAAAACATTTTGTGTGGGGATGTGGATTTGCTGTCGTTGAATTTGATTGACGAATTGGCACTGATGTTTATGTCTTAGCACTTGTTCGTGCGACTGTAACGGAAGCCTGATTAGAGTTTAAAGCTACGAAACTACTAAGATGTTTATAGTTTAAAGAGTCGTTGACGGTAAACACGAGAAAAATGGGAAGAATTTATATTATAGCGAATGGAACAGCGCAAATGCCCGGCGAGGAAATAATATTAGTGTTCAAATGTTTTCATTGATGAAAAAATATAAGTATCGTTTCATTGTTTATAGTTATGAGTATTTTCACTATTCATTTTGTACGTTTTGGACTATCTGATTAAATAAAATGTCTAATCCGAAGGTTTTCTCTTTTAATAGCTTTACAAAAATGGCCGCCGCCATTTTTTTAAAATTTCACTTCAAACCAATGAAAATCTCAGTTTTTTGTTGTTTTTTACTTGTTTTTGCAAATTTTCTTTAAAAAATTAAATTTAAGTGTTAGTTGATAGTTTTTACTATAAATTCCTGTATAAAATTTCCTCGTTTGGCATTTTAGCCAAATTTCACGCCGTGATGAACGGTTAACAGGAATGCAATCACTTCCCGCGTGCCAAAATCGAAAGTATTTATTAACGTCCGCTCGCGATTTAATGTGTTCGGCGTGCGCGCGATCACCGCCCCCCACAAGCACCTGAACGTGCGTGCCGGCGCCGCCACCACCGCCAAATAACGGAAGGAAGGACGGGGCGGATCTCCCGAGGCGGTGCGGTGCGCGAATTCGCGCGCGGCGACTCCGCCAACAGTTGGTGACCATCCGTCGGCCGGCTCAGAAGGAAGCACCGGAGGCGAGAATTCCAGTGCAGCAGCTGAAGCTGAGCTAGAGAGTGCGACTTGGACGTCTCGAGTATGCCGCCGGACGGCGAGAGAATCGTTTGCTATCGCACGTAGAACGCGAGAGTTACCTGGTAAGTTTACTGCAACTTTTTACAACTTGAAAAGACAGACATGTCTCGGGAAAATCTACAAAACAAAGCAATAAAAAATTACTTAAAAGTTACTTAACTTGCCGCTAAGTGCATACCGATCATTAGGTGTGTGTCAACGAGGCTTCAACGGCGTGAATAATTTTATTATCGCTATTTGCGCATAATGATCGAACAAACAAACAAAACAATGTTTGAACGGCCGGGAATTGTAATTGTAGTTGTATATAAATTGCTGATTATAAACTTTATTGCTTTTTGCGTTTATTTATAAGCATTTCATCTTTGAAGTGGCAATTAACAAGTGTTAAATCTAATTGTGATTATTATTTTTCTTTCGTAAACAAAAACTAATAATTTGAATCACAATTGCATAATTTTTTATAAATTTCGCTAAAAAATAACAAAATTCTTTTAATTTTGCGTGAAATTTGTGTAGAAAATGATGTTTAAAGTCATTGACCACCAAAATATGTTTTAGTTTTTAATTAATTACTGAATGAGTCGATGTGAATTGATTACGACCGGAAAACTAAACCAAAATGACCAAATTTTACTTGATTAGAACGTTTTTATCTCTTCTTATCGTAATTTTAACGAAAAAATTACTACAAAAGTAGTAAATCTTAGTTTTTAATCATATTTTTACGCTATAGAAATTTTATTTTAATGGTAATATTAAATTAATTAAGTCTGCAAGGGATTTGATTAGATTTTAATATAAATGACAGGCATAAAGTCTAATTTTTTTATCATTTATTATCGATGCGTGTAGACTTAACAAAGCCGTAAAACTTTTGTTTCATATCGTTTTCGTCTTTCGTCTTTTTGCGTTTTGTTAAAACACACGGCTCGACGCCTTTTCACACGACTGGGCAGCGTGAAAAAAATGAAGAGACAAAGTGAGCGCACGTCATGTTGGACAACGAACGCATCGAACATAATGTCGGTTATAAAAATGCGCAAAAACCCTGCTTGATTGATAAACGAAACGATTAAAAGTGGTTTTTATTTAGTTTTATCGAAACTATTAAAACTACTATAGATAAAACTAACAAATAACAAGTTTATATATTTATATAAATGAATATTTCATTACTAAAAGAAAAGATTGTCGTGTTTCTAAGAAATGCCGGTCAATCACAATTCACAAAGCAGAAAAAAAGCTATTTTTTATGTCTTTTCAAAGACTTTTATCTTTTATCATTGTGCACCTTGTTGAAACGATCAGGACTAATCGAAACATGTCATCTTTTCATCTTCAATCCTTTGATTTTTCCTATAAATCGTTTGTAGAATTCGTTTTTGATTCAAATTAAATTTTACTAGAAATAATAATGAGAAAAAGTATTTGTGAAGTAGACAAGATGTTGAATGCTTGATGCTTTTTTTCTGCTTCGCGATAGAAGATGAGAAAAACGCCAAAAAGTCACAAATTCCGAAGTTGATGTGCGCCACTCTCGGCTGGTTTGTGTCGCGGCGAAGACACTGATTCCGCGATAATAGCACGAAGACGTACCTTCCACGAATGATGCCAATAGAACACGTTCCAATACATCAGCACATCAGCTAGATTTTACGTTACGCACATTTCCTCTCCCCTTCGACGCGAGATTCGCGTAGATTCGCACGTCATCATCGCGCCCATTCCATTTTACCTTGTTACACTTGTTATACTTGGGATTTTTGTCGTCGGTTGTTATTTTCTCGTCGCGGAAACAACACGTTTATTTTTCTTGCTAAATCATGCAACTTTTGTTATGTTGGATTAGGATTTGAGGCATTTTGTTGAGATTTGTCAGATTTTTTACTTTTTATTAGAATTATAGGAAAATAAATGTAAAATTTGTATTTATTTTATTGTAGGCAACCAACGTTGCAATATTTGCTTATACTAAGTCAGTTAGTGTATGCAACCAAATTTACACGTTAATTTTCTTTCTTATTCAAGCAATTTCTGTTATTCTGACTTCGAATTTATTGGATTTCGTCAAGTTTTGTTATTTTTCAAATTTAAGAAAACCAAATTACAATTTACAAAATTATTATAGAATAATCTTGCCATTTTTACATATTTTAGTTGTAAACCGACTTTATAATAATAGCTTAAAGTAAATAAGTTATTGTATGCAACCAAATGTACTTTTCAATATTTTCATACATAATATTCACTTCTGAAAAGTAATTATCATAAATATCCATATGAATGTTCGAATGCCAGTTGCCGGACGATGAGCTCCGAGTCCAACATCTGTTTATCAAAACATGATCAAGTTTATCTCTCCCCCGCTTGCGCCGGCCGATCGCTGCGGGTTTGAAATTGAAATTTCCTGCCGCCGCAGCGCGCCGTTCGGTTTCAATGAGCAAGAGGTATAATATTCGCCGACTTCTCGACTTTGCGCGGCGAACTTGTATGGGCTGGCAAAACTACCCCTATTACACTAGCCAACTTCTCAGTGCTGGCGAATGTTGGTAAGGAGGCCTTGGACTAAGCCCCAAAACGGGCGCGCGTTTAGCGACGTGCTGCATTGTGATAATAAAGGTTTAATCAAAATCTACGAGTATATGCAACAGATGTTCGCTGAAATTTACTGAAACATCTAGGGAGTTTCATAGTCTGCTAATTTCTTAGTCATACATTCATGATTTATTAGTCTTTACCACTGAATATCATCAGATGGACATAAAAACATACATAACCTATATTATTATCTATTTTTTTATGTAAATATGGAATTTTATTATAATTTTTGTTTTAATGAAAATTTTCATGCTTTGTTTAAAGAATTCTGTTTAGAATGATAATCTTTATTAACACGACTGTGACTGCAGATATTAAAACGCATAAATGCGCGTAAAATGACATGAAACGTTGACGCGTGTCAACAAAAACTTATGAAACTGCAGTGAATTCATAAAATTGGAAAAGGAATTAAATCTCAACGTTGCTATGCAAAACTTAAAGTATATATTATATGAGTTAAAATATATCGCCATAAACTCCATAAAGTTAACTTTTAACTTGCTCTTTTGAGAAAAATAACGGCAACCAACATTGCAGGAATTTATTGACGCAGAAATGCTTTGGAATTATCACTTTTTATTGCTACAAATTCTTTGAAATTGATTTACATGCGCAGTTACAGGAATTTTAATAATGAATATATTGTGTATTTTCCAACATAACTTAAGTTAAGCGTTAACACGACTATTTAAGGCACGGATAAACTTAGAAACATGTTTAGTTATTAACGATAAATTCAAAACATTGTAACTGAAAGTAAATCATTCATTTCCAGGACAAAATGACAGAAATACGCAGTCGTCGTTTCACATCTCTTTTCAGACTGCTGCCTCGAAGGTTGCGGGACAGCGAGACGAAAATTATAGGTTAGAATACTCTACATAACCTCATTTATTAACTATTTACTTAAATTTATGTGTTTTGATTTGCTTCTTTTGATTTATCAAGAAATGACAGCAAGAGAAACATCTGAAAATGGCGGAACGGATAGCGGAGGCGGCGGAGAGTCAACCGCCGGTAACACACCAAACCATCACTGCAACGACACCTCCGAAGAAGCGGAAGCCGACACGCTGTTGTTGAAAAACAGCACGAGCAATAGCAACAATCTCGCTACAACCGCCGGTGGCGGAAACAAAGACGGTAAAGACGCGAAGGAGAAAAGCGGAAAAGAAAAAAATGGCCGACCCGTCAGCAAGGAAGTCGTCGTCATCGCACTCACGCCCGACCGACAGAGGGAAACATGGGACAAAAAGGTTGAGTTTTTGCTGGCTGTCATCGGATTTGCGGTTGATTTGGGCAACGTGTGGCGGTTTCCATACATCTGCTACCAAAATGGCGGAGGTGAGTAAATTTCACAAAAAAATACACAAATATATAAGTGTATTGCGTTTGGATTCATGTTGGCGATGAGGAAAATTAAGTTATCTGATAGAGTATCAAGGATTCGCGCAAGAAATTCGAAACCCAGTTGGAAGTTGGCGGTGTCGCGTTTCGTGAGCAAACTGCACGCGCGTCTTTGCCGCCATCGCCGCCGCCGCTTTAATTTGGTTATGCGTTTTCAATGCGATACTTGATGGCTTGTTTAGTCGGCGTGGCGCGCTGAATTCGATTTATTTTGGTATTTATCAACGAAGGATTTGGATTCAAACAATAGGCATGTAATTGTGAGCGTATTCAAGCAAATTGAATTATTTTTAGTGAAAATTTTGTAATTAATTATGAAGTTTTGTTATCGTGAGTGCATTTATGTATGCTTGCAGGTGCCTTTCTAATTCCATACGTGATCATGCTGATATTCGGCGGATTGCCGTTGTTTTACATGGAATTAGCGCTAGGTCAGTTTCACAGGAGCGGGTGTCTCACGATATGGAAGCGGATTTGTCCTGCGTTGAAGGGTAAGTTTAAAAATTAACTTTTAAATGTTATTTTGAGAAAATAACCTCTTTATAACGACGTTTAAGAGATTACCTAGATGTTTTATTGCATTGTAGCAAAGTGTCGTTAAATAGCGGAATAAAACATAACCAATTATTGAAATTTTACGCGGATAGGCAACTGTTTAATAATTTGTAAGGCGTCGCTCAGTTGTATTCACTTGTGTTATGTTTAAATGATTTTCTAGTAACGCAACGTGCACCTCAACAAATTAGCTGAAAAATCGTGCTTAAGTTATAGAAATTTGCATTGCAATTTGTAGGGATGTTGGGATAATAATTACAACAATATTTTAAATGTTACCATTGATGTCATGTCTTTGATAAAAATATTCTACCTCAAAATGGTTAGAAATGAAAATATTTTTCGTCGTTTCACAGAGAAGCTATAACACTATAACGAAGAATCTGATATAAACCAATTAAATTGTACAAATTTCGTCGTTATACGGAGTTTATTGTTAAATTGACTAACGATAAAACGAGGCTACAATAAAGTTAGTTTTTTTTTGTTGAAAATGAAACTAAAGCGAGTATTCTGGCTTTATGAGTGGTTGTATGTGAAAAGATATAAATTCGGCGCTGTTTGCTCCCGTGCCCCCAAAAACAAACAAAACGCACACGCAATGAATCTCGGTGAGTGAAAATTATTGGAATGGAGCATCCACATTTGCGATTGTAATTCGCCGCTTATAAATATTACATTAGGTGTCATTTATTCGCGCCTCAATTTTCCCAAGTGCAAAACGGCGAGTATCAAACACTAAACATACAGGATGTCATAAAATTACTTGAGCTACATAACCTTAAAAACACTCTATAACCTTAAAACTTACTACAGTTAATTTTTTATTAAACAAATTCATAAAAAATTTAATTTTAAACACAAAAAATAACAAGAATATTTAATGATTCTATAAACTAAATATTGTGTTGTGTTTAAACTGGATTTTATAGAACTTGTCTTTGGCAACCATTGAAACAATCAAACGCTTTAGCCGCTTTAGATATACGTTTAGATTTAAACAAAATAAGGTGTGTGTAGTGCTCGGATGGGCAAGAAATAAAAGCGAGATAAATGACTAATGAATTGAACATGAGTGCGAAACGAATGTGATGCGGCGGCGGCTGATAGTGGCGGCGGGCAGGTCTGTTTTACCGCTCCACTCACGCCACTCGTGACTAAAAGGTTTCTGTTGTTTTCGTTGCGGACGCCGGGATCGCCGAGAGCCGCCAAAGATGGACGTCGTCTAATGCGGGCGTGCGAATATTACTTTTAGATTTAATTCAATTCCAAACCCGGCGCGGACGGTTAGGCGATAAGGTAAATACGAAATCAAGACGGATACTATTTCTATCAGTATAAGAATCATTGCTACTATTATCGGAAACTAGATATTTATTCAGTAAATAACTTAGATTTAGGTTTTTATTTCGAAATTTATTAGAAAATGATAAAAATTCAACAAAATTGTACAAAAACAAACAAAAATAAAGATAAAAATTATAAATTTGATACTACACCAAGGATAATTATTAGTATTTATTATTTTGTTAATCAATTTATTTTTAATTAATGAAAATATTGATTTATTTCAAAATTTATTTTAAAATCGTAAAAAATGAATAAATTTGAACAAAATATGAATAATTTTTATAAAATTGATATAAAATTAATAAATTTGGTATCAAATCAAAGATAATTAGATTATCTATTATTTTGTTTAACAAATTATTGTTTAAAAGTAGTTTTACAGTGTTTAAATTGTTTATAAAGTCAGTATTTTAATTTTTTGCCAAAACAAGTATCTTATATGTTTAAATATGTTTAAACATGTTTTTATTTTACTGATTACGCCTGTCATTGCCACGACATTGGGTTTCAATGAAAATCAAGAGCGTAACGAAGCGAAATGTATCCGTATCAATCGCATCATTTATGCACCATTCAAATTTATTAGGTCGCAAATCGTATTTCACACGCTTTTTGATTCACAAATCAATATAAATATAACTCCACATAAATAGATTCCATCAAATAAAAACAACAACTAAACTTGAACCAACCTAAAAGTAACATTTTCATTTCAGTCAGTTCAGTTCAAAATGAAAGTTTAAAACTTTCCGAAGAAAAAATATGTACATTGAGTCTAGTTTAATAAGGGCCTGAACGCGAGTTCAAATTTCCGGTTTTTCCAACGCGGCGCGCGAGTTTAATCAAGAGGATTTCTTAAATTCACGCGCGCTACGGACAATTAAAAACTTTGCAAAGTTATTGCAACGTTGCATCGAAAGACAATTGAGGCAATCGATGTGCGCAAACTTAGAAGAGACTAACTTTCGCAAGTTGTTTAAATTCTGAATTGTCTACAATCAAATATCTTGGAGTAGAGCACTTTAAACACAATTTTAAGTAATTTTATATTCAAATTAAACTTAATAAGCAATTAGTACTTGCGTTAAAGCTTACAACTTAAATAATTACCTAATTATCTCTTTAGGTATAGATATTTAAGGTTAAGTTTATGAGAGGCTTAGATTAGTTGATAGCACTTGAATGAGGTTATGTTTGTTTGCCGCGAGGTGTTCGCAACTTGCCACGCATGATTTGTACAAATACAAGGCGATGTTTGGATTGACATCCGCAATTCGCATGAAACGTGAAAATATTAATCGTTAGTGCCGAGGGTGTAGTACAAGCACAAACAGTAAACTAAAATCACTATATTCGCGATATACGAGTTGAAAAGCAGAGAGTAAACATCAATTAATGACTTTTTGCTTTCTACGAATAAATATAAATTCCTCACCACTAAAATTCATATAATATAAATTATAAAATGTTTTTATTAATATTTTATCAATTCCCAAGTGATTTTTTAATCTCCAGAGTGTACTTGTATTGATTGCACAATTATCTTCTTTTAATTGAAGCTATTGTGTTGAATTGAAAGCTTTAATCATGGGTAAATGACAAAAGAAACAATTTACGTTGAAGTGAAGATTACTGTTTTCTTTTTTCTTTTCTTTTTTTTTATTGTTTAGGTATTGGATACGCCATTTGTCTGATTGATCTGTACATGGGAATGTACTACAATACTATCATCGGCTGGGCAGTGTATTATCTGGTGGCCAGCTTCAAGACGACGCTGCCGTGGACGTCCTGCAACAACCCGTGGAACACGCCCAACTGCCGACCTGTTGCCGACCTCCAGCACCGTCTCAACCCCTTCCCGAACGCAACAAGTCCTGCGAGGGAGTTTTTTGAGTAAGTTTTAACCTAATCTTAATATTTATTTTGTTTTCTTTGTAAAATTACGCGTTAAATTAAAATTAATGATAATTTTGCCAAAAATTCTTCTTTTTTTAACGAAAAAATAAAAGAATTAGTCAAGAAAAGCGTAGGAAAAGGTAGGAAATCCCTAAAGACGTTGTCTAAACATTGTCCTCTTAAAATAACACTCGTTGGAAGTAAAGCGTATGCTAATTTACACTTTGTTTTCACTTTCCAAGAAAAAAAAGAAAAAATCTCCGCTGTCGAAAACCGCAGCATGGATCGATTGATAAAACGTAAAACGTGATCTAGAATAAACCAAAAATCTCATAGTTATTAAAATTCCACAGTTTTACTACAAAATTCTACAAAATGTGCAGCGTCACCTAATTACCAACCTTGTAAAGTTTGAGATTAATATGGAGTTAATTTGATTTGCGCGGCGCCACGCGAGTTGCGATGATGCGACAGTTTTGCGGTCGAGATTTCTGCACAAAACGATAATAAATGAAAATTAACGAACCAAAACCCCAGTCAAGAAGTAATTAATTACGTGTGAGACATGAATAACAACATTTTTAACGTGAAACTAATCGAAGAAAGCGTTTAAACTAATGAGACATTATAAAACCTTTTTAATCATTTTTTACAGGCGGGAAGTTCTTCAGCAACACCTGTCTAATGGTCTGAATGACATGGGGCCTATCAAACCAACCCTCGCTATATGCGTCTTCTTGGTTTTCGTCCTTGTTTACTTCTCTTTGTGGAAAGGTGTTAAAAGTACAGGAAAAGTAAGTTTTTTCTTTTTCATAAATTTTTTGTTTGTAAAAATAACAAAAATTAATTTATATTGATGTTTATAGGTTGTTTGGGTAACTGCCCTTGCACCCTACGTGGTCCTGATTACTCTACTGTTCCGCGGCATCACGCTCCCTGGTGCCGGTCAAGGTATTCTCTACTATCTCACCCCACAATGGGAGAAACTGAAAAACTCACGAGTTTGGATCGACGCCGCCTCCCAAATCTTTTTCTCTCTGGGACCTGGTTTTGGTACCTTGCTAGCTTTGTCGAGTTATAACAAATTCAACAACAATTGCTATCGAGATGCTCTACTAACCAGCAGTATCAATTGCCTGACGAGTTTCTTAGCTGGTTTTGTAATTTTTTCGGTTTTGGGATACATGGCAGAGGTGCAAAACAAAAATATTGAAGATGTTGGACTTGAAGGTACGATTATAACCTAAAAATGCAAAAAAAAATTTTTTAATTTTTTTGTTGATTGCAGGTCCGGGTTTAGTGTTTATAGTTTACCCGGAAGCTATAGCCACCATGACAGGTTCAGTCTTCTGGTCAATCATCTTCTTTTTGATGTTGATCACCCTCGGATTGGATAGTACTTTTGGTGGTTTGGAAGCAATGATAACGGCTCTATGCGATGAGTATCCGCGACTCCTAGGAAGACATCGTGAACTTTTTGTTGGTTTACTGCTTGTTTTCATCTACATATGCGGACTACCTACTACAACCTACGTGAGTACACAAACCTAACCTTGAAATGCTAAAAATATTCGTTTTTCGCGCTAAAAACTTCGCAACTTGAACTTTTCACGTGAAATATGCGCTAAAAATAGATTTTTCATAAGTTAGCAGTTACAATCAGCCTTGAATGGCGTGTCAGCAAGAAAAGCGTCAACTTTTCATGTCGGTCTAATCGACTTTGATTGTTCGGGGCTCATAGAAATCACGAATTATACGTAATAAAATAGTTCGCCTAATGCGAGCGAACGAAAAAAGTGGCGAAAACTTTATAACTATGCATTCGTTGGTCGTACGAAGGTCGAATTGGTTGAACTTTTCCTGCAATGGTTCGTGATTTGAAAGGATTATTATGCAGGAATTATTGAAATTCCTCATCATAAAAAACTAATTATATGCAATTCAATGTGCACGCATGCATGCATGCAAAAACATCGGAAACGTTTTAAAAGTGCATTTTTGGTTGCCTACAGTTACGGAAATAAAATCAAAGCTGCTATTTCGGTGGATATTATGTTATTTATAAATATGTACCTGTCCGCAAATAAATCAACCCTTGTCACGTTTCATCGAGCACGAGTATCATCTCTTCGCCTCCGACCAGTCGAAATATGCCCGCCTACATTTAAATACAAAGAGTAAATTTCAATTTGCGGCGTGTGAGTGTGAGTGTGCAGGGCGCGCGCGATAAAATAAAATAGAGAAAAAGCGATTGACTCACGACTCCGGCGGTCACAATCCACCCTCGGCTGCTAAAACCCCTCGCTTGGTATCGATGACGTACATTAGATGAACTCGTGCATGAAAATCCGAATCACCAAACGCCATAGAAATAGAAATATCAACACAACATGCGCTGCCGAGCGCTGGAAGAGCGCTGGGATTAGGTTAGGTTGCGCTCGGTGTACATAGAGGTTATGTCGCGTGGGTTGCGGCCGACGGTTCGGTTGGGACCGTTCTATAATTAGCTCATTGACGACACGCAGCCTGTGTGAAATTCGCGTTGTGCATGGCCGATTCTCTTCGATTTTCGGCTTCACTCGGCTCGCGTGCACTCAACTCGACGAGGGGTGGAGTAAAAGCAGCGGCCGAGTACGGGAATAAGTGCGTACGATGCGTGGAAAATGCGCGTTTACTACAATTTTACTTTCAGCGCTTACCATATTCATATAACCACCAAAAACGGGTTAAAATTGACAAAAGAAGCGAGTATAATATCAACGTAACCTTGATTTTTACGCTCTATTTACATTGCGTATGTTTGGTTGCCTATTTTCAGGGAGGAGTGTATCTTGTTAATCTTTTGAACGTTTACGGCCCGGCGTTGGCGATTCTCTTTGTCGTCTTCGTGGAGGCGGCTGGTGTGTGTTGGATCTATGGCACTGACCAATTCTCTCGTGACATCGAGCAAATGATCGGCCACAAACCGGGACTTTTCTGGAGGTTATGTTGGAAATACATTTCACCTGTATTCCTATTAGTACGTACTTGAAACACAAAAATCTTAATTATAACCTCAATTATCAACAATTTTGTGTTGTTTTATAGGTTATCTTTATATTTTGCCTCCTGGGTCACGAAGAAATGCTCGGCACCGAATACAATTACCCCGATTGGAGCATCAACGTCGGCTGGGCGTTGACAGCGTCGTCGACGCTGTGCATCCCGGTGTACATCGTGTACAAGTTCCTCATCACACCTGGTGATTGCGCGCAGCGCTGGAAACGCATATGGCGGCCGGAGCGCGTCTCCGACGGCGGGGCAACGCTCGCCTACGCCGAGGGCGCCGAGGTGTGACCCGACACGTCCATCAAAAGTTCCAAGTTTTACACGATCGAATGGTTAGTCTAGGTTTATCATTCGTACACTCATCATAGCTTTGCTTCGAGATGTTGCTCATTTAATTTATACGCTTTTATATAACAAATCAATTGCATTTAAATGTTTAAATAATAAGTAACTGGATAAATATTGAGGTTGTATTTTATTTTCTTTGGGTTCACAATGAACTTACAGCCAAAATTGATTGTGACCTGAAACAAAAAGAGTGTAATGTCAGCCATTGTTGCACTTTTTATCGAGCAAGGTACTAAATTATTTATTTTTTATCCTTCGTCTGTAGAAAGACTACTAGCTGTTCATTGACAATATTTGTCAAATATTCTCGCAAAAATATTTGAAAAAAAATTGAAAAATTTATGATTAACTTAACTCTTTACCTATAAATAAATTAAATTGTTGTATTATACACATAGACGTTTCGATGTTATAAAATATAAATAGTTTATGATGAATGTCTTTAAGTTAGAGTTTTGTATTAGAAACGCGTTCGAATTATTTGATATTGAAAGCAAAAAGAATAAAATGCTGAAAATGTCAAATCCAAGTATTAGAGTAATAACATACAGAAATCATTATGATCATCTTATAAATATTATGATATGGCTTTGAAATAATGCTTTAATATTTAGACAAACAAAAAACAACCAAAATGTTACCTACTAAAATTATATTGTAAAGTGTTTAAAGTTAAAACAGAAAAAATCTAAAATTCGTGAAAAATTTAATCAATGACATAAATTGTTGTTAAAAATTGTATATTGAAAACAATTTGTTGGATTTGTAATGTTTTCAATGCAAACACAATTTGTGTCATTGAATAATTTGATGAAATGTAAAATTATGCGGTGTTATACAACCAAAATTCATAAACACAGCTTGACTCTGTAGTTTTGGTTGCCTACTATCGCATTGTTTCAAATTGAACGAAATATTTGTAACAATGAATAAAACTATAGTTTTTAAGTGTAAATCATTAAACTTTTGATAATAACTGAACAAGACAAATAATCAAGTAAACAATAACTTTTTAAATAAATAACTATCAAGAATGGGAACAAAATATGCAAGGGTCCATATTTTTTGTTCTCGTTCTCTTTGAAAATTAAGTTTTAAAAAGATTTTTGTGTAATGTACAGCCATTCATTGCACAAAAATGTATAAACAAAGTAAACAAAGTAAAAAATTGATTTCGGATTAAATTTTTGAAATATTTCATGGCCTACATTCGATTTTGATGAAATACCAACACATAACTTATCGAAGTGTTGTAGAAACAGAATATAAAGATATTATAAAGCGTAAAATGAAATTTTAGCACGTGTAATAAACTAGTAATCGATGTGTGATGTGATATATACAAGTATTATATGCCTACACTGAAATAGATTAACAAAGAGCTACAAAAAGAATTTACTCCATTATACTGCTGGACAAAATATTCTATTGTTACACACACGAAACGAAAGTTTGCGTTTGATTAATTTAGCAAATGTATTTTGTGTTTGATTCGCAAAAAGAGTGCTCTGGATGAATGCATGTGGATGAGAAGAGGGTGAAATGATAAAAGATGAAAACGAAGCGATTGCTACGTCGAGCGGAAAGTCCAGCCAAGTTTCCGCTCGGCCGCCATCGCGCAATCAAGTGAACAATCAAAATCGAGACCGGGATGAGGAATGAGAATGGAAATTGAAAATCTCTATCCTCTTTGATAGTTACACAGACGTATTATGTTATTAATTCAATTGGACCATAAAATAATTTATTTATGACTAATTTAAGTTGTTAGAAATACAAATAATCATGTAAATGCAAGATGTATATGTATATGAATGCTTAATTGTTGATATTCATTTAAATAAATTCATATTTGATTTTTTATAAAAATTTGATAAGTTATTCAGTGAAAAATTAGCGAAAAATATATAAAGCTCGCGAATATCTTAAATAATGAAGTTGTTTCCGTACGCGTCTGTAGTCACCGAAGAAGTAACAATGAAGTAGAATGGCGGGAAGTTTAAAATGGTTGAAAGTATAGTCTATGGAAGTATAGTGTACAGTCTCCATAGTGTAGTCAATTGGATTTGATGTTGACGTAGCTGTCGGTAATACAGTGTGATAATACAGTGTGATAGGACTATAGTACTTAGGTTTGAGCTTCATTGCTGGAATGCTAGATGGCGTTAAAGTAGTCAAATAGCCAGATGCAGAGGTATTATTGACTAAACAATTTCTTTATTTTATTTTAAAAATAATTTTTTTTATTAAATAAAAAGTAGCCTATAACCATTCGGGGACCACTAAGAATATGTGTACAAATTTTCATGATGATCGGTTAAGTAGTTTTTGCGTGAAAGTGTAACAAACATCAGGACTTTCGCATTTATAATATTAGTAGAGATGTTTTATTTTTAGGTTATATTGATGAATATTGTACCAAGAAAAAAATGAATCTGAACTTGCTTATCTTACACTACCTAAATTTGTGTTCTTAGTGAACATATGCGAAAAGAGGAAGCGACTGAACGTGAAGCTTGTCTAACCGCAATGACAAGATACATCTGGCCATTAAATAAAGAATGAAGAAATGAAGCAAATGACTTGCGACAACTTAGCAGAGCAATAAAATTAAAATAACAACTTCTACAACCCGAAAAATGATTGTTTTCATAATAATATTTAATAAACATAACATAAACCCTCATAATGTTTGGGTTTTTTGTTTATAATTGCATAAAATGCCACCCAAAGTAACAAATTACACAACTGATGCAAAAATTCAACAAAAAAAAAATTTATTTGTATTTGAGTCTTGAAAATCCTATCATAACAAACACTAGCCTCGTGTGAACAGCTCACGAACATGCGTTAAGAATCTTAGCACAACCCTCAACCGGTTAAGGGTTGCCCGCCAGCTTGCAATGTTGTAATCGTGTTATGATAGTGCGCGCTGTGCGAAGCGCTGGATTGTGGCAAGATGTAATAAAAACCTTTAAGCAAAACCCAAGAGACTTGCTGGGACAAGAGGAAGAAGAACAAAAAGTGACACTTGATGATGCTGGAACACAACATATAACACTAAAATAACAAAAGACATTGAGATAGGAAAATATAAGAAGTACAAGAAGTACTAATTGTGGGTGTCTCTCATGCGGATTGTATTTCCAATGAAAAAATAATCTTTTTGAAAAAATAAACAAATTTTTGCTTCAAAAAATTAAAAAAATTTCCTTTCATACTTGTAAATGTGTCTAGATAATGTGAATAATGTGATAAATGTGATAATAAGTATGAACTTTGTGCTCCTCTGTGGTTGAACGACATTCCACGTCCACCTCACAGCTTTTACTTCCGGTGCGCACAAAGGTGGCACACTTTACGCGTGTGCTGACATTGCCACAAGGGGTGTAACCCTCAAACTCACTTTTCATTTGCGATAGTAACCTTGACCTGTAAAATCATTTTTTTCATTTCTCGTTATGCATTTTTATTAACTAATTCAATTCTCCATCGACACGCAAAATAACAATTTATAGTGTTTCGTGACTTATAAATATTAATTTAATTTCCTACTCGAATATGAATATAAAACTGTTTTCAATTTATCATATTTTATTTAGATTGTTTCGGAAAACACTCCGGACGCACACAGCAATTAGTATTGATTGACGCGGTGTTTATTCAGAGCTAATTCGACGTTAAGTGCGCGTCGAGATGTTAAGCACGCGCCAGAGTTAAGTCCCTCTTCATTGGGCGCCTGAAATAGCTTAAGTCAAGTAGGAGGCGCAAATGAAGTGGTGGGTGTTAGAAATCCACCAAGGCGTGTCTTAAACACTGAAAATTTTCAGTATTTTCAGACTTTCTGTGATTATTTGCAGTTTTGCATGATCAGTCAACCGTAACACACTTAAAAGTCAACCTTTGCATTTTACTTAAAGCTAAACTTAAACTTAAGTCATGATTTATTTTTATTGGTGGTGATAAATTTAATATTCTGTGTGTTGTGATGCCACGAAAAAGAAGACAAACCTCGGAATCCTTGCAAGATTCGGACGATAGTGAGTTTGGAGAAGATGGACGACCACATCCGCAGCGTAATGCGGCGAATGCAAGGGAACGCGCCAGGATGCGAGTCCTGAGTAAAGCGTTCTGTCGCCTGAAGACAACGCTCCCCTGGGTGCCGGCGGATACAAAGCTTTCCAAATTGGATACCCTTCGACTCGCCACCAGTTATATAGCTCACCTGCGTGCTGTGCTCACTGATCAACCCACGTCGCAAATCGAAAACGGACATAAACATCCACTTACACTGGTAAATACAGAAAATTACAAACAAAATAAATAAAAATAAGGAAAAATGTGGTTGCGTTTATTACTGCGCATGAAATCTTTAAATATCAAAGCAAACGCAATGAAAACGCGCTGAAAGAAAAGACAGCTGGAAACATTTGTTCCGTTACACCAGTTGGAAAAGTTTAGATTAGATTTATACGTTTTAAACATGTAAATATCTTTCGGGTTTTACTCGTAAGCTTCGGGTTTAAGTGTTTATACAATTTAAGACTAACTAGTGACGATTTATTCAAAGTTTCAAACAATGTTTTCCGATGGTTTTAAAGGTTTATTGCCATTAAATCCAAAAGAAAAAAACATTACTGAAAATCTTTTTGTTTTTGATCTGTTAATTTGTCTTTATTTGGGTTTTCTTCCGTAGACATGGCCGTTTAGCTTCCAGAAGGGCGACGCGCAACCCGAGACGACATCAAATGACGCATTGCATTGCGGCGCGGAAATCACGTCAACCGGCTGGAACATGGAACACGCCGGTGTCATCCGAAGCACCGAAAATAATTTCAACGCCAATTACTACTACTAAGTACGTATACCTAACGTACACTTCAAGATGTCATCAGAATGTCAGAAGAAACAAGGCAAAAACCAAATCTTAAAATATTTCGACTAAAAATATAAACTATAACACTATAAACATTATTTATATTAAATATAAAATATTTACTTTGTTTGTCTAGGATTTACAATTACGAGTATGTGCAATTAATTTAAATAAAATAATATACGCAACTAAAATTGCAATTAATTTGTTTCAGCGTGAAGTGTTGGTTGCCTATAATAAAATGTATTAAGTTTCAAAGCAATTAACACTTCGAGCGCAGACATTTAACACTTTAACAGGGCGTTGAAAGACATTAAAACACAAGGAAAAAAAGATTAGCAGTTTAGTCGGGTGCAAATTTATTTTACGCTTCAAGTTCTGACTTTCTTTTGACTTCTCTTGACTTGAGATATATTAAACTGCAGTTTTGAATGCTTCTAATTTGTCTTTTTCTCTAGTACTACCTGAAAATAAAGATGTAGAGGATACAGTTAGTTGTTATTCAAAACTTTACAAATTTCAGCCATGGAACTCTTCTAGTATCGAATTACATGATGAAACTTCTTCAATATGTAAGCATTTACAAAATGCATGAAACGACCCAAAAACTTAAAGGAAAGAAAGCGAAAAGAATTAGGAATAATAAATAAACATCCCTCGAACTATTTGGATCCGTTTCTTCTTCTTTTTCTCTCACTTTTGCTTTTGCAAGTCCCTAGACTTCAGGAAACTTCAAAGTTAAGCCACGAGCCCCATAAAACTACGTTACCTCGATGTGGGTTTCGGTGGGGCAATAAAATAGTAAAGGGATGGGCGTGAAAGAAAGAAGGATTATCGTGCGCGAGGGTTGTTAAATTTATTATCTGGATGACTGCGCCAACCGCAAGAACGCCCGGCCGACTAAAGATGTGTGAAGATGAGGAACGGGCGGCAGACGGTGCGATGACAAAGCGGAGTGAAAGTTCCAAGACACAAGTCTCAAGCAGATGGGGATGGCAAAAGGGAGAAAAAAGTTTGAGATATTTAGATGCGTGATTAGATGGGTGACGGATGAAAAATGATGCAGATTATGGATGGTTTCTTACGTCCTAATTGGTGATAATAAATCTTTGAAAATTAACACCTCGTGATAGCATTTTGTTTAAAAATATACTTATTTATTACCCTATCAAAATATAATTTTATAAATATTTATAGTTTACAAATCAATTGTCTATCTAATTTTTTAGTAGAAAAAACAATATTTTTTTATATTTTAAAAACATGCTTTGGAAAACACCCTGTATCTCTTATACTAATAGGGTAACTTAGGGTTTCTTATCGTTATATTGTAGTTAAAGAGATTCTTTACAATATGGGTATCTTTTTAGTCCTTTAAACGCACATGAAGTGCCTTAAAATGGCCATCAATTTACCTGTTTTGTATTTTCTATTCTTGGGGTCAAAAGACAGGACAAAACTTCAAATGAAATTATTTTCAGCTAAAAAGGTATAGGCATAGACAAAGTTTTTGGTTTTAATTTAATTTTGGGTAAAAGGCAGACCCAGAATTGTTTATTGAATTATTTTCTTTAAAAATCAGGGCAGAACTTAATTTTAAAATTATTTTCGATGAAAAACCGAAGAAAAAATTTAATTTTTGGCTGTTCAATGATTTTTTGTAAAGAATTGTGGATATTTAATTTTTTCACAATTCTATATAATACTTTTAATTCATTTCGACCTAAAATAATTTTAAAATTTAGTTCGTCCCTGACTTTTAGTAAAAATAAAATAAAAATATTGAAATTCCTTTTTTAACCATTTAAAACTCTTAAAAATTGTTTTCTACAATTTAATTTGTACATTATAATTTAACTTAAACATTCGCGAACTGATTTGTACGAAACTGCAACTCAATATTCATTTACACAGCCCGCAGATTTAGAAATTCGTACAAATGTTCCTATACGCGCCCTCTCATGGATGCTGGCTGAACGCTTCGTTCTATAAGGAACATTACTTTGTACAGGCATCACAAAACGTGGTGGTCTTTCTAAATAATGTCCTGCTAAACCAATTTCTGTACGAAGCCAAGGATCCTCTCCAATCCTAAACAAAACAAAAACCATAATTAACCACAACTAAAATAACAATAATTTCTATTTCACCATATCAAAAAATTCGGAATATTCGTCCTTGACCATTTCCTCAAAACGTAGATGAACAAAGGTATCAAGCTTATAAGGGACAGAATAAACAGTCCAGTGAGATGACAATGTCTCAAGTTAACGGTCGGATCCTTCATTGCCTTGAACGTAAAACTGAGTTTAGCGCAAATCCACCGTACGATCGTGTGTTTGCCGCAAATGGCCTGATCTGAGATTAAAAGGATGATAATTACTAATCCTTGGCACACATATCCCGCCGTCAGTTTGTACATTCGCAAAAACATGAACCAGAGTTTACTCAAGTAGAAATAGGACCAGTGGAATGTTAATTCCTGCAAAACAAACAGATTCATTTCTATAAATCTATTTACACATATTAAGCGTATTAACTCACCCTAAAAAACCATGCGCGAAGTGAAGTGTAACCGAATCTCGTGTAACGATGACAGAATTTGTAGATAATAATGAAGTTTGTGACCAGAAAGAGAAAACTTGGGAACGCAGTTATAAAATTACTTCCATATTTATTCAATTCGTATGTTTCCTTAGCAAATTGTGTGTGAATCTTGACTAAATCACTCCACGCCTCCCAAAACCACATTTTAACAATTAATTTTTATTTTAATTAATTTCATAATGAGTGGAATGAATTTTGATGCGATTTTTGATGATTTAAAACTGACATTAAAACAACTTCAGAATTTGATTCATAGATGTCGCTTGTGTTCAACATCAGTTAAAGTTTACTCAGGTCGATCGTTGCCGGCGGCGGCGGCGGCGGCGGCGGTGGCAAACTTAAAGCACGCATTCTCCATCCAGACTGCATGACAACGGCGGCGAGTATCGCACCGCCGCTAGTCAGAGGGTAGTCGCGAGAGCACGCGTGCACATCGACCGCTTCCCACCGCCGCCGACGACGTCGGGTCGCACACACGATTCCGTGTGTTCATCGCGTTCGATTCCCCCGAAAACCAACCAAGTGACAATCTCGCGTTGCGTTCATTATAGATAAACAAATAAATAAATATAAACATCAAAATAACTCATCTTAGGCAAAACGTTCCGCGAAAACATGTGCAGTGTATTGCTTATAACTAAATAAATAAATATTTACCATAGCTACATACAAGAAATATCAAAATATATCTAATAACTAAGCATTAATAATAAATAAATAAATAACTAAATAACTAAATAACTTAGTGCGTTTTTCGAGAGCTTTTCATCAGTAACTATACAATACGTATCAAAGCTTTATTTAGTGATACGTGTTGATAATAATTAATAATTAGTAGAAACAAGTGTTCATTGTTGTCCCTAAATTCATCAAGGACATAGCTATCGTACTGTTTGTAAACATTGTATGAACTGAAACTGTGAATTTGTTGATTTGTGAATTGGTGCACGCTGTGATCATCGCTTCTTTGCATTTGGATTGTATTTCGTCGTTGTATGCTGGAGCATCTCGTATAGAAGTATCGTCTAGGTGTGCGAGAGGAAACAGACTCTAATTGGATTTAACGGTAATTAATCTCGTTTATTTTTCTTTGGTGCTGGGCTTTGTTCAGGACTCGTAGATCTGTCTCTTTGGATTTAAGCTGTTAAATTGTTTAACTTTTAGATAAACTCAATTTAAATCACTGCGCTCACCCAAAAAATATATTTTTATTTTTAATTCAGTATCTACACATTTATGAAATATAAATATCATAAATATTGGTTTGATTGAAATGTTTGTACGTTATTAATTGAAGCAATTTGTTTTGCTTTCGTTGGAATTTAAATAAAAATTCATTTCAACTTTTGCGTTGAAAAATACATATTTTCGATGGTGGTTTTATTCAATTAAGCAAATAAATAACAACGGATGGCTGTAAAACAAAAATATATCATGTCGACCACCAGAAAATCTGTTGAAATCTGGCGTACGAGTGTAATTACTTGATTTTATGGCTTGTGTGCATATTTTGCGCCCAACAACCTATATTTATGCATATTTTTATACGTCATTATTACATGCCTCACTTCCTGTTGACTTTTTCTTATTATTTTCCATGTATACACTGTGTTGCCGGAATGATTCTATTAGAAAGGCAGCGGTTTTGTTTGAATTTTAAGAATCACTTTGTAGTCACTTTTTATGCACGAAGACGCTTACATTGCGTGTAATTTTGAAGTTCAGCTACCTGGAAAATAAAATCATGACATAAAATGAATCCGAAGATCTCATATCCAAGGCGTGGCATTAGGGGGTTATAGGTTTTAGGGGGTAATTTGGGCAAATAACCTCATATCTAATGTTTTATACGTCAAGAGTTTCGGGAATAATCATAACAATATTCATATCTACGTAAATACAACGCAAAAATGAGATTTGATCTTAAAAAGAAAGAATTTGCAGGTTTTAGCTCCAAAAGTTAACACTACTTGTATGTGGCGCCATCTATTAGTGTTACTTGGATACTTGGGTAGCTGTAACTCAGATGGAACGAAAACTAGCAGATTTCAATTGCTACATTGGGAAGTAAAACAAAAAACGCATTTTTCAACACAAATCGTCTAGTTATTCAAAAATAATCATAAAAATATTCATATCTAAATTTATTCAACGTAAAAATCAGTATTTACCATAAAAAGAAAGAATTTACTGGTTTTTGCTCCAAAATTTGACACTAATTGCATGTGGCGCCATCTATTAACCGCACCGCTATATTTGAATAGCTGTGATTCGTATAAAGCAAAAACCTGCAGATTCCTACTCCTATTTTACGTCGTAAAACAAAAAATGTATTTTGCAACCCAAAAGAAAAGATAAAAGAAAGAAAAAAAGATATTAAGATGTGAATGCAAATGAAGAGATACGAATATAGGAATATAAATATAGGTACAAAAGGTTAAGAAGCGCTGCGGTGCGTAAACCGAAGCGAATAAATGAAAAGCAAACGAGTGAGGACTCAAAGGTATTGTGTTACCAGCGAGGACTTTATAAATTTACTTAATGGCTAATGCCTAAAATAAATGCTGCATAAATACTTCTATAAACATAAAAGCAACATTATTATCAAACAAAAATATGCCCGGTAAATGTTTAATGTTAAAAACTGTCTGGATTAATTTATGTTTCAATATTTCTTCGCCCTGCCTTGCTTTTTGGCTTTGAAATATTTACTTATTGATTTTTTGCGTTTCGAAAATGAAAAAAATATATAACGCGCGGTAGAATCAACTTTAGAATATACCATGTAGGAATATGTTGAATTCTGTGCACGATACATGCGCCACCACTACTACCAGCAGTAATACCGCCGCCCCCCATTTGCTCCGCCGCGTATAACGCCGGATTGCAGCTTACTTTGGCTCGTTTTTTCCTCTGGCGGCGTCGAGTACGCGCTGTGCACAATAAAATTGTGAGCGCGCAATTCGCCACCGCCGACCGTTCGCCTGCTTCACCCCCATATGAGTTTATGCAAGATGTATGCACATAAACAATGCTAGGACGCACAATTTACTCGCGCGAGGGTTAAGTGTCCGAAACAAATAGGAAATTGATAACACTATCAACATAAGTAGGTTTACAACTTGGAATTGGTAAAATTTCATTGTATGCAACCAATTTTACATTAGGTACGCGTGTATAGTAAAACGTGTTGCCTAAAAAATCTACGGAAAAGTGTGATGTAAACATGTTGAATGCACAAAAAAAAACTTGAACTCAAACTAGACCAACACCAAAGCCACCAAAGGATAAAAAGGCACCAGTGACACATTCATTAATGCCACATTTCACACAATAACGCTGAAAAGCTTTCAGGCTTTGTGCGTCGTTTGTTTGAAATTTTTTTCGCACTTGAAAAATTGTTTGCGCATAATTAGTCATGCAGCCAAATATTTACACTTTAATAAAATAAAATAAAAATATTCCGAAATAAATTACATGATACAATTTCTTTTTATCGGAATGTGTGCAGAAATGATTTTAAAACTTTGTCGATTTTTTCCCATCGCAACTTTTAACTTTTTTCTTCCTTTTTGTTCGCTTGACTTCACTTTCGTGCGGTTTTCCAAGGCGCACTTTTACACTTTTTGAACTTCTTTAATGGGCGCATTTACGGCCATAACATTTACGCAACATTGAAACTTTCCGAACGACAATGTAACATTTTTTTCCCCGGCCGACTTTTCAACTGTCTTTTCGATGTTCCATAACATTCCATTTTATTCTACAAGCAAGTGTTATTTTTCTTTCTGTACTTTTATTCGTTGTTCAGAAATAAATTGTGATTAGTTAAAAATTTCCAACTTTGATGTGCAAATGTTAAGCGCGTATTTGATCTGCACGCGTGTGGGCAATCAAAATAGCATTTAGCATCGACATTTGTCGAAGCTTTCATTAAGTCGGCTTCACTAGTTGGAAATTCGGCAATGCTACTCGTTCGACGCCCATTGAATGTCGTGTGTGCGCTCATTTAGCAGCTTCAGAGGCTTTCGACGGTTTCGACTGTTTGAGGGCTGCGACTTTGACTTTGCGTTCGACGAAATGCAAAATTAATTTCCCATCAATCATCTTTGTGCGCTCGCCCGAACATTGTTCATTAATTACCAAAACTCAAACAAACACAAAGTTTAGAGCATTTTGAAATCCAGAGGTAGAGAAATTGGGTTTCAAGAGTAGGACAATTTGAAATAAATCAATATTTACATCTATATTCAAATTATACATCCTTTTTATATATTTTAAACGCGAAATTGGGTTTTTTGTTTGTTAGTTGCGCTCTTACGCTAAAACTACTCAACCAATCTTCATGAAATTGTGTATACACATTTTCAAAGGTATAACAAAGGTTATAGGATACTTTTTGATCTAAAATTTTAATTTAAAGGATGTTAAATAAGGGATGAAAGTTGGTATAGTGATTAAATCGTAGTTATAGTTGAATAATTCAATCATAGATGGCGCTAAAATTCATTATTAGCATTTCTTATATGATATATACCCAATTCAAGAAACCAAACAGTAAATATTAATTAAATAATTACAAATAACGACAAAAACGAAGCAAAAGCTTCTATTGTATGTATCTATAACATTTTTTATAATATTTATTTGTGGGTAGGTAACAATGGTGTATACTTGAAGAGTAGAACTCTTTGTTCCGGTCGGACTCTACGTCCGTGACCTATAATCAGCGGCGCTTTTATTCCGACTTACCTAATGCGTTTTCCTGCGCCGTGCGTTCCCACGACCATCGACCAATTCACACACACACACACAAGCAACAAACGCAACGCAAAACAAACACTAGTTTTATTACAGTTTTTGCAACAATAAAAAGTACGCACCGTGGCATCAACAATACTAATTTTTTTATTGTGCACATAAAAGTGCTGTTAAATTAGCGCTGCTTGATTATACTCGTAGTCAACAAATTAATGTCGAGTTGTTATGTTTTTATCATCATCAGGGCGATATTTTTTGCGCGATTTTTATCCGGGGAAAAATTGCAAATTGCATCAATTTTTTACGTTTACAACGGTTAAGTGCAAATCGACAAATGTGAAAATGCAGTCGGCGAGCGTCGGCGAGAGTCATGCGATGTTGTTGTGTAATCGCAATTGAGAATGCAAAAACTACCACCAACTACCCGAGTGCATAAAATCAAAATTAAAGGGTTACGATATTTACGATTTTGCATGACATGCAAAACTCGGAAAAAATTGAAATTTTAGTTTTTGAAAATTTTGCACACAAAAAAAGAACATAAATTGCATGCTAAAAGGGTTGAAGTTCAAATTTCCAAATGGGTGAATATCGATTTAACAGGTGAATCGTAATATTAACCAATGTTAAATGTTAATGTGTTCCAAGTGCGTTTAACGACGTAAATAAAATATCGGATTCGCTTTCGAAGCAATCAGAAAATATTAGGAAACGGCAAAAACAAGGGCGGCAATCATGTCTTTCGTTCAATCATTCAGCTGGAAGGAAAATAACAGGTCATTCAACTTGATTATCATCCATTATTTATGAGTCAATTGCATATTTATTACATATAATAAAAAATATATCGTTAGTTTTTCTATACTCGAAATGAAAATCATTTTTAACTGTATTTTGATGCTTTTTGTTGTGAAATTCTTTCCCGCTTGCATTGTGTAGATGTACGAGTATGAATGTTTTAGGTATTTTATGTGCGCAGCGGAGGATAATGAGAGTATCAGAGTACAATGAGCCAAATAGGAAATGCATATTTGTTCGTTGTTCATTTTCGGCGCAAGTTCGGCGCGAGTTGAGCGAGTTGAAGCGTTCGGTGTTCGAGGGGGCGCATTTAGCCCTGAGCGGATTTTCGGCGGCTTTGGGTTTTCCTGTTTTCCGTTTGTTCGCCCGCTTAACAACGCGATTTTGCATGTTGACAACGCTCAAAGAACGCGCTCTAATTTCAAATGTTCAAACATTCAACAACAAACAATGAAAAATATAATAAAAATAAGAATTTTCAATACCTTTGAATGATTAAATACGACAATTTGAAGGCGGTTATTGTTTTAGTTCATTTTTCATCATGAGGAATGAAAATGGAATATGTGCAGAGGGTGAACACGTTCCAAAAACGTATAATTACAAACGATTCGTCAACTCAACAATGTCAGCGCTGTGCTCGTTTATTCTGCGTCAAGCGGTGCGGTGAATAATTTAACTCGCTTATTTGCAAAATAAGAAAATTAATTAAATACACACACATCTTAATATTTAAAATAATTTCGGTACATTTTTTATTAAATTTAAAAAAATCATTTTTTGGGTCTCTGTGGCCATTAAATAAATTAAATTTAATTTTGCAATTAAATATCGCTTTTGATATTAACGATATTAGCTTTTTCAATTTATATT
Source organism: Dalotia coriaria (assembly GCF_025399875.1). Lineage (NCBI taxonomy): Eukaryota > Metazoa > Arthropoda > Insecta > Coleoptera > Staphylinidae > Dalotia > Dalotia coriaria. The sequence continues at coordinate 12,764,587 of NW_027045448.1, forward strand.
CTTGCCCCGCTGGCGTTTCCTCGTTTTCATTTAATTTATTTGTAATGCTTGCGATTCCGATTGCGACGTTGCGACTCGATAAAAGCCACGAAAATATAAATATTGAATCAAAATGCGTGTTTGTTCTCCGGTCGCCTAATGAAGCGCAGCGAAAGCCGCCAAACGCGGGCCGCGCGCAAGCAAACATCGACGCGAAGGGCAAATGAGAGGGAATTTTCATTATTGTCAAACGAAAGGGCGGAGACACGCAATCCGACAATAAATTCGTTTTTCTCCACGCGTGTCGAATCTTTCTCACAAATTAGCTGTCAACAATGATTGCAAATATTCCCAACACATAAAAGAAAATAATGGTTATTGTTTTTATTGAGTGAAATTATTACTAATGCAATAAAATAATGAAAAATATTTTGAGTGTAATTTTAACTTTTATTGCTTTTTTTAATAATCGTAATGGAAAATTAGCAAATAATCAATTTCTATAATGACCTAAATGGCAATTTTTATTACCTTTGTGTACATTTGGCAGGACGACAGTGGAATGGCAACAAAAAGCAATTTTCCAACATTCGACAGCTCCGAAGTGGGCTATCAACAATGCTCGTTAACGATAATGTTATGAAAATAAAGCGATACGCAACGGGGTTATTCGGGGAATTACAAAATGCGAAAATTCCTAAATGCCAATGATAATTAAAAATAATCCGGATTACAATTACTCAAATATGCCATCATAAAAATCAGTAACATAATAATAAATGTTCCACGTAAACTTTGCGCTTTTTTATGCTATTCTTAACTTCTTGACAAACAAAAACCACGGACACATTAGGCGTTAAGTACAACACCGGTGGCGGTGAGATGGTGTTGGTCCGAAACACACAACTTTGTTGTAATGTCCGATTACAATCTACAAATTAAACGCCGCGCCGCCTAGGAACAATTAATCATCACACCGAAACCTCTAAGTTGGCGGCGGCAGCGGCGGCGCGCGCGCCCGCTAATAACAAAACGGACGACTTCGGCGGCGGTGGTGGTCATGGGGCGCTCAACTAACCGCTAAATAAACGCCCCGAAACTTTGACGATAACATCGCAAGTCTTTTGAGGCGAAACTTTTGGCTTTTCGGCCAATCGCAAAACCAAAAACCAACTAAGGATAGGAAACGTGGCAGGAGGCAGCCATGATATAAAGATAAACATCACGCCGGCGGTGATGGGGAAACTAAACTCAAAGTTGATGGCCGTCAGTAAACTAATTACCTTTCCAATTATTTGCGTCTAAAATATGTTGAATATACGCGCGACAATAAAATATTAGTTTTTAATATTTTAGTTTTTAGTTTATTTAAGCTTGTTATCGGAAACTTTGTGACTGACATCATAATGCATTTTTCTTCGCGTTGAATTTTCGACAAACTTATTTTTACGCTTTTAGAAGTTTTCAAACTCGTGCATAACGCTAGTAAGCAACTAAAAGTATTAAAAGTTTGTATTTTCAACAAAATATGATGAAATATTTTATATTAAGTGATAAAAATTGTTTTTTGCACTTGTGCATAAGATTTCATCATAAAATACCAAAAAAAATTAAAATTTTAATTTCCAATATTATTATTAGCGTTAGTTGGGTTGCAAACTTTAATTTTGTTTCTAAGTAACGCAAGTAAACGACAAAAAATATTTTTTATACTTCTACTTCTAAAGCGTCAGTTTTTTCATGGTTTTGAGACTCAAAAAGTTGTACTTTAAACACGGACGGGCAAGGGCGTGACTAAAGTACTTTAGACACGTGTTTTAGTCACGGTGGGTGGGGCTCGCGTCTGCGTATTGGTACGGTGCAGCACTAAAAGTATTAAAAATTATTATTTTCAATAAAATACGACCAAATATTTCATATTAAATCTCTAAAAAATTTTACGCACTTATGCATAAAATTTCACCTCAAAATCCGCTCAAAAAAATTTAATTTTCCAATATTCTTGTTCCTGTTAGTTGGGTTGCAAACTTCCATTGTGCTCCTGGTGGTTGCCTAAGTTATTGCAAGTCCTGTAGTGAGTTGTGCAGTTGAAGGAAGACGCATTAGAAGTTTGTCCAAACACACAAACACACGCAAACACAATTTAAGTGTTCGTTGCTTGCTTGCAAGCCGCCACCGTGAACAACTTGTACACTTTTGCAACTTGCAGCACTTGCATCTTACTCGTACAACTTGCAACTTACAGCGATGAAAATGCAGGTAAGGTGCAAGACGGACGCGCATCGGCAAATGCGTCATCAGCATCATCAGCAGCATCATCATCATCATCACTGTCCGCTACAGAGCTTTAAAGCTCGGTGTATATGTACGTATCAGTTGCAAACTCTGTGCACGGTGAAACTTTGAACAATGAGCATTTCCGCAGTTAGCTGAAAAGTTGGCGAAAAATTTTAGTTTCTAAAGAAAACATTTATTTAGTTTAAATTTATTTATACGCTGGCAATTTTCCGTAAATTGTAAAGTAAAGAAGTAAACAAGAAAAACCAAAGTAGGGTAATGCGATAAACTAATGAGCGCGCTGTACACTCGCGTACTTTATTTCATTTTCTTACATTTCCGGTGGTTTTTATTACTTATTACTTTTTTTTCTTATTTTTCAAACCAGGAAGAACATAAATTTCATATAATTGGGTTTATATTGAGAACTATTGAAAAATAGATGGCGTTAGTTGAAAAAATAAAAATAAAAAAATTAAAACTTTGTTGATTATAATATAATATTATAAAAGGCGTAGATAAATCGATTGAGTAAATTATTTCCTCACTTTGAGTTTTGTGTATTCAATAAAACTCACTGATTTGTTTGTATCGCTCCACCGGCGTCGAGGCGCCGCTTGTTTGCCGTTTCCTTGTTTGTCGAACACTTTTCAAACTTTTACTTTCTTCCACGTTATTTTATTCCTAATATTATTACCTTATTTTTTTGCGCCCGCACGTCTAGGTGTGAGGCCGTTGAAATTCTTCGATATTTTTATTTCTTCACCACGCGCTGTGTTTTTCCTTATTTATTATATATTGTGTGACAACGGTATATTCTACTGCGCGTAACGCAGGTAACACTCTTCGGATTGCGCATTGTTGTCAGACACGCAATATGTCGTGCGCCGCCCCCAGATCAAAAAAACAACAACCGCACAACTTGCACGGTGGAGAAAATATATCTTCATTACTAATATTCTTGTTAAAAAGCAAAAAGAACATAACATAGGCAACTCATTAGACGTGTTTACTAGTTGTGATGTATAATAAGTTGCCTAGCTCGTTTTATTTTAATGTCAAATTGCAGTAATCTGTAAATCTGATCCGTCACAGCCAGATGCAGCATTTAACATAATGTTGTCAAATTATTGTTAGCAGCTCGCGTTTCGCCGGGGCGCAGCTTTAATAAATCCACCTGGCAAATCCGCGGTCATTACTCACTGTCCCAAAAATCCCGCAATTCGCTCGCTGGATTCTCCGTTTCTCCGCAACCCAACATACACACACACACTGATACATACACAGTCCGAACGTCTACATTTCCATTCGTGTTTCGTCTTATTCTGATCTTGTTTCCGTCCTGTTTTCATCTTGTTTTCAATGTCATTGGTTTTGATGGATATCTGGATTTCATCTTGGTTTGTTCCTTCTCGCTGACGAAATTGGGTTGCATATCAATCTTAATTTTCAACACGATCCGACGTACTCTCGAGAGTTTTTTTTTCTGTGAAGCTGGACTGTGGATGTCATTTGTTTATGTGGCGCCATCTGTCTCTCACTAGCGCTCAACAACATGTTATATATTTGTATTAAAAGTAAAAATGATATTTTTTCTGTGTAAAATGAAGGGAATTAATTTAATATTCAAAGATTAATTATGCATGCGTAGCGTTTGTGTACATTGGGTTGCAAACCTTAAAAGGGCACGGTACGCCCGCCCCAGCACGTAACCCACATGAAGGGGCAATTTTTAATTTAGCTCGCAAACATGCGCAACATGATTAAAAACGGCAATTAAATTTCGCTCGCATAAAAACGCGGATAGATAACATAAATGCGTGATGTATGAGTTGCCTATATTAAAATTAAAATAATTTCGCCTATTTGAAGATGCATATCAAAGAAACTGTTCATATTTCAAGCGTCTTTTCATGCCGCTGCACAAGAGCGCAGAGACTGAAGAAGAACTTTTCAACATTTTCAATGCATAATGTGCACAAAACGAAGAAAAATAAATATTAATTTTATGTGCTCCAGCCGGAGGTCCTTCCGTCCCTTTTAAGGCATATACCCCGAATGCCCTGTTTACTGGACGCTGCCACCAGCCGCTTTTGCATATCATAGCGCGTCGACATCAAAGCGAATTTCGAATGTCTGCATCCGGGGTGAATTTTCATTACGCCGTGCGCAAATGCACACATACACACACAAACAAATCAAGAAAAGGAAGCCGAGAGGTGGAGGCAAGTGAGCGTGCCGAAAGTGTGCGCTTTCAAGCGCTCCAGCTCGGACACGACAAACGCAATGTGCATTGCACGTACATTTAGCGCTTTTCTCGCGCATCAGCGCATCATCGCACACAGTTGCCATGCGGCGGTTTGTTTAAATTAAAAGCGACGCGGTTTGCGCCGCGGATGCAAAAGTTGTGATTAAAATTCATAATTTTCTTAATGAATTTTCCTCACTTTTCAAAGTGCTCGTTTTGTTTTCTCTGCGCTTTGTACAAACGAAAACTCGGTTTTATCAAATTATCACGTTGCGGTTGAAAGAAACAATGTGATAAAAAGAAGATAAGATAATGAGAAAAAATTATAATGACTGGCGGCGTTGGACAATTAGTTAATTAGCAAGTTTACAAGATGATTATCATATTTCACTAAGTGTTGAGCGTGAAAAGTGTATGCAATCCAATTTACACGGATGTATATTAAATTGCCTATAGTAAACTATTAATAGTCACAAGATCTGCTGGCTTTCGCAACCTTCTGAAACAATTAAACGACCGGTTATCAATTAATAAGGTCAACGTCGTGCCCGCCACCGCATTGCCATGCCGTCCCCGTGCGCTCATGAATATTCACGCCGATATGCACTGCGACCGGCGAGATGAAACCGCAAACACTTCCCGAATCACGTTAAAAAATTAATTACGTGTGTATTTGGTTGTCTACCACGATGAAAATGTATTTTCTTGCTGCGTTTCTTGTTTTAAACAGTGTGGTAACAAGTTTCACACCGTAGACCACATCAAGGACAAAAAGCAAAGCTCAAGACTCGGCCTACAAACTCTCCCAAGTCTTTGGAGTCTGTTAACAACACTTATTGCTCCCAATCTGCCATAATTCTCTTGTAGAACGCCGTGTGTAGGTCGGCCGGGTTCTTATCCGATATCTTACAACGCGCGTATCCTGTTAATCCTTCCTTCGGCGCAAAACTTACTCGCTGCGGCAAACAAGTGTTTAGTTACGCGACTTTACCGATAATCCTGTTTCGCAACGACAGGCGGCGAAATTGATGACTCATCAAAGTAACAGTTAAGTGATTCTTGATGGACCCGACGATGTTATACGTATGTAGGCAACCATACAATCACCAAACTATATTTTATTGATTTGTATTGTTGGTTGCCTAACTTAACTCGATATTCATGCACTGCAGTTATTATTATTATTATGGTTATGAGTGTATTGTGGTTTTGTTTTAAAAATTAATGTTCCGAACGGGTTGCTAAGTACTTTGGCAACTTTCCCGCTTCATTATCGGCTTAAACCATTATACATTCAATTCAATCGATTGTTATTAACATTAATATACCGAGTGTTTAAAAAATAGCGAATAAAAACTGAGAAATGTTATTTAATGAGTTTGAACAGTGAGTATTTGCTGTAAATAGCTTGCGCAGACGATGAATCGTTTTCCAATAAACCGACACCGCCAGCGTGCGGTGGTTGGCGGCGGCAGTGGCGGCGGCGGCTGCTAACTATACGTATTCTCGTGTTTGTGCGCGCTTCTGCGCGCTAATTATATTTTTCGTCGGGTTATCAGCCGATAAACGTATAAATCTCTTTTAGTTTGGAGAATTCGATTTCGCAGCGGCGAAAATGTTCGCTGGAAACCATTTAAGGCGGCAGCAAAGATAAATGAACGATTAAAGAATCGTGATTTTAAATTCTCGATGAGATCGAGTGTCGTTTCAGCAATTTAATTTAATTGCCTAAAAATAAATATTTTTTCGTTTTTTTTATTGAATTTGTCGCAATAAAGCACGAAATTTAATAAAAAATTTCGCGATTCGTATTGTCGTCATATTTGTGCGTCATATTCGCACACTCATCGCTCAATAGATGAATACTGCGTACAGCACCCACTTTATGACACATGTAGTGGCTGAAGCAGCTGATAAAAAAGGCATTATATGACACCGACCGATTGACTGCCTGCGCACTCATAACCTGTTCATAACCTATCCGCGTGCGCTCATAACCTATATTCGTATATTCGAGTGCGTGTAGTACAGTTTTTTTTTGCGCTCTCTATCGTGATATATCTCGACTCGTCGATGTATAAACGAAAACGAGCTACGAGCGACGATCACTCGAAGGCCGATTGAAAATGCTCACGCTGGAAATATTGGAAATGATGTGCGTTCCATTCCATTCCCGCTCGCATTCTGTTTCGGCGAGTTGGAGTGCGCGATTCGAGTGCGTTTCGGTTTTCCCATTATCTCAATCTTTTCTATATCTCTTGCGATGCAGACTTTTCAGAGTTTGGAGTTTCGGAGACTGCGAGTTATATCAACTGCAGGATATATGAAAGATATAAAAGATATAAAAATCGTTTGGGGATTCGTGCGATTTTTATTCTTTTTTATTGTTGTGTACAATTGAAATACAGAAATGGAATGAAATCGATCTTCAAATGAAACGCGATGGAAAATTACTTGTTTTTTTTAATAATAAGTATTTTAATTTTTTTGGGGGTGAAATACCGGTATTAATACCGGTATACTGTTTTTTTTTTACAAATACCGGTATTTTTTACTAATATCGGTATTTTTATATACCAAAATATCAATTTTCTTTCAAAATTCACTTTCCTAATACCAAAATTTAGATTTAAAAAATACCGGTATTCCGAAATACCGGTATTCAACTCAAAATTCACTATTTTTCACTAAAACTTAATAAAAGATTAAAAAATTCATGGAATATCTATCTAGTGAAGCAATAAAATATAGTATGTTTACGACGCGTGCTGAAACCCTGAATTAACTGAATAATACTACCGGCTGTGAGCCATTGCGATTGCCCCGGTCGTTTGGGGATGTTGTTTCCCTGCGATGCACTGCGGCATTGCCAAGTTTGTTGCGCACTCGTAAACCGAGAAACGCACTCATTAATTCGTAGCCATCAAACCGTGAAAACCGAGGGAGCCACTGGAGACACTACCCAACAAACACTTGTCGGTTTTACTAACCTCACTTTAGACTTCACTCAACATTATGTGCGCTACCATATATATATACAACCCACAAAACAAAATTTATTACATAAATTCTTTCATAGATGGCGTTGTGTTGCGTTGGATAAATACAATTCATAAAAATATAAATCTTGCAATGAAATAAGACATGTATCACATATGCTGCCATGACACACAGTCGAGTCATGTATAGATTTCCTCAGGATATCCCATTCCACACTTCTGGCCTTTACTGTAGACGTCGCTTCTCCCCACGCTCGTTATAGGAGTAGGGGTGGTTGGGTTGCCGACTTAGCTCTGTGCGTTCCAAGTTAGATCTTGGGATGAGGTTAGGGAAGAGTGTGCGTCTGGTATCCACAGTGTGCATATATCGATATCCGCAATCTGGGAGCAATCTCTCTTCGGGGCCGAGTGCCGCCGCCGCCGCCCGCCACCGATTCCGAGAGTGCTCCCAACGGCGCGCTCCCCAATGCGGCGGGGCGCACATTGTATCCTGCTGACACATCGCAACAAGCAAGGCGCAGAACATTGGACTAAACTGAGAATCCCGATCATATACATTATATTGAATATGTATATGTGTTTTACTTCTCAAGAGAATTCAAAATATTCAAATAAACAGATTTAACAAATATAAAGAATATTTGTAATGTTGGTTGCCTAGTATAATAATATTTTCAAGTGCCTATAAATTACACGCGGGTTAATATAAATTTCATACGAAAAGTAAGTTGGGAATTTTATGCGGGTTAATATTTAATGTGACACACTTTATGCAACATTAAAAAGATACTTATCGGCACATAATTAATACTTGCATCAAGTTGTATTTTTACGTTTTAATTATGCACTCATTTCGAGTTTACTTAAAATATTACTGTTTAAATAATTAATTTCGGTTTTACTTTGAAGTTTAAGTAGGAAGTTGATGCGTGGCATGCATATCTGTGATAAAATGAAATAATACACCCTTAAACCACGTTTGTGTTGAAATTCACCCCTCTGTAATGTGATCACACTCGACTCACCCTTCAATTTCCCGAAAGTGACGGTTTTACAATGATACATTTACTTATCTTAAAAGGGGGATCTCGAGGGTTTAAAAATTTAAGTTTTTTTAATAAATAAATGTAATGCAGAGAATGGGAAATAAGAGTTGTTCATAAATTTACCCTGTGGGATGTAAACAACCAACAACAAGTTTTCCAAAGAGTCAAAACAATATCTTACAGTTTAGTAAGTGATAAATTGCATTTGTATGCACCGCAACATGAAATATTTGTTTTCGGTGAAAGGACAATGACTTGAGTTGCGGTATAAGTACCGAACATAGCAGATCCTATGTTAATTAGTGATATTTTAGAAAATGTTAAAAAATATTGAAAATTTAAATTTTTTAGTTAAATTTTTACTAAAAATATTTTTAAAAAAATATTTTCAACACCTTGTTTAACCGGCCCCGCTTTCACCATTGACGCACGACTCTGCGCGCGCCATGTTTCAACACATGCACGTTCCACCACGTCCTGGCTACAACCCAAATTTGCTTTAAAGAGATTGATATTTTTTGCCTGCCGACAACGCCTGAATTTATCGACTATGAGATTTCCTTACAGGACATCCCCGACATCAGTGTAAATCTAACATTGTTTACTCTTTCGTTTAACGTACGCTTCAGCTACTGGCGTCAAAACGTGTTGGTATCTTGTATCTTTCGATATTCCCGAATATATACACTCAGAATGTCCGACGCGTTGAAGGATAAAGGACGAAGTGAGCATTGAAGGAAATTCGACGCGTCATCGTGCTTAAAATTGTCACGCGTCGCCGAGAGGGGCGGCTGGGGTGACTTATGAACCTTATCGAATGATTTTTCAACGGGGCGTAGCGCCACGGCCGAATGAAAAACGGACCTAAAGATGCGTATAGATGGACTGGTGCCGATAGATTTATTCACAACGCAATGAAGAAAAAATTTCGTTTTTTTTTTAAACAAAAGATTTATTGGTTTATTGCGGTAGTTTAAAACCGACGTGCACTATCACAAATCACATTGTTTTAACTACGTAATTGCGACAGATGGCACTAATTAAATATTACAATCGCCAAGCGTAATTAATCATTCAGTGATACACGCAATGTCGGACGATAGCCATAGTATACAGCATGTTTATAAACAAAACAATCAATATTCCAATTTATAACCTCAAAAAATAAAAACTAGGTTATGTTTGAAATTCATCTGTCATCTGTCTGTCAAAGTATACTAATTTGTGCGTTTTTAATTTTACCAAATGTTTCCACTTTGCTAGTATTGTAGTAGGCAACCAACATTCCATTTGCGCGCTGCGCATTTGTTTGATTAAATTTTAAATAATTCGCTGGCGCGCATCGAAGCGTGAGCGAGACTATTGCTGCGTCTGTTTGCATCGCGCGCGTTTTATTGCATATTTACACCATTAATCAATATAAATTAAAAACAAACAGACGCAAAACGCGCGCAGAAAAAAATGGAGAGAAGCATACTGGCCCCGGCATCAAACGCGTTTCCAGCTCGGATGATGCGATGATACGCGGATGATGGAATGCTTTTAGCGCACACGCCTCGTTGCCGCCATAATTTCGTTTGTTAACAGTGCTAACAAGCATGGCGAGAGAAAAAAAACACGTGCAAATTACAAACTGCTGCGAATTTTACAAATTTTTCAGAGTTAAATATTAGTAGTAAAGATTTGCGGGTTTTGAGGAACATTCAATATATGTGCTATTAAAGTTGCCTACGGTGATTTATTAATAAAAATTAATTCAGTAAAAGTTTCATAAATTTACTACGTTTTTTATTATCCTGTGCAAGCGTAGGATTTTTAAAAATAATTCCACCGTCCACCATTTATTACACAACGAATAACATTGTATAAAACATTGTTGAAATTCTTTTTACGATCGCTGGGTCTAAATGTTTGAATGTCTGCATCGTGTGTTGAACGTGTACGTTTTTTTTCGCTCTCTGTGTGCGCTGCATCGTTGATAATTGTACGAGTATTTTTTAGTTATGTCGTTGTTATGTAGAAATATACATATACTTAGATTGCATGCGAGCGCGAGGGTCTGGTGTACGTGCGGGTCTGGAACGCGGGCAGGAACGTTGGCAGGAGCACGCACTTAATGCGAATTTTTGCTCGCGCGCCCCCTTGGCATGCGGAATGGGCCAGACGCTCCCCGGGGAGCTTTTCCCAAAGCCCGAGCTTCGCTGGAGCGAAGCCGGACAGGACTAATTACGTTCTGTTGTCCGTTGTACGTTGTCCGGACTTTCACGCAACGACGCAGCCCGCACCAGCCACCAAAAAACGAAAGCGATTGTTGTGAATATACAATCTGTTCAAAAAAACATTTAACTAAACTATTCCGCAACTAAAAACATTAATAAACGTTTTTTTTATATTTTAACATAGGCAACATATAATACACACACGTATAATGTGTTGCCTATATTGTACATAACCTAAATTGAGATTACAAATAAATAAAAATGCAAATGAAGGATAACACGCGCGCTCCCCTCGATCAATTTCGACTAAACGCCTTAATGACTAAGCTGCCAAAATGCTAAACGACGAAATGATAATAAATCAACGTTATGCAAATGCAAATTGTTGTCCGCTTGGAACTTTTTTTTCCCCGGCAGCCTCGAAGTGAAAATGAAACAATGCGCCTCAATTGAGAGGATAATTTATCTTTTGAAAATATTAACAGCCGTGAAGGCGTCAAATTTTATAGTTGCTATAATAAACTATAAGAATTTAAACTTTTTTTCATTGCAAAAGTTTTTTTCTTGTTTTTCTGTTGCGAAATTTCACAGACTTTCGAGCTGAAAATTGATGATGTGTTCTGGATTAGCGTTGGCAACGTTTGATGGATAATTGCGGTTCAGCGAGGACGATTAATCTCATTGGACGTTGCACAATTCGCGTTAATTGGTATTTATATACAGTGGGTTTAAAAATTATAAATTTAAAAACAACACAAAACAAAATATAAAATAAATAAATAGTTATATGATGAACTAATGGTTCTAGAACTTGAGTATTCTGACTATATATTTTTATTCTCTCCATTTTGGCTTTAGATTGACTGACTGACTGAAACCAAGATGTATCTTTCTTATAAATGTACTTTTTGCGTTCGCTCGTCGTCTGAAGAACGATGAAGAACAGTCCCCGGCGATCACGCGCGAGAAAACGCTCTAAATCAACCTCGGGCGACAGTTTTTAAACGCGAAATGCGAACCGAAAATCTAATTTATTTTTTGCGTCTAGCTACACCCCGCTGCGCGCCAGTTAGGCAACACACCTAGCGCCGACGAACGCATTCGAGCACGAAACGAAACGAAAACGCCGCGACGATTAAATGCTGATACGAGCAGTTATACTAAAACAAAAAAGCGTCTACTAAGTTATTTTTAATGCAATAATTTAACAAGTTTAGACATTTTAGTAAATTTCAACGTTTCAAGCATAAAATCAGCGTGTAAATGAATAAAAAACAAAACAATTTATGTAATATTTTATCTGGGAATAAAAAAATATTTTTTTATGTTTTTCTGTGAGGATATCACATTTTGTCTCGTGCTTCTTGCCATTTATCGAAATGGTAAACGATAGCTTGTATTTATTGTCCTGCCAGGACCAAATGCCTATTATTCGATCTCATATGCCCTTCGACCGCTTTGTTCTCACCGAATGAATAGTTTCCCAGCGATTCCCACAACAAATAACACAATTTATATGAAATATCACGGTTTTTTGAGGTTACACATCGAAAACAAAAAACGTAAAATAAGTTGCCTACACGATAAAATTAATTTCGCCTGAATTTCGTAAATTCAGCCAACGTGCGCTCGAACATGATCATTAACGCCAAAATGAGCGAATGAGTAATTTGTCGATGAGGTAATTAACGATCCGCTGCATCACCAACATCGCCTCCCCGCGGGCGCTTCGACGAGTATGGCGACCACCGATAGCAAACTCCTGCGAAGGATTCGTTAAAGCTTACACTCAACGTGTTTGAGGAACACGTGTGAGCGGTAACGTGAGTTTATGCACGCTGGCATACACGTGTGTTGGTGTGTTTATGTGTGCGTGAGGGTGCGAAACGGTCGTACGTAATTAATTAATTAATTAAAGGTCGGGCCGGCCGCTGCTGGCTCGTGATGAAATATTTTCGCGACGTGCCGAGCTGACGGTATGCTGCGCTACTCAAGATAGGCAACCAAATATGCCTGCATGCTTGCTAAGAAGTTGACATATTACAATCTTAAAATTTTCATTTTAATACTCTGTATACGTTTTTTGGACAAAATGTTTTACATAATCTGTTGGATTACGACTTGTGACTGAAAATCACAAAAAATAATTCGCCACTTTGCGTGCAAAGAACAAAAAGAGCAGAGATTTACGCCGTCGTCCAGTGTTTATATCGTTTATCAGTGGCGGCGTAAAATGCGGTGGTGTGAGGGGTGTGGAGGGCGATTTCCACAGTTTGCTAGATTGTCGGAGAGGCGCGCAGCTGTTGGTGACAGCTTCGGCTCGCAAAGTGCATTACCATTTGCGCCGCCGACCAACCACCCCCTTCTATCATACTCTGAGACCGAGAGTGTGGTTAGCTGACGACAGAACAGCCGTTTAACAGGACAATTTGAAGGATTCTCATTAAAAAAATATGTTTTTTGGCACGAAAACAAAAAATAAATCTCCACAACTTATTCTACTGAATTAATTCCCAGTAAATTATCAATTATTTTAATATTAACATATAATATGTTGATATAACCTTGTTAAAACACTAAAACTAAAAAAGTATTGTGTGTTGCCTATCTACAAATCAAAAACTCATCGCTATGTATTAATTCCTACAGTGTCCTACTGTGTCATACAGCAGTATACTCGTAGTCCCATGCAATAAATTATAAATTTCAATTTAATTGCCTGCTGGCAGTCGAGATGCGAGCGGGATACTTGAACACACTCGATGCGCCGAGTAGTGCAGTAGTGCTGCCCTCCGTCGGGTGTAGGTAGCAACTAGCACACATTGGATATGTGTACAATTACCGCAAATTAATTTTAATTGCATGCATGCATATATGCGACGATGTGCGCGGACTCTGGGAGGATTACGTTATACCGGCGTACCATGTTCGAGGTAATAAGAGTAGATTTGCGTTTACGTAATTGGATATTGCTCATGTTCTCAAATGATACATGATTTATAATTTAAATTAAATGAGGAGGATTTTTTTCAAGCTGTATAAAGAGGAAAATGTTTTATTTTCTGAGTAACTTTTGCTTTAAACGTGTTTTTTGTTATAAATTCGAAATTTTTGAAGATAAAAATTTCTTTTTTGGATAAATGGATTAACCTAAAATGTATCTGTCATATTTATGTCAAAATAACCTTAAAATGTCAGTATTTTTTCTTTAAATCAAAAAATATTGCTCATTTTGATGCAAATTTTTGTTTAAAACGTTTTTTTTGCTTTAATTTCGCCATTTTTAAAGATATAAACTTTATATTTGGTTCAACAGATTAACCTAAAATGCATCTGTCAAATATATGTCAAAATAACCTAAAACTATCAGTATTTTTCTTTTAAATCAAAAAAATATTATTAATTTTGCTGCAATTTTCGTGTTTTTTCTAACTTTTAGTTAATTTACGTCTGTTTTCCTGTATTAATCATCAAATAATAATTAAATACTATAACAACAGGTTATCTTGACTTCTATCTACGGTTACTTTCATTATATTGTTTATCTTTGCTTTTATAACCTTAGAAAGAAGCAAAAAACAGGCGTTATTGTCTGAAGAATCGAGAAACACAATAAAACGCAGTTTTATTAGCAATCAGAGCTACTATCCCATAAAATTACTAACACCATATACAAAGTGTTCCCAAAACCACGCATTTCAACTAAAATTTAACAAATTTATTTCTAGTTGCGTTCATTGTGAGTAGTTGACGCTTTTGTAAAGTTTCAACATTTAACTCGTTCGGTGGTGCACCGTCCGGGACCTCGGGACGTGGCGTTTGAGCAAATTCCGTAATAAATGAACGCCCCCTTATTGTCGACAATGAAAATTAATTAAAACAACGAAGCCTCGCAATTTATTAAGCCCAGGCAGCGAGTTTAATGTGCCCAACACTCCATTCCACCGAAAGCCAACTAAAGCACTTAAAATATTTTACTCTAAAAATTTAAAATCACAAAAAATTAGTTTAAAACAAAAAGCAACACAATAATAATATAAAAACACAGTGTATAATTTCCTAGTCCTCATTTTCATTCGATTTGCAAGGTCTACGTACCGTGGTAGTACCTTGAAGCGGTGTGAAGTAGCAAGTAGACTTCCGGTGAAGTGGTCCTACAGTTAGTGCTCGGTCGTGGTACTAACTGTGCTCACTGCTCTGGCGGCCGACTGGCGCGAGGAGTACAGTTGCAGCAAAAGTGGAAAACTTACTGCCGACTGCTATTGATTAGCCGCCCCGTGCCGCCGCCACTGCCGCCGCCGTTGTTGCCAACGTGCCCTCCGTCGCCTTCGCGCCGCGCTCGTTAAAGCCACTCGCACACACTCCTCCACTTTGCCGAACTCTTCGCGCCGCCGAGGTGCTGGGTAACGAGACATATCCTCAAAAGCTGTACTGACATTTATTTAGTTTGCTACGGACAGCATCATTGAAGTGTGTACGTCGCTAGACGCAAGTCAAAGAAACGAAAGGCAAAGAAAAGCAAAAAGAAAAGTCGAACATCAAGCAATTACTGTTAGGTTAGGAAAGTGAAGTGTTTTGATATAAGAAAACTTCAAATGTAATTAATAATTAAATATTTTTAAAGAAAAAAAATTTCATGAATCAATATTTTATTGAATCAGCTGGTAAATGAACTGATTAATTTCCAATTAAACTTTTCGTCGTCTACTTCAACTCTATTTACTTTATTTTTAAAATTCATTTATTCACCGAATATATAATTAAAAACGTAGTTTATTTTTAACGTAAATCTGCGCACATATTGAGTGAAAAGAAAACGCGTAAAATAAAAACCGGAAACGCAGAGAAAAAAAACACAGACTAAAGAGTGCCGCGACAGTAATGGCTGCGTGCTTTCGGTCGACGTGTTCGGATGGAAACTTCCAAATTAAAACTTTCGAGAAAGTTAGATTAATTTATATATAAGACGCCCTCTCGCTGTGGAGCCGCGAGGAAAATCCGTCTTAAGACTGACGGCACAGTCTGCAGACTCGAGTGTTGCACATTCTTCCCGCTTCGGAATGTGGCCGTGCAAGGAAGAGTTTTTCCGGCGTCGGCGACGCGAATGAAAGATCTCATTCAAGATTCAGAAAGAGTTTATTAGCGCGGCTCATCCGAGACTCATAAAACGTAAAAAGCAAAAAGTTAAAAAACCTAAATTTTAGTAAATTATAATTATTTTTATGTTACAACGCTGATAAAACATGATTTAATGCTTTTATTAATTTATTTATATGATGTTTTGTTTTGTGCTTGTTTTGTTTGTGAGGTAGGATAGATAATTTCAAAAATTATGAGTTAATTTAGCCGCTAGCGTGTTGTTGCTCGCCGTGATGATTAAATATGAACCTTAAAGGCCCGACGCGGCCCGAAGTTATTTCCGGTTCGGCGTGGAAAATTTATGTAAAGCATTTTCCTCAATAATAAAAAGCAACACTCTGGGTCTTCCTCGACTTCTGGTCTAACCAGCTAGTGAATTTCACCGACTAACTGTTGGTAACTATACTGGTCTGGAGTTGGGCCGAAAGCGGAACCCGAAATGGTGATTTCGGCGCGCTCGCATGCATACACGCCGACCACCGACACGCCATGATAAATTTAACAACTTATTTCTGCCTCCGCACGCCGCCACTTCGTTTACCTGTATACCAATGCTTTCTGCTTGGTGATAATAAAACGATGTTTCATTACTGACTATGAGTGAAACTAATAAATTATCCACGTGTGTAATATTTTTGCGTTTAAATTGGGATTTTTTTGCTCCGGTTTAAATTTCTTAAGTTTTCGAGGCTTTTGTGTCGGTCATGCGGAAATTCCGCGCGATAAAGACATTAAAAGACGCTAAGGACATTCGTACGTGCGGGTGCGGCAAGAGGGAAATATTTATGTGCGAAAATTCCGGTCGGGAAAACTGGGAGACATTAAATTCTAGAGTTTTATGAGACGTCTTGTCCTTTCGGATGCTTCCGGTTAAAGTTTTGACAATTTCCAAAAATTTTACTACTTTAACCTGAATATTAAAGCGATAAAAAGAATATTTTCTTATTTTCCGTTAAATTTTATTTGCAGATATCATGATAATCATTGTTTAAAAATCTCTACAAGACATAAACCCAACGTTTATTGTTATCATCTTTCATTATCTGTATCGAATGAATGCCCTGTCTGAATATCTACTCAGTTGGAGGGTGGCGGTGTCGGTTGGCGGTGGTAACACGAACGCGGAAGAGGAAAAGTACGAACGCAGCACATTTATCGCCGCGGTGCGGTGCGGTGGCGAACGCAAGCCCAGCGCGAAACGAAAATGCGATTGCCGCACATGCACAACACACGAGAAACACATGGATTCGGGAGAGAGGGATGAAGGGGAGAGGATGGGGAAGCATAAGCGAATGACGTATAAATTGAATTCGATAACGTATGATCATCGTGAGGACGTGCATACGAATGTGGGAATATTGTTGAGGTTCATGTTGATGTTAAATTATTATCAAGGGGAAGGAAAGGGAGTAAATATGGAGATAAGGGTGTAGTTTTTGAAGAGTGACAGATTAGGTTATGAAGTTACAGAAGTAAAAATTTTGGAAAATATTAGGAAATTTAACGGTTTTTAGCGAAATATTGTCAGAAAGTGAGAAAAATAAAAAAATTGTAAAATAGGGAAAAATTTGTTATTTTTGAAAAATATAATGGGATTATGGCCAATTGGGTGCAGAAAATCGCTTTTATTGCTGAAGCAAAGCCAAAAACCCAATTATTCGAATGAAAGTACGAATTTTTGGAAAAAATATTATGAAACATTGCGATTTTAGCAAAATTCTGCAAAAATGTGCGAAAAATGCAACAACTATTGAGAAATAGGTAAAAAATATTGTAAAAAAAATATAAAGAATTAAGGCTGTTCGGAAGCTTAAAATCTTCAAAAAGTAATATAATAATGACAAAATCCTAATAATTTCACTGAAAAATTGTGTTTTTTGTAAAATATCGCAAAAAAATTTTAAAAATACAAAAAAATGAAGATTTCTAAAAAAATCGATAATTTTAAAATCTTAAAATTAAATTATGTCCTATTGAGTTCTGAAAATCTTCAAAAACACTCGAAAAATCCCAAAAAACATCAAAATTTTCCCAAATTTCAATTTTTTGACGAACTGTTTTTGCCCTTGTATCCCCTTGTTGCATGGCTGTGTGCAACTCAAAGCAAAAGAAGCAAAATCGGTATAATTTAATAAAGCGCTTAAGATACATGCCCCAACGCCACCGATGCGGCCACCACGGGCCGCCGCCGCCTCGTTGTGCATTCACCATGCGCGCGCCGCGCTCGCTCTTGTTGTTGTTGTTTTTCGCTTAACTAATTAAAACTTTTCACAAAGGGATTGCGCGATGCGCGCGCCAAGCTCGCCCAGCCCGAAGAAGGACGAGAGTTTATACATTGTGTCGGCACACTGGGACAGCGCGCGAAATGCGCGGAAACATTGAAAATATAAAGACATTAAAACATTGCAAACTTTGACAACAAACTTTCAACTCGCTTCGCAATCATTTTCGCATTGTTCGCAAAACAACACAAAAATTAACGCAAACTTTGCCAACACACAAAACAGAAACCAAATTAATTTTTAATTAATATGTTATTATTTATAACTTATATTATCAGTTCAAAGATAGTATTTTGTCTAAAATCAACTGAACAATGTGTATAGTGGAAAATGTATTTTCGGTATGTTGAACATCAAAGTTTTAAGGATGCAAATATGTAGCGATGCTCGAGGACGTGGAAGGATGGCATGAAATTGAAACTATGCCGGCGCAGACTTTAAACCTACACCCACACACACCCACACAGCACATACACATCGTTCTTCTTCGTAAGTTACGCCGGGATTCGTCGAACATTGTTTCAACTTTCGATTACACCATCAAAACCTTTAACTTTCACATTATAACTAAAATTATACGCTGCATTAATAATCTTGTAACATAGGCAACCCAACCTACACACATGCATGTTAAATTGCTTACTTTTATTGCGCTAAGATTAATATTTCTTTCGACGCTCCTTTTTTTGGATACTGTCGTCAAAATGAAATGTAGGCTAATCTCATTCGTCGCGCTTTAAAGCGCCGAATGACGTTGTTCGCAACTGACGTTTTCACATGCAACCCCCTTAGGTTGAATGCCGCACGTATGAAAGCAAAACAAAATGCAAAAAAACGCGTTGTGGAAATATTAGAGCGTAAAAATTGAAGACGGAAAAGCTCGGCGCGCCAGCGTGGAATAAAAAAGTTTCGGGGATGAATTAAAAAGTTGTAAAATTCAACTCTCGCGGGAGATGCTTAAAAATGTCATTTTTATTTGCTAAAAAATAAAAATAAATATTATATTTTATATTTTACTGCAATTTTTTAGTAATTTTAGTAAAAAATACACTAAAATTTAAAAAATTACTTTTTGTTGATTTTTTGTTGTTTATCTCTTGAGGGAATGTTACTCCAAGTGTGCTTTTCGGATTTTCGGCTTCGGACAGCAGATTGAGTGATAATGGAATTAGCACTGCTTTCGCACACATTGTGCAACGTCTCTAGTTGTATATAGCGCGCGGGCACATAAAACGTACAGAAACGAATAAAGCGAGTCTTTAGCAATGGACGCAAGGGGATGCCGCCGGGGGTGGTTACAGTGACTACCCGCAGACGTGGGTAAGCGCACGGCCAAACGAGCAGAGACAATGGCGGCGGACGTTTATGTCGGCAAACAGTAATGCAATACGAGCAAACACAACGAGTATATATTTCGACGTCAATAAAACGGACTTTCGAGGCGATTCCCTAAGCTGACCACGAGACGCCCAGACGAATATGGTGTGAGGGGCGGCAGAAAAACTAAGAAGAGATCAGAGATTTCTCAAACAAATAAATCCAACGTAGAAATTTTATTTTTTTCGAATATTTTATGTGCGGATTTGTATAATTCTACCAGTATAATAAAATAAAAAATTTGCGCGCCGAGGAAAATGCAGAAATAATTTGCGCAAAGTATCGCACGTAGTAATACAATAAAGCCCGTCGGGGTTCATGTTCATGCTTACACACATGCATATATTCTCACACATGGTGTGGTTTTATCACTACGACAAATCGACGTGCGAAAAAGCGAAAACAAATCGATACCCCGCCGACCGCCAAGCATCAAGCGTATCGTGTGCATAGGAGGAAAAATGCACACGATGTAACAATGCATGCGACTTAAAGAAAGCCGCAGTCGAGGTGCGATTTGTGGTAATGGTGGTAATGCGCATTCAGCGTCATTAATCTTTTTAGTTATGCGCGCCGAGCGCAATCGGTTTATAATTCGACTAATAGAGCAATGGGGAATTAATAAGCAAAAAACGCGACGCATTAAAGGGGCGGAAATGGCCTTGAGGTGGCGAGATTGTCGTAGGCGGCAATTAGTGAATAATAAAATTTTATTTCATGTTAAAACTTAAATATGTATAACAAGTAGAAAAGTGTTCATGCTAATAAAATTCTTATTATGACTTTATTACACAGTCATTTAGTAAGATATTTTGTATTAATATCTGGTTTTTTGTTGTTAAATTGCAGAAATTGATGTGATCAAGATGAAGTTTTGGGACATGGGATCATCTACGTAAAATTTCTTTAAATTGGTAAGTGAATTTTATTAAATTTGGATTTATTAAGTTATATTTGACCTTGAAAAATTAATTCTTCAAGTTTTTATTTGAAATGCGAGAAAAAAAGTTAGAAAAGCAGTTTTAACGTTACTCGATTAAACGAAAAACTATATAACGCTGAAATTTGTACAATTTGGTTGGTTTATATTAATTTCCTCGTTATAACGTTACAGTTTCTCTGTGTAACGACGAAAAATATTTTCATTTCTAGCAATTATGAGCTAGAATATTTTTTTAAAGACATGACATCGATGGTAACATTTGCAATATTGTTGTAATTATGATCCCAACATCCCTACAAATTGCAATGCAAATTTCTATAACTTAAGCACGATTTTTCAGCTAATTTGTTGAGGTGCACGTTGCGTTGCTAGAAAATCATTTAAACATAACACAAGTGAATACAACTGAGCGACGCGGAATTCATATTTAGACTTCAGGAAATATTTACCGGCATTTTTACAAGAGTAATTGAGTTTATAACCAGCTTACAAATAATTAAACAGAAGCCAGACCACGTAAAATCTCAATATTTTGCTATTTTTTTATTCCTTGAGATAACGTTGCCTCTCTATAACATGAAAACACTATATTTACTATTCTATTTACTCCTTTCAATAATTAATTATCCAATGATTTGTAAAGTTATTAATGAAACGATATTCGACATTCGATTGTCTCAACCCCGTCGATTGTCGAATTGTAGGTATCCACACGGGCACCAGCATGACGATAACCCAATCAATCCCACCCACCGAGATAATATCATAATCATAAATCTAATCCCGGCTGGGCCGCCGCCGGTGCGCTCCATCATCAATCGATACGCGAGGGCGCAACGCATAAATCATTAAAATATTGATGTCCTAATATACATCCGCCCTCTGCGTCTGCAGACTGATTCCACGGTATATATATGGCTGTGTGTGGTATGTGTTTGCGACCACTTTGTATTGTGCGCATTGTGCGCTCGATTCGCATCGCATTGTACGAGTTTATTGCATGTAATATATTGCATTAGGCGTCGCTCACTGTTTCGGTCATTTATTATGCAAAGCGCATTGCCGAAAAAAGGCGCCGTCGGAGGCGAGAGCCGCCCGCATTGGAAGTGGGTTAACGCGAGATGTTTTGCGTTTTGAACATGACTCAATAATATTCGGAATGTGTTCGGCATAATAACAAGTACACACTTTACGTCTTTACAAAATTCAAGTTTACATGATACATTCGGGTGTAATGCATTATGGATATAATATAGGCAACCAACTGTACAATACAATACCGGGAATACTAAAATATAGGTTATGTATGTCAAATTTAATATTTTAAAGATTTTTCTTTGTGTTTCTTGAGTAAATCCAATTGTTATTAGAAGGCTCAATTGGAAATATATATACAGGCCAGGATGGCACTTCAAAAACATAGAATCGATACGTTGGCGGGTGCACCACACATTGCCCGAGCCTTTTTACGCCGCTTCCTTCTTGTTTTCCTTCAATTTCCTGTTTTGCCGGCGCGATGCCATTACCGCACATTGCCGCTAAACCTATCGATGCCTCCTCGTATTTTTCTTTCTTTTCCCCGAAAAGAATAAAAATAAAGACTCCTCCACACACAAAAAATAAAAACTAGATAATATAGGCAACCAAATATACACAAACTACATGACTTGTTTCTTTCACCAGCTAAACCTACATAATTAATTAATTATTTACACTCGCCGGCTGCGGGAGGTTGTAATCAGCGCCGGTAATCGACGTTGTAGCTGCTGCCCCCGCTTGTAAATATTATATCGCCGGATTGCTGGATATAATAATAATCTTTCGACCGGGCATGCTCGCGCGCCCCCTGCTTTCAGCATTTCAGCGTTGTGTGGATTTTCGGGCGTATAGAAGCATTCGTGTGACACGCCGACCCTTATAATGTATAATAAATGATGCATGCACAGAATGGACGCGGCGGCGTGCAATCAGAATTGTGAACACGCTGTGCGTGCGACGACAATGACAATGATGGCGATGGCAATTCGGTCAGCGCCTAATTCGTATTGTGTTTCGTCCAGGACGAGCAGCTTGCTTGACACCGCATGTCATCCCTTGTTGCTTCCGTTTCGGCAAACGCGAGCTACATTCGATTAGCAGCCGGGAAATATAATGCGTGCTGAGCGAGGAAAAAATTATGATAGACATTGTGTTTGGTTATGCGGTTAGAATTACTATAGGCAACCAGTCGAACTAAATATTGTATCACGGGTTGCATAAAGCGAATTTTGTTTGGATGAGAACTAAAAGCTTTTCATATGCGTTGTATTTTCTGTATTTATATGCATTAATCCCGTCGTGGTTGCAAGTTTCAACGATCCGCCGAGTGGAAATCCCTCTTTTGTACGGCCTGTGTCACAGCGGCAAAGCAATTTCGTCTCTAACTTAATAATAACAAAATGCATTGCAAAGCGCCCGCCGCCGTTCGCGACTCTGTTTTGAAAACGATGAAATAACAGCTTAACCGAATGTTTTCCGTCTGTAATGTTTGCACTGATGTTCACATGATTATTCCGCGCAGATTTCTGCAAATCTGCAAATAATGATGTTGTTTCAACGTTCGAAGTTGACTCGAATAAACAAACAAATCTAAATAACTCGCAGTCGCAGACACACATAACACATGTGTATAATGGGTCGCCTATCTACAACCACAAAAAACAGCATCGTAATAAAATGTCTCTATTATACTCGTAGTATAGTGGCGTGGCGATAGCAGCAACCACGATTCTTCGAACTTTATACGAGTGTATAAAAAGAGAATGGAGAAGATATAAAGATATAAAATACGTGACGCACTCACCGCGTGTTTCCGAGGTGCGATTCGGTGTATGATTCCGTTGGAATGTCAAGGGTTGCGGTCGTCGCGCATCGACGAAGTGGGGCACTTAGTCGCGTCGAGCCAGAGCTTCCAAAGGGGGACATCCACGACCTGCTCGCAAATCCGCACGTACTCTATTTGCGCGTCACGCACGTTCTGCACGCCGACAAAATCAGAAACCAAGAAACCAGAAACCAGGCGTACCACCCCAACAGTAAAAAACACTAACGCTCTCTATAACACTTTTAGCAAGTCATATAGGATATAGTAGGAATCTGTACAATTTGACAGACATAACCTAAATATTCTTCAGCGCCAGAAAGTTAAACAAGTGAAAATGAGCAAGTTTAGTGTCCAAGTGTGCATTAACACTGCCGAAACCTTCGTGGACAACACTTGAGCAAACAATCTGGTCAGCGTTACGACTTGTTTTACGATCAACGAGTTTACTACATGCGCCGCAATGCAAGGTATGTTATTCACTCACATCGTGTAAAAAGCGTATATTAAAACCGTTTAAAAACGTATACCTGCGACACGCAATGCGAACGATGCGGAGTAATGTAAAAATTTAATATAAAATGCTCACCACGCTATGATGGGATTGTAGAGGAGCGGAAAATCGACGACGAAATTAAAATGTAAATTGCCGGCGTCCTCAAAACCATCTCGTTTCCCCTACAGGGTTGGAGAAATTTCGCAAGAAAGCGACCCAATGAGATGAAATAGAAAAAGCGACCAATATTGCGCATTACGTTCGCGGCGCCCCGACTGTTCACTGAGTCTGGTTGAAGACTTTCCACACTTTTGCGCCGCTTCCATTACTTACATTACTTACATTACATCACTGCTCTAGATTTCGCCAAATTTGCCTGCATTTCCGCGCATGCTGGCATTCTTCTCACACTATTCGCAAAGGCGCTTCCATCTTTCGTTCGTTTCGTACGTACCAAGTTTTCTTCGCTCGTGGTTGGCTGAATAAGTGGAATCACACACAGAACCAACCAGTGGAAGATTTAATTTTGCAAAATTGGTACGTTTAATGTGAGCTGCAAATTTCACAGTCGCGAAAAATGCAAAAGTATTCATTTTTGGATGTTTGGTTGCCTATATTAAGGAAAAAACTAAATTTTTAGGTTAAATATTAAAGAAAATGCATAATATTGCATATAAAGTCTTACAAAAAGTACAAAAACTATTAATTCCAGCATATTTAGTTGCCTACATCAAAAAATGAACAATTTGGGGTTAAATATTAAAGAAAACGAGTATTACTGTGTAAAACACTTCACAAAAAGCACAAAAACTATTAATTCGTGTATATTTGATTGCCTACATCAGAAAAATAAACATTTTGAGGTTAAATATTAAAGAAAACGCGTATTATTGAGTAAAACGCCGCACAACAATCACAAAAACTATTAATTTGAGCATATTTGGTTGCCTAAATCAAAAAAGCTGAATTTTTTGGTTATGTATGAAAGAAAACGCATAGTATTTTATATTTGCTGGTGAATCTCGTCTATATTCTCGAAATGCATGCATAAACGGTGTATTTGTATAACAAAAGAATTGCATTACGATATAATACATGTGCCTGCGAGCGGCGCAGTTTCATTCCGCCCGGAAAATTCGAAAAATTCTATTTGCTGTGCGATAACTTAAATTTTTTCCACGCGAAAGTTTGCATTCCGCATTATTGCCGCTCTGGCAGCCGGAAAAAAACTTGCAATGACAAGGAGTCTAACAATAGGAGTACACTCATAATGCTAATACAGAAAATGCTAATAAAATGCAGTAAAATCCGTCGACAGAAGAGTCCATTGTGTTCGCCGCTTGATATCACCCAGTAATATCGGTAATATCATCATGTGTAACAAGTTTTACGATCAGGCAGCCCAAAAATGTTTAGTGATTCACAACGTACTGTTGTTGCGGATGTTGATAGTAAACCGGTTGAATTGACGTACGTCTTACAACAGCATTGAATCCATTGTGTGGGTCTGATGTGTAGTCTACAGTGCGGCGACTGCCATCTGGTTCCTGGAGGCTGTACTGACCACGGACGACGTCGCCAGCGCGAGATTCATGCTGATTTTTGAATCGCCTGTATGTGGATCATTCACGTTGTATGCGAAAGAATAGTGTGGGTTTGGATCGTAGGGTTCCACGCGGACGGCGGCAACGGGGGCGGTGTAATGTCCGGCGTGTGCTACTTGGCCAACTGTGACCACGTTACTGGAGACAACCGGGACAGGCTGGACGGCGCTGAGTTGGGCAACATGTCCGATATTGTGATTAAGGTTTACTGAAGAAGATGAACTTGCAGCTGAGGTGGCGGCAGTGCGGTAGATTACTTGTGGTGGAGCGGCGACTACTGCCGCCCCCGGGTGTTGGACGCTGTTGGCGTAGGTGTTGGATTGGACCAAGTTGGGATTGATGAAACCCGCTTTGACTAGTGAGATTAATGCGCAGAGAAGCAACAACTGAAAATAAAATAATATTATATAGGCAACCAAATATACACAAATATAATATTAATTATATAGGCAACCAAATATACACAAATTTATTATTAACCTTCATTTTTGGTAGATTTGCTGTATTTCAATGGAATCACAAGAACTAACTTTAGAAATATCTCTCATGGTTTATATAGTCAACGAATTTATTTATTTTTAAAAGTAAAATTAACGTATCACATGATAATTATTACGAAATTTCGTCTGGAATAATATTACGGTGATACTAAACACTTTGCGGATTGCGTAAGTCAATGCTATTATATTACATATATTTTGTTGTGTTTGAATACTTGGTTGCCTATCTCGGTTACGTGTATAATCTACACCATAGTGTAACATCACCGGATAAATACTTATTTAGGCATATTTGATATCAT
Organism: Dalotia coriaria; assembly: GCF_025399875.1. NCBI lineage: Eukaryota > Metazoa > Arthropoda > Insecta > Coleoptera > Staphylinidae > Dalotia > Dalotia coriaria. The sequence goes on from NW_027045448.1 coordinate 12,790,858, forward strand.
TCAAGTGTTGGCTTACAAATTCGTTCATCTAATGTCATTCGGGTGAATTTGTGTCGTGTCAGTTTGCGATTTGCAAATGAACGCAACAGCCGTGTAGCCTACCAGCGGCCAACAACACTTCAAATCGTATCAGGCGGCTGCTGCTCAGTTACATTAATACGATTGTGTGTGTGTGTGTGTGTGGGTGTGATTATGAAATATGTATGCGCCGTGCTCGGCTGCTGGTGTTTGCGATGGCGTTCGATACCCGCGCGATATTGATACCGCTGGGAAATTTGCAATGCGAATGATTTCCAACTCGAGTTGAACACTTCCACATGCCGACGCATTTGCACACGCGTATATACCTACACCGCATGCCAAGTCACAATTACCGCGAACTATTCAAGGGACACCGCATGAATTTGCATATTGTCATAATTTCGACCAAGCGGAACATAGAAACGCATAAATTGCGTTTTGTAGGTTAATTTATATTAATATTACGTGGGGAAAAAGTATGTTTTTGTTTCACGCCTAAAGTACTCAAGCAATTTTGATGAAATTTGGTGTGGAGATAGTTTTGGGACGAGAAAATAACATAGGCTGGTTTTTATAGCAAAAATTGAGCTATAAGAGGGTGAAATGGGGGTTAAAATGGCTAAAATATAATTTTCTAAACTTGATTTTTAATTTTTATTACTTACTCAAGCGATTTATGCGTTTTGTATTGTAATTTATCTCAATGTTAAATTTACAAAAAAGTATGTTCCCGTTTCACGTCTAAACCAGTCAACCAACTTTAATGGATTTTGATATAAAAATAGTTTTAACACTAAAAAATGACATAAGCTACTTTTTATTGCAAAATTTTATTTTAAAAATGGCAAAATAGACGTTGAAATGGCTAAAATACACAATTTTTCAATATAATTTCAATTTTAATGAATTATGTGTGCTAAATACTCGAAAATAAAATTTCAAAGAGGTAAACTCGTTGAAATAATAAATATTGATTTTATAATACTGCAGTGAATGGTAATTATGCACTGCACATTGAATATTCCGCAATTATTAACTGAAACAATGCGCGAATTCATTAATTGTTTAAAATATTCATATTTTCCATCAGTAATTAAACCTTTGTTCGCACATTTACTACCTGCAACACATAAAAAACTAAAAAGAAATGCAACAATTTTTCATTTTAAAAAATTTTTGGTTGATTTTTCCATCGTGGATTCAATTTGGCAGTCTGTGCAATTACTGACGAAAAGCTGAAGTTTAACGCGACAGGCGCCTCGCCGGACGGATAAACGGCTTTTCCGGGCAAACCGATTTTTAATGATGCGGCGGTTCGGCGCCGCGCCGAATTGTTACGGCCATTACGACCTTTCAACCCACACACACACGACCTCGAAAGTGATGAGCCCGCAAGCGACTTCATTGTTGATTCGATCGCCGTTTGATTTACCACCACGCTTATCTTATTATATTAAAATATTAAATTCGCATTTTGTAGCTGAAAATATCGAGTTTTATTCGCGTCACGCACATTTTCGTACGTGTGCTTTGCTCGGGACACATCCGCAGCTTACGAGTCATCTCTCCATCTACGTGTTCTTTTAATTCGACGCAATTAGTGCAGATACAGCGCGTTGTGTCGAAAACTAACGAAAACTCTATCAGTAGATGGTGCTTAGTGTTGAATAGTAGAATTGGTACTTGTGCCAACAGTGTGGAGGATGCAAAAGACGTAAAGGATAAAGCCTGAATGAGAGCGTTGTGTGCGCGTGAAGGATATAGTGGAGTGGGAGGGGAGGGGAAAAGATGCCACACGCGTGTGTGTTGTGTAGTCTACCTCAGTTCGGTTCAACTCATCTCATCTTAACGCATCTCATCTCATCGCATTTAGGCGAAAGGGTGGCGGAGGACTCCGCCGAAGCTTTGTGTTCGAAAGCTGCGCTGAAAGCAAAGCGTTTTCTGCTTGTGAATGCCAAAAGCTAAACGTATTCAACTAACATAATAGGATTTACTATAGATTTCTATAATATTATTACGAAAATGTTTAAATATTAATGGTGGTGAAATATAAGAGTTGTAATTCGGAGCGAAATTGGCCGTTTTGTGCCAGTCACAGCACCGGAAGGTAAGCAAAAAGCAGCGAGTACGGAAAACCGTCGTCTATTTACCGTTTTGTTGACAAAGTCCGGAGCGTCCTGCTTCTGCGAGCACAATGAAAACGAAGAATAAAACCCGCAATGAAAGCCGGAATTATTCGGTCTGAACAAGCAAAATAAAGCAGGCTAACCGAACGCGCAAACAAACAAGATGAAAAGACAAGTTGAAAACATGAAGTTTAATTTTTATTTAAAATATCAAGATTTATTAAAGTATATTTTAGGTTTTTTTAGTTTTTAAATATTTTTAGAGCATGTGAGCTGATAAAATCCTTTTCCGGAATCCTGCGCTTTAGTATACTTTCCGTTTTGCATTCGTAAACCCGGTAAAACCACTGAAAGACAAAAAAAAACAAAAAATGAACTAAAACTCGTGTAGCGTTATTTTCCCTCGACTTGAAACAGACCTGATGGATAAAGTATGCAACTGACTTTGTATGTTTGTACGTTGGGTTGCGTATTATTTATGCTTTTCATTGGTAAACGCTTTCACATTTACATTTACGTATTCTAAACTCTAGAATTTAAAATTTATATGGAAAACATGCAATATTTTATATTTATTAAAATTTAATTATAATTTTATATAATTTCAATTTGTGAGAAATTGAAAATTAACTTAAATGTCGTCTGCGCGTGTTTTTTGCGTCTTTGCGCTTACAACATGGCCGCCGCATCTGTATATTGCACACGTTGAATGTTCGCTCGTTCATTCAGCGGTTAACCGCCTTGGCGTCGCCGTCGTTGGCGCACATAACTCGCTGAAATAATGTTTCAATTTTGTTAATTGAATTTGCGCGCGCTCGCGACTCGACGCGCCGATGATATTTACTTAGAAAATTGCTTCATTACACGTTCGGCTCACCGACAGCACTTACACCCCCACAGATATCAAGGTATAGCAATCTGCAAAGCAGCAAGACCACATTTACTTCAAGATTTGCTAAGAAAAGACGATATACGATGAGATATAAAAATTTAGTTTGAAAAAAGTGAAGATATCGCGGAGGAAAAATGATTTTTTCGAAAAAAAACTAAAAATTTGATAGAAAAATTGCAAAATAATTAAATTTTATGTTTTAATATGATTTTTGATATTATTTCATCACTTTTTACACTTAATTTAGATAAAAATTCATTTGCATTTAAGAAATATGAGAAATTCAAATTTCTACCGCGACAATTCCAATATGATTCTCCTATAATACTTTCTATTGACTCCTATATACATATAAGCATTAGTATAGACGGTAGATATTTTGTCGCGCGTGCAAGTTTAAACTCTTTCCGGTTTACTGCGTGAAAGTCGAGCGTTTTACAAACACTCCACTTGGTAGAGGCAGAAAAGCAGAATATAGAAGTGGTCGCGAGTGCGAGGATGCGATTGTGCCCGACGCAAAAAGGACGAGAGAAAGTGGCCCATTCAGACAGACACTGAATTAAGTTTTGATTTATGTTGTTGTGTATTTGCTGCGAATAAAATATGAATAATACGTTTATTATATATGTAGGTATATTATGCACGAATACAGTCGACTAGTTCACAAAAGGTTGGCGCGCACGGAATAAAGAGGTACGAAAACAAATGTTGTAAATGCAAAACACAATGGAACAAAATGAAATAATTGTCCAATAAAATACTACTAAAACTGCAACTGCAACTCATTATACAAATTGTATTCTGTGCTGCTTTCGGTGAAATGAATTTTGTTCTCATCTAAAAACGTAGAAATCTAAAAATAAATTGCAATTATTTTCATGATGAAAGCAAAAATAAATAAAATGAAACTTGAAATTAAATAAACATTTTAAATACGTAATTAAAGCATATTAAATGACAGTTTTATTACTTTGGATTCACGATGCAAATTTATTTTTAATAATTTTATGATATAAATTAATTTTTCAACTTTTCTAATAAATAATTAATATTTCATGCATTTTTTTATTAATTTGCCTTTAATGGCGAATTTTTACATGTTTTTTTCATATTGTGTAGATTGCTGCACAAGTGCTGATGCAATTTAATTAAAAATAGAATTGCGCCACGTTCAAAAACACGTGCAAAAAGTTTAAATATAAAATAAAATGCATGTTATTTTTAACATGTTTAGCGCATTTAACACAACTACTAGTAGTGCATGAACGTGAACATTAGGATAGTTTCCGGAATGCGGTGAGAGTGTGAAGCGCGTTTTTGTGATCGTCGCCCACTTCGTCCTTTCCGCCATCGCCTAAATAGCGCGCGACCGCCTTGGTCATTAGGGACACGACACCCACACACACCGAGCACGGTCAAAATGCCATCAGGAGCGCACACGATTATGGAAGCCGGAAGGCCGAATCCTCCGGGGCCTCGCCCGAACTAATCTATTTTATATGCCAAGCTGGCGAGCGCCGTTTCCACTTTGGCCATCGAAAAATGCTAACTATCTGAAAATTTGCTTCGAAAACAATTTTAATTTGCACACAATGCACGGAAATATCAACTTTTAAAAATTATATTTTTTGATGGCATTAGATGGCGTTAGATGGCGTTAGGAGTGAAAAATTTATTTATATAATGTAGTTTTTGTCGTTTGTGGATTTTTGCTACATTTTAGCAACAGTGTATTCAAGCGTTCAGCCATTCGGCGTTTTGCACCCAGTTTCGCACGCTTTATTCAGGTCCCCGCCGGATTTCGACGTTACAACAACATTTGTTTTTCTTTTCTCGAGCGCTCGAAAGCCTCCAGCACCCTCCGCAATCCACACTCGATGTGTAAATATGTACACAGGCAAAAACTTTACACTTCTCCGGCTTTTTTCGGTGTGTATTTTTCTCGCACGCTCGCAACTTTTTCTTCGGCCGCCTTCAACTTTGCGTCGTCCTTGTTGCTTTATATTTTTTATTCCCAGGCGCTGGCTGCGTTTAAATTAATGATTAGACGTTTGCGACCGGCTTAAAACCGCTGGAAAGTACAAAAAAGTAGCGAAAATACCCGAAAAAAGAAGCTGGCATTAAGTGTAAGAACGCTGATGGAAAAGAGCAAAGTCGCAACATCGCACTAATTATGTACAATGGCGAGGTATTACGTTCATTATGCGCTGAATAACTTTCTGTTAATTAAATTTGGCAAACGTGGAAAGCGCTCCGAATGTCAGTCTTTTCGTGAATCGTGTTTTTTTATCATTTTTTTTGTGTGGAAAACCAAACACATAAAAAACTTAAAAGTCGAGTATACAAAAACAATCCGGCGACGGTTATTTTTAAGTTAATTAACTTGCCCGACATTCGGCGACAATTTTAAATAAACAATTATTTCGCCAACTCTTGGCGTTATTAAGCTCTGCGCATTCGTGATTCTCACTCGTTTAACCCGCTTCCTTCAGTTAGTGATTTTCGATGTTTTATCATCCAAACATCTGCAGGTGACTGACGCCGGCGAAAGTAATAATGCGCGCGCTGTAATTAAGACGTCGACGGCGCCAACCGTGCGCGAACTAAAATAATAAACGAAACTCGTCGACGACAGTCCAATAAAAACAAGCGCCACGGAGACAAGTAACGAAAATAATGTTGGAAAAACAGCGCAAACGAGCGAGAGAGACAAAAACAACCAACATTTATGAGTTAATAATTCGACTCTGATAGCAGTAATTTATTACAATTAAAAATTCAAATTTTGTGATAAATTTTAATTTAACATAGGCAACCAAACACACAAATCGTTTATTTTAGTGTTTTACTAGCGTTTTTCCTGCCTAAATTTTAATAATGATTCAATATAGGCAACCAAACATACAAAACAGTTATTTTAATGTTTTACTAGTGCTTTTCTAGTCTAAATTTTAATAAAAATTTAACATAGACAACCAAACATTAAATTTAATACATCATAGGCAACCAAACACACAAATCGTTTATTTTAGTGTTTTACTAGCGTTTTTTCGATGTAAATTTTAATAATAACTCAACATAGGCAACCAAACATTAAATTTAATTCAACATAGGCAACCAAACACACAAAATCTACATTTTTAGTGTTTTACTAGCGTTTTTTCGATGTATATTTTAATAATTATTCAACATAGGCAACCCAACGTCCTAAACAGTGCTAGTACAGTTTTACTAGTGCTTTTCTGGCCTAAATTTTAATAAAAATTTAATATAGGCAACCAAACATTAAATTTATTTCAACATAGGCAATCAAACATACAAATCGTTTAGTTTAGTGTTTTACTAGTGCTTTTCTAGCCTAAATTTTAATAAAAATTTAACATAGGCAACCAAACATTAAATTCAATTCAACATAGGCAACCAAACATACAAAACAATTATTTTAATGTTTAACTCGCGTTTTTTGCGTATATTTTGATTAAAATTAATTATTTCAACCTTGTTAACGTTGTCGTACCATGACACAATTAATTGTCCCTCCGGTGGGATAGTTTTTCAGCGTTCAGCGCGCTGATCACATTTTACATGACCTAATTTCACTCCACTCCCGGCTCGATTTATCGCCGTCTATTTTCCTATACTTTTTCCCTCATTTACCACTCGTCCAATTCACTTAGCCGCCTAAAACTAACCCGAAGCATCCCTTCTTTATCCGCCCCTGTGCTTGGGGTTTGCGGTTCTAATGTTTCCAGCCGTCCTAACTTTGAGTGACTTTCCGGCATTGGAAACATCGGGCTTTTGGCTAAAAATTAAGCGGACGGTCTAAACGTTTTCCAGCGCCATTGACCAAGGATCTATTCTATACAGACCTACATAGATGTAGTTTGTGTGAATGTGGGTGGGTTTTAGTGTGATTCGTACGTGTCGGGTGAAGTGCGAGAAAGTTGTCAAATTAAATTCCCGAGCGCGAAAAGTTTTCTGGACGCGGCTCGCGTTCCCCTCATTGCGCTCGTTTTCCACTCTGAAGTTACGCGTGAAACCCTTCGGCCCCGTTTCGCGACAAGCACTCGTACGTGAATCCACCGGCGCCTTCGCCAATTTTTAGTTTTCTACGTCTGGTACGCGTTCGGAAATACTTCCGCTGTGGTGTGGCTGGTGGTAATTTGTCACCAGGACAACGAAAACAGGATAATTTATTTTATTAATGTTTCTCCCCGTGCGTTGACGAGCATTCATTAATTCTCGTCCGCAACCAAACTAACAATGAAAAAAATATGTGCTGTGGGTTGCCGCTGGTTGTAAAGTGAAAAAATGTAGTGTTTAAGTGGTAAACGTAGTAAACAGTCGCCGGTCACTAGTGGGACATATTGGACGCGTGCGCGATATTAACATAAAATCAATGCGCCAATGTGGCAGGTTATTAATGATTTTCGTTTATCGCGCGCGACGGATCTTAATTAACATGTGCTTCCTTTAATTGAACGTTAACGAGTCGTTAATAATGCGTGTGCCAAATCAAAATCACATTATAATATATTAGATGTATGTGAGTGGGTGTGTATATTGGGTTGCATACATTGTGTGTGCGTTTTAAGCTATTTATATGATGATATTTATTTAATTTTAATTGAATGTCAGCCCCGTCAGAAAAATGTTTGTTTTGCGCAAGTGGCGGGTTGGTCGCACAAATTTTTCCATTTGCGGGGCGCATGTGGGCGAATGCGGGTGACTTAATAGAGAACAGCCCTCGGGCACGCTCGAAATATGTGCGTTTCTGCGCCCTTTGCCGGGAGAGGTCCCAGAAACGCGCAAAACAACAGCGTGGTTGCCAACACTGCTAAACTGGCAACTGGCAGACACAGAATTTAATATACAGGGTCCTCCATAATAAAATTTTTAATTTATTTTAATTTATTTTATAAATATATCAAAAATTTTATTAAATTTTTCGTAAAAATTTAATTTTAAACAAAAAATGATTTTAAAATTATTTCTGTAACACTCATAATGATATTATATACAAGTATGTGTGTCGCGTTTCTTGGGGAATTCTCAAAGCGTGCAGGGTGTGTGGGGTTGCGCGTTGGGGGTGGGTTTCGTTGGGGTTTCGACGCTGTTTGCGCGAAATGACGGCCGAGATTATTTAGACTGCCTGAGGGGCATCAACAATATATACGCGTCTGTTACGTCGCCGTCTCGCGTCGAGTTTCTATGTACCAACAGCCGCCACCCCTTCAAACGCCTTCGCATGCCGCCTCCGCGCCCTTCGCGTCCTTTCTAAAGCTCGTATTAACTCGCGCTGCGTACGAATTTCGTAAACCTACACCCACCTACACGTATCACGTCAAAAAAATGTTTTATTGTAGGCAACCAATTACGCATTGCTTGTGTGTTGCCTAAATTATAACCTTTAAAAATTGTTTTTTTGTTTTCTCAGTCTCTCTGGAGGACTGTTTGATTTAGTCCACTTTATAGTTAGATGAACTCACCGCCCAACTTTCGTCCCCCTTTATCTCCGTGTGCGCACACACCTAGCTGCCGCCGCCGCCACCGCCGGTCCCCAATGCTCTGATCTGTTCTGTAGTCCGCGTCGTGTTTCCCAAGCGATTTAAATTAATTTTCCGTGTTCCTTGCCACTGTCCACCGTTTCGTCGTGGTGTGGCGGGTATACACACTTATTATTGTTGCCTTGTTTGGGTAGTTTCACATCTACGTATTTAATTCCCAATGTATTAATTAATTAAATTCTAATTTCGCTCCGTGATCACAAACGGGCGCACGTAAAACGCAAAATGGAAATTGAGCAACGGTTCGCCCGGCCGTCGGGAATTGGGGTTATTATTGCTGCGAATATAAATGCTTAATGGGTTACGGATAATAACTAATGGATAATGAATAATGGTCCGAGCGGTGGCATCCCGCCACGCGCCACAGGGATGAATAATGGATAATTGATAAGTTTCGATTCAGCCACCCACATGGGATGATGGGATGGCAGAGATCACAAATTGTAAATTGTGTGCAGAATTGAAATTGAATGATTTGCATAATTATATAGAACATATTGCATATTATGTTACATATAGGCAACCAACTATACATTTTATATTTAAGAATTGTATTGTTGGTTGCCTATAGTTTACTTTTAGTGTTAGGCAACTAAAAATACATTATACACTTAAATTTTGTATAGTTGGTTGCTTATTGTCTCCTTTTCGTGTTTTTTAAGTCTGCAATTATTTACTGATTATTTAAATCATTGTGAAACTCTGTCGTGTTTCCTGTAGTAGATTTAATAGCAGTTAGCATGGCGCGTCGAGCGCGTCGAGAATTTAAGGCCGCTACAAATTTTAATTAAACGCCCTGGGATTTTATAGAGTTAGCCGCGTTAGGCGGGTGCGTTTTGCATCGAGGGGTTGCGTATGCTAATGGCGGCGGCGTTTTGTAGCATCCTGTAAAGAGTGCCCGCCAGAAAAGAGTAAATCTACACCTACCCTCACTTTGGGATGAATGAATCAACGATTACGTCTATTCCGATTCGTACTTTCAAAGCGTTTAGTATATTTACTACGTTTTGTACTTTTGGTAATTCTGTGCATGTGAAAGGGGTTGAACAGGCGTAAAATATAGCGGGATTTGTAGGCCTAGTAGAAGTTGAAGTTGAAGTGGTGTACAAGTTAGTAGTGTTGTATATTACTCTCGCGTTGAGTGTGTATTAGGTTGCATAGGTTAGTACATCGCGTGAGGAATGTTAAAGTTAAACATTTTGTATTATTTATTTAGAATTTGTGCGTTTCTCTAAGTAATTTATCGCACGTCCGGGGGCGTTAAATTCAAAAATTCACCGTCTGATAAATATTTAAGTGTCCATAAATGTAAAACGCATTAAAAAGATACTTCAACAATGAAATGCCTCCCGCATGAATTGCATTAATGGCGATGAGGGTTGGGTATGACCCAAATGTTTGAAAAATTAATATTTTTAGGTGAAAAATATTCATTTTGAGGAAAAAAGTGGTGGAAAACAAAAAAATTAGAAAAACAGCTTTTTCTCAACCAAAAATAGCAAAAAACTGTTAAAAATTACTTAAATTACTAAAGTTATTGTTATTTTATGCAAATTTTGAAATTAGCTTTTGTAACACCCTGTATACCGTTGATATTTTCCATTAACCGCAAAATTTCATTGATTTTCACAATTTTTTTGCGTAATTCTTCAAGATTTCAGATTTTCTTTGTAATTTTAATGTAAGACAAACTTTTTTGCTCCTAGAAATGTATTGTTACATTCGATTCAATGCCGGTGTTGAAACGTGTGCGCTGGAATCTATTTGCAAATTCTATATTTCCGTTTCCTTTCGGCGCCATTCGTTTCCGCACGTTTCATTTGATTTCGCTTCATTTGTCGACGCCCCGCGCGCTGGCCGCGCGCCCTGTCGATTCCTCCCGATTTCGCATTTCCGGCAACTTTCTGAGCAGCGCGACGTGCAATGAGCTAAAAACGCCAGCGTGCGCGCTCGCAGAAGAGAAAAGGCGGCTCGTAATAAGTGCCGCTACGCTTGCCGCCGCCGCCGCTCTTGAAACTTGCGTATTTCACTGATTTCCTTTGTTCTTTTTCTGTTCGACTGCCACGCGTAGCGCTAGGTACGTATCCGACTTGAGTGTTTGAATTATCGTTCCGCCGTCGACTGAACGAACTCAACGAACGCTCATTTATTCGGATGGCGCCAAATGGAGTGCGAAGAAATTCAACGCGGAATATTTAAAGGCAAATGATCAAAATTTCCGAACGCGATAGGCATTTACTTCTCAAAAGATTTTAATTTTATTATCCACGTGGAGAATACTATACTTTATTCACTCAGAAACAGTAAAATTCACATTCTCTGCCGGGCGACCACAAAACTAAGCAAAAAACCAGACCAAAACCATTCCAAAAGGATTTCCACTCATTTTTATTATTAATGTAGACTTGTGCTTCGTGCTTCAAGCCATAAAACAATCCAACATTTTCTAATGCCGCAAAAACACAAACAAAATCAAATTTTTCGCCGGTTGTGCATCGTTTTAAATCCCGACTAGATGGTTAGATAGCATGCTTGGTTGGTTAGGCACTAAGCACTAAAATATTCCATAAATTTCGGCGTCGAGCGGGCCGTGACGCTTTGAATAATGCAACGTTAATGTCCACGCACGCGCTCGTCCTGCCGGAATGTCTCTCCCGACCGCAGACTGTAAACCCGAGCGTCCCGACGACCGAAACGACGCCGAAGACGACGTGCCAGACAGGAATTACCTCCACCGTCCGCCCGGCGACGCGTTATTGTTTCGAAAAGCACAGGGCGGGCGGGCGCGCGCGTCGAGCGTGAAAATTTAAAGCGCTAATAAAATGTAACAAAAGCTAACCTAACAACTTCCAACGCCGGTATGATGTTAACTTCTTAGGTTATGATGATACCGAGCTATTACTATAAGATTATAAGGATATTAGGATTCAAGGATGTAAGGAAGTGGAGATTAGTTTAATATAGGTACGAGAACATACAAATTTGTTAAATTTTCTTAAGCACACAAGATAAGAGATAATAGAGGTTATGTTATGTTAGAAATTTTAACCTAAAAGTTTTTATTGATTTTTTTATTTTTTATTTTTTATACAAGTGTGTGATTGTGGTTAATACAGTATTAAAACATTTGCGTTGAGAATTTGTCGAGTTAATGAAATAACAAAATGGGTTTGAATACGCCGGATTCCGGAATTTACATTGCGCGGCTACATTCGGATTGCGTCGGTCGCCTTAATCCTTTATTAAGCAGATTTGCATGAAAACTGCGTCGGATTATGACTCGCCTGTACTTTGTCTGTACTGCTTGAGTTTATATCAACAAGATAAATACAGTATTACACTAGTATTTTAACAAGTGGCGCCATCTCACGGTGTAAATTATAAGTGTTATTTTTGTTAATTTGTAAAGAATTACCATGGTTTTAACAAAAAAAACAGAGATTTTGCCAATTTTTGAATTTTTGGTGTAGTTTTGTTAATCCTAACCTTAATTTAACGCCAGTTGTGCTTTTTTGGGCACATTTTACAAGTAGCGCCATCTAGCGATCTAAAATTTAATTTTTTTCTTCTAATTTGTTAAGAATTACAATGGTTTATAACTAAAAAATCTCCTAATTTTAAAGTTTGGTTAAACCTAACCTAACTTTAACTCCCAACTTCCGCTTTGCTCCACTGGAAACTCTCCAACTCACTTCCTCTCTTCTGTATCTTCTCCCTTGGCTGATGCACTGCTTGCCCAAAAAGCTATGAATATAAATGTTCCAATGTTCAAATGTTAGAATGCTCGAATGTTCAAATAACCCGACGCGTTCAAACGCAAAGACTCTGCAGATGTATCTGTCTGACTGTGCGGCGTGTGCCGAGTGGAGAGTCAAGTCGAGAAGGGTTTAAATTAGTGGCCATATTTTCAACTGAATAAATAACCGCCGCCGACCCAAAATCCACCGCTTAGCCGACGGGCCCTCCGGCGTGAAGTAACCGATATGTACCGAATCCAGTTTGTGGGCCAGTGCGGCCAGTTTACAGTCTAACCACACCGCCCGATGCTATATTTTTCGGTGAAACATTGAAAGTTTGGCGCTGCGGTCGCTGCGCATCCACAGCCAAACAAAAAGTATCTAGATTGAGGTTAGGTTACATAACGCAGGCACAAAAACACTGAATGTAACGCCATCTGGCGTGCGAAACATGTTCACGTACATAATTTATTGTATTTGGACAAATTATCAACTTGTCTCATTCGCTAAAGCGCGCAGCTTAGCTCCGCAAACACAATTTCACAATAATTTGCGTGTCTATATGCATACTTGAGTGGTGCGCATATTTGTCACTTTGTTGTTTGGCGCATTTAACCCGCCGGCTTGACTGCCACCTACACCTGGATTCACCTGCCGTCGTTTGTTTCAGCACGTGTCTGCGAGCGTCGAGCACGCGATAATCCCCTTTCATATGAATTATTAGTGCGCATCGCTAATTTGATTTATAATTACGATACGCGCGGCGCCCGTTGTTGGATTGTTCGCGGTCGGTCGGCGCGAACGTTCTGCCGGCGATAGATAATGATGCGCCCGAGGGGCGATCGAGAGGATTTCACCCTGTTCGAGGTGTGTGTGTGCTTCGTCATTATGTGCGGATTACTCAATTACGCGTTTGCAAGGTGGATTCGTGGGTTATTCCTGTCGATAACGTTATAATTTATTACAATTATAAACAGTGAAAAATTCAGTGTAATTTTACAATGATTTTTTTAGTTTTAAGACTAAAATGGAAAATAATCAATTTTTTTATGTTCAATATTAGAAAACATTGTTTTCTACACCGCCCTATAGAAAACATCTTGAAAAGAGGTTAAAATGCATTGAATCTAGCCTCAAAATCTTTTACATTTTTTTTTATTTTACGTTTTTACAAAAAAAAATTAATTTTACAAAATTTTGAAGTTTTTGGTTGAAAATCTTACAAATTAGGTTATGTAATGCATTATTTCCCACTCAAGGTATGTAATAAATTGAAAACTCCCTGTATAACACATCCTGTCGACAGTCGTGTGTCGCAATGTGCAAATTGCGCTCAAAGGCCGCTAATTGCGAGATTTGCACTCCGAAAACGATCGTGCTTTCCAAGCAATTCCACAACGAGCTTTGCGCTATTCCCAAAATGGCGGCATGCACACAATCCCCACATACTAAGTAAATATCTGCAACTAATTAAACAAAAACTAATTTTCTCACTAAAAATTTCCGTTTTTATTTTTATGATGCCGCCATAAAACTGTGTGCACTACAAGTTAATAGATGGCGCTCCCCGTAATAAATATTAACAACGTTGAGCTTTCCGCGCGCGTAAACACCTCTCCCAAGTGAGATTTTAGCGTCAATTAAGCGAAAACGCGCGCGCCCGCCCGTAAAACACATCGCGCCGGCGTTAAAATGCGTTAAACATTTATTGCGTTTATTAATTGCAACTTAACATGTTTCGCCAGCGGCTTCATTACGCAATTTATTTTCATATTTCATATTTTATGACGTCTTCGCGTTGCTGTGCTTGCGCTAACGCACCGAAAAGATATGAAAATATAAAGAAAAGCTGACACTTTTCGCTGAAGGCCTCATAACGGTAAGTTATGTCCGGAATGTGCGCCATCACTGAGGAAAGGGGAGCGCCGTCGTCGCCGCCATCGTCGACTGGGCTGTAAATATTCGCAATTTGCGTAAATTAGTACTAAAATTTGTTAGTGCCCGCCGTTCATTATACGACCGTCGTTCACGATGCTTTTGTCACAATCAAAACACATTTAGATAAATATACAGAGTGTGAAAATAGCTAAATTAGAATTAAATGTAATTTGGGTTGCCTATGGTAATATTAAAACGTTTGCTACTCACCAGGTGGCGTAACATTAAGGAGCGCAATGATAAATGTTTTCCGTCGTGTGCTAATTCCGACTCTGTCGATGTAGGTGTTCGAAATTGCGGGATTAACTCGCTACACGACCCAAGGCTTAAGTGGCTGTTATCAAATGAATAGTCGGTTTAATATAATTTTAACGTCGACGCCGAAAAGGGAAACAAGAAATGGCACAACAAAATCGTTTACGCAAACTGTTGCCAAACGGGCCATATTATGATTACGATTATATTTTGTCTTCCCCTCGCATTCAGAGAGTTTTACAGTAAATGTAAGCAATTATATGATTTTAACGCGTAGCGACATCTTCCGGATAAAATTGTAGTTTATATGTTTAACACCAGATGTCGCCGGTGTTTATTATCAATAGTGGAGTGAAAGTAATTCGGCTGGAGTCTTTTGTGAAATGTGAATGGTCGCCGAGGTAGGTCATTGGATTCCAAAGCAAAGCTCCCTTGAATTGATACAAAACCCATTTCGATTCCGGCGTGCGCCATGTTTGCACAAGCGCTACGTCTGTTTGCCATCCCGCGCGACGTATCGACGTCGATAGCGAGCGGGCGGTCCGACCGACGTTTGTTTTCACAGCGTTTCGATTACATCCGCTTTAAAATATTTACCAGTCGTATCAATCAAAACGTAACGCGCATATTAAAATTCACTCGCACGGCAGACGATACGCCCGCCACGTCGATACAAATTCATATTGGAGCGACGCTTGTTTGCGCTCGTTACACTATCGGTCGAACAACGGGAAATTATCAAACCGTTTTCTACATTCGACATTTACCAAGTCGTTTATCGATGGTAAATATTCTCGGTATTTTATCAAAACTGTGCTTTGATAGTTTGTAGTTAATTCTATAGATTTAGTTGGATATATGTGTGTGTGTATTTGGTTGCCTATGTTTTTCATGCATAACCAAACATGTAGGCACACATAACCTCAATGTGAACACGCGCGTGTATTGTTTTATAACGCACAAGAAATTTGTTTGTTTGGCGGTTCAGTTGGAATTTTATTGTTTGCAGCGATGAAATTTGCAGACTCGTTTGCAGTGCTGCATGTTCATCGGATTTCAATTTCAATAAAAGCGCGTAAATACACCGACCGAATGGTGAATGCGGCGAACAAACGGATTTTTACCCGGTGCACAATGCGCTGAAAGGGATCAGCGAGCAATGAAACGACGCGTTCTTTTTTATACATTGTGAATTTGCTACAAAATGGAAAATTAAGCAATAATAGTTGCGATAAAAGTGGAATTTAAAAATTATAGTTTTAGTAGTACATTAAAAATCAAGTAGCTTAATGGGAGTTTTAGTCACGAAACTGATTAAGAGCGAGTGTTTAACAACGCTTAGCCACGGGATGCTGGCGGTATTTTTTCTATTTTTACTTTATTTCCACGTTAAACTTTTTATATTTTACCTTTTCATTTTAAAATTCCACCCCGTGACTAAAGAGCGTGACTAAAGTACTTTTTGTGTCTCAAAACCTTGAAAAAACTTGCGAAGTAGAAAAAATTACGAAAAACTTAGATTTTAAGAATTAAAATAAAAAGTAATCAGAATTGTGTGATGAGACGAAATGAAAAATGACTTTTCCGGCTTCACTCGAGAAAAACTAGTCTGACTATGAGTGAATACCACGTCATAATAAATGAATTGTCACAAATAAAGCAGAACATCATTCTTTTCATCCCACTCGTCTAGTTTTCTAAAGAAATGAACACAATGAACTCCACAGTACCAACCTACTTTCATCCAGGTTGTTTTAAGATAAGAGGTAACACAATTTAAGTTAATGTCTAATGAATAACATTGATGTTCATTTTTGAAGCGCTCAAACTTTAACAAAGCAATCGAACTTGTGAAAACGTGTATTTACGTATGCGTATTACGTAAATGTATAGAATGTTAAATTCCCACTCTAGGGTTGTGTGGTTCCGGGGGGCGGCAAGCCTCAAGCCGGTATTGGGTGTCGCCGTGTGTCGCAGCGGAAACACAGCACATACGTTAATGTCGAAACGAATTAAGCTGACGGGATCTCGTATTGTTGAGCGTTTGTTTCACTTCGTTGTGTGTGCGAAGCGGAAAACAAATTCAATTTAAATTAAACAAGCGCAGCACTTCCCGAACGGGAAACCTCTAAATGTATAAGTATATAAATTAACACCGGAAAACCGGAAGTGAATAAATTGTGGATAGTTTTTCTATGAACACACTGTATAAATTAATTTTGCTCTTGAGAGTTCTCTGCTTTCTTATTTCCTATCTGAAGTTTGCCATCGGTTCAATCGCAATTCGTCGCCGGCGCGTTTTTGTGCTTCACAGGCTCTCGGGTGATTCGTGTCGCGACATTGTTCGTGCTGATAACTCTATTACCGCTCATTCAATACACGCCGCCAGCGGGCGCGCGCGCATTAATCCGCAGAACGCGAACAAAACGCTCGCATTTTTCACCCTCCAAGACTCGCCGCCGCTCTGGCAAGCCAAAAACCATTCGAGTATGAGAACAAGTGTCCCAACTCCCACAACATTAACACACTTACCCTCACAAACACATCTTGAGGTTAAGATTGGGATGAATATGGCGGACATTTTCCTTCATTCTAACCCTACAAGCGCAATCGAAACGAGATTAATTTTAAAATGTTTTTGTATGATTTATGCATTGCTTAATTCGCCATCGCTAATGCTGGTATTACATGTTCGCTGACCGTTACCGGCGTCTGCCATCACAGTCCGCACCTAAAACGAAACAAATCTCTTCGGCCACTTCACCTAACCTCTTTTCATCCACGTAATGTGGTAATGTGTAATGCTCCCGCATGAAAATTGCACCTCCCGGCCGCTTTCATAGAGTCTATTAGTCCACCTAGTGGTATTTGGTGTTAGTATCAGCTATTAGCAGTTAGGCTATTAGGAATACACGAGGCTATTAGCTATTAGCGCGCTGCCACCATGTGAACACGACTTGAGCGCGTATATGTGTGGTGGGGTTGAGGTTATGTGAGCGTCGGGGCTTCATTAAACGCAAGGTCTTCGCTTCGGGTTTTTGCGAAACACACCTTGCCCATTACCGGCCCGGCTATTGTCCTCGGCAGAAGCAGAAATTTACCAAGCGTAGCAAAAAATCTTTGTAAATGACTCGCTCATTAGATATGAATTTAATTTAAAAATTTATAAAAATAAAAATAATTATTTTACTTATCAGGTAGTTGAAGCGACTCACTTGAAAGCTCAACTTGCGTTAGTAACATTAAAATTAAGTGTCTGGATTTGCACGCTAATTGGCGCCGGTTTGCCACCGGCAGGTAATTGCGGCAAATTGTGCAAAACGAACAAAATGTACGCGCGATAAACTTCGTCGTGAATAAATACGTGTTAATTTATTAACATTAGTTGTGGAGTTGGCGAGAGTTTTTTGTGTGTCGTTGAGGAAAGGAAGGAAAAATTTTATGGTGTATGATTTCATTTTAATTGCACATTCGCAAACATCGAATAATTGTGTTCTGTTTGTTTCAGGTGAGTTGCTGAGAGGATACAACAACACGAATAATTAAATTGCTTCCAAAAATTAATTATCTAAGTAGGTGGGTGTAGACAGTAATAAGACATAGGTATAAACAAGAAACAAGCGTAATTAACATATTAAAACAAGTCTAGACGTCGTAAAATCAGGTTATGCGTGAGTGTATATTTGGTTGCCTATGTATTTTGATACATAACCAAATATTTATTCATAAATCATGAATAAACTTTAGTTTTTCTTAGTTTTTGAAGACTTTTTGGGAGAAAAATTAAAAATGAAGGTTTTGGTGATGGATTTGGGTGTGTAAATTTGGTTGCCTATGTTTTCTATACATAACCAAACCTATAGGCACCCATAACCTCAAATAATTCATAGTTCTCGTATAAAATTTAGTATTTCAAGACATTTTGGTATAAATTTTCAAAATGAAGATTTTGTATGATTCCACTGCGACCTTTATGAGCACTGCGCTTGGAAGTTGAAGCAGTTGAAGCAATTGCTCGGCGCTGGCACAAACACTGAACTGCAAACAACCCCCCGAGTGCACGAGTAGTGCAGGATTAGAAAGCGGGTGCGTGTGGTAGAGTGGCTGAAACAATAGCGCGCATAATGGAATTGCTTAGACCTAATTATGACAATTACGCTGCCACTCGGCGCGACCACTTGGGTTTGCACGACATGCAGAGCACGTCAGGATTGCAGACATTCAGACTCACGAAGCACGAAGCGTAGAGCTTTCAGCATACACAATACAACTCACAACTTTAGTTAATCTACGTACTTCACTCCACAAAAAAAAAGAGTAAAAAAAAGTGAAAAATATAAGGAAAATCGATGTGATTTTTAATGTCTTATTCTTTTGGAAACAAACAGCAGTTAATTTTCTTCTTCTTGCCGCGCATTCAATTTGCATCTTCACCTTGCGAGGTTTGACTTTGAGCACGCTTTGGTTTTACGCGTGTTAAATTCCTCTCTTGGTACGTTTACTCGTTTATGGGTTTTCTTCGAGGTCCTGTTTGCGTCCCGGCTTGCTTGTTTGTTTAGCCTGATCGCCCCGTTACACTCTTCCTCGTTTCGTCGTCTTCGTTATTGCGTCGTTAGCTAATTTCAAGCAACATCGCCGGCTATCACAGGTGAACTCCAAGAGGCGCAAACGAAGCGGCTCGTGGCCACGTTAGTGTAGCGCGAAATTCGTGTTTACATAATTTTGCATAATTTTAATTAGCGATCAAAACAGCGCTCATTTCGAATATTCTAAAGTGGAGTAAATCACTTCGGCGTAATTTCTGGATTATTTATGAACAAATATTATCGGGAAATGTTTCTATTTTAATACACAAATCAGGATTATGTATTTACATAATCGATTCAAACAAGCCAAAAATAATTTCATTAAAATTCAGCATAATTTATTAACTGATTAGGTATTATACAGAAATTTATGAAAAAAAAATTGTGTCAAGGTCAACCAAATACGAAAAATAAAAGAAACGAAAGATAAAAATATTTCAGACATTTAAGAGCCCAAAACTTTAATCAATTATTGTCTTATTTTTGTTTTTGTTTTTTGTCAGAATTTAGATTCTGCAGTCTAGTGTCTAGACAGTAAGACTATATCTTAAAGTTTTAGAATCAGTGAACATTGAACGTATGAAAACTCCACGTCTAAATTGTATAAACGTAGATACTCTCCAGAAGAAGAAAAAAGTAAAGTTAAAAACGTGTAGACGATGTTATTCTGTCTCTCTATCCTCTCTCTGGAAGAGAAGATGCTGCAGGTTTCGATCTCAGCCAGAGTCTAAAACCTCACGGAACGAAGAAAATTGAGGATTCATATGCGTGCAGCGTGCGCGCCCTCCTCTGGATGCGTGAGATGACTTTTTTCATCCCGGTAATAATGCTTTCAATGCATTACGCGAATGGGGTTTTTCCTACACTCGCTTCAAACATAATAAAGTCAAGTATAAATTGCATAGACTTTAGACTTAAGAGTATATAAGAATTTTTTTTTCTTAAAAAAAAATTTTTATTTTTGAGGTTTTGGGTGTTTTTAAGTTCACTCTGTATATTATTTATTGTTATTCTGACCACTGATAGCCTTCTTTGGCAGATATTTTGAGCATTTCTGTTGTTTGTGCCGAGATTCCAAGTCGTTTTGTTAGTTTTTCTTACATTCATATCGGATTCTCGATCGCTTTGCTTCCTTTTCATGTGGCGCACGAAAAACATTTCTGCGCGCAACCTTTAGAAACGAGAACCTGGGATTTCCACTGGCACACAGCGCCATTACAATGGATACATTTAGAAGCAAAAATATCATCGAAATTGCCAATCACATTCGCTTCTCTTGTACACACCCAAAGTTAAAAAATGAAATAAAAAACGAGAGGAAAAAAATGCAATTTTGATGAGATTGTATTTTTATGAAGATAAATTTCCGCAGAATCCATGTAAAACCACTTTGTCCTGCGTAATTGCGATGTGGTGAATAGGCAGCCATTCGATAAATTAATTTTAACAATAGAAATACCGTTGGCTTCTCTTGTGGTGGATCGTTGTTCTTCCCTCCGCGCTCGGGTTCTTTTCATCAATCAATTTTTCAGCAGATGAAAGCGGCACAATTTTAAAATTCACGTCGTTCGGCCACGTTCCGCGCATACGTAGAATCAAACACAATCAAACACAACCTCACAAACACATAAACTGAAAGAGAGCAGGAATCTTCTTTTTGTGGTTCATTCCTTGTTCTTTTAGTTTTCTATACAACTACCAATAGACTACCTTTGGTATTTTATAATGCATTGTGGTATGTCTATAGAATTTAGTTTTAAAAAAAAGTTTTTTGACATTTTTGATGTCACATTTCGTCCTGACATATCAAATTTGTAAAATGTTGATTTTATCCAACATCAACACATGATACATCTCCATCTGCGAAATATATCGGAAGGCGTCATGCGAAATTTATTCGATTTGCTTGCGCGCACATCAACTCGACGTCCGTTCCGGCTCTTCGACAAACGATTCGCATAACTTGAAGCCCGTTCGACCGTGCCAGGACGAACGACTTGGAAAAATAAACGTGAGCACCCGGAAAAAAACACGACACGAGTGTGAACGTGAATTTGAACTCGATTGATATACGAAAATAAGAAAAACGAAAGAAATAAAAATAAAATTAAATCTTCAACGGTAGCAACTCAGGAAAGAAGTGTTTTCAATTTGGAACAATCAGAAAACGCTGACGGTGAATCTACGAGTATGAATATTTCAGGTGGTGTTTGATGAAAATAATAGTTGTAGTAGTGAAATGTGAGATGTGCATTAGTTTCGCCATCGCTACGCCAACGGAGGAGGACGTAGAATCACTCAAATCCGATTTCCGATGAACCCCTTGAATGTTGAATGTTTGAATGGCCGAATGTGTGCGCGTCGAGTCTTTGAATCTGCGCGTCGCAGAATTCATGAATCCCTGAAGCGGATCAATCGCTCTCCGACGAGCGTCCAAATGAGGGGCGTAAGCCGCGCGCTTCACTTTGGTCACGGATGGCATTTCAGAAATTGTATTACATCCGCGCACGCTTTCCATCTTCACCACGGCTTAAAATATCAATTTTTATCGCATCACACTTTCTAACTTTCACTCCATAACCTCAATTGTATTCTATTGTATTGTAATAACCTAAAAATTCATTTTTGATTTTTTGTTGTTTGGTGATTTAGTTGGGAAGTTTTGCATTCGCAGGCGTTGTTGGATCGTTAGCGTACTCGTTACTCGTTTACCTGCGCTCGAATTTCGGCCCTCGACGCTGTTTGTTATTGAAGTGCACGCGCAGGGGGCGGCGAGCCAAAGTACACACTCGTAATTCGTGCGATTCGCGAAATTGGAGGAGCGCCGGATGTATTATTCAGTCGTAACTTGCGCCCGACACTAACGAAACGCAACAAATTTCGCTCCGTGTAAGTTCAACTTGACATAACAATTTTTATATTGTTTTACTTACCTTTGACTTGCGGTACAGATCACAATTTAAATTTAATCGTTTTGAAGCGATTTGTGACAAAAGAAACAAAGAAACGTGTCTTTTCTGAGTCACGTCGTCTTCCGCTTGTTGTGAATCGTAGCATGTCCTCGTTTGGCATGAATAAAATTTTACGTCCGAACGACATAATGGAATAACCAAAGCTGAATGCGTCGCTGCAAGCGGAATTTACAAGCAATGCATACTACTTACCTTTGGAGGTTGTAGCGTGTGCGCGCGCGGCCTTTTCCGGCTCGTGTCTTCCCTGCTTGCCTTTAACTCCTTTAGCTCCTTTAACTCATGCGAGCAGAATTCAGCACGCTCGTTGTGCTCCAACACTTTCACACTCCGTACCGGCTGGAATATTCAATGTCTTTGCTGCGGAGGTGTTGGCGCTGGTGTGTTGTGTTGTTGATATTGGTATTTCTATGTTGGTCCTGTCACCCGCGCGCTCGCGCTTGTGTCTCTCGGTGTTGGTTGTCGCTTGTTTGCCATCTTGTTGTGTAACTACGAGGCGGAAATTCGGCTGCCTGCCGTGCGCATTATTTGCTGGCACATTACCCCGTCTGTTTGCGTTCGCCATTTGCATTCGTAAGCGCATCATAAATTCTCAGATCTGCGACGTACAAAATGGTACCAGCACACAACACACGTGTGGATAAAATTTAGTATTCTATTCGTGTATTATACACTCATTGAGGGTTTTTGCGTTTGGAAAACAAAATTTTAATTTTTTTTAGAAAAACTGCAATATCTTCGAAAATATTAATTTCTCAAAAATTTTCAAAACATTATCTTAAAGAGAAATTATTTTTCTAACTTTGGGCAAAATTTCAAAAATTTTCTTTAAAAAGGAAAAAATGATTTACTTGCAAAGTGTCACTAAATAATGTATTAGAGGTCATATTGAAGAAAAAAATTTTCGCTTCAGGCGTAAACCTTTACTCTTCTCTCGTCTCTCCCCGTTCTAGAAACTCAAAAAGGCGATTGCCAATATTGCCTGTCCATGTCCATGTCCGGTGGTTATTGGCCAGCCTGCTTATTTTTTATTTATTCTCCGCTTTGTGCGGGCGCCTCACAATCGCTGGGTGTGTTCGGCGTGGTCATAACCGTATGTGTGATGGATAATAGCGTTAGAATAATATGGTCGATATATTTGCGCTGTCGACGTCCAGGGTAATAAATCTGAGATTCTACTCAACGCGCCGCAGTGTTGAGGGGCGGCGCGGGGGAGAAATTTGCGATTGGATCGTGGCCAAGAGAATGACCAAAGAGCACGACAGTCTGGAACAAATCGCCGGAGGAAACCCGAGCAAAACAAAGGCATTTAATAAAAATGATAAAAACACATTGGAAATCAATGATTTTAGTAAAATTTATTAATATTTTGTTGTTGTCGGAGGAAAAATATTTCAACATCAAAGGATATGCGGGATATGCGTTCATGTTGTGAGTGTTATTACTAACATTTGCGTTTAAACAAAATACCTACACATTTACGGAGTATTTACGATTATTGCAACTTGCAACATGGTCAAACAAAGCCGTGTACACGCTGGGGAAACGCATGTTTATAAAATGATACCAGAATGCAGCGTTTTCACATTTTCACCCTCTGCATGCGTGTTGTTTTGTATTTTTGCCTCGCGTCGTCACGGAAAATAACAGAATTCAAACGCACGCTAATAAAATAAGCAAATTGGTTTCGTTTGATCATTAAAATGCAACCGGAAGACAATTTGTTATGTTTTTACATTGTTAGAGTAAAGAAATATAAAGAAAATTGTGGAAATTTGTTGCGAAATAAAATAATTCGCATGTTGAAAGAAATAACGGTTTTTTTTGTGGACTTGCATTAGTGGAATATTCGATGAAAACACCAAAAATAATCCGTCACTGGGAAAAAACGTGAATTATAAACAATTTCGCTATGTGAAATTAAATATTTATTTTCGTTTGTGTTTTTACAATTTTTTGGTATACTGTTGAGGATATTATAAAATAAACGGTGTAGGATTTAATGTTTGACCTTATTATGACGTAAAAGGATATTATTTTAATAAATTAACGTTTAAAAACAAATAAACGCACGTGTATAAACAACTTTTCAAAAGTGGCGCTAGTATCGTTTTAGTACATTTTATTCTGCTCATGCATGCACGTACTAAACAAAAATTTACTTAAAATTTGACAAATTTAACGTAATTTAACAAAATAGACAACGTTTTCCAATTTAATTATTAATATTCTCATATAATATGCAATCAAATTATCAAAATACATTAATTCACACAAATTACAATTAAAATAAAGTATAATATTAGTGCGGCTCTGCACAATTTCAACATTTTTATGTCGGATTACTCCGCCTAGATGCCGCGAGATGTCGCTGCGTGTCCGTGCCGCGGCGTCTGTTTACAGTTCCTTCGCCTGGCGTGCACCGTGCACACACCGAGTACATATGGCCGCCGCAACGGCCGCGGGTTGTGCGCGTTCGATAAGTGCGATCTTCGCGGTGCGCGTCGCCGTTTCCGCCGATCTTTCTATAAATACGCAAAGTTTGTGACTGCCGGACGCTCATTTCCGTCGCGTAGGATGCATCCGCGTCGCGTGCGACGCACACTGACCACTCGATCGCACAGGAACTCAAGAATTGTGATCACATGTTGAGGGTTATGTCCTCCGAGGCTGTGTGAGTGCACCGACTGCATGCGCCCGTGATAGTGTATGTATGTGTGTTGCGAAGAGAGAAATACCGACACTATCACCCGCATGAACAACACGAGAACGACAACATTTGTTTATAATCTCCACGCTGCCGATTCCACAGGTAACAATATAACGATAAGCATCAAATTGCGATCGATTTATGCTGGCGGGTAGTGTGGTTGTCAGTCATCGCTCCGCGTCGATTACACGCTTGAATGTTTATAAACAAATCGCTAGTTCACATTCCGGTGGGTTATCGCCGGTTCACCTGAGTGTACGCAAACATATTACAACGAGATGTGGGGTTTTGTGTACAATCATAACAAACAGCGATGGGGTTATCTCCAGTTGAATTCTAATCGGACTACAAAATTCTTTTGCTGCTGATAACAATGATATCAATAGGCAATTCTAGTTGTGTATGCGAGTATGAAGAGAAGTGAGTCTGTCGCTAGTTGGTTATGCGGATATACCTACCTAGAGCTAGTGGGTATTGTTTTGTTTCTGTTGGTATCGATATCTCTGCTGGTGTGAGTGTAGTGAATCTGCGAGTAGACAATAGTCGCACTTGCACATCAGATGCACGCCTGTTTGCGCTAATGTATGCAAAACGATGCCGCAGGACAGGCGGGAGACAAGAGAGCGAACAAAACGCGTCAGCGATAGGCCGATATTGTGTGGCGATGCATGGCGCCGATGTGGGTGGCTTTGCGCCTGTTTGTTCTCCGCCAACAATGATGATAGATCTACTCGTATGAATTCTCCATATCATACAGGTTCCCGCAGAATATTTAAAGAAATAGTTGAGGTTTAAATTTTAGTAGGAATAGTATAGTCTCTTTATAACGTCGTTCAAGAGATTTTATTACGTTATAGGGAGAAGACGTTACATAGAGGAACAAAAAAATCATCGGTAAGAAATACCGAATATTCACCAAAAACATTTTTTAAATATTTAACACAGAAAAATATAATTAAAATGAATAAATTTAATACGAAATTCAAAAATAACATTTGAACTTTTGAATTAATGGTCTGGCGATGAAACATGAAACATTGCAATGTACTACCTTCCTACTTAACGTATTGACTGCAGGGCTCCCACTTAGTTTCGAAGGTAATAATCACCAATATTGTGGAAGCGCGTCTTCCTGGCGCGCCGCGCATAAATCAACCGCACTCTCTCCAATAATAATCGCCGAGGCGATAAATAACGCGCGCATTAAATTAATTAACAGCGAACGCCTGCACACGATACAATGATTTTCGTGTAACAAGCTGGCCACTACCGCCGAGAGCGGAACAAAACACGCACCAAAAACAATACCAGTATGAAGAAATTTAATAGCTTTCAGGGCAGTTGTCCTAGCAACAGGAAACAAACTACAAAATAGCATCGTTATAACTTTACTCGATTTAACAACAAATTCTTCATATAATGAGGAAATGTGTAGAATTTAGTTGGTTTATATTAATTTTCTCCTTATAGCGTTACAGTTTCTCTGTGTAACGACGAAAAATATTTTCATTTCTATCAATTATGAGGTAGAATATTTTTTTAAAGACATGACATCTATGGTAACATTTGAAATATTGTTGTAATTATGATCCCAACATCCCTACAAATTGAAATGCAAATTTCTATAACTTAAGCACGATTTTTCAGCTAATTTGTTGGGGTGCACGTTGCGTTACTAGAAAATCATTTAAACATAACACAAGTGAATACAACTGAGCGACGCGTAATTTATATTTAGACTTCAACAAATATTCACCGGTATTTTTATTTGACAGCGCCTTTGTAAATTTTATATTTTTATTATTATTAATGAAAATTGAACAATGTTCAGTATTATTGCTTTTTATTACCAATTCAATAGTACTATTTTAAATGTTTAATAATGTGAAATAATCTCGAATAGTTTTGTGCACGTGCTTATTTATTTACACACATTAATGTGGCGCGTCCAACTGTTGAATAAATTAAATATTGAACAATATTCCATTCAAATAAAAACAATTACCAAGCACAAATATGTAGATTTTTAACAATGTGGCTTTTTTTCCGTTGTTGTTGTTGTAGTTACTATTGTAGTAGTTACTTTCCTCTTCAATGCGACGATGACTCATTATTTTGTTGCATCTCGATTTGCAATTTAAAATGACTCTTGCATATTGCATAATCGCCATTATCTCCGGTGTAACTTGCCGAGTTTGCAACCGCTGGCGCGATGTGTGAGTGTTAATGTCCGTGTTTAAGTAGTTTTCTACGCGATTTACGCTTGATCGGGCCTCGGCGTGGTGTGTAATTTATGTGCGCCGAAATATTTCGAGAGTCGCCATGATTTTAGGGCGCGGGTTGTGCATGAATATATTTTACATCAATTAGTTTAATGTTTACGTTCGGTACATTCACTCGCTGTGTGTGTGTGTCGTCGATATGAATATTCTGCGAGATTAATTTCATTTTATTAGCTTGCCGCTTGAGCGCTGGCTAAGCTTAACAAGACACGCGGATAAATAAACCGATAATCAGTAGGTCGTGACTGTTAAAACCAACACGATTAACTCTGCTCGCTTGAATCGAGAATCAAGAATTGTGTGTGCATTGAGCATCGCGAATCGAGAAACATTTCCAATAAATTACGGTGCAGAGCGGTGTTGAGTTGCGCGTGTAGTATACGAATGACGAGTGCTAATCGATTGCCGATTAGCGATTAGCGATTACTTTTACTTTTTGATGGAATTTATTTCAGCTTTACCGTGCATTGAAAGGTATGCTTTGTTTATGTTGCTTAGTGCGCATTAGTCTTTGGTTAGATTACTCATTCAACATTGACTTCGATAGTGATTATTTACATTATCTGTATTTGTTTTATTACCCGTTTGTTTTATGAGTAAATATTTTCATTGCAAATAGAAACATTTTATATTAAACATATATTTCTCAAGAAATAATTTTAATAAGTAAATTTGTTTAATAAATGCGCATTTTTTAATGCGTTATAGTGAGATGTCGTTATATCGCGGTTAAACAAGTTGTACAAATTTCTTTGTTACACAGAGTTTGTCGTTAAATCGAGACTACACTGTATAAAAATATCACCAAACACCAAACACGTAGAATTTGTAATATGTTTCCACTTTGTCTCTCTAATTAATTAATTTTTTCACGCACGGGTATTGCGTGTACCATCGCACTGGCTCACTGTGACGCTATTTTTGTTGAAATTCGCACTCGTGCACTAAAAGCGCGAAAAACGTGCGAAACAAATGTAAATTGCGCTCGGTTGAACTCGGCATTTGTCTGAACAAACGAATGCTTCAAAGTGTAGATAGGTGTGTCATTTCTACTCCCAATTTGCACACACTGAACCAATTTAATTTAGTTTATAGTATTTTTTTAGCAAAAAATCGAGTAAAAATTAACGTTGAAATGTTAGTTTAATTTAAAATTTAAAAATGCAAAAAAATATTGCACGCGCATAAAACTACGAATTAAAATGTCAGAAGATTTATGCTAGGCTGGATGCACGGAATAAAATAATATGGCTGTGTTTTTTTTATTATGGCTAGAGGGAGGGTTATTGGAAAATTCAAACGAGTTAGTTAAAATTCGATTTTTATCGAATGCAAACCCGAGCAGCACGTTGTGCTGAGATAATAAATTGAAAAATTGCTCCCGACCACATTCGCACACACATTCACCACGCGAGGATTCTTTGCCGTTTTATGACAGCCTAGGAATTTTAAAAGATAAAATACCACATTGTTAGACACTTTTCTTGTGTAACAATCACGAGATGATTCACTCGTTTGATATTTTTATTCTCCTTGCGTGTTTAATAAGTTTAATTGTTTGCAATTATCGTGGTTGACATGACAAGACGCTTATTGTTTAATTAAAATCCATTAGTTTTAAAAGTACAATGTGTATGTGTGTATTGTTTTATTGGCGTGTATGTGACGAGAAAGCAAAAAATTACACCACAGAGAGTTTAAGTATGTTCGCAGTGTGATGTGACTGAGTACATTGCGGTTTTAGTATAGTAGTTTTTCGTTGTTTTTGTGACGTACACATAGTCGTACGTACGTGATGCGCGGATGATGTAACGAGCGCTGAATTTTATTTGATTTTTTTACGACTGCCGACCGTAAACGACGACATAGTCATCGACATGTAGTGTGCGCACCATATGTGCTTGTGTTTACATCTACTCTCGGTCATACAGGTCATAGAAGTAATTTTTCACACGAATATTTAAATTCTATTGACGTTATTGTGTGTCCCTTGAAGCAACAAGACAAGATTTGTACAAGATTTACCTCTAAACAAGGTTAGCTTTCGGGGTTTCGGCAAGTTTCGAATCGAATTTCGCAATTTGCAAGTTGATGATCACAAAGTTCCTTTATGTGCCACTTTGGGTGGCTGGTACTTAATTCCCAACTCGATGAAATTGGCAGAGTTGCTTAACACATTGATAGAGAGTTGGTTCAAGGAGCAGATTGTCTCACACCAGAGAGGGTGCTACCTATAATTTGACTTAAATTTGCGGTTTCGTCATCATTCGCGTCTTAGAAGAATATTACGGATTCTGTTCGTAGTTAACCGCACAAATCTCGAATGCGCGAATAAAAGCACGAAATAAATCTCCGCGCGCCGAAGAAGCAATGAAATTGCTTCCACGTTACTCGTAACTAACGCGCAAATCGAATTCCTCGGCTCACACCACCCCGTCGGTTAACTCTGTAGCAGCAAACGGCGTCCGAGCGCGGCGCAATCACCCTCTTCTTTGGAACATTTCCGATCGGAGCAGGAAACGAATGCAGCCGTAAAGTGGAGAGGTACGCTACTGTGCGCGGCGCGCACACCCGGAAAGCGAAGAAAACGAGGAGAAGTTAAAACGATCGGAACGATGGATGAATTACACGCGCTAATGTGAGGGAATTACGCCTCCTGGACCGCCCGGCGCGGAAGCAAGGACGTCGTTTTATCCTCGTGGCAGCGGCCACGACAAAACTCGAGCGATTTTTACTCTTGCGGATAAATCCAATCCCTGCGCTCGCGCGCGGTTTTCTCGAGTTCTCTCATATGTGTGGTAGTTTAGTGCTGGTTCTGGTACATCTAACAGCAACGAGCCTGTCAATAAATCGACCGAGCTGATGTATGTCTCAGAGCGCCGAGGCGAGGAACACCACACCACCACCACTGAGCCATTGACGACGACAAACGCAATCGATACTTACTTTTTCTCCGATTTTCTCGGTTGGCCTTTTCAATTAGACGCGCCACAACCACATATATACCTATGTGTGTGTGTTGAGTGCGGGGGACATGTCGAATTGTTCGAGCCCCATCACGGAAGTTTAAGTGGAAAGCGCGGTAGCGATGCGAAAACATGAAGTGGAGAATTTTTCAATATAAATGCTCTGCGTCGACCAATAAAATCCGTGTTTAGACAAGCACGACCAGAAATTTGAAATTATTTGAACTTATTCGATATTGAAACTTTCGGATAAGTATAGTTTGCAGTTTAATTTGCGGGTGCGTATTGACGAGTTTTCCGCGCGCGGCGCGAAAAAATTCCAATCAGTAGCGTTGCCTTGGCAAGATTTATTTCTTGCCGCAAAAACAGCAAGCAAGAGGAGAAAATCGCCACAAATTGAATTTTAGATTTATGTCGACGGTTTTTCTTTTTTTCCGTCGGCGTCGTAGTCGTCTTATCAGAGTTCTAAGAACTCGAAAATCATGATTACTTTTGAGGTTCCTCTCTCTGGCTGGGTGGCAGCAACAAAAACTTTCCCCAAATTGCCCGAAAAAACTTTGGCACATCATTCGAATCGAGGAGTTTTTCGTTTGTTTGGAGCATCGGCTTTGATCAATTTATATCCGAGCGAATATTGTATGCATGTAGGTCAGGTAAAAAGCTGTCATTAGTTATCACAACTTCTACCTGCCGTGCGCCAAGCGCGGTGCTGTTGGGGTTGGAAAATATCGAAATACCAACGGTGTGACGCCAATCGATAAACCCTATCGCGGCAGACATGATGACACGGCCGCCATTTACCTATTTTCCGAACGTTGCGGGACATTAACAGCCTGCTGGAGTTAAGTTGGTATCGGGTCTACCCTGTAAGGTGTAAACTAAAAGTAATTGATGACGTTATCGGGGCGGAAGCAGGAAGAAAAGTTGATAAAACGTTTTTCAGCCAACTTTAACATTCCTCGGGTGTTTAAAGTTTAATGTGACTTGTAAGCTCATTTAAAATTTTAAGTGCGTAGAATTGTGTCATGCGGTGGTTTTGTCTGGTTAAAAATTAAGACGTTAAATTGCATTACATTGTAATCCAAGCAGGTATCAATCATTCTCATTCATTCCGAGGGCGGAATGTGTCAATGTGCGGTAAAGTGTGGCACATGTTACACTGTTGTGGAAGGTGTGTTTTTCGTCCTGGGTGACGAGTTGCTGCGGGGGCGGCTTGCGTATTCGATTCACGTGTCAATTTTGCTTTCGCTCTGCTTCATCCCCGCTGCTGCTGCTGCTGCTGTTCCTTCTTGTAAGTATATTTTCGTTACACGTCGACAGCGTATCACATCAGGAGGTTCATAAAAAGAGTGTAAACCCTCGAGGTGAGCTTCAGATTTGTGAAAGGAAAATATTTTTTTATGAGATGTAGTTTTCCCGAGTGCTTGGGGTAGGGGTGGACTAATAACATCACATTTTGTTTTTTGTTTTGAATTTCAAATTTTTTTATTTTGTTTTGGGTTTTTCGCTCGTCATGTACGCGTGTTTTTGTTGATGGCGACTAATTGAAATCGAAAATCAAACATTGTCGAAGCCGATTTATAAAGCGATTATAAAAACAGATTGCTTTTTAAAATGCGTGACGTCCACCTTCCATCGTCGCCGGTCGCTCCTCATTTTCTACATTTTTTTATTTTTATTTTTTGTGGCGTGCGCCGAAATAGAGTGACAATTCGCACATCGAGTGGCGGAACTTTTCTCTCGGGTACGTAAAAAGGACAAACACGGGCGAGAAAAACCTCCTCCGCCCCCCAATACGATTTCGATCCGGACGGGTTAAACGCACGGAAGGCACCGAAATTCGGCGCTGTCACGTCGCCCGTCATGTTGCGCTACATTCCCATATATCTCCGGAGCGGAAAACCGTTTGGAAAATGCGCGCGCGTTACGGGCGTCGAACGTCGTCGCCGATGATGATGGAAAACGCGGCAAGTACGGAAGATAAAAGCTGGTGAAAATTCAACCGGTCGCCGCTTTCAATCCCATCCAATCGAACCGAATCGAATCGTATTCATATATTTTTCTATAAGAGAGAAAAATTTGATATATGAACATTGAGCATCTTAGCCGAGTATTGAAACCGAATTAATTCTTTCCAATTAGTGACATTCCAGAAATAATTAATGATTAATCTTTAATCAGGTTTAATAATGATCCAATGAATTATATCAAAGGATAGAGATTAATACTGAAAGGCGAAAGGGGAATTTTATTTCGAGAAGTTAATATTGGATCAGTGGAGATCAGCAGGAAAAAAGGGTAAAAATCGAAGCCTAATGAACGACCTTTACTTTTTCTTTGCGCCATCACTCGAGAGGAAGAAAAAGGAGAATAATTGGAGATTAGTTAATTATCCTCCTGTGTTCGCAACGAAGTTTTTAAAACTTTTTTCTTATTAAAATCGTCCTCAGTTAGTTGATTCACATTTTTTTTTATCTAGTCTTGTATAATTTTACATTTAATATTAATGCATTCGATCGATTGAAGATAGGCAACCAAATGTACACGTTGACTCTATTATGCGCATTCGTGTTTGTCTATAGACGCGGCCGGAAATGCTAAACACGTTAAATTATGCCGCTAACATGTTTCCATTTTGTTTAGCGTCCTCGTGCTTGACTGTTTTCGACGCTTTATGGAAGCTGTCGTCGGACTGACTCTCGAATTTCGCGCATTTCGTTTTCCAAACGCTGCGATTTAAATAATCGCATTTTGTGCCCGGGCGTGTGCCGTGCGCCCGACAGCGACCAGCGGGGGATGTGCGGAATAGAATAGAACACGGAGCGAGCGTTTTATAAGTTGTGAATAAATAAACGTCGCCGGGGTGCTCATTCCTTTCCTTTTCGATTCGGTGTGCTTTCGCGCACGCCGATTTGCAATCGCCGGGCGTGCGTGTATTTCGGCGAGAAATCCGTTACTGTCGAGGCGGCAGTGTCAGCGTTTAGTTTTAAGTTTTGTTGAATTTTTTTCCGTGATTTTCTCGTTTTCTCTCGCATGTCAGTGGATATTGGCGACGGGTGACATGTGTGTATGTTTTGAACAGGATTTATCTACAGAGTTACATACAGAATGTTTCGAGAATTTTTATTTATTTTATGTTTTTATATTGTTTTAAGTTTTGGAGATGCAGTTGGGACATATTGTATGATTTTTGCATAAACCATTATTTCCTGATTTATTTCGCGTTTCTGCATATGACTCACATATTTGGTGTTTGTGCAATAACGTGCATGGCCGTGCACAACGCGCGTTAAAATTAAAATTTTATGGCGTTTTGCCTGTCGACTGGAAGTTTATACTCTCGGAAAAGTTCAGCGCGGCATTAGACTCTTGCTTGCACTTCGTCTAGGGTATGGCACCTGTGTGTGCCGCTATATATATATGGAAACATTTAGCGTTTCTTCGCTTTTGGTCGCTGTTTAGTTGCTCAGCCGACGAAGGAGCGCAGATGGTTTTACTTGCGAGTGCTTTTCGAAGGGCGGCGCGCGTCGCGTTTTGATATTGCTTGTCACGTCAATCTGCTTAATTGAAACATGAGGCGTATTAATTAAGTGCCTTATGAAATATATGCGCACACGTCATGCTTTTAACTTGAACGTGCAAGATTTAAAGTGATTATACATATTCAAAATGTTTTACTTTGACATCACTAGATGGCGCTAGTTGTATAAAATGTTGTATAAAATTTTGTTTATGTTGTTTGCAGTTGCGATTATTTTTTTGTTTGCTTTGTGAAGTTGTGATATTAGTGTCATTGTAAAGTTGGATTGCGCCGAGAGACGATGGTGAGATTAAGGTGACACGGAGTTACACTAATGCGCTCTCGCATTGCAACACGAAATGCATTAATCCGGCGCAACAAGCATGCCCAAAACACAACAAATAAACTTCGCGAAATGCGCACTCTTGTACTGTGCGCGCACACACAAGTGGCATTTACCTAGTCTTAGTTCTTAGTTGCAAGATGCAAGTTTGGTCTTGCATCGCACGCTAAAACTAATGCGACTACATCCACGGCCACGGTGCTGATCACGGAGCGTCTTTAAGCCCGTCTGCCATTCCAAAGTCGCTTCCAAATTGAAAACTTTTCGCCACAAGAGCAGCGCACCCAGACATATACTGTTTGTTTGCACTGCAGGAAATAAACTTGTGTTTTGTGTGTTAACTTTGTGTGCACTTTGAACACATGGTATAATATTAAGTGTGGCTATGTATATGTAAGAGGACATTTCGGGGTACAAACTGCTCGCCCCGCTTTCGTGGATACAAACAACGCGCCGCGCGCAAGTTGTTTTCCCCGACACCTTTACTGGCTTTGCGCTTTTAAGGGAAGTTTAACTTGAAGCAGGTCCTGATGCGGTGTCTGGACTTTGTATGTGTGTGTGTGGGAACCCTGTTAACATTTTGTTTTGTGCCCTTTTTATCGCCCGGCTAGCGCGTCGCTCGTGGTTGTAGTCATCGTCTCGAGCCAGAAAAGCGTCGTTTTTTCGCGGTCTCGATGGCTGGTTCGCTGCAGAAGGAGCGCACACGCTTTCTCAACGCTTTTTACTATTACTAAAAAGTCTTACATGCACTTAGTCATCGTTTATATCTGTCCGAAGGAATGAAATGTTTCGGAAGACTTGGAGCTGCGCTAGTGGCGCGATGTGCTCTCTGCTAGAGGCAATAAATTTATCTCTCGTTCGCTCGTGGATGGCCGATAACGAGACGAGTCGATTTTTAGAAATTATGACTCTGGTGGAGAGGGAATTACCCAGCGATAAGACAGAAAAAAACTCGGAGCAAAGATGAAAAATTGAGTTTTGTTGAAAAATCTTCAAATCACTTTTTAAAAATGCGCTGCAGGGTAAATGTTAGAAGAAAAGTGTAATTTGTGGAAATTATTAGATATACGGATTTGGAGTGGTTAGTAATAGTGATTTCGAATGCAAATTTTCCGGCTATTTGGGCGCAATTTATGTGCGAATATATCGCGTGTCGAAATCCCGGTTTTGAGGTCAATTTGCTCGATTCCTCACTGGATTAGGACTTAATTTAAGTTCTTACCCAGTCTACGATTAAGTTTCCTAGTTGATAAAAACTTTAAAGTAGTAAATTTTTTCTAGTACATTATTTTCCGCCGGTAATAAGCGATGAAACGCCATAATTTATCCGCGCAACTCTCCTCAGGTGAATCTGTTGAGCGTCCAACTTTTGCGAATCTTTGCATTTGCGGCTCTCTTATTTTATTTATGGAAATCGAAAAACTTTTCAAATATACCGACTCGACTCGAACGAATCAGAGAGCCCTTCTTCTCGTGAGAGTTGCGCTGGGGGGTGGCGACGAGGCTGGTTCTCTTACGCGTGCCAGCACGTAGATTGTGCAGACACCTACGTGCGATGTGCGCTGAGTGAGAGTATCGCGACAGTTTTCCACCCATACACAACTCACGCGAAAGGCGGACGTGAAAAACTAGGCAGTGGTTCGGTCGAGATGGAGGAGAGTTGGTTGTATATGGACACTTTTGGAAATTTATTTTAACCTATTTTTATTTTCATACGTGCGCGCCGCGCGGAGCGGAACAAATTTTATTTTGTTTTTCGCGCGCCGCGGTGATATTTCCACTCTGTGAAGGAAAATAAAGTTTTTTTCGTATTTTTTTTCCACGTGAGGAGAATTTCACATTTTTATTTTATATTCTTTTAATTAGCGATTACAAAAAGAAAACAAAACACACTTTATTAGGTGTTAATCCAGCCAGTGTTGCCGTGAAACATCGCTCAAGTTTTTTTTTGTTTGTTTTGGTTGTAAACTACGAGTATATGTTATACAGGGCGTAAAATGTGCGCGCGTAAAGTTCAACACTCCATATATTTTTAATTATAGAATTAAATCCCTCGTAACTTTATCATGCCGCCGCATTTATTTATTTTTAACGAGTTGTGCACCAGGTACATGAAGTTTTAACGCGCGCTGCGAACTTCATTCTCTTGTAAGAGTGTAAAAATTGTTATAATGAGCCGGGACACAGGCTGACACGTTCGTAAACCGAAAAAAAATGAAGTGTGTCAACGCTCCCACGGCGGCAGTGCAGCGGAAAATGATTATAACACATTTTAAACTCTTATATTTTGCTATTTTGTGTTTGCTCATCATCGGTGGTGTTTGTGTACACAGTGGTGTCGCGTTTAATGATTCATTAGCTGCTAGGGTCATCATCGCATGGGGTGTAAATGAAAAGGTGCGAAAGGTGGTTGTGTATAGAAAAGGTTTTTACTCGGATAAAACTGCTTTTGCTTCCTTCCGACACGTGTATGTGTGGGTTTTTGGGGTGAAGACCATCCTGTCATTATTAAAAGGGCGATGGGAATTGCTTTTCATATAAAAACCACTTCCGTACACATTTATTTATTTATTATACATTGTGTTCATGAAGTTAATAAATAATTTTCTGTGTTTCAGGTGTTTTTTCTTGGGCTGCGCGAGACTCTGCTGAATCAATCATAACTCGGTGAGTTTAAATATTAATAGATTGAAATATTGCCGCCGATGGTAATACGATTGTTATTTTTATCGTGTCGGCCGCGGGCTTGTTATAAATTCATTTGCTCTCGTTGGAAAACGCGAACAATTTAATTCAATCGCGGTGGCGGCGGCTGAGCGAGAGCACTCTCACATACGCGTTGGATGATGGTGGCAGCAGAGTTTGTTGTTAGGGGCCAATCGAACGGCGGCGTGAACCGCGAACAACGCGCTGCACGATAAAACAGCGGACGGATTAAACTCTCGTTGCTGGTGTTGCGCCATCGCGGCCGGCGGGCAAATTGACAACCGCATTACGTTTATAATTGTGTTCTATTCATTTGAGTTGCAATTTGAATTTGCGATCGCTGCTAATACGAAACACTGCTTGGAATACTTTGCGACGTATTTTCCGCGTTGTTATCTGCTGATATTTAGTTGTTTTTTTTTGTGTAAGTTTGTGGTTATAAATTAACTACCAGTGCTTGGCGGTTAAGTAGAAGGCTCAAATTGATAAATTGCATTTATTTGCGGATGTCATTCGTTCTCGGGCGGCTTTTGTTGTTCGATTTCAAGTCGGCGCGCCGCGCGGAGAAATTGCGCTTTTTCTTCGTTTTGTGCTCGGCATTTCCGTGGACGTGGACCTCGGCTCGTTCGACTTTATCTCTTCTATGAGACTTCCACTTTAGGAAATTTCCATTTTCTCCATTTGCTTCTTGAGACTGGAAACGCATTCGTTTCGTTTCCGTTTTGTTGAGTTTTTCTCTTATTTCTCGTATTGTTTCGTCGCTTGTATTTTCGTACATCGCGGATTATCATCGCCGAATACTAATTCGATGATGTCGTTGAAAATTTAATATTCGTGCGCAGTTTTTAAACGAATTTCCGCTTTTTCCGCTGATATTTTACTTGCTCTTGCAATATTGGAGTGTTTAATATTTGCTCTGTGTTTTATTTTTTTGCAAACTGAAAAATGTTATATGAAAATGTAATTTTTTCCGTTTTTATTTTAATTTTACTGACTGCATGTGAATTTCTTGATTGTTTTGCGTATATTTTTAAATATAAAGAGAGCGTTATGTGTGCGCAGCGAGATGTGACTCACAGATAGCAAAAAGATAGATAGAAATTTGTAGTGATTTATGATCTGCGCTCGTAAGTTGCAGCGAAACGAAGAAATTAATTAAACGCGAATACGAACAGGGAACAAATTGTCGTTTGTTCAAAACAGCACATGATGTGTCTGTCCGCCGTGTCGACCGCCGGCGAATGCATATAGACATGCTGCATGGCGGAAGGATTAAAAGCGGCAAAGAACGAAAGCGAAGTGTCACGACTAATGGACGGCATGGACGGTTTCTCTGTCGCTCGTTTCATCCGCAATGATACAAAACCGAAACATGCAACACACACGAACCCAACGAGTCTGAATTTAACATTTCGCGTGTTTACAAAACTTTTTGACATGCGCAAAAATTAAAAGCCGACAACGAGACACGGAAAAGTGTCACTCAAATGCCCGAAAATAATTACGGGCTATTAAAATGGCACTTTTAACCGATAGGCAACCAATCATACAAATTTACTAGCGATTAATGTATGTGTGGTTGCATATTACTTAGATATTAGTTTTCTTTGTGTGCTTTGCACGATTGACTAATCGACTGCATCGGGCCGAGTCAATAATTGATCGAGCATTGAACCGGCAATTGTTCTCGTTGAATAATTGAGCAATTAAGTGGTTTTCCAGCGGGCACCGTCTCCACGCGCGCGCGCGCCCGCACCGACAATTGGTTACTCTAGGGCTACTGGACGTTCCGACCATACTCCACCTTTGGATTATAGGTCTTCGGGCAACGTAATAGACTTGTCCGCGTAATTGTTTTGCATTGTTGGTGGTTGGTACTTTGCGTTAGTTACGGAAATTATGCTTGCAACGCGAAAGAAAAAATGCAAGCGTGTGCACACGGGAAAGTTTAATAAGTTAGTTTAGGAAATCAACACCTAGAATATACAGGGTGTTCAAAAATTAAAATTTTAAGAAATAAATTGAAAATATTAAATTATTTTATGAAGTATAGTGTGTTGCCTATACTTTTTAAGTAGTGAGGTAGATGTTGCCTAAATAATGTCCGTATGTAGATATTTTAACATTTCAAGCGCGTGTTTGAAGCGTTTATGCGCTTATGGTAAATAAATAAGCCTAATTGTAGGCTTGCATGCCGACTGGACGAGCTGGCGTGTGCCGATCGCCCGCTTTGATAGCGAACCATTTAAGCCGCCCCAATCCTTTTGCCATATTTCGCAATATTTCACTCGCGGATTTTTTCCTCTTTTCAAAAATTTTATCATACGAGTAAATTCCATTTGACGCTGCACTTGCGCTTGCTTTTGCGGAAAAATTGATTTAAAAATTGATTGCTCGGCGAAGACACGCCGAAGTACTCTGAGGATTCAGCATAAAATACTCGGCTGTCGAGTCAGCGTTTGCCGCACGCTTGTACAAACATAATTAGTGTTTCTTTCCGTGGCTGGTTGGGGTTCTCTTATATCAATTTTTTTTCCTCGCGGCGTCTTCCTGTGTTTGTTGTGCCGTGATTGCTTCGCCGATGCAACCAACGCATCGCACAATTGACTCCTGGAGGACGGGTGGAAGCGGTTTTTCGCTTCGCGCAATAACTCGATCTGATGAAGTAGCAAAATTGCTTTTGATGATTATTATCGTTCTCGGTTACCGAGAAGCTCTGGTGTCTTGAGAGGAAAATTGTGTTTAAATTTCCAATCATCTTGGTCTAGTCTTGCACTTGTTTCAAGAAATGTGGTGTGAGTTATATGAGACTTGCAATATTCCAATATTATTAGCTCGGATGTATAATGCCCTGGCCACTAGACGACCCTCCCTTCGGGATCCGCCGCTGCAGCAAACGTTAGCCACTACATTACGGCGGATAATTGCATCTGGAAAATGTTATTCCCGGTTTATCCTGGCGGCTGTCGTGTCAAGTCTCGAAAACTAAGTCGGGGAGTAATCCCGGCGTGCCATAACCTTAATTCTGAGTCAATTATACTAAGTTGCTCGGTGCGGTTCAACCCTTGCCGTCTGTATCCGCAATGGAATGTGTGTCGGGAGCCGGTGGTTTTTATATTTTGATGAGATTCTGTTTGTGCGCGCTTGTGGGGGTTGTTTGCGTTGGTCGCGCTTAGTTTGACTAAAGACGCCCGCAGGCCATTCAATAATAGATTGCTGGGTGTCGGCCACCCCTATTACACGTTCGCCAGACCGTCGGGACCACCGCCAGCCGCCAAACAGCCGCCGGCGGGAAATGCATATAATCATTTTCGGTATTGATTTTTAAGCGGGAAAAATTCTTTCTGTATTTCGGGTCTTCATGCGCGCTTCTTTAATTATTCGCCGTGTTTTATGTTAGTGTTACGACGCCAGCACCAGCTTTTTGTATATTTTTGGGGTGTCTAAGGACGATTTGAACGAATTTACGAGTGCGTCAGTTATCTCTAACGTTTTATCGTATGCCTACTGCCGTCGAGGAAAACGCGTGGTAGCGCTGGTAACCAGCGTAATATCGTGCCGCCACCCCCGATGGAGAGAATGGCAAAAGTCCCGAAAGTCGAAAGTCGACGGGGCGACGACGAAAACGAGCGGGCCATGGGGGGAGCCGCACGACTGGCGCGGGACTAATTAAGTCTACATGCTCGCGACGAAACGCCGCGCGGCAGTGGTAATAATTTTGATTTCACCCTCAGCAGTTTGTGCTGCCGACGTCGTCGTTGGCGTTGGCGTAATGATGTGGGCAGAAATCGGAAATCGGTTTTTCATTCTCACAGCGCCATCTATGTGAAAACCTTAAAAATAGCGCTTTGTCCACCTAGCGGTTAAAATCTGAACTGTACAGGGTAGAAAACTGTAGGGGTTGAAATTCAGTAAACTGTAAATGTGTAGCGCTGAGAAAATCAATACTTTTGTGTGTTTCTACCCGTTGTACACCAGTAGAAGCTTCCAGTTGAGAGTTTGGCGCATAGATGGCGTTGCGTGTTACTTTGGCGAATATTTTACTTCCTTATGGATTGTGTAGATGTCACTGCAATTGAGTTTGGCGGATACATTAATAAATAGCTAACTATCCTTTGAAAGTTTAATGTTTATGTAGCTTTTATCGTATTTCGTAGTTTTAATCTTTTTAATGTGTTTTCCCTCGAGGATAAAACGGTTTTAACACACTTAAGGGTTTCAAGAGGTTTTAAGACCTCTTCCGGCCCCGGAAACTGACGTGAGTCGATATTATCAGAAACACATGTGTTACGTTGTTAGGTTTCCGGCCTTTGGTTCATCCTTTTCAGTTCGGTTTGCTTTTCTTTTGCTACTAGGTACTTTAGCCGTTCTATTTATTTTTCTTCGTGTATTTCTCGAATGTTACCGACTCGTCGTGGGGTTCCTAACGTCGCCTCGTCTGTCTGTCGCGAACTTTTGACCGCGATATTGTCTTAGCGCTCGGCAGATGGGCTTAGCGAAAGCTTTTAGTGTACCGTTTACAATTAGATTTGTCGTCGTCGTCGTTGGCGGCTGCGGCGAGTGGAAACTGAAAGCGCCGCCGCGTTAAGTTTCTAGGAAAATACGAGGATCTTTTATTTTTATGTAGTCGCTTGGTGGCGGGTGGTGGCTCTTACGCACTTTTTTCCTACCTTTTAAGATCTTTTACGCTTCTCTTTTTATTAAGACGCTGGCCGTATCTTGGCATCAATGCGTAATGCCACCTTTTGAACACGGTTTAAATCGCGTTTTGCAGTTGCTAGGTACTCATAATACGTCTTTATAAAATTTACTGAATGTTACCGACTTGAAAATTGGGGAAATTTTTTTAATTGAGATATTTTTATTTGTACGTTTGTTATTTTGGTTAAAACGTTGGTTTTTAGGGCGTTTTTACGGGGTTTATCTTTGAATCCACGTAGAAAGCGCGGTAAAAGTGGCAATTTGAGGTTTAAAAATGCGCATTTTGCGACGGATGAACATAAACACCAATGGGTGTTGTGTGTTGCGCGCCTGGCCGAGAGTTGGGTGTAATTTTTTTGCGACTGTGGACACGTTTAATGATGACACAAACCGTCCGCAAGCCGGTTGTAAAAGGAAATCGATTCGCATTCACCGGGCGGACGAATTTACGAACGCAGGTGGATGAATGTTGGAATATATACCTCTCTATTCGTGGTTTTATACAGAGTATATACAGGCCCACACAAAACAGCCGTAAAAAGTCGATTAAATTCCTTACCAAAACGAAATTATCACCATCGAAAGTTAAATTGCGCGGAAAATAATGCGACTTTATTTGCTCTAATTTACTCATTTTACAATAGGTACTTACTTTTTTCTCTGCTTGCTTGTTTGGCAGTACGAGTATTTGCTGGTGGTTTTTAATTTGGTTTATACTTATGGCTGGATATTGCCGCATTTTGTTGACGAATGACATCTCTGCGCGAATTTCGAATTTCGAAATGGAATGACAGTTACAGTTGGCAATATTTTTTGTCATTTCCGGCCAATGCGTCCCCGCTATCCGACCGATGGCTGCGCGGATTTGTTTTTATTATTTTATTATCGCCGCACGGAGTGGAGTCGACTCCACGGGCGGCGGTGTTTCCGTTTTGTTTTCCTGAAAATGAAAATCCATTATTGTTGATCGGATTAATTCGGAATTTGC
The DNA here is from genome assembly GCF_025399875.1 of Dalotia coriaria. Lineage (NCBI taxonomy): Eukaryota > Metazoa > Arthropoda > Insecta > Coleoptera > Staphylinidae > Dalotia > Dalotia coriaria. The sequence goes on from NW_027045448.1 coordinate 12,833,165, forward strand.
ATATTATCAATTTAAATATGGTTGGCGGATGCAACCAGCGGCGGGAAAATCTTTTCACGCGGCGTATGCGCTAATAATATTGCTTTTGGCGTGATAAGAATACATAAAATTGTTTTACACGCGTTTTTATTGTGTCGTTGTTGGTTATTTCGTAGCGAATATATTGATGTTGTCAGCGTTCGGGGGTGCGGGTTGTTTTGATGCACGAGCATGTTGTACCTACGCCCGGATGGCTGCACACGCGCGCGTTGTTCAATCATACATTTAATCAAATTACCATCGGCACCTATTATTCTCGATGGCGGCGGCGGCGGCGTGTCGCTTCGACGCTTTTCTAAAACGTCTGTTTGCACGCGCATCAGCATGAGTTAAGGGTGAATTAAGGGTTGTTATTCGGGGAAGCGTGCGCCGACCCGCAATCGTTTTAAGTGTATTAGGTTTCAAATTGATCGACAAATCAAATAAATTGATGAAATTTTTTTTCTTGTTCATCCTCGGGGTGTTTTAAAGGTTTTTAAATTAATATTATTCTTGGGTTTTGAGGTAAACATCATACGAATGTGAAATGTGGTGGAAAATGCAGTCGAAACTAGTGTGTTTGTGAAAAAAATGCAATAAAACTCTTACTTGCGCTGGTTTTGTTCGTTTTTTCTTCGATAAAGTAATAAAGTTGCATCACGCGAAAATGGGAAACGAGGGAATGTAACGTCAAGCGTAATTGTAGCACAACACTCACATTCGTGCGGAGTTTTTAGTCCGGGCGCGTGGATGGTGGTGGAACTTTTACGATTATTATTGAATTAGCAAACTCGGACGGGCGGACGGACGCGGACGGCGACGGTTGATTTGCGTTTTCCGGGCAAACCGGGCGTCGGCGTTATTTTTGTTACATCTGCAAACTGCATGTGCCCTGCCCGCGCGCGGCGCGTCGTACTCTTTATTTTACGTCCGCGCCGAGTGAGTATTTGCGACTGTCACGGCTGTCAAGAGGCGCTAGTGGCAGCCGAATGTTTTATTCATATTGTTAGCAAAATGAAGTGAGTTTTTCCGCGCCGAGTTTTTAGTTTTTTTCTATGAACAATTATAAATAACTTGCGTAGAAGTAGAAAAAAATAAAATTTAGTAGAAAAATTTAATATTTTTGTTTAAATTTGAGTTAAAATTTATTATTTTTAAATTTATTTTCTGAATTTGTTCTGGTGATTAGTGGTATTCGATGTTTTGTATACATCTTCCTTCGCGGCTAGTCACACTGATAAATCCTAAATGAATTTTTAATATCCATAATGGAAAAATTAAATATTAACGCTGTCGCTGTGCATTATCGTCGTCTGCGATGCGCTATTGCTATCATCCGCGCGCGCGCCGACGAAAAAAATTGATAAATAATGCAATAAAATCGTGGTAAACAAGAAATGTACGCCCGCGTGGCTGTGAGCGGGTGAGCAGGTATTTCCATCGTCTGATTTCGTGCCCGTTTTCCACGACTGCTAAGACTGAATGACAGAAAACACTCGGGGAATTTGGAAGCTACTCAACTTTTTTTTTCGTCTTTTCTTGCTTCTTCGTTGCTGCGCGGTGGTTAGGTTTAGGCGCGCTTCTTCGGTTTGTTCATTTGACGTTGATGAAACCTGGCGCGGCCTTGTCCCGCACTGTCTCGGATTCAATATGTGCGCGCCGAAAATGGAATTTTCATCTATCCGATTCAACGGCGAGTGGTGAATATAAAAAAAAGTAGCGCGGAGCGCAGAGGGAAGACAGGCGGTGCTTCCCTGTGCAAAGTCGATAATATTTTGCGGAACGCAGGAATGCGTGTTTGTCGACGCGACTTAGGTTGATGGATATGTTTTCTACGAGGAAAAAATTACCCACAGTGTGGGTGTGTGTGTGTATCAAAGAAAACGAAAGCCGGGAAAGTGTTGGGCTGAAGGAAAAAAGATCGAACTGGAAAACCACTTGTTTCCTCATTTAGCTTGTCGTGTCGAATCTGGCATCGCGCGTCTTGCAGCCGCGATTGAAAAAAGAGTGTTGAGGGAGACACAAGAAAGAGGATGAAGAAATTAGGCTTAAATGGATGAGTATTTCATTGGTTAAGTGAATAAACGGATGAATGTCATTTTATGCAACTTGTAAGTCGATTTTCAAGTAGCGCCATCTACAATTGAATAGTTCTGATTTTTTTTGGGTTGTGCTTAGTGCTTTTATCTTGGTTACTAAATAATTTAACAAAACGTTCATCCTAATCTACGATGCGACTCGGTAAACATTGAAGACGCCGCCAGAAAAGAAGTAATTGACCTTATAAAAGCGAAAAATTCCGCACTTATAACCCGCGCGCACTCAACTCACTCACACATCCAGAATAAAAGCAGTCTAACTAAATGCGAAATGAGCCAAATACACGAAGGGCACCGTGGCGCCGCGCAAAAGTACAAAACTCGCCGAGCAAACAAAGAAACAAAGAATAACTAAGATAAAGCGGATCTGGCTGGACGTGTGGAAAGTCGTAGAGTGTCTACTACACATATATGATGTTGGTTTGTGTGTGGGTGTGGAAGTGTTTGAAGGTATATGCGGCTTTTTCTGTTATTCCTTCGCACGAATAATGTAATAATGCGGTTTGTTAGCCTTGGCTTTCCGCCTTCCGGCGTGTTTATATTTTTCGCTTCTTTCGCTGTTTCCGCGGCTGGGGCACACAAAGTGTGGCGGCTGCGTTGGCGAGTAATGCGTTTTCTTCGCCGCTCCGCGCGTTTGTTGTGTTTGTCTATGTGCGCGGGCAGCAAACAACACGAGGGGACAAACACTTTTCCTCTTACGTTGCCGCCGTCGACTTCTTTTGAGAATAATAAAGTAACCTCTCGACATTATAGCTTTATATCTGCACTTTTTGTCACAGCGCAGCAAAAAACCGTCGCCGGAAGTGCGGAAACAAAACAAATATAGAGAGATATTTGTGTAATTAACTGTCCGGAGGGCTTTTTGGAAGAGTTTAAAGAGTTTATTAAATTTGTTTGTCTTGTTTTTTTTGCGGCATTGCAAGGGGTGGATTTTCAGATTTGAAGATGCGGAAAGTTCAAGCGCGTGTACTTCCTGCATCGCTGATGTAATAGTTATCTAAAAAGCTGTTCTCGCGCGGAGAGAGTGAAGGAGGGTGTGTTCTTGCTTGCCAAGATGCGGAGGAAGACCGGAAAGTCCCGAAAGCACGGGGGTAGCAGATGTCTTGCCGGCGCTAACATCATTGTTTTCATGTCCCAGGGAAACACTTTGCACTTTCCACTTTTCATGTCGAGAGCGCAGCCAAACACGAAAAACACGTTTCTTGTTTTATTTTTTATATAATACTCGAAATTAATTGATTTTTGACTTGGAAAATTTTAAATTCTTCTCCGGATGTAATTTAGGTATTGTGATGGGTTGAGGGCGGTGGATTACACCGAATATGTGCACTTTGGTCTTTGAGAAATGACTCCTCGCGAAACTAATTTAAAAGACTATTATATAACTTCGACCTCTTTGGGGGTTTGCGCTCCGTGCTCCGCGCCTCATGTGCGGCTCAAAATAGAAAGTAATAACAAACTACAATAGATCTCCGTTCTTATGGCGGCGGGCGGGGGCGGAAAGTGTCTGAGTATGTAGCATGTAGCGCGGTGGAGATGGAGAAGAAGCGGAAAAGTCGTAGTCAAATAGTATGTTTTTATGAGAAAATAAGCGACTTTTATACGTGTATGTAGTCGCGATTCAGAGTCCGAGAAACTCGCCCTCCGCCCCCACTGAATGCGACGCGCAACTCCAATAACAAGAAGAGATGCGGACGATTGAATAAACTTTGTACGGTCTAAAGTACACCGGCAGGGGATACAAGAAGTCGTCAGAAGTGAAGAATAAAAGGGATAAAAAGTGATACAGCAAAGTAGAAAACTAGCGAAACAGGGTCGAGGGTGGAAAATAGAAAAATATAGAAAAAATTTATATAACATCTGCCTTCATCTTCCAGAACTATTTTTCTTTTGAAAAATGAAATAGTTTTTTGAAAGTTTTATTTTTAATTTTTTTTTGTAAAATATAGTGAGGTTAAGTTGGGTTAATTTAACCCATGTTGTTTTAGGTGGGTTTTGAATGTCTGAAGTATGTGAAGGGGTGGATTGCATTCGGCACATATTGAATGTAAACAATCTTATATTTCGCACCCCTCGCCGTGGACGCTCGGATGATTCGGCGTAGTTGGTTGCTTGACTGCGTGTACGTTCCGCCACGGCTCTTACACCTTTCGCACCTCGCCGGAATACTAATGTTTTGACTCCTGCTACTCGAGCTGGCTGGGTAGACGGGGTGGCAATATGCGGTCGGGTACATATTGAGTAAATTTTGGGCATGCTGCGGGGCAGGTATCAAGCGTGCACTTTGAATTGATCCCGCACAGGCCGTAAGAGGAATTAGCAAGATATTTTTATATATATTTGAGGGTTGAAATGTGAAAATATCGAAAGGGTAGCGATTCAATTGAAACTCTAAAAATGGTAAGCGTTTTTTTTGTGTTGGTTTGATTGTGGTTACAGTGGCGACACTTGGTGGTTTTAAATGTTTTTTTTATAATAAAAAGGAAAATTGGTGGAAATTCGGTGGAAATTGGGAAAGCTAGAAAAGCGATAAAATGTCGACATTAAGCGGTCGAGAGCAAGGCGGGTAATGCATGTAAGTGTTTTGTAAGTAGCCCTCCTTCTACGGGATTGGTGGCTGGCTGAGGGTAGTTGAAAAACCACCCTCTTGCTTTTGCGTTGCGGGGGTGGGTTGGGTGTTGGCAGCAGGTCGGAATTGTGTTTTCGAAAAATGTAAAATTGCCCCGGACGACGCCATCTGCGCGGCGCGCTCTGCGGACCAAGGGTTAAGTGCTGTTTTCCTCGCATTTCAACCCCTCACCCATACCATACCCCTTTTCCACACGGGATAACTGCCTTGCAGGATTCGGAACCTGCTCGGTGTGTATATCGATGCCGATGTTGTGTGTGTCTCAGCCGGGAGTCCTTAAAACTGGACCAAATGGTGCATGGAATCACAACGCATTAAATTATGCTTAATTTCGGGCAACATTAAAAACATTCCATACAGTAAAACCGTAATTTTAATATAGCCGGCCCTCCTGTAGCTGCGCAGAGCTGAGCTGCACATTAAAATTAACGTAATTACATTCGGCTGTGAGTTACTTAATAATTTTTCGTCGGTAATTTATGAAATGTATGAAATAAATTAAATTAGCGGATTTTGGTTTTTGATACGCGCTAGAAATATTTCTGCGGTGTGATGTGAGGGAAAACTGGATGAAAACGGAAAGTGTGCGCGCGGTGGAATATGGAATGCGGCGAGCGGAGGAGTCATCTCGATGGCGCGTATGACGCCTTATCCGTTTCCTTGTTTTCTTGCCGCCTGACGTCGTGAGCACGCGTCGCGTTTTAATATTAATACCATCTGCCAACCAGATACCCGAACACACACACACACACACACACCACGTATGCGAAGAAATGGTGGAGGCGCCGGGATACGAGATTTTCGTTTTTGGCGGAACGCACGCACAGCATGTCGCCGGCGAGCATAGATATTCCTGATTTCTGGCATTCGCAGATTCACAGCGTGGAATCAAAAGCAACACGAAATTGACATTTAGATAATATAGCAGCATGTTATTTGAATAAAAAACTAATTTTATCGGATGTAAGATGGGAGATGGCGTGTTGGGGATGGTTGGTGTTTGTGTGTGGGTTTTGGTGTGTCTGGTTAAAGATGGGAACCGCCAAAGTGGTGGCCAGGTGCGGGCGATGCTTTCGTTAACTGGACGTCCGTTTTACCGCTAGATTAGCCGAACGCATTACGGTCTGTCGTTCAGCGCGCGGAAGGGTGTTGCTTCATCGTCAGGCAGGCGGCGGTGAGCTAATATACGGGCCAAGTTGCGGGCGGAAATAATCGAGAAATAAAGCAATTACCTCGAGCGTAAAAAGTAATTAAACTAGGAAACATTATTAACAGACTCTCTCTACCCTCTCACACATCTAATGCAATACGCGCAGGAGGAACACAGACCGGAAGTAACGAATACAAACAAATTATCATGGATCACGATCATATTGATGTTGATGATTAATATTTTTAGGGATTATGATGTGTTGTGATGTGCGTTTAATTTTGTAATATTTATTACTCTTCGTTTGACATCACAGCAAACGCAAGAACAATAGCGTTGGCGAGCTGCGCGAAACAAATTCGCATATATGAATTTCATAATTAATTCGCGAATCACATCGTAACTTATTCATTCGCTCGTAGACGACGAGCGCGGGGGCGGCAACGGGTGCGTGCGTGTGGCGGTACATGGCTGGAGATATTAAAAATGCAACCCCCCGGACCGTCGCGCGGGCGTTCCGGGCGGGCGATATTAAAATTGCACGGAATTAGAGCAGATACAAACGAAAATGTGAAAATGCGAAAATCCTTTTGCGAATTTCACAAACGCGAATATTAAACTTTTTGTTGTTTTTTGTCGCTGCGCGTGTGAGGGTTTTCCATACGCTGAATAATAAATAAGTTTCAATGGAAATATTGGTCGTAAACAAAAAATGCACGCAGCAAATAGAATCTACGCGCCGAAAATTCGTTAGCCTGTTTAATGGGCTTTTTAACTTTATCGAAATAATTTATTTGCGCGATGGTGACAAAAGTTTATTATTTTGTGATTTAATTTCGTAATGTTTTAACAAGTTTTTTCTTGTTTTGTTGCAGGTATGTATTGGAGAGGGGGAATTTCATCAGGTTTGACTTAATCGAATTGTGGTAAATACAAAACTCGTTTTTTCTTTCATTTTCGAGGATTACGCTTTGAAATTGAAAAATTTTTGAGTAAAAAACTCAAATAATATAATTTTTATTTTCGTAATTAACTTTTAGCGCTATTTTTATGAGCGTTTTGATTCATTAAAGACGACGTTAGCAATATTAAGGATTTATTACTATCTACATTGTAGGTGTTATTTTTTTGCATCTGCCGGCGGTGATTTCTACGTTATTGTTTCCCTTTTCCGATATAACGATGTGCGAGATGCGCGCCCTGGTGTTGGGAGTCACCCTGCGGCGGTTTATTACGCCGACCACAAAACCTCGCCGCCCGGATTTGCACCCCGACGCAATTGAACACCCTTTGCTCGACGGGCGGTATAAGTATCACTCGGCGTGGCTGTGGAGGTCAGGGCGGCGGGATGGGGCTGGTCAGCGAGGGTGGTGGTCGTTGCGCAGGTGATACGGCCTCGGCTCGATAAGCCTGATTTAATTTTGCGGCGATCGCACCGCCGGTCCGCCGCGGCCGGACATGGCGCTTGATCTTGCTTTACGTCCAAACACACACGCCGCAGCGTATTTTCAGGTTTTGTACAGTCGCGTGTACATTCACTCTGGATGTAGGTATTTTAGATTTTACCGCAAGGTGTTTTTCCTCGTATAGGTGTGTGTATGTTTGGCGGCGGCGGCAGCAGCGGCGATTGTGTATCGTTTTAATGTGTGCGCACCCCCGGGGTTGATTCCGAGTGTTTCGGGCTGGCGGTGTGGGTGGGGTGGGCGCGCACGGTCGGAGGCGGCGTTATTGGTTTCGAGGCGAAACCTCCACCGCCGGTCCAGACGCAGTAACCGTTTTCATTAATCTGATTTGTGTCGAATTGCGCACACAAACCGTCATTTATGTCTTACCGTGTGCGCCAACAACAACAATGTCCGAGGTACGTACCTACCGGGGAATTTTCACTGGAACAATCAAAATGAAAATTCCAATCTACTACTTTTACTTCTTTACTCCTATCTAACAACAATCCTGCTTTCTGAAATTATTTTAATAACTTATTTCGCTTAAAAAACGCATTTTTTCATATTTAAGCTCCGCCCATTTTGAGTAGCCTACTCAACTATTACAATTTGATAGCTATTGCAGCCAATGAAATAAAATAGGTCGTTTATTTCAAGTCTCTGAGGGTAATTTTTGCAAAAGTTATGATTTTGCAGATTAATTTTCCTTCGACGTGAATTTTAACTCGAATTAAGACTTTCCGCACAATGCTCCACGCAATTTCTTGCTTTGGGCGTGTATGTGTGGAATATCTTGCTTCTGCCATCCACCTATTTGTAAAGTTTTTGCCGCCCCGCATGCGTAGCGCGCTCGCGCTCGCTGCGGTACTTTTATTGCGACCGCACAATCAAATCGCGGCGGAGGCGCCGGGCGCGTTAATTTATATGTTAATCCCGAATACCGATGTCGGTTGTAAATAATGATTCGTGCAATTATTCGAGGGGGGCCGAACTTTATTCGAATGCTTTTCCATTACAATCGCGCGCAGATTTTCAGGCAATTCCTAGCCTATTAATATTTATATTTCCAACTATGATCCAAATTAGAATTTCGTCATTTTTATTCATTCTTTTGGTTTTATTTTTATTTTTCGTTGTGCTAGAGAGAGCATTTATATTACTCCGCTGGTGGTTGCCATTCATTACCGTAGATTTAACGCATTTAGCGTTTTGTGTGGGTGTGGGATATGAGAGGACCAGCGCATTGTGGCCATATTGTTGCCATTCGACAATAGGCTCGAACGTCGACACCGCGACGCTCGTTTTCCATGCGAAACGTGCCCGGATTAAATTATTGTCGAGCCACCTTTGCCGCCGTCCCCTACTCACTTGCCCCGAGAGGGTGGTTGCGGGGCATATGACCGCTGTGCCGGTCCGATGAAAACAACAGATACCTTGATAAACTGCCGCCGCAATCTTCCCTCGAGAGTGCGTGCCAACAAGGCAGCGATTCCGCACTTTAAACACCCACCGCCAATGCGATAATATGAAGTAAGAGGTTCGAAATCTTAAAATCTCTTGTTTCGGCCCGATTTTGGGGCTTTGGGTGGAGATTTATGCGCGTGCGTCTGCAATAAATGCCAGTTGCGTACACGCATACATCATTATAGTGTTTTACACGAATTTAACTGGTAGTTATCTAGAAAGTACGTTTTTAAACACAAAGGACAAAGAAAGTTAAAGAGGGTTGTATACAAGCGGGGGTTATTCATCACTGTGTATGCAGCAGGGGCTTTTATGCTAATTGCGATTAGGATATCAACGTTTCTAATCAAATTTGGTGATAGGAATCGCGCTAAGTAGCACTTTTCAGCGTTTTAACTTTACGATAATGGCTTTCTAAACGTCGAGTACATTAAAAATATATACGGGATGTTTATAGAAACAATGGATGAATGGATTTTCGTTATCAAGCATAAACGTAAAGTTTTAAAGCTACTTGTAGTAAAATGTAAAATTAACTGCGTAAAACATCTTAAAACGACCGTGAAATGCGCGCATTAACAAGTCCAACTTTGTTGTTTTCCTCAGCGACGAGGAGAACACATATTCACGCGTCGCCAATTAACTTCTTCGGAAACTTGCTCATTATGTTGCTAAACAGGCAATACGTATGAATATAACATGGTAACAGCCGCGAATTCATTTGCTCTGCATTCAGTCGAGTCTGATTCGCTGATTTTCTTTGTCTTTTAGTTGCTTTTCGCTCGGTTTCACTTCAATTCCGAGCGGAAACTTGTAAGTTTCACTTTCTTGTTGTCGGAAAAGAGGGGACAAGTTTATGCGTCGGTGGCGCGCGCGACGTTTGTTGCTGTTTGAATTTGTTTGAATTTCTGTTTTCGCGGCGCCGCGTTTTAAATATGCCTCTTCCAAGAGTCGGGTTTTCGGCACGGGGCTTGCTGGAAATGAGCAAGCGGCAAACAAACGCGTGGAACATTCTTGCTAAACCGCTGAAAGTTTCAAGTTTTGCGAGCGCGCAAAGCTTGCAAACATCGCTTTAACGCTAATTACAACTTTCCTCGGTTTCCACCACGTATACATACACATTGGGATTATTTCTTGTGAATAATTTTTGGTGGAGAAAATATTATCGAACATATGTGTGCGTGTAAGTGGTTGAAATAAAATTATATTGGCTATTATATTGCATTGCAGTCGAAATTGGAGTTTTAAGTGCGATATAAGCACAATAATGCCCGTTTTACGCCCGTAATATCGCTAATATCTCATGTTCTCTGCTGTTATTGGAAACTGAACCTCGAGCTGAAGCGATTTTACAATCGGTGAATTGATGTTTCGCCATTTTGAGCACAAAAATTACAAATTTCATTTATATTTATATATTTTTCGGTGTTGCGTTTTTATTTTATTTTATTTCGTACTTTGTTGAGGTGTATTGTATGGTATACAATGTGATTTTTCATGTTTAATGTTTAAGTTTTTCTCACATGCGAAACTCGTCGCTCGACTGGCGGAAGCTGTTCGCTTATAAAATTTTATAGTTGTTTGCGGGCTGGCTGCGCGCCATTACGATGCGTTTGTTGCTATTGCCATAATACCGCCGGCGTTATTATTATTAGTATTACGACGTAAGAACATAAACGATGCATTTGTTATTATATGGAATTATACGGAAGCAATCGTTAATCTTTATATCGTTCGGCGTGCGCGGCGCATCATCGCTGAGAGATGAAAATTTTCCCGCTTCTTAAATATTTTTAACGGCTGACATTAGGCGCCCGCCGCCTTCATGAGGGCTGGGGGCGGTTGTAAAAAGACGAGAGGGAAGTTTTAGCGTTTTAGCACGTCATGCAATATGCATTCGCATTAATATGCGCCGAAACACGCACAATACGCTCGAAATGTGATGTTATTGAAGGTTATTTAAGGTGTAATGTGATGTGGGGGGAAAGTGATACGTCATAAATTATTTTATGAGATTATAGTGTCTTGTAACTACTTAATGCATCACTTATGCTATTATTTGCGCGTATATTTTATGTTTATTGTTATTTATCGGCTTTAGTCATGATTTTCTTGAAGGTAAAAACTGTTTTCTTATAAAATAATCGAATAAAATTATTTTCTTCCATTTTCACCTTTAAAGCGTCAGTTTTTCACGGTTTTTAAACACGGTCGTGACTAAAGTACTTTAGTCACTGGTTTTAGTCACGGGGTGGTGCTTGGCAGCACTTAATATACTATTATTCATTATATTACGAGAAGCAGATAACAAAACGTGCTCAAACACAACTTAATTTTCATATAATAGTTAATTAATTTGCATTATTTCTCATTTATTTACAGTTCGTGTTATTTGACCGCTGTGGCTGTCGTATGCTTCAGAACTTTAATAATTTCGCTAAAATATCATCCGGAAAGTTGCTTGTTATTCACGAAAATATAAATTTAATTAAACTTGTTACGTATTGCATATTTAATGAGGAAAATATCTTGTTGTGGCGACTGGACGGCCCCATAATGCAATATATTTGTTGTGTACTATTTGTCTTTGTTTGTGTATTCGTATTTGTTCACATAATTAGAATAAACGACAGTCGCAGAGCAGGAAAAAGAACGAAACGAAGAACACAGAAAAAAAAACGAAGGACGCGCCAGCGCCGAACGCAAACAAAAACATTTGCGCTCGTCCTCGCGCTGCAATTCAGACAATGACTCCTCGAGCGGGGTAGTCGACACTCATTTCTTTTAAGTAATAGTCGTTTCAATTACGTTTATTGCAGCGAGCGGCGCGTTTTGAGCCGCGTATTGCAATTAACTGTAAAAGCACTAATTAAAAACACATTAGATTGCGTTATCACCCAAAAGTAATTAATAAAATTACGGCTAAGAAGATGTGCCGTGAATTATATCATTTTGTTACTTGGTTGACAGTCAGCGGAATAAAATAGTTAAACTGTTGGAGGAGTTTACTGCTGCAGGGCATGTTTTTTATATATATTTTAGAATATATTTAAGAAATTATTGAGATGTGGAAGTTTTGTACGAGCGGAGAAAGGTAAAAGTATAAAGACGAAAATGCGAGTTAGTTTGTTCAGCTTTTAGTGCTTTTTGATCTTCTTCTCCTCGAGATTTGGGTTATTCTATTCCGGGCCCTTGAGGGCTAAAGAGCGCGAAGATGTTTAGATATCTCTCGAGTCGAAGACGAGAGCGAAAGCCGAATTCATCTGCGTAATCTTGTTTTCTCAAGTGTTTTTGTTTCGTCACGCAAACATAATCTAATCCCAGTTAGCTACCATCATTATTATTATTATTACTATTAGTATTTTATATTAATGATATTTGCATAATTAAAATATTTCAATTAAAAGTTTATTTATGCAAAAATTCGTTGTTTACGCGTCTATTATTTTTTCAGCGCTTTTTATTTCGCGTATTGTTTTTGCACACACACACACACGCGTAATTAATAAAATAATGGGCAATTAAACGGGGAATTTAATTAATTTCCGTCGTTTTCCATAGAAAACAATCAATCGATGCCCGTTCTCGCGCCGATAAAACACGTAACGCGTCCATCCATTGTATTTTATGCGCTTAGGACAAATGCACAATGAAAACATTACGTAGCACGCACACACGCGCGGATTTTTAAATTTATTCCTGTGTGTGGGTGTATGTTGTGTCGCCAAGGGATGCGCGCTGTGGTCGCCGCGAATCCGGCGCGCATCGAAAAAACACAGTTAATTAATTAATTTAATTGCGTTAATTAAAACTAAATGTTGTTGCGAGATGGGGCGCATACGCGTGGGCGGGTGGACACTGACGTCGGTGATGAGGAATGTGGATACGTGCAACAAGCGGGATGAAGTGAATTTAGAGCTGCGCCAACGAGAAAAACGCATTTGGTGAAATTGTACTATTCGATTACAAAATGTAAATATTTTTGTTATGCATACAAAGTGTTTTAAAATACCTGAAAACATTTTTCTCAATTTTTGTGGTTAATTTATTTTATTCTCTTTAATTTTTTTATTTACGGATACAATATTTATTTTTTATTGCAACATATAGTGTATTAATGGTAGTTCTTCATTAGGGGTTGCTTTAACGTGATGCGCAGTTTGGATTTGCGAGCGTTTGACAAAAAAGCTCGCAGGAAAGTTAATTACTTAAACAAATATTGTGTCATGTTGTGTTGCGCACTGCGTTTTCCCACCGCTTGTTGCCCGACCGCCCCCGCTGTAACCCACGCATGCATTCAATCGCATTTCGAGGATGCTCGACATTTTTATGCATGAGCGTTTGCATGGATTGCAATTAAAGTAAGCTAATTACAATGACCTGCCCGCGGTTCATTGTACAATTTACGCAAAAGTAACAAAATTTCAAATTATACAATGTGTAAATGTATTACACTCATATGTAACTAATAGATTTATAATGTTTTGCGTAATTTTGCGAGAATTACAGGTTGCATTATTTGGGAATTTACTTAGTATAGTAGGGCTGCACCACCGGAAGCTGCAACCAGAACGATAATTCATTTAGCTGTTATAATGAATATTTATACGATTTTCATTAGACTGGCGGTGCAATTTCCAGCTTTACCATTACCTGTCTTCTCCTGCGCCGCTATTGCTACTCTTGGGGGTGTGTGCGCGTTTGTTTTATTTTTTTCTTTTCTCCTCCACGTCGGCTTTTTTGTCTGTTTGGCACGCCGAGAAATTTCAGTCTCGTCGGAATCGGTTGCGCTTTCCTGCGTCCCTGCCGGTGTGTTTTTCTTCCGTCTCTTTCGTCGCATCCGCGAGTGTTCCGGTATTTTTCCGGTGCGGGATTTTTACTCTGCTTTCATAACATACCTGCGCGCCGAGAAATTGTGATCGCTGCATACACATACACACACACAGGGAAAACAGAAGAAGAAAAAAATCACGCGCTGAGGTAAAAAGTTCATTATTTGTTTTTCCGGTCTTCCGGTATTTTTTTACTTTATACCTACACTATTTTTTCAGTGCATGTGCTGTGTGTTTTTTCCCTACGGTTTGTGTGTTTGCTTTAGGCGCGCGTTTGTAACGTTTTCATCGCTCCGGCGTCGTTTTTCTTCCTCTTTTGTGTGCGGGTGTGCGCGCGGAATTTTAAAATTTAATAATGCGCCGCCCGCCGAAAAATCCGCGCTGATACATCTACACACTTGCGGGTAGCGTGCGGGGCGCGCGCGTTGATATGAAATGCATCCCGGCGAGCGGCGGCAATTTTTCATTCATTCAAATTCCGCGTGACTGACATTCGCAATCTGCTTCTTCATCTTCCGCGCGTTCAAACACCATCGCCGCCCACTTACACACATCAAGTATTTCTCGACTCGACAATGGAATACTTTTATTCTCTTTTATAGCGGGGCTAGTAAAGTAAATAAATGTTTAAAATTTTTTCATATTTTTGAATATTATGAAGTATTTTTACGTTTTTGTTTGTTTGTTGCAGGTTTAGAGGCTAGTCGTTTGGAACTGTGAGTACATTTTTATTATTTATGATTACGGGGCGTTTTGAAGGGTTGGTACGGGAATAAAAGGTTTAATTTTGCCCTAATTCGGGGTAAAATTACCTAAATTACAGATTTTTGTTGTGGTTTTTACTGTTTTGTTGAGAACAAGACACAGGCTGCGGTTTATAACGTCTTGTTATGATTGCACCGACTGTTCTTTATTACAAAAATTTATACAGAGTGTTTAATTATTTTTGTGCAGCAATATACGCAAAAATAATTAGTTATAATTTATCTTCTCTTATTTTTACTTTCTGTGCGTTTAATTTTATATAATGAGTATTTACTGCTGCTGGATTTTTAAAAATTTATATGCAATTATTTTTCACGTGTCTGAGATTGAATTTTGCGCCGTTGAATATTACCGGATGGTGTTAATACCCACGTTATGCATTGGTATCGGATTAATTTCGATATCAAAAGGCGGGTCCCACGGCTAACGAAATTCCGCTCGCGATAGGAGTCCGCTTCTCTCGCGCGCGGGCGTGTTCGGTCGTTACACAAATTGGCCATCGCTAAACCTCGGACGCTTTTCGCGCACAATGGCCCCGCGTAAGTGGTTGGCAAATCCATTAGGCGAATCAATATAGTTTATGTCTTGTCCACAGCGCCTGTGTGCTTACGTCTTGTCGTCTATAACAAGAGTTTCAAATTACGATCGAATTACAAGCGCGCGCGCGCGTGATTCTGATGCAAACTGTATGCACATAAACACTTTGACGTGTGATGCACTTTGATACACCGGCGGAATTAATTGAATTGGCTCCGTAGTGATTGATAATTGATTGGTTTTGCTTTTTTTGCGTTGTTGTGCGCGTGGTATGTGTTTGTTTGTTTGTTATTTTGTTGTCATCCGATGTCATTCAAACTAGTTTTTTTTTGCGCTTTATGTGGTTGTGGTTTTCGGGTTTAGCCGGATGGATTTTGTTGTCGCAATTTGATATATCGCTCGCGTGTTGTTCTTGTTGTTTGAGCGTTTGATGTGCCCCGCACGATTTTGATATAAACATTTGCTATATGTGCACTGTACATTCGCAATGTTTATTTTAAAAATTTGAATAAATTTTACGGAAAAATTGAATTTTCCGTCGAGCGCACTTTTTCACCCTTTGCCTCTCTCGCTCTGCGCGCGTGTATGTTCATCGTGTACAAATAACACACATCCAATTTAAATTCCCATTTACTTTTTTGCAATAAATTGCAAAATCGCAAAAATGTTAAGTGCACAATGCAAACTATCAGCATATGCACTCAATTCATTGATTTACGTTTTAAATGCAACAACTAAATTGAAAATTATGTTTTTGCGGCCAATACACCAGAAAAAACATTTTTCTTTATTTTTTTTTTTTTTTGAGAAAAAACGTGATTTATATATAATGCGTGTCTTGTGTCATCGAATGTAATAAAAGAAAACACCGTCACAAAGATGAACAAGTAAAAGCGCAAGCAGGAGAGGATATATTGGTCGGTTAATGGGGAAAAAGTTCATAAAAGTGAGCCACGAACGCGCTTTAAGGTTTTGTGTTATAGTTTTAATTAAATATTAATAGCGCGGCGGTTCTTACTTTTTTGTCGCTTTTTTTCCTGGGATAACAGGTGGAAGCAGGACGCGCATCACCTTACACAACCTGCGCGCCCGCGGCGGTCTTCCAATATAATTTATCGATGTAATAAAAATAACTATCAAAAGTTTAACTTCCTCACATAAAGTTCAATTTATCTAACATCTAATGCTAACATCGAACATCGCGCGCGCGCGCGCTTCACGAACTTTCAATATAGAGCAACTTTTTGCGTCGCTGGATGAGATCAAACACATAAAAGTCGCAAAGTGCTATCTTTCCATCCCACAACAAATAGCTGCGCAGGAAAGAGTGACTCGAACTTTTCATGTGCACCTCCTCAACAGTAAAATGTAATTAATCAAAGCCAAAGCGCTGTTTTATAAACAAAAAAGTTTCGAAAATTTTCAATATTTTGATTTTATGTTTGAATAAGGGTTAAATGATTTCCGGATTTTGACGAAGACGTGTTGACAGCTCTGTCTAACCCACGTCGCGCTAATGATTTTAATTAAAAACGAAGCGGGATTTACTCTCATCTTAATAACATTAATGTGCCTTGACTGGTTGCTTTAAACTCTAACCCTTTATATATATATATATATAGTTATTTGGTGTTTTACGGACACACTGTATGTGATTGTAGTGTATTCTTGATGGCATGACATGCGTCGTGCTGTGCGTTGTCACAGCTTAATTAACATTTATGCACTAGTCATTATACATGTGTTAAAACCGCCTACTGCGTGCTGCGCACGGATGGGGTTGTCAAGGGGTGAAGTGCGCAAACAGTGGAATTCGAATTGTATGGCGTTTAGCAGCGGGGGTGGCATTTGTTTGTAGTTGTTGATCTGAGGGCGAACATGTTTAGGGTTGGCTGATGGGGTTAAATTTTTGTATTTTGTTTTTAATGCGCTGGAATTTTATATTTTTTGTTATGGTGGAGGCGCCGTTATTACTTTTTTAATAAATAGCTCAAAACGAAAGGGAAAAATAAATATAAAAAGGAGTAAAATATGAAATAAGAGAATAATAATTAATAAAAATATAATAAAATGCATTATATTTGATTTTAACTCGTCTTTGACGATTTTTCTTTTTTTTTTTTGTGAAAATTGAGAGTCGTAACTTGTGCTATTTGTGCTACTCGTGTTGCAGTTATTTGAAGGAGTTATCCACTGCAGTATTCGCGTTTTCTCTCGGCATTATCCTTGCGTTACTCGCGCATTATTCGCGTTACTCCGCCATCACTCTTTCTCGGCGCGCTCAAAGCGTCGCGCCCGCGTTGTTAGCGTTTGTTCTCATGGCTGGGTTTGCGTTGCAGCTGCAAATAAGCGCGCAGCTTTGGCGCTGGCGAACAAAGGACAATGCGATGCGTCTCGTCGACGCGCACGTCCTACCATTCTTCACGCGAATCCGTCCGTGTGCACGCTATAACATGATGACAATGCAGGCAAAAGTGCACGCAAAGGATCAACTATGTGCTTGCTCTTGTTACACAGCCTTTTTTCTTGTACTCTTAAGGTGTGCATGCATATTTTGCAATTTTCTGATGACACCGAGCAAAAAAACAGAGATTCAGATTGGAATTTTAGTTTTTAGTTAAAAACGTCGTCTGGTAGTCTTACGACTCAATTTCACTGTTTATTCATGTCCATGTTCGTTGGCGGCTAGTGTTGTGGGGTTTTGCGACGCGCGTCCCTTTGGTGGTTTCTCGCTTTTTGCATCCTGACGAACAAAGTCGTTTAATTGAATTTACGTTAATGCCGCGAACGTTTTGGCCATTGCGCACGCTGCGTGCTACGTGCCTCAACTCTTTCGGTCCTTCGATCCTTCTCTCGTGGCTGCGGTGGTGATGAAGTTCGCTTCGCTCGGGAAAGTTGGTTTATTTGAATAGGTCCTGCGGTTGCTCTCGCCGGCTCACTCTGCATGCGATGCACGTCGCCATCTTTTATTTATGGCTTCCAGATTAAAAAGTAATTTTAATATAAAGCGGTTAATTATTTTCGCCCGCCGCCGAAGTTTTCGACCGGCGTAAGCAGATTCATGCGCGGATTCATTATTTTGCCCGGCGCCTCCACCGCGCGCCGCATTTAACTTGCGGCATAAATTCATAAAGAAGCCGGTCAGGCGCGGCCGTGCATCATGCATATGCTCATCTGAATAATGTTCGTAGTTTTAACGCGGCGTGCTTTTTTTATTGGTTTTATTTCGGTCACATTTATTGGGTTAGTTGGCGAGAGAAAAATCGAGAATTGCAATGAAAAAGTTGGCTAATGAATAATTCAATCGTCTGCGAAATTGTAAGGTCGTGCGGACGAAAAGTCGTTCGGGGCGATAATTTCGCTCGTAAAAATTGATTTATTGCGCGTTTATTGTATACTCGTTTATGTATTTTTTCTAAATCGCTTGATTTTTTGCCGAATTTTGTTTCTTTCTTGCATGATTACCACAATTATTAGCGAATTACTCATTTCCCGGCTAGACTTTCGACATTTTATTTTTTTATAACCTTTTATTTGACGATTATTACGGTAATTTTCTATTTTTGTCCACTTGCATAAATTTATTTACCTTGGAGTGGTTGTTTTTTTTTTGTGTGTTTGGCGTGGGAAATTTCGTCTGAGGTTGTCGCCAACAAGTGCATTAAGTCGGAGGTAAACATAACGCTGATATGCAAGCTCATTATTTAGTGACGATGCTTTTACCGAACGCCCACGAAGCAGCCGAGCACGTCGTCAGCCACCTGCTCGCCGCGCTCTCCACTACTTTTCATCCTGTCGCCGCGACGACTCTGGTTTTGTAAGACGACAATGACATCGACGTGGTGAGACAAGACAAGGCGTGAATTATTCGTGCGAAATTTTCCAGCCGCAATTTTCTGATTGAGTGTTTTTTTTCTGTTTTCATGTTTTTGCTTATCTCTGACATAATATATATTTTAATCTGTGTTATTATGCAGGTGTACAAGTTGTATTACTATGTAAAATCAGTACAAATCTCATTTGAGCACCGGCTGAGTTTTTGTGCGTTTTTCGGAGAAGTTTTTCATTTGCAACCAATTTATGCTAAGACCCAGCGCTTGCCCGTCATGTCGACACGTCAAATGTCTGCCGCGGTGTGCGGCGGATTGCGTCTGTCACGCATAGTCTTCGGATTATATTTTTTTGCGGCACGTCTGCATTCTTTATGAGATGAAACATCTGCAAATTGAGCACCATTTTCGAGAATTTAGATTGTTAGTGTTTACATGCGATTGCGTGTGCGGAATTGTTCTCACTTTCAACATGGGGGGTTATTTTTTGTTTGTGGCTTGCTATTTTTATAGCACGAAGAAAAAAAAGTCCATCAGACAAGACACGTTTCAGACTCCTCCGAAGGGAGTTGTAAAGCAACGCGTCGAGCCAACGTCTTCGTGTTCGTTGTGGGGTGGCGCGGTTGTGAGGGGTGTGATGTAGCCGCCTCCCGTAGATTAGCACGGCTTATTCCCTGCATAATTCATCCGGATAGAAAATCCCTATTGTCACCTTTCACCCACATTTAATCATGTTTTCTTTGGTGTTGATGGTCAGAAAACAAGAAATTGATCAACAGTGAAGAGTAGAATATTGATCATTTTGTTTGCGAAAGTTTTTGGTCTTTATGTGTGTCCCAGGAGTGGTAAAGCCCATGGATTATATTTAAAATCCAGTTTACGGGCACTAAACGTCGCCGGTAAGCTGAACCGATAGGCCCGATATGCATCTGTGGCGGTGGTCGCGCTGCAATATGGAGATTAAGATGCGTCCTGGGAGCGTCTGCCGCCATTGTTCATATTCGTACACCTTTCTTACTCCAGAGAGTAAGCTATAAGTTTATAAGTTTTGCGATTTTCACTCAATAATCCTCACAAATCAAGTTTTTAAAAAAGTTTTTATAAAAATTTATTTTTTAGTTTTTTTCATGAACATACTGTATATAATGTGAGTTTAGTACGTATGTGTTTTGTAGAAATATCGTCTATTAATGCAGAACTTTAGGTTGGTTGTTTAGATTGCGCGAAACTGAGGCGAATCATTTACGCCGATTGCACATCTGTTTTCGGGAAAACAAGCGAAACGAAGGGGGCATACATATGTAACGCGCGCTTGCTAGGAAAATGTAAATATGGTGGAGGCGCGCGCGGAACGATAAGCGCGTCTAACAGCCCGACCGAGTGCAATGAACATTCGGTCGGACTAAGCCCAAAGCGGCTGCAAAAACTCAAAAAGCGAGAAATCTCGGGCTTATCACTCTCTTATCTTCACAACATAATAATATTATATTGTTTCGGGCGTTTCCTGTGATGTGAGGTAATAATAATTTTCGAAATATATTAATATAATATTTAAATTTATTATTTATTTGCGCCTGGGTGAAACTGAAGCTTTTCGCACACAACTCAACATCCTGAAACTATCTCAGCGAGTTTGTCGGTCGCCGGATGGCGCCGGGGCGGATGAACGTGTCCGTGTTTAATTAGTTTCGACCGAAATACGTAAATTAAATGCGACTCTCTCTTCCCTCACACACGTAAACACACAACACACGCACACATATGTGTATTACTTTCAGTTTGCAGTTTTGCATCTGCTTCGAGGAGAGTTTAGTGTCTAGCTGGTCCTAGCACGGGCAGTTGAGTTGGTTCGAAAGCTTTCGAAAATGTTACACTTTGATGCGGTGTGGTGTAGTGTGGCGTGCGGCGTTAAAGTCAGTCGAAAAGTGAAGATTGCTTCTGCCATGCTTCATGAGTTTGTGCTGGGATATATATGCACATGACGGTGGTGGTTCTACCTCTGCTCTCTGTGCCTTGAAAGGTATGGAGCATGTGGGAAAGTGGAATGGATGGACGCGGCATCTCTCGGCTTGGTGGTGCTCTGCGCGCACCGAGAGCGTGTGTAAATTGTCGAGTATTGTTTTAGGCGGCCGTAAATATAAATGGCGCTTGTCGGCTCCGTATCGCTTCGTATATAAATTACCTCGTAGGTTACGCGCGCGCAACGCCCTTTTCGGGTGCTGGGGCCGTGCAACAGGAACAAGGCAACATATATAGCGAAATGTCAAATATACAGTTTGTTTGTAATGTTTGTAATTTTGTGTGCTATTAAAATGGCGTACTTTTTATGATTTTTGCTTTTTTAGTAGTTTGAAGTCGTAATTATAAATATATTCAACGTAGGGTGTAATGTATCTTCTCGGGAGGCTTGAGACTTTATTAAAAATTTATGCAAAACGCGTTATCAAATATTTTACGAAGCGTTTTCTGGCCACGTCCAATGAAGCAGGTTATTCATGGCGTGGCGCTGGGCTTTTACACTTCGTGCCTCTTATGGTGGTGGCCGTTTATATTGCTTCATATTTTCTAATATTTTCCTTTATCTTAAGAGCTCTGCTTGTCTTTGGTCGAATATATTTCAACCCTTTCGGAGGGATTACGTTTGCGGGTAAAAAAGTAGAGGATGAAATTAGTTTAGTTTTTTTTTGTTTTGTTTAATTTTGTGTTTTTATTTGCAAGTTTATTTCGTTTTTGTTTTTGGGTAGTGACAGCTTATTAGCTAATTTACGTCGGGGTTCTTCGCACCGCCGTGCGCCTGAAAAGCATAAGTGTAAAACACGCTTTTGCAATTACCAGCCAAAGTTTCGCGCGCTGTGTTTGAGTGCGATGGGGGCAAAGAGCGCCTTTATTCTTTATCTGTGCACCTTTTTAGTGGAGGCGCCGGGCAGCGGCCGGTGTGATATAGTGCGGAACTTAAAATGTTACTGAAATGTTAACGCGCCACGAAAGATGTAAAAAGCCTGCGCTAAAACACCACTGCTGTAAAAATTTCAAGTCTATTGTTTAAAATAATAAGATAAAATGATAAAAATATCAAACTAATTCACAAACATTCAAATTATTTTAATTTTTAAAATTTTTATTGAAGTTTTTCATTTGTGATAATTTTAACGCACTGTATATTAGAGTGTTGCTCATGTTGCACATACACGAGGATCGTAAAAGTTTATAATTTAATTTCGCGAGGCTAGTGCGGCTGATACACGCGACGGTGCCGTGTGCACGATTTAATTAAAGTCGCGCTCGTGGCAAAAATTACACAGTCTTTTGAAATACATTCATAAATACAAGGTGTGATCATATTTCTATTCTAAAATCAACGCTATTAAAATGTCTACGATATTTTCCGCTTAAATCTAACTCCATCTATGTGTCAATTTGGTAACTAATTAGAGCACACTTAAATAATAAAGTGTGAAGGCACAAATCAATGGTACTTTTTTGAATGACGTATCGCATAATGGATTAATCCCTGCGAATGTGAGCAAAACCTTGTCGGGCGACAACGAAAGCTTTTCTACTTCTTTTTCGGCCTCTCTCACACTCGCATTTGGAGTTTTTTTTGCAACATCCATCGTTCCTTTTTGAGTAGCGTTCAATACGAAATGACATTACGCGAGAAAGGATGAAACGATGAACACCGCGCGCGGAAAGTGGGCATTCGATTTGCTCCACCGACGGCGGCAGCAACGGTTAACAAAGATTCGCGTCGACGATTCGCATCGAGGGCGCGCGCCCCGTCGATGGATGAAAATCGAGCAAAGCGGGATCTCGTCTCGATGAGTGCCTATAATCTCCGGGCGCGTTCGGTTTCACCGCTCGTTACAATCAAAGGCCCGCTGGGATAACACAATTTTGCTTTACTTTACTTTTCTATTCTTTTTTTCGTCGCTTTCTTAAAAAAGAACACTTTGTATAATCCTACTTATTTTTATTTAACTCAAATAAGTTTAATTTTAATTTATTGTATTTTTAGTAGTTTTGCGTATTATTTTGAAACGATGTGTTGGTTGGTATGAGTTCAGTTTGAGCTTTGAATGTAGAGTAAAGCGAGCGTAAAGCAAATAAAGCATAGGTAACAACTATAGGTAACTAAATCGTTTAAAAGCGTCTCGCGGCGCAGCAATAACAAGCCCTCGTGAGCGCGCGCCGATAGAGAAGTTCCGGTTGCGCGAGTTTCGCGTCCTTTGGAGCAGCGGGGGCAGGTCGAGTCAGGGCTTGGACAACGAGACACCTCCAGCGCTTGTCGTCTCTGTAATTTGCCTGGTTTCGCTAATTAGGAACCGTAGACGTTGTGCAAGCACTCAACTTGGACATTCAAAACTATACTCTGTACAAGTTAAAAGCAACCAAATCATTTCCATCAAAAATTATTATTTTGTCTTTAAACAACAATAAACACTTTTGGATAATTTTTGGATGTTTTACTGATAAAACATTTTGAACTTGAATTGAGTATAGTTCCTGTAACGACTTGTTTCGTGACAAGTTGTTCGTGACTGTCGGGAGTCGCGACGCTCACTTGTACTTATCTGCTTGTACAGTGACTACTCCTCCACCTAGCGCTAGTTATTGGGGGGCGGTCGGCTGTGATGTTGGAGAGTTGATGTTGTAGTTGGTCGGGTCGGTTGAGACGCGGTTTGTCCGCCGGTCGTTGGAATAGTTTTGCTTGATTACTCACGGTTAGCATCATCATCATCCGTGCTGCCGTCCAGGGCGGCAATCCTATGGGGGGTGGCGACCCTTGCCGATTCGCTCGTCATTACACCCCGACGCTTGTTGACGCTTTAATTCAGCGGCGGCGCGCGCGCGTAACCTGCAAACCGGAAGCGGAATAGTTTACGAGGTGTTTTGGTGCTTGCCTCGGCGCAAAACGAGAAACGCGACGGGCTCAAGTGCCCAGTTAAAACTCAAATTAGTCTTGTAATACAAGATGTACTTAACAACTATCTGGTTTTAAGCTGGGAGGTGGTAAAGGGGATGTTATGAGATTTTGGATGATTTTATGATATGATTTTGTTTATTTTTGCTTTTTTTTTTTGGTTTACTTCCGTAGGTAGTTATCTTTTACATTATACATGCATATGCGCAGCTATATATCTAAATAAATGTAAATATCTAAAGCGGAAAAATAGTCGCGTCACGTTTGGGCGTCATGGCGTCACGTCGCGACTCTCAATGCGCTTACGTCGATGTACTTATGCATTACGTAACCGTTACATTCACCCTCGGCGCATTGCCACCTGCCACCGCCGTGCGCCACCATCTTGGATAGTCTAAGTCGGTCGAAAATGGTTTAACTAAATGTGTGCATTTTTTTACAATTTCTTTGTATTGATATTTCTAAACGAAATTTAATAAAATAAGAGTTCCAATTTCATTTTCTTAGCGATATTGTATCCTTTGCTTCCTGAAAATAAAAATTTAATTTTTTTCTGTTTTGTTTCAGATATTTTTTAAGGATCAATTGAATCGAAGACGCTCCTCAACGTGGGAGAGACGAGGACGCCGTCATAATAACAGTGAGTACATTGTTTTTTCGTTTCTATTGATTGAATGAATGAAATAATTATGAGATGGATCCAAATCGAACCAGAAAAAAGTTTTAAAAGTTAATATTGGTAATAACCAATTATTTTTTATTGCGTCTGATGGGAAATGATAAAAAACGTCTTGTCCTTTTTGTGCGGGTCGACATGAAGGTCACTCGTCAATCAAGCGATAGATTCCTAGACATATTCCACATTCCCTTCCACAATCTCTGCCTGTGCGCGTTGCTTTTTTCTCGTCCTTTTGTATATCACGTCTTTTTTTGTTGCGGGAGATTTTTTTCTTTGTGCTGCGTGTCAGGGTGGTATATAGTAGCATCTGGTCATCTGGTCACGGGGCATCCCGCGGCCGGTTTAGGGTTTTTACGAGTCCTCCGACTACAGTTAGATATGACACACAGGACGACTCGCCCCCTCAAAAATACCTCGATAGAGAGAAAATCCGCCACGTCGAGATGACACAATCGCGTGTGAGCGCGGGGATATTTTCTCCTCTGACCGTTGGGGGCTTTTTCGTTTCTCGACATTTTTCGCCGCCACACATGTCCCGGGTTAGATGTGTGTGTGTGTTGGTAGTCGGTCACTCCTGGCAATCGTTTCCAATCGCTTTATTCGTATAATACGTGTCCGTACCTTGGCGCATAAAAATCTGTATCGTGTAATATTCCGTCTCTGCGTGGCGCTGTGAAAAGGGTGGAAAAGGAACGTGTTGCGGTCGTCGGGTTTGACTCAATCGACTAATTCCGCGCTCGGTTTGTACACATAACCACGTACTACGTACGATATACACGGACGGCGCATCGAGCGATCGTAAATCTTTTTCAAATTTCCAACCAAACGATCGAGTTGGAGCTGAGGGTTGCTACTCTCTACTGCTGGTGGCCAAGGAAGGCAACGCCTCGAATTACGAATTTACGAATAGATGAATGGATTATACCGAGGATTATTTATTGGCGAACGGTTTTATGATGGCTTCGATTCGAGTTAAATATTTATACAGAGCTCGTTTTTCTTAAAAACATTCGGAAATTCAGATATTCATTAAATATTTATTTTGTATTTAGGCTATGTATGTGTGTGTGTATGTTGGGTTGCGTTATTTGCTTTCGAAAAATTAAAATGTTTGCAAACATTAGTTACAAAGGACTTTGAAACTAAACAAGTTTATTTGCGTTATCTCCGGGGGTAGTTTAGCATTTGCGCGAATTTTTTCGCAGCGGTTTTGTGCGTCTGTCGTTCTTCCGGGGCGCTGTGCATGCCCGTGAGGCATAATGCTTTTTAGCAGCGGTGCGAAGCGTTTCTTTCTAATGGACTCGTTTTTAGACAGAAAAACGAGAAAATAACACGCAGTAAACGGGGACAAAACTGAAAAATACAACCGGAAAAGTGCTGCTGCGTTTTTTGCCAAAGGATTACCGAAAGAGGAATGTAATGTTCTTGTTCTGGTAACATTCACGTTTTGTCGCGCGCGCGCGGTCAGAAAACGTTCGTAAACATTCGAAACGGATTCGAATCGACCACAAATTCACCGCGTTTAGCATTTTTTGCGCCGCGTGGTGTTAATCTTCAGCCTGAAACTGCGGAAACTAACAATTGCAATCTGTAAACGTAATTTTTGCATTTATTTTGTTTTATTTTTCTTTCGGGGTTGTAATTTATAAGGATTAGTAGTTGTAGTGTATGCTTATCGATAAAAAAACGCATAAAATTCGTGCTTGAATTTATTTCTGCGGATAGTTAAAATATTGCAAACGCTTTTTGCTCTTACTCGTGTCGCTGCTCTCTGACTCGACGGCGGGGCTTCTAGAAAGCTGGTAGATGTGCACCCCCTTATGTAGGGAGGCGGCTCCATAGCTAACGGTATTAGCCTTGCGCTCATCCGGGAAATGCGTCCGCAGAGACAGTTTATTGCGAAAAACACTTAGACGATGTGTGCGCGCAGGAGGCGTAGGCGGCGTGCAGACGAGCCGAGGTGGTTTATTTAAGAGATTACACTTCTTGATAGTTTTATTCGGCGGCGGCATCATCTTGGGGCGGGCGCTGCACCTGCTCGTTACGCATTAATCCATATTGCGGGGTTGAGTGCGCAAAAAATGTGTGCTTCGGTTTAAACTTGAATTTTTCGGAGCGTATTATTAGTGCGCATTTAGTAACAACTTTATTACGCATTTAACCGCCCACATTGAATCGAAATCTATCGTGTGTCGCGTGTGTTTTCGTGCGTTTCCACTCGACATCGCACAACTTGTCCAACGTCTGTAATTTTCTTACGTCTGGTGGGCCGGCTCGTGATAGATTAAATTAAAAGATAAAATCCTCGCGCGATAATAAATTACGTTTTACGATGAGTTATATTGCGTTTTTTTTTTCGTTGCGTCTCTCTGCGTGTGCCGCTTTATTGTTGCTTTCTCCGAGGGCGGCGGCGGCAGCGGCGGCGTTATTAGCTATTATTTTTTGTGTCTCGCCAACCCTTCGACGGTGGGGTATGATTTTTTTATGGACATAAGCGGGCTATTAACTCGGCTCGCCGCTAACACAAGTTTCTATTAAAGCAGCCGCGGGCGGAGAGCAAATGAAAACACAAAAAATGAACAAACACGATGCGAAAATACTATGGAATAGAGCAGCGCGATGAAGATGTGAAAAAGTCGGGAGCCGGTGAATTTTAGTTGATATTTTCAATGCGTCTACAGGGTAGTTCATAATTGGTCATCGTTAAGATGGGTGCGGGTCTTGAATGTCCAGCTCACTTGCTCATGAATATGTTTTTCAATGGACTATAAACCCGAGTTATGTGTGTTGGACTTTTTTTCGCTCTCTAGTGGGGTGGTTGTTTGTCCAAGTGCTTCCAACCACGTATACTGCCATACCATGCGCGCACGCTAATGATATGCAAGAAATAATAAACGCTAAACGCTCACTTCTCAACTCAACTCGACTGAAATGTGAAAGGAAAAATCATAAAAATAAAGCGGGCGTATAAAACTTTTTTCTCTCTGTTTTTTTTTTTGTAGGAATCTAGAAGAATTGAGCGAATGAAATGAAAATTCTAGTCCGCACATGTGCTTATTGAGAATAAGGTGGAAAGTGGAAATGTAGTTGAAGTTGGTTTACTGGAATTTCGTGTTATGACGCGCGTCGCGTGCGGTGAAACTTTTCAGTTTCTTTTACCACTTTAGTAATACCCTTATAGTTATACTCCATTCTGCGCCGAGTTGTAATTCAAAGTGTTTGCCTTGATTTGGAATAATAACAAGTTTTTGGAGCACATAAAAAATACAAATTGCGGTTGTTAATTTGAAAATTTATTGTTACGATAGGAATAAAATCAGATTAGAAAAACATGAAATTTTGGTATTTTTTGACAATTAATTTAAGGTAGATGAGGAAAATTTGTTTATTTTTGATATAATCTTTACGCACACACAGCCTCCGGTGGTGTAAACTAATCCGCTAAGAAAACTTATTTTCGCGACTAAATATTTATTGCAAACGCCCGCGCGTATGCCAATATTGTGCCGTCGTGCGCCTGCTTTCTCTACCCACCTATATGCTCATTTAAAATTCAAATCAACTTAATTAACTAATTTAATATATGCGGTAAATATAATATATCGTGCTGCACTCTCTGCAAACAGCTCCGAACTACTCCAGCGTTTATCAATATAGACGCTATTTATGATTAGGCGATAATTTTCTCAAACACACAGTATATGTGTGTTTGGGAAATTTTCACCGGAAATTATTTTGATATTATAAAATACACATTCATGTTGAGAGCGTAAGAGGGAGAGGATGCCGGTTAGAATAACGACACACCTAATTAGAATGCAAAATGACTTTTCAATTAACTTTGCAAAATCAACAGAAAGAGTTGGGTTTGAATTGGGTAAGCCAAGTGGAAGGATGACGGGATGGAGAGAGGGGCGGCTGAATAAGAGAGACTTGAGATTCTGAGGAGGACCCAGGACGAAGGACATGCAATACAGAAGAGGCTAGGATAAGTGCACCGGGGGTGAATATATAAGTGTAGCAAGCTGGAGGGATGAAAATATAGGTGCCTACTTGAATAGAAAATAGAAAAAAATGGAAAATTATAATTTATTAATTAATTTTTGTTGCGGTAATTTTGATTGTCATTTAGATGAGGAATTTTTGTGGGTGTACGTGAATTGTTGCGGATTTTCGCGCGATGTAACTTTTTAATTAATTAATTAATTAATCAAAATTCGAGCGCGGGAATTTTATGCGCCGCGAACAAAGCGAGAGCAGCGCATCGAACGGCACTTGTAACTGTCGACACATATACACTCTCTCACACCTCAGCGCGGCGGTTTTTGGCAGCGCGGTGGTGGGCGGCGAACGATGCTCGAGTGGTTTTCATCGCCACGTGGTGCCAGTGACAGATTTCGCGAATATCGTCGTGTCTATTATCCGACACCTTCCTCTCCTCCTCGCCCACTTCGCCGAGTTCATTCTGGCACTCGATAGATGTGTGACGGGTGAAAATATAATCTGTTCACGTTCAAAAATTACGATTTTATTCCGGAGAGTATTAATTTGTTATTGAGGATTTGAACGTGAATAGAGTATAGATGTATTGAAATTTTGGCGGATTCGTTGTCGACTTGGAATGGACGTTTGTACGCTCAAAACGCTCTCGGTAAATTGAATCTATTCCGATTGATTGACGCGCGCGTCTGAATGAAATCCTTGTTATCACTTGGATCACTTAAGCGGCAGTCAGCGCGCGCGCTCGGCATCTCTCGATTGAGCGCTTTGTTTCTTTCATTGTTGCGCACCCTTGACTAATGCGACTGCCGGAATTAATCAGTTTGTAGTATGCTAAATCTACCGAATTCAATTTAATCTTCTAGTTGATTGAATTACTACATCTTTTTTATTTGAGGAAAAATTTGTTTTTTTTTGTGTGTGTGAGGAAATATTATTTGGTTTTGCGGTTTTTTCACGTCTGTAGTGCTTTGTTGGACGGAGGGCGCATCCATTTTAATACATATAATTTGTCTTCATTTCCCGACACGAAGCGACGGCAGCGGAGCAAGGGCAGCGAGCGTATAATTAGTTGGCCTCTTCGTGCCGCCCCCGCGGCCACCCCTTGCACGGCGCGCCGCATTAAAATATACATTAATTAACGTAAGAATTTAAATATATCCGCTCGCCTGCCTCTTCAACCCTTTCTCTCATCCTGCGAGCGCGTGCTGGTCGACAGTCGACAAGCGAGCACTTTGAGACTTTTAGACTTTGAAAGCCTTGGGAACCAAAATAAAAACGTTGATTTTTTTTTTGTGCAGAAGTTTAGATTCTGAATGAAAATATTTTGATGTTTTTTGTGAAACATATTTTTGGAATTCAATTTGCTTAAATCTCAGTGTAGTGGAATGAAATTGCTGGTTCATGACATTCGACAGCTCGAGATCCAGTTTCAGTTTTGCAACATTGCAACAACATTTTGACTCGGCCAGATCTCATATTCAGAGAATATTCATGTGCGCAAGTTTCGGACCCCGCAACTCTTGAGACATGCGAATCTTTCGATTATTCTGCGAAGCGGGACACTTTCAAAAGACGATTCACGATGCTGCGGCATTCAATTCCGGCTAAGTTTCGGCCGCTGGACGCTCGGAAGTCTTCGACTTTTGATGTCTATTGGCTCGTAACATCTCGTGGACATTTCGCGGACATCGTCCGGTTAAATGCGCCTCCCCCACCCGCCCCCAACATCTTTACCAGCGCAGGGATGAGGAAGCGAATGAAGGAGCAAGATATTGTATAAATAAGTTTTCCGAGGCAGCAGCAGCTCTCTCGGACGAGACAACTTTGTCGATGCGAAACATAAAATGCGGAATTCGAAATGCGGCAGGCAGCGTGTTCTGAAATGTGAAATGTAAAACTAGTCTACAAGTGATACTACTTGGCCTGGTATCGAAATCAAGAAATCAAGCTGCCGCGGAGTCCAAGTTGCTTGCGCTTGCTTCTTCATTGGAAAGGTTTGGATGGACGCGGAGATTCGGGTTCCGCAATGAGCGCGCGCCGAAACTTTTTGATCCCTTTCGTCCTTTTATAACATTCTGCCTCGCGGACGCGCAACACGAGAGTAGTCGAAATATAAATCCAGCGCGTTTCTTTATTCGTCTTTCCGTGGCGCGGAACTTCTTCGGAGTTGTTCAAGCGCGAGCAAATTGTGAAACTAAAAATTAATTATACAAATTGATTTACTTCTTCTCCATCTTGAATGAATCTCAAGTTTATCATGAACACATAGAGATTTTAATTAATTATTTTTGATTTCACAAAATGCACATAACGAAACTTTTAAATATAAAATTTTATCAGAAAAGATAAAATTTATGTCAATATTTGGAAATATTATCCAATATATTATATAGCTCGTAAGTGTGGTCAAGTGATGCGTAATAAATGCCGTAATCGATTATCCCGCACAGATTGCACACGCTGCGTTCGATAATCCGCGTAAATCAAATCGTTATTTCGCTATTTGAACATTCATCCCGCTAAACGACGCCGATATAAAACTGATCGCGCGCGCTTGTAAATGTTTCCCATCATTTATTATCGTCAACATAATAAAGAAATATATTCGTGTTTCATTTAATTGTTCACATTGTATGAAATGCGAATGCTGACAGAGCATGATTGCGATATGTGCAACCAAAAAGTGTGCGCACAACTTGTGTAAACACACCTCACCCACATACACTCCGCAGATTCCGACAGGAGTCTGTGGAGTGGTGTAGCTGTAATGACACACCGCAGATATTCCGGCACTCATCCACCTGGCGCGCCGAATTTGCATACACTGTCGGTGCAAAGCTGCGCCAACATTGCGATACTCTCCATACATTCCAGGCACCGCTCTAGATCTATATGTCTACGCAATGCTTGAAAGAGCTTTATGTCCTTCTACTGCTTCGCGTGGCTTACTCTCCGGTGTATTCTGCATTGCTCGAGATTCACTGGATGAGAGACTAGTAGTACGAGTACTAGTGGTGTAATACTGGCGATGGGGTATGAGTTTTGGGGGAAGATACGGGACATGAAGACATAAGGATTCCAGATTCCGCGAAAACTGTCGGCGTAACGGCTGCGAGTACGACCGTAAATAGCTTTATCGGGAGCGAGCTGCTAAGTCCCTTTTACAACTTTGGCGAAGCCGTGCGGTGGCGTCTAATTGTTAAATTCAGTCGACGACGAATTCCGCTGTTCTTTGAGCTGCATCAGAGGTCAATTTAATAGAATTTAATAGAATTCATAGAAATATTTCTATTGTTTTGATGTAATTTCAAAATTTTCAGTTTTTAATTAAAATTGTAGAAATTCCTGGCGCTGGATTAACCAATTGTCGAATGTTTTGTTTGGATAATTTAATTTCGGCGATACACTGCGTGCGTAGTCACTATAGACAGTGTAAATTAATTCTCGGTTCGTTAATCGTATCAATAATCAATTAGCTTCAGGTTTTGGCGGTGGGGTGTTTGTAAGTGCATGTTCCGGGATGTTGCGGGCGTTTGCACAGGAGCGTTTATCAATCGACGCACTCTAATATCCTGCCTGCGCCTCCACCATTGGAATGCGCAAATAGTCAGTCGACGGGTGGTATGTGTGTGTGTGTATTGCAATCATCGGCGTGTTTGGTATATAGCTACACACATCACAACGCGGATGGCAAACACTAATCTGCATCAATATGCCTTGTGATGGCGGAGCTGAATGCGCTCAATGCATCATCATCAGCACATCATCACCTCGGCTATGATTTGTGCTGCGCTAGTGCAAATACTTTAAAGATTTAATATTTGTTTGCGCGTGAGAGAGAATTTAACGTCGCGTGAATAATGATAATGCGCGGTGCGCATTTACAAGTCCATTAATTGTCATCGAATGTGAATGAGAATGGGGATGATGCGGCGCTGCGGACGAATGATTGCATTCGGAGCTGTCGGCTCCGAACGCACAATGCGTTATTAGATAATCGCAAGTAGGTGCTCGTACCTGAAATAACAGGCATTACACACGTTGTCGTTATTGACGCTCGTTGTCGAGGAAAGCCACTGTCACAATGACAATTGCTAATACAAATGCTCGGATAATTGTAGAATATTAGTCTTTATATTGTACTTGTGAAAATAATATTATTGTGTGCTTAAATTTAATTTTCTTGGAAGTTATTTTTGAAAAGTTTCTATATGTGTGCAGTCATGTAGCGCCGCGCAGTCGGGCGCGGGTGCACAAATTACACACATTAGCGATAAGCAACATTAAGTCGGAATTACGTTATTAACGTTATTAGCAGTTGACCGGCCGGTCGGAGCTGAACGATGGCGGCAAACATCGCCAGCGACAATGTAAATACGCAAATACCACAAATACTTCACTGAATGTACGTGTGTATCGAAATGAAACATCATAAAAAATATGCAAAACGCCGGAGTGCATGCTATAAATTACCTCAGTGAAAAATATGCAACGGTAAAAAACGAAGTGATATCATTTTAAGACATCGTAAAATGACGCTGATAAAAACACATGGTGATAGCTTAATTAATTGTGTTTGTTGTTGAGTAAATATTTAATTATTGTCTTTGAGGAAGTCGCCTGCATCTAGCATTAGTTATTAATTTAATGCTTCGGATGTGTTAGTGAGGGTTTTGTGTGTGTGTGGGTGTGTGGGTGCTAGCAGAACGCAATATTAACTAATGCGTTGCTAATACCTGCGTTGTCTGACAGGCTGCTCTATTGATTATTAATTAATTATGCTGCTTAAGTAATTGCCTAATGGAACTAACTGTCGTGTAACGGGTTACCGAAACTCCTCTACAGTCGGTGTTATTATCTGACTTTTTCTTTAATTTCTTTTTATTTTTTATTTTTACAAACAAAACAATTAACTCGTATGTATGAAAATAATTTAATTTTAATTTTTATGTTTGTATTCGGATGAAATGCAAGATATTGTTAGATTTTTGTTTGTGATGAAAAGTTTTGAAAACTTTGCCCGGCGCCTCCACGATATATACTTTCATTGGCTTTTAAACGTCGAAGCGTGCGCGGCTTGTGTTTGCGCTTGCGATTTCAATTTCGCTGCATAAAACATTTGTTTTCCGCTATACTTGTAGCGGAAATCTTCAGTTCACATTACGGAATGTTTTGCAGTTTTATCATTTCTTCGCACAACTTTGATCTGCACCCGCAGAGATTAAATTTCGCATTTTTGTGCAAAGTTTAAATTAAATAAATTGGTTTTTAGCGTCGTCGGGGTTTCATTTGTTTGTCGGTTGTATGAATGCACACTTCATTAGTCGCCCACCTGGGAATAATTTGCGCGTAGGAAAAATTAATGAATCCTTGACAGCGCGCGCACAATGCAGCGAATTGTTGAACGCTTGACTCGTGCGTTCGTTTTTTTCTTTTTCGTATTTAAACTGTCGACGTAATTCAACCCACTGAATAAAAGCAGACAAGTTGATGTTCTGTTCGTTGGGGGTGTGAGGGTGGTAGAACAGGACCAGCGGGGAGGGAGAAAATGACGCGAGGAATAGAAGCCGCGTATTCGAACACAGCGTGGATCCGTGAAAAGGGGCTCCGCGCTGCGCTCGCGTGCAACTTGACTCCTTTTGTGCCCGGGTGCGTATCCTCGCGTACCTGATGCATCTTAACAACATCCACCTTTTCCGGTACGGCATCCAGTCATTCGATATCACTGTTATGAGATCCTGTTACTCGAACACGCTGCGAGAATGCTGCGTTCAATAAAAGTCAGGCGAATTTCTTTTTCAATTTTTTTGTTGTTTGTGTTTTGTTGATGTTTTGATGTTTAGAAAGTCTTGCGGGGTAATTTTGTTTGTTTGGCGTGGTGATAAAATGTAACGCATTTTAATAACCGATTTTACGACGCGCTGGCCCGGCGTGGCCGTAAATCGAACGCTCATGGATTTTACATGCACTAAAACGCCGGTAATTTCCAATTAATGGTCGAATATAATTAATAGTCGCGGTTGATTGAAAAGCAAGGAAAAACCACGCCATCGACGCCCCGGTGCAAAGCAGAGGTTTAATTAAATTTGCTTTCACTTTACTCTTTACTTCACGTCGTCGTCGTGCGCCGCAAACCTTGGCGTTTCACTAAGAAACACCTCGATAAAAAATCGAAGCATTAATTTTTAATGCTCGTTCGGGATAATATGACTTGCTGCTTATTAAACACGCCTAAAACTGAGGGGGATTTATATTTTATGCGTACGTACAGATTTAGTTAGTTATCGATCGGCGAGAGATTCTGATTCAAGTATTTTTTTCTTTTGCTTTCTTTGTGGCGCTCGGTAAATCAAATAAAATTTTGCCGTGTGCACCTGCTCATGAAGCTCAGCTCTTCGCCTGCTAGTGGATATTTAAATATTTGAAATAAAGTAATGGAAACGAACGTGAGAGCTCTTTTTTTTTGCGCTGCTTTTTACGTGTCTACTTCAGCTTCATACGTTAGAGTGTTGGGAGTTTAAGCAGGAGCAATATGCCAATGCCCGGACGCGAAATCGATGGCCATCCGCGGAGGAGGGCAAAGTGTGAGACTATGCCGCCTCGGCTGCTGCCACCCCCAGAGCAACTGGGACTCTAGCTTCGGATATAGAGTTCGGGATGCAGATATAGAGACGTTGCGAGTGAGATACATCAGCGCGTGTGGGGCTCGTGCTCTCTCCGGTCGTGCATTAAATTTCATTGATCATAACTCTCAATATCGAGAGGTATAAGCGTTTGAAATATGACCCAACTACGACGGTGGTAGTCTATCTACTTTTTGAAACTTGAAACTTGAAACTAAATATGTATACGTTGACTTTTTTAGAATTAACGAAAATTTTTAGAAGTTTTGGTTGAGAATTTAATATTTGTGGGTGTAGATAATGATTTTTGACACTTTTCTAATATCCAGGGTGCAGATTTGCAATTTTTATATCTCATCGCAGCGCAAAATGGACAAATAACTAAAAGCTCGGCAGCCGAAATGGCTGGCAAAAGCTTGAACGGCAATAAAATCCCACTTTGCGCGGCACCTCCACCACGCCGCGTGTCAAACTCACGCACACACACGTTTATTTATGATCGGACGCAGAAAATACTATTAGGATGCTGAAATATATGCTAATGGCATCCGCCATCTCATACCCGCTATCATAACGCACTAAAACTTAATGCTATCTCTAAATATGCGCCTAATAAAATACGAAACTTCAAAACACCTGAAACTTGCATTTGCTTTTCAGAAACAAAAACAAAAAAAGCAGTGCATAACTAAAAAGCGACTTTTCTTTAGGTGTGCGTGTGTCTCTCTACCTTCTGTCTAAATCCAGCTTTGTTGCGGCTTCCAGTCTGGGACGTTCGCCGCGTTGTAATGTGTAATGTTGTGCGGTGTAAAATGAATAAGCAAAAAGCGCGTTAATGCGACGAGCAGCGACGTCGCGCGCAAAGCAAGTAAAGTCGCGCCGGATGGCGTAAAAGGGGTTTAAGGACTTTTAACAACTATATGGCTGAAGTTTGCGCGCGGATGCATCCAGCGAACAAAGTTTGCAGATTGCGTTTAAATGCCGCGCATTACGTAATAATCCGCGCGCAAATTTTAGAACGGCCCGCTAAAACTTGCTACAACAAAATAAACACCTCAAAATGCAACAACATGCGCCCGCCGAAACAAAAAGCGACGCCTCATCATTCTCACCGCGGTATAATATTAGATTATTTTTTAAATGAGAATTTTCGCGAGCGTGTGTGTGTGTGTGAGTGTTTAGGGGGTGGGAGAATAATGCAAAATGCAAATTGCGTGTTAATTAGTAATTCCACTCCGACGCATAACACGTATTTACGTGTAATGTATGCATGTCGCTCCCGAAATGGGAGGAAGCGACCAAGAATTGAATCCGCCGACGGCGCGCACCATAGTAGATGGTGGGGGCGGCCGTGAGGGTGTATACACGCGTGTGCGTCGTGCGCCGCGCGCGCTCTGGGACGATTCCACCGACGTTTCAGTCCGGGCATTACATGGAAATCCTTATTGTCGCCGAATGCGCATCTCGTGCACGGATGTGCGACTCATTAATATCTACTTCACACTGTATACACACTCTAGTTGCAATGCATCCTTCATAAATATACATAAACAAACGTGGAATGATTTTCATTCAATTTTATTTTTAAATATTTTTAATTATTTGAACAGATGGTATGTTCGGTTAGTTGGTTGGCTCTGTGCATGCTTAGATAATAAGCATTCATCGCACAATATGCTTCTCGTTCGTCGATATTCGTGCGATGTTGGTTTTGGTGGAGGCGCCGGGATTTCCATTAGCTGTATGCGCCGCGCGCGCCACAATACGCTGTCGGTCGTCTCACCTCAAATTTCACGTCGTCTTATCGAATCTTAAAACATACCATAGTGAAATGTCCCCGGAGGATTTATACGTGTTTATTAGGTTGCATAAATTTATAGTGACGCCATTTTAATAGCTTTGATAATTATCTTGATTCAAATTTATTTTTATGTGGATTTGAATATGAATATTTGCAAAGGTGCTAATTTGATTTGACCACACTGTATGCATTTGGTGTAAGCGTTAGATTATTATCCTTGATACAAGACTCAGCGGACCGGAGAGTTGTGTGTGCGTTCATCGCGATGGAACAATAAGAACAAGCACGAGCCATGCGCGACCGAAAATGCGGCCCGAAGGTGCACCCGCACCCGCCAGATTTGGCGGCGGTGGTAGCGGTGGCGGCGGCGATGAACATGCCCGGGATCCGAGTTAATTTTCCAATCTGCTACACAACAATCATAGCGAACAATAAGCTCATCTACTCGACGACTATGACTACAACTAGGCGACTACTGGCTGGGGGGCGGGCGCTCGCGGTATTTAATGATAATAATTATAACGCGAGAGCGCCGAAGAGCGACTCATCAACGAATGCGAATTCACTTGTGATATGTGTGAGCGCCCGCGCACAGTTCTCTATTGCGTGCTTGTAGTCGTCATATTTCGTTGCTCTAGTCTGAACACCGCGAACAACTCGCACAACAAATCCATTATACTTTGAAGCGCGTTGAGAGAATAGAACCGGTCTTTGCATATATGCAATAAATACTCGCGCGAACAAAGCGTGCAGACTGCACGGGCAAACAAAATTCATCATGAAATTGATTATTTATTAGTTTTCAAGTTTAGTTTAGTTTGTTGTGTAGGCAACTTGTTTAACACTACGTATGCGTAAGTTGGGTTGCATATAAATGAGTATTAATCTAAATTGAATTCGGACTGGGCAAGTTTTAATCCGGCGTATATTCTTGACATTTTTATGCAAAATACAAGAGGAAAATGTAATAATGGCTGAATTGTCGTCGGGGCCCTTCGAGCTCACGTTGCAAGAAATTAGAATACGGATGCAATTCCTCGTCGTGCGATGTTGTTTTTTTTATGATTGTGTTTCGTTTTTATTTGCTTTTCGATTTTCTTTTCGCGTGGCGTAGGTATTTCTGCGCGACGGAAGTTGCAAGTCGCAGGTTAGCCATTTGCATTTCGCATTTATGCACGGGGTGCCATTTTGTCCGTTGGCGTTTTCTTATTTCCGTTCATTTCTCTCATTAAAAGTTTATTTTTTCAACAAAAATTTTTTTCATCGTGTTTGTTTTATGCTGCTCAATTTTCTCTAGATTAGCATAAAGCTTATATTTAATTTTGTTTTTTTTCGCTTGCCTGGAATTTGTATACTAAGTAGGCGCAAATATCAATATATATTTTAATTAGACTATGAGCACGTTACAAAGTCATGTAAACAAGCAGATAACAATCCTAGAAACGCCTAGTTGGCAACATCTCCTCCCGGCACTTGAACGCGTACTCTAGCTCATCATTTGCTCAATTTGTAATTAATGAACATGTAATATAATGTTCTGTCAGTTTGTGCACTCATTGTTCGGCGCGACGTCGCGCGCTTCTTCATGTTTAACCGGCTTTATCAGAAAATGGAGCATATCAAAAGGGTAGTTAATCGCGCGCGCGCATATGCAAATTGTGCTCGCTCGACGGGGTGCGTTTGTCGTATGAGGTTGAGGGTGTATGTGTGTCGGTTAATAACGAAATGGCGTCCGGAATGTGCGCGCGCGCCACTTAATCATCTTACTCATGTAAATATCCTCGAGGCGACGCCTTGCAATCTTCCAAAATTTGTCACATACTGGAATTTAGATTGAAAAACATAGGCCACCAATTATACATTTAGTATGTGTATATTGGGTTGCCTATTAATAGTTTATTTCAGAGCTATCGGTTTTTATTCTTTTATTCAAACATTTTTGTGTTTTATAATTTCTCAAATGCGAAAATAACCCAGGCAACTAATTATACACTTATGATGTGTATGTTGGGTTGCATATTAATATTTTATTTGCGAGCTATTGGTTTTTATTCTTGCATTAAACGTTTTCTGTGGATTATTTGAACGGAAGCTATAGGAAGCTATTTCCGGTTGGCATTTTCTAGCTCAACTTTTACGTTCCAATAGATAATAAAAGCATAAGAAGCATGAAAAGTGCACGGAAGTGAAACGTTTGAAAATAAACACACGGTGTAGTGGTGCTGGTGGTGTGCGGAAGACACGAAGCTGGATGCACTTATCTTTGTACATCTCCTTCGTAAATGGTTGCATAAAAATTGCACGATATCACTGTTCGCTGCAAGTTCGCAACTAAACTCGCAACTTGCGCGCCGCGCGCGCGGAAACTTGAAAACTAAAATCACAATTTTATTATTTAATAGAGTGCCTAGTTTATGCTTTAGTTTCCGAACTGTTTCGAAAAGAGTATTTTTAACTTTGTGCGCGCACACACGATTGTTAGTAGTTTTGATTAGATTTTACGACTAGCGCCATCTATTGGAAAATAATTCCGAATTGTTGTGGTAATATGTCTGGTATGACTTTGTTTGCAATATGCAAGGGGGTTGTTTGTGGCTCGTGTTTCGCTTCAATCGAAATTAATTATATAAATTGCGCACTTCTCAATTAACATCCGGCAGACGTTAACGCGCGCGCTACGGGTTGCAGACCCCTTTTTGCGGACGTGTTTTGGTTTGTCTACTAATTAATTAAAGCGATCTCACCCTTCTTTTCCGCATTGCACCGACGATTGCACCCCTTTTCAATCGGCCACCATCAGTATGCACTTGTTTATACGTGAACGATGAGCTCTCTTAACCCCTCGGTCAAACAACAACGAAAAAATTAATTGCGCGCAGGTTATTTATACGTAGCTATGTAAAATTCGGTCGCGTGGCGCTCGCAATTATTTGGAAAGAGGATCAATTGATTGCGGTGAGACGGAAATGGGTGGGAGTGCGGTCGCGGAAAGGAAGCGCAACAAAGTTGCGATTAATCGCTTTTTGCGTCCTCGGCGGGGATTAATGGGGAATGTTAATTGATTTTTTGTGTGTCACGAGGGACCCCTTCGGTTATCCGCTATCGGATGATAGGCAACCCAATATACACTCGGCACTTGAGTGCTGTAAGAAGTGCGGAAACAATGAGTGACAAAGGTTAGTTTTTGAGGTACGGAAAACTTTATATATATATATATACAGAGTGTTTACTACATGTCATTTTTTTATCGTGTTTGTTTTGTTGTGGTTTTGGCTAAAATAAGCTCGGGCCATAGTTCATTGAAAACTTTCCTCATTATGTCGGTTAAGAGTCGCCCCATGCCGACATTCTCAATGTCGCCGGTTTTGCGCGGTCGTCGCCGTTGTTGTTCTTGTAATACCGAAGCTGTGTGACGCTTGTAACGGCGTCCCGTACACGAATTAAACGAAAACGGCCTTTACTTGGCGACAACGACTTTGTGGTGGAGGCGCAGGGCGTGTGTGTGTGCGTGGGCGCGCTGCCACCATTACACTTCCTGGCACACTTGTTTATTTGTTACGAAATTACAAAATTGAAACGTGCCCGCTTTCAAAAGACTATTTAATGTAATCTACGACTTTTGTAAGTATATTTAGCCGTAGGCCTAATTTCGTTTTGTATGTGTGTGTGTTTTTTTTTCAATTAACTGCGCGATCAATATTAGACACGAAGAATTTAGTTATAGTGGGTGTAGGTTTACGTTTCTTTTCTTTCTTTTCCGGTTTGGGTAGGTAATTAGTTGCAGTGGAAGTTGTGGGTTGAAGGAACGTCTCGATCGAACGGCGGCACTACTTGTAACACAGCGCCGGAGTCGTTAATGTGGAAAATTGTAATTATTTTTGAACGTGGAGGAGTAATAATGCACAATATGAAAGCGGAAAGCGTGTGGCAGCTTTCGAAAGGAGAATGAAGAGCATGCGGCTATAATTAAACTCGGAGGGTATTTATTAAAGCATAATTAGTTTTGAATCAGAGTCGGAATTTCGTGTGTTGCACGAAAAAATCAACCAGCAAATAAGATAGATTAATAGCATATATTTGATTATAAATTTAATATTTTACCGCGGATAGCGGATGTTTATTGCTAGATTTAGAATGAATATAAATGGCGAATGGTTTTGGCAATCGTGATCGCAAACGTTTTGGCCGTTTCGTCGCGTTATCGCCGTCGTCCGACTCGCATAAATATTTATGCGAAAATATCATCGCCGCGCACAATAATATCGCAGTAATGTGCAATAACTGTTATTCGACGAGCATACCAAAATGTTATACACACATAGTTGCTATTTTATGCTACTACACTAAGGATAACTAGTGCTTGCTTACTAGTGTGTGTGTGTGTGGGTTGTGTTTTGGCTTGCAGTCGGGGCGGGAATTGTATATTTGCCTTGAAATATGGAGCATTATTTATATTAAGTGCCAGCGTGATAATAACGATAATAATGATGTATCTCAACAATGGAGATATAATGTGTTTTGTATGTATTCACACAATTGTTGTCGCATTTTGAATTAATTGGTTTGTGGAATTATTACTTTTGAATCGTTTTTTCGTTTTAAAATTTTAATGGTGCAATTACGCAAACAAGGCTTTCGATGGCGAATGATCGCCGATGATCGCAAATTGAAATATTATGTTCGCATTGCAGTGGATCGCTTACGCGCACAAACAATCGGCTATTAGCATTAAAAATGCACGAACGGATCGCCGGTCGGTCGCAAGTCGCGCCTGCTTCCGGTTGGAATGTGGAGGCGCTGCGCAACAATTGCAATTGCGTCCGGGGGGCGGTATTAATCAAAACGTTCGATTTTCCGTCGCATCCACAATGCAATATTGCGGGTTTAGTTAGTTTAAATATAAAATAATGCAAGTGGCGACATCTAGCGGTGAGTAGTTTTGCAATTACTTGCTGGGAAAATGGGTTTTGTTAGGTGGATGTTGGTGGGTGTAATGTTGGTATTATGTTAAGCACTTGTTGATGGCGGTGCGTGGCACACGACGAGTATGCCCCTCGCGTTGGTAGTGCGAAGCGGA
This sequence comes from Dalotia coriaria, assembly GCF_025399875.1. Lineage (NCBI taxonomy): Eukaryota > Metazoa > Arthropoda > Insecta > Coleoptera > Staphylinidae > Dalotia > Dalotia coriaria. Next base: position 12,875,037 of record NW_027045448.1, read on the forward strand.
GGCGGCGTGAGCGCACGCGAATGGCGATTTATCGACGTCGCGAAAGCACAATCGACTGGCAATCTAGCGCAATCTACTCGCATCTCGACTCTCGTTCACTAATATCACGAGCGCACAAATCGAAAGCTCACTCGAGATGTTAATCTCATCGTTTCTGCACAAACGACATGGGGTGGCGCACTTTTTTTTCTTCTGTATCTAATCGAAAGTGGTTTAAAATTGACTCACCTTTTGCGTTTATTCATTGATGAATATGTATTGATAAGTTTGTGAAACTTGTGATTAGTTTTCGTGGATATTTTGCGATCATTTTTGCACCGATTGAGAGAGGAAGCGTCTACGAGGATATGTTGATAGGCGGCGACGGCGGCGGCAGTACTGGCGCGGTGTGTGCGTGCGTGCGAGCGCGCCCGCCGAGGTACGAAAACGGCGGCGCGCGCGGGCCTCTACCGCTGCCTGCCTGCCTGCCGCCTCCGACGAGGCGCCGCTCACCGTAGTAGCGGTCACGCCGGCGTCGCGCCATCCACGACACAACGTACGCGTTCGCCGCCCGAAACTTTGCTCTGTTGTCGATATATTGCCGAACGCGAGAGAAAACATTATTCAGTTTTAGTGTACAAAATTCCAGTTTAATAATTAATTAAAATTAATAGTGCGTGTTTTGTGCTCAAAAATTCTATCCTGGTTTGATCAGGATTAAAAGGATACATGACTCAATTCAAGCACGTTGATGTGATGATGTTAAGAAATGGTGCACCAACGAATTGCGTGAATTATGGATGGGAAATTTGCGAAATTTAGCAATTTCGTCTCGAACCATCGTAAAAAATCGCAATCGACGCTGATTTGTCGCCGAGTGCAACGATCATGACTAGAAAGAAAGTCCTGCGACGAATATCGCATCAATAAATAGCTACAAATTTCTAATCCGAAGTAAAAAAAAATAAATTCCATTTTACGGACATTACCAGTCAACAACCTGTGATTTTGCAAATAATTATTCATCGTAACGAAGTTAAATTAAATAAAAATAGGGAAATTTTTTCAAACCGCGTAATGAATATTTAAGTTACGGTATTGGAAATTACACAGTAACGGAATAAATTAATGGAAGTAATAACCAATGTAAATACGAATGAAATAATCAATCAAGGTGCGTTTTTCTTCGAGCCTTGAAAGAAAAGCAAATCCGTTTCAACCGGCGATTAAGTGAATGATTACATTCATTATGTGAGACGGAAATTGAAGTTGTAGTGAAATTACGATTGTATATTAACCCAGTATCGAAAGAAAACCCAAAGTATTTTCACGTTCGATTTGGATCCTATGTAAATAATTTAGATGTATGAATTAACACAACCATGAAGGATAACAACGACAATAGTGTGGTGTTAATTGTGTGTGATTGTGTGCGTCTGTGATTCGCATCCTGCGGAGCGAGAGATAAAAGAAAAGGGGTTTGATACAAATTTTCTATTTCCACTCTCTTGATAACAGGTAGCACGATGACGGCCCCTCCATTGACGGGGGTCCGCCTTTTGGCCGCCCTTTTCGTCCTGATGACGTTTCAACGAGTCTTCGCAACCGGTGAGTCTTGAAACAATTTTTTTATTGATAAATTTACATTAACTTTAGATTTCTGTGATCGGTGTGTAAAAATTAGTCGTTTATTTTTATTTTGTTGATTTTGTAAAGTTTAGACCTTTGTGACATTTATCGTTTTACACTTGTCGGCGTATACAGAGTGTTGTGTAAATATCCTATACATTTTGTATATGTCGATGGCTGCGATTTTATTTCCGGCGAAGAAAAAGCGTGTGTGTGTCAGTTTTTTGTATTTTTTTTCTTTGAGAATTCTTGCACGTTGCATGCGATGCGTCAATAAAATAAAGTCCGTGCACTTCGGGGTTGCAAAACGTGAAGCGTGCGGGGTTATCTTTATCTAATCGTCGTGTGCGTACGATGCGATATAGTTTTAGAGCGTGGGTGTTTGTAAACTGTACGAATACGAAAGTTTGATGCGCATCTATATGAGATGCGCGTGGGAGGTGGAGGAAAGGAAAAAGTTATAATTGGCTCTGTAGTCAATTATGTCACTGGGGTCGATAGTTTGAAATTCTATTGATACTTAAAATCACTATTAAATATCGTGCGGCAGGCGCGCTTTATTTATGACATCGGCTTGTGAAGAAGTTTAAAATGTTTGATAAAAGTTGAATCGACTTGTAAAAGTTGCGATTTTTATAAAGATTTTTTTATGATTAAACTATTGAGACTCTTAAATATAACTTATATTAGTTTTTCTGCCGTTTTTATGCATTTTTTGTGCAGAAATATATTTAATTTTAAAAATAACGCTATGCAAATATCCCAGTGTGGATTTCAATGTGGATTTTGTTGAGTTAAGCTTGCCAGCTGTTTAAAATTCCGCCCGAGAACAAATAGAATTTGTCAGCGGTGGTTTTTCAGGCTTTTTTGGTTCGTTAGTTATCGATTGTAATGCAACACTTTGCACTTTGCATCGTCGCGGTCGGACGGGCGGGCAAGGCATGGCGCGCTCATTGTAATTTATAAATTTTCATAATTTCGTTTTCATAAAATTCCGCCTTATCCGATTTCCCGCTGCGCTGCGCCGTAGAATTATCTTTTTGTCTCGCGTTTCGTTTCGATGGTAGTGTAGGTACCAGTGGGTTTTTCGTTGCCGCCCCCGCTCCGAGCGCATTCCGCTCAGTTATAAAGCTGTTATATTTATGTTTATTGATGTTACGTACTACCGCGCGGCGCGCAACTTCATGCACACAAGCTGCACTATCAAATTATACCGAGTGGTGGAAACTTTTTCGATTTTTTCGCGATTTTTAATTTTTTTTTGTGTTTCATCATGGTTGAAGTTAACCGGGTGCATTGCAACCACTTTTGACTTGCACTTGTTTTTTGGTTCAGTTTTTTAACTTACCTGAAGTATTCGCTATGTTTCGGTGTACAATGCAGCCGTAATTTTGCCAAACGTGCAGTGATGCCCGGAACAATGTCTGTCCGCCGGCAAAAGCTTCCCAAAAATTCGTGTAAAATAAAAAGCGCAAACGAAACCAAACAAAAACCTAGCCGGCATATAAAAAAATATACGCGAACATAAAGCACTTGCCAGTCTGCTCCATGTACCATGTACTCCAACTTTTTTATTTTGATTTTTTTTTTGCGTTTCGTGATTCACGCAATAACGCAACAACAACTTCATGTTGTGCGAATTTAGACATTTCTGAGAGCGTATTATTTTAAATTATTATACATGCGTGAGGTTAATGAAAAACGTGAAACAAAAAGAAAACGAATAATTACGTTGTGCTCGATAAATTACATTTGAATAAATCAAATACTGATTTGAAGAGTCAATTATTTTCTGTCTACGAAAATATCTTTCAAGATTTGTGCAAATTCTGTTTTTTTTTGTTTCGCGACCTTTAAAAGTAGAAACGGTCAAAAATTGCGTGCGTGCACAATGAAAATCGATAGATTTGCGTATTGTGTAACGCAAAAACTTAACGAGTCAGATTTAACTTGTGTTAAACGCGAAAGAAATAGGCTTTTAGGGCGGGCGTCTCAAGGAGAAACGGCTAAACCCCGAGAATTATTTGTGTGTTTGCTGTTTTTATTTCGAAGTTGCTCGCTATCGATTATTTACCACCGGCCGGAATGTGCCAGTTGTGTGCACTAAATGTGTACGGTTATTTTCTCACTTTTTACGAGCACTTTAAATGTGTTTTTAATGTTAAACAAGTTTTATCGAGCGCTAAACGTCTACAGAAAAATTACGTTTTTTGATTAAAACACTAACTCTGCAAAAACCCAACGCAATTGTTTATGATTAATCTATAGAAATTATTTTCCGATCGGCATTGTTTTTTGTATTTAGTATACGGTGTCAATGTGTACACTTATCAACGTTTCGTTGACGGTTTTTAATTTTTTCTGTTCACTACACTGCTGTGCGCTCATTAAAAGTTGTTTGCTTCTTACGTGGGTACGTGCGCGTGGCGATAGCGTCCATTAAAATTTTAAATTACGACTTTTTACGCCTATTCCCAGGATTTTCACTTGATTTTTTTTTATGGCTGAGAAACACACGTTCTTGTGCTTAGCATCGATTGAATATTGTGCTCACGCATTAATCGTTTATGCGAAACCGGAAAACCATCAAATTCGATGAGTATTCAGATGTAGATGAAGTTTAAAGCAAGATTTTCATGGAATTGATTAGGTTTATTATTCTGAAGCATGAGTGTAATGTTGGTTGCATACATATTTTGCTTTATAACCTGTTTTGAAGCTTTTAAAAAATAAATTTTATTTTTTTTATTCGATTTGCAATGAAACCAAAGATATTTCCAGCTTTTGGAATAAAAATAAAAAATCTTTGTGTATTTGTTTGAGTAACCGTATAAGTATAGATTTCACATGAAATTGTCGCCTCGCATGCCTTTGGTTTTCGGCTGCCCGAAAACGAAGGAAGTTGAGTCGTTCGTGCGCGCCGAGTTTCGCTCCGGATTTTCCAACTTTTACGCTCGCGCGTACCGTAAATTCTCACATATTTCCAGGGGCGTGCGCGCGCGTATGGCCGCCGCCGCTGCTGCCGCCGCCATACCATTTAGAAAACACGTGCATGACGTACTCTAATACTATTCATGCATCGTTAGGGTTTCCCCCGGTTCCATCAGGAACTTGCACGGAACGCGGCCGTAAAACTAAAACTGCCGCAGCCTGGCGGCGCAGGGCAAAAAACTAAAACTAAAAAGTAGTAAAGCGAAAAAATGGGCAGGAGAGGAGAAAAAGCACACACGCACACACAACGGAAGAGGGAAAGATAAAAACTTGTCCCCGCTGAAATACGCGCCGAATGGGAAAATTTAAAAATATATGCATTTTTAAAAAAAGATTAGTGTGTGGAAAACAAAAGATTTGATAAGTTTGGCGCCGCGGGCTGCATGAAACGGATGATTAAATTAGCTAATCTACGTTTTCACGGAAAACGCCGTCGCCGGCATTAGGTTACATCCGGGCAGTTGAGGGTAGCGTTAATATGCTTTAATACAAAAACACATTTTGTCCATTTATACCAACAACGTACTACTCTCCGGTTACTAACTATCTGGAGTAATTCTATCCGCGGGCGTGAAAACGTAAAAAATGTGCCAGGGACACATCAAGAACTTTAATGGATGCATTAAGCATCATTTAACTAAACTTTATAATGTCTTTTGAAGATAATTTTCAGTATTTTGGAACACATTGTATATAAATTAAATATTTCAAATAAAAATCAGATTTTCTTCGGGGTTTAAAAAGAAAACTGCAGTCAAAACTAGAAAATAACGCAAGATAAAAATACAAATTTATACATCAGCTCGAAGAAACTGCAAGGATTTCGCCGGTTGGCGCATAAATGTATACTTAATCTGAATTTCATGATGTGCGCCCGCAGAGGAAATCCTTTCGACGTCAAAATTGCATCTCGAAACATTTCGCCCACATACGCACGCATTTATTTCCGCAAATATAAACATATCCATCTACCAATTGGCTATTATATTATTATGTCATATCTGGTTACATAATAATTCGGTATTATGTCAATTGTATAATTGAATGATGAATGTGAACAATGTGTGCGCATCCATAATTGATGATGCACTTTTTGACAACGTTTTGACTGCATTTCGGTGTTGGTGTCGGACGTTCATAATCAACTCGACACGACTTGCGCGGCGCCTCCACCATTTTGGCTTCGATATTTCGATCGGAATATCCGATGGATATTCATCCAGGTTGGCGAGGATGAACTTTTGGGCGGTGTGCGCGAGAGGATGGGTTTCGATGGTGAAACTGACAAGGATGGGCTGATCCTGCGCCGGATTGAGACAGGACAGCCGCGCTGGCATAATATTAGCGGACGACATGGTCGAGCACTTTGGCTCGCCTGTTTTATTAATGGGGTGTATTCGCTGATTGACATTTACCTCAGGAATATTAAATATTTGTAGCTTGACCTGCGCTGCGCCACGCGGAAATAGATCGTATAAATAGTATTCGCTGCTAATTCTTTTTCTTTTGGGAACACAATTGAAGTGGATATATACAGGGTGTTGGCGTAAGTTTAATGCAGTATGAGTTATTTATTTTTATTGGCTGCTTTTTTGATGCCGGTGTGTATGTGTGTATGGATAAAATTGTGAATGTTTACCAATATGTCTGCGCAAACATTTTCGGCGTGTTTGGTCATTTTGGAAACGACCTACATCACGCCGGGGCGTACACATCTGATGCCGGTGATGTTGGGTTTGCTTCCCAAACAGAGTGCACCATTAATTATGCATCGCTTCGCTCCGGTTCGTTTTCGAAACGTTAATTTATCGTTGGATTTTCGCCGCGATCAGCACACGCGATGCCCTCGAACATTTAGCTTATTTCGGCTTGTTCCATACTCGGGTGTTGTTTTTACGGTTGTGTTGTTAAAAAATTCGTTTTTGAAGTTTTTTTTTTGTCGTCGTCGTCCTCGCACGTCTATCACAATTTGTGCAATTTTACAAATGCGCGAGAGACAATTCGACAGTGCGAAACTTTTAGCGCGCGCACAGTCAAAAAGTGCAAAGGGGCTTTGGGATGTATTTGTTCTCGCGTTTTTTTCAAACGATGATGGACGCCGGAAATTTTTATCTAATTTTGTTTCCAGCTGCTCACGCAGTCAAAGGCAAATTGAAATGCGAGAACGGTGAAATATTAAAATATAAAATAAATTCGACGAGGAGGAGCAAAAAATATATAAACTACTAGAAGTATACGGGGAATGGAAGGCATCTAGCTTCATCGTTGAATGAAAGTTTAAAATGTAGCTCAGTGCAGCGTATACCTATATTCTAAAAATAAAGAGAAAACAAAAAAAACGAAGAGTTCTACTCGACTCCGAGCTCGAAATGCTATCGCAGCGCGCGGGGTGGAAACACAGGGGGAGGAAAACCTTTTATGCAATTTAATAATTTAAAACTTGCGCGAGTATTATGCCGAGTTGGTGCCGTGACAATTAAATTTAAAATCTGACTGCCTATCGTCGATTTAAATTAAGTATTAAATTTTCAACATTTATTAATTTTTCACTTCTTCTATTGCCCCGAAAATAACACAAAGAAAGTGTGCTCTTGTCGTGGAAAATTCAAAACGCAAGAGGGCAATATAAAATATTAGAAGATTGCATTGCTGCGCTCTTTGCTTAATTAATATTTAATTACGAGCGAAAGTTTTGCGTCGCACGGACGAAATGTTTTTTTAATAAAAAATTACCTTGCCGAGGCGCGCCGAGCGCGGGAGTCTTGTCTTTGTTGCGTTGAATAAAAGTGGGCGAATAAAAACGCAAGGACATCTTGAACGTGAGCATAAAACCCCGCATTAATAAATCCGCGGATGGCCTCTTAAAACATTTACCTATCCATTTAATTTGGCACTCTGACGATGGTGATGCGGAAAACATTCCGCATTCTTTGCCCGGGAAGTATTCGCCGCAACCTGCTATGAGAACATAAAAAAAGGATTAAACGCCAATGTCACTCGTAAAATCCTGTCGAAATCCGCAAAAGAAGAAGAAAAACCGCGTACGTTTTACGAGCACTATGAGTATAAGGCATTTTTGTTGCTGACTAAAACCGCCAAATATGCTTTAATTCATCTTCGGGGGCTTTTGTAAACTGTCTTAAACGTGTTTCAACTTTTTAAGCGCGTCTTTGATGATGTTTCGCGAAGCATGAAGAAATTGTTAAAGTCGCGAACGACTTTAATTCAATTTTTTCAACTTCAGCTGGCGTATAACCTGCGGCAGGCAATTAGATGTGCCGCCGCCATCCTCGCGAAATTTTCGTTTGTCGACACACTGTAGGTATCTGATGGCGTTTTGTACCGAAAATGTCCGACATAGCTGTTTCTCGCTCCTGGGAAATCTCGCGACATCTTAAGAGCTGCACACACTCACGTGCGGCACGTCACTCACGGTCCATCTTCTCTGAGCAATTCGTGCGCGTTGTGTACTTGGTTGCCTATACACTCACAAGCACGCGCGCAGAGCTATTGAGTGGGTGTTTGGCTTTCGCCGGAAGTCTGCCGCCGCCCGACTGTGCGCACACAATAGCGCGGATGTCCCCGAACGCCCGCTTCGCGAATAAATGTCAATTGTGCTCGACAGCGTGTGTACAAGACCGGATAACATGCACTTACAGTTGTTAAATGCATTAGGAGTACAATTAAAAAGTTGCGAGAAATTCACCTAGCCAACCCAATTCACACTGAAATAGTTATTTTATTCTTACAAGTGGAACTAATAATATTATTATATATTTATTGATTACACGCGCGTGTAATTTATTCAAGGATCATAAACATTAATTAAATTCCTGCTCATTTGTGTTATTTTACACATCTGAAATGAAATAATTACGTAGTAATGTGTATGCATTGTTGCCTAGGTTACAATCTGTATGCGAATTCTTTGCCGCTCGATGTCACCGAACAAAACCAATAAAAACAACATTTCGGTCGCAATTACTGCAGTGTACACAATTAATTAATTATTTAAATATAATTATAACGATGCGATGTTTTATTGTGTTTGCGTGCGTCGTGATATCTAGTCGCTCTCTCAATGGCCGATATTTATTAATTTAATAAATAATTTATGTGTTGCTTGCGCGCGCCGACTGTAATTCCGCCGGTTTTCCGGGGTGTGAGGCACTTTTACTTGGCGTTTGAATGTTTTATGTTTTATGATACGATTGCGTCGTTGGATATAAAATAACGATTTTCAACCGGCGAATGCCATTTATTGGAATAATCATAATTTTCGTTGAAATTATCCTCGAAGCGTTTATTATTTTATTAGCTGGAATAATAATAAATGTTCATTTGGCATTGGCAGCGCCGGGAATAAACAATTAATCGCATTGGCGGCGTGTGGGTTTATTGCGAAACTGAAATTGGCGGAAAACGTCGATTATGGAAAATTATTTCTTTGAAAATTTGGCACGTTTTCCTCGGTTATTATACTATCGCGTTAGGTTGGGGCCATGAAAAGGACAATTTTCTATTTCTACATGTGGAGTTGTCTTCTGGACGCTCGTAATGTTTACCATTAAGTGTCCTTTGTCCTTTCTTGGAATGTGTCGAGTGTAATTTCTAATGTTTTGCGCCGGACGGGCGCGCTGGTCGTTTTTTGCACCCAATTACACTATTAACCCGAAAACTGGCATCGTTTGGAGCGCGCGAGCGCTCCGGGAAAGGGTGACTTGGAAACGACCAACGTCCGGACGCCGAAAGGACCATGAAAGAACGCTGCCGCCGCCGCACACACAAGCGCGGGAAGGAAGCGATCGTATCGTCCTGCGTCCTGTCGCCGTCGACCCTCTCGCGCAGAAAGACGCGTCATCGGCCATCGCGATAAGCGCGTGATTAATGATAGTTATGTTGCTCTTCTTCCGGAAAGGATTACCTTTCACCGGGGATAACCTCGGCGCTGATGAGAGGCGACAGCGTGACGAGATGTTCGTTAAAAGCTAGAACAACGCAAAGTACAAAATAAATCTTTTTATTCTACAAAACCTGGAATAAAACTGATGCTATTGTAGAAACAGTTGACATGTGTCATTTGTTCTCCCAGCGAGTTTCTTTCGGTAACTATTGTGGAATTGATAGAAGATAAAAGAAATAAGAATTTAACGAAAATGTTATTCAGTGCTGGCGGCGGGGACCATGGGAACAAATCAGGCATATCAAACGCGTGTTCGACGAGACGGACGAAAGCGAATTTTACCTTTGCAGACGTTTTCTTTGCGCGCAGCGTGTGCGTATCTTTTGTTCGCGTGCAGATTTTTGCCCGCGGACATTTTTTGCGTTTGCGTCTCATTGTTTGCGACATCGAGACGTGTCTTCTACGAAATGTCCTCCGGCGCTTCAAACTGACATACGACGAATTTATTTACGGACAATGCGATCGCAGCAAAATGGTTTTAGTTTAATATATTTTTCTGAGTATATAGATGTGTTGGGTTTCAATCAGTTGGAGTGCGCGTGGGCGTTTAAAATCTTTATTCTTTTAATTATTGGAATTCTGTCTCTTGTTGGTTAACACATTGATGCACTCAGAGTGTATAGGGGTGCATTGCTGAGTATGGCGCGACGGTGAATAATCAAATATCCTTTTGTTCAGTAAACGGTAGCGGTGCTGGTGGAATTCAGTTGATTAAATGAATGAAATGCACCTAATGCTCGTCGGGCGGCGGAATTTTCTGCGAACAACTCGACGCTGCATTCCCGTCCACCGCGTGCGCACAAACGAATAGTGGATCAATGATGCAATATGCGTAGCAACTGAAGAAATAAACTAATCAGTTCATGGAATTATTTACGTAGATATTTCGAGGTTAAAAAAACAATTATTTTGGATATTATTTCAATTTGCGTCGAGGAAAATATCAAAATAATTGGCGACAATTTCCTAAACGTGGTTTTCTGTTGTTATGTATGTGTGTGGGTTGCGGATGGCGACCCCGATAAACATATATCAAAATGAGAAATGATTTATATACCGCCGCCATTTTTGTGAAAACAATCCGGCAAATTGCCACTTATGTTCTCCCCGGCTACGATATTTGCATTCGGGCGTTTTACACCCAAGCCGAGAATCTCGACAACACAACTGAAACAGCACTACTTACCGTCCTCACACCCACAACTACGACTAGTTACTGCTTACTACCGGTGCGTTATCCTTGCTCCACTCGACTGTGGTGCGCTATGGCGACGCGAAACAGAGAACTCATTAAAAAGCTGATAATTTACAAGAAATTACGCCGGCGAGTTGTGTGAGTGAGTTATGTGCACGCGTGCCGTGGGCGGTCGACAATGAAAATCCAAATAAGCGCGAAAGAGAAAAAATGAAAAGTTGGAGAAAATCAGAAACGAGTTGGGAGGAAAATCACAGCGTGTGTGCACGTGGCACGCACGCCAAGTCGACATTATCACTTATCTTGGGGTGGGGGTCAGCGAAAATATGAAAAAATAAAAATATCAACATAGTAAAATGCAGAAAATGGAAATAAAATATCTAGTCATTTATTTTCACAGCGGAATTATGTTAACTCATGCGATATAATTGAATTAATCGCGTTTAGTAGGTAAATATTTCCCAGTTGATTGATGATTTTTTTTCTCTGGCGCGGACACACTGTATGTAAACAAAATACGAGCGCACACACTAACTTTGCGATCTCATTACGTACGCCCCGCAGGACTTTTAAGCCTTTCCTCGAGGCGCCGAGACGCTCGACCCGCTTCGTGTCGACGATCGATTATTATTAAGAAATAAGTCGTTGGCTTACTGCCGGTGGTGGCTGGCGGCCTGGTCTGACTTGGAAAGCGCAACACTCCCCGCAGCTCGCATGAAACAAAGAATGAAAAATGATGGTGTCGGTTACCACTTCTTCTTCCGCAGCGCACCCGCGCGCGCGCCGCTTGTGACACGGCTTTTGTTCTTCTCGGGCGGCGAGCAACACGAGATGCTTGTGCTTCTTGTGCGCGTCATAATACGCATTGTTCATAAACAGCACTTCATTATCGAAGGCGAAAAATGTCAGAGTCACTCACTATCGGCGCGCAAAGTTTTCCGCAGCGAAAATCATTCCGCGGAGAAAAGTTTCCAATCGGAAAGTCAGAATACGAAAAAAAGGAAACACGATTAGGATATTATCGTTACAATATCAGGGCTTTAAAAACTAATTGAAAAGTTTATAATTGGAATATTTTGTATTTTTATAGACAACCAGATATACACTGTGTATTTGTACTTAACCTCAATTCATTTCTATTTTATCTTATTACAAACGAAAGTATTACTAAATTTTTTGTTTTTTTCTGTGTGACCAAGAAAACAATCGATAAAGACTTTTATTTATTTATTTCACCACTGGTAACATAAATTGTCGCCGCGGACTTTAATTGAATTCGTTTCGTTTTTTTTCTCTTACTTTACGCGTATATTTTTTCCTTCTGCCTCGTTTGTTTAGTGTGGACGGTATTTGCCGGCGCGCGCGTGGTTTATATTTTTGTGGCCTCCACCTGCTCCCCGATGGCTTTGATCTCGATGCTATACGAGGGGCGCGCCGCGACGCTCACGTCGTGCTCGATTCATTCGAACGTTTTTATTTCGCTCGGTGGTCTTTGACTTTTGACTAACTTTTGCGCTCGCGTGCCGCGCGTCGCACCGCAATTTAGATTTTGCTCATTTATACGTGTGGAATTTGCGCTTGTTACCTGCGACCATAATTTAGCCCAAAATACGCCCTTTAAATGTTGCTAATGTCCACAGAGGAATAAAAATACGTGCTGAGGCAATTGAAGATTTTGGCAAAATGTTTTTTTTTTGGTTAATTTTATTTTATTTTTTAAGAGTTTTAGATACTTTTTCCAAAGTTTTAGTTCTTTTAGTTGTTTTTCTCAGAGAAATAATTAAATTTTGTTAATTTATTAAACCTCCAAGGTTCAAGGTTCTTAATTTATTGATTTTTTCATTACAAATTAATTAAACCAGCTTTTCTAACAGAATCAAAATGTTTGTTCAGGATTTTTGTTCCTGGGGTTTAGATTGACTGCAGACTGGTTTTGATTTCCCTATAATTTCACGTTAGTTATTTCTACTCGACTTGACCAACCCCTAAGTCGCGTTCGGCTAGGACTCATGCTCGTACGTTAGCGGTCGTACCTGTAATCAGTGTCTAGTGTAAACTATATAATTTATGATATCTGGTAAAAGTGCGTGCACACACGAGCGCACACTGGTCCCCTTCAAAACCGACATAGGCAACCAGTCGCGCGCACGAACATGACATTAATGCTCGGCTCACTGCCGACTTTTCCGAACCTCCGAAACGAATGTTTTCGCGTATAATTCGATGTTTTCAAGGGTTGGACCACACGACCACACGTCATGACGCCGGGTTTACATTAGTATACAGAGTGTTTTTATTTTGGTCTATGGAATATTAGTCGATGAATTTATAGGAAGTAAAAAATTTCGGACGCAGTGTGTGATTGGAGGCGCTGATTAAAATCAGGTATTATGACCTGCCGCGCGCGAACTTTGTTCAGCTTTATGAGCGTATGGGTAAATATGTGCGTTGTCGGATGGCGGACAACAACGCAACACACAAATAACGGCGGGGGTGTCGAGAACCGCAGCACGCCGAAAACGAAAGGTCGGCTTTAAAAAAGCCGGCGCGCCGTAATTAATGCCATCGCCTGCGTCCGCCCCCCGCGCGCGCAGTAAAAAAACGGCCCTCTGGAGTGGAATAAAAGAACTAATTTGCGAGCGCGCCCCGGCTCGATTTAAATTAATTAAACGGCCGAGCAAACATCGACGCGCTGATTAAATTACATCGCCGACAAAAGGACGAGCAGCACAAGCAGTTTATAATTTATGATAGGCAACCCACAATATCCCCACACGCATGCACACAACAACAACAACCGCTAACCTCAATTGTGAGCTAGTTTATCGAATTTAAACGATTATAACTTTTCGCTTATGTTTGACGATCGAATTGTAGCTATTTTCTTGTGTATTGGTTGGAGTTGTTGGAAAACTTGTTGGGAAAGCATTTTTTCTCTCTCCGCCTCTGTGCCCAACCTGCGGCTTGGGCTCTCGTGACCGCAAAGGCTGGTCAATCGATAGCGACTTAGCACGCACCTGGGGGCTGCTGCCGGCGGCCACGTTCCGATGCAAATTGCGCGCCCGCCCGCGCCGCGCGCGCGTCGTCTTCACGAACACTGACGCCGCGTCGAGTCGAGGTTAGTGCCGGCACCACAAACTATAAAACAAGTTGCAAGGTGTATCCAGTCCAAGGGATGGTAATAACAACCCGCCGTGTGTAACCCTTTCGCGCGAAGCCACTTTGTATTTACCACACACTGGGTCGTGTGGAGGCAACCATTTTGCAAATACACTGCGCGCGAGAAAATTGGAAAGCCGGAAAGTTTATATATTGCTTTTCTCGAGCAGATTCATACAGGGTGTTTGAGGGATTTTGGGGTTTGAATAATCGAAGAGTGAATTTACTTCTAGTTTCGTGTCTAGACTGAAAGTTTCTTGCGCGACATGCAGGCGAAAGTGTAATTTTTTCTTGCCGCCCCCGCACACAACAGCACAACTGCTGGCGTGTTGCTAACTCTTTTATTCGTATTCACGTTTATGTCTTGCCTGCGCAGTTAAACGTGCGTGCGCTACGACTATAACACGAACAGCACGCCAGACGTGAACTCAAAACCGCCACCCCCCGAACTATACTCAAGCATCTAAACATTCGAAACTTTATCCGAAAGTCTTATCCAATCATAAAAGTTAATTTTTACTTAATCCACTTGTTAAAAGTGGAATTACCTTGTTTGCAGGTATGCTAGGCAACTAAATGCACAGCGTATGTTTGTATGGTGGGTTGCCTGGTTCTGATGATGACATTTTAATAGGATAATTAGCGATTGTGTGCGAGAAAATTGCATTTGCGCTTTTAGCAGCGCAAACAAAAACCAAACGTGTAAACAAATCAGACACGTGATGTTTGACATTTGAGATAGTTAAGACATTAGCCTGTCGTGTTTTGTTTTCTTTTGCAAGATATGTAAAATGTGCTAGTTTAACGTGTGTGTGAACATTTTGAAATCTCCGCAGTGGAATTAAAAGCGTTTCGTTTCGGCGTGTTTGTCATCCATTGTTAGTTTATATCGTGTGCTTGTTTTGCATTTGTTTCCTACGCGCGTGTGCGCTGACGGATGCTGATGTTCTGGGGGCTGTTTAAATGTTTAACAATTATACACAGCGAAAAGCGAGCTGCGCTGGTGCGCCACCGTTGGCAACTCGTCCATTAATATGTAAAGTGATAGCTAATATTTGTACGTTTCTCGAATGCACACTGCAGTCGACTCTTGCGTCACACGGGTAGCATGCGCATGTTTGGTTGCCTATAGTGCGCGTATATTTGTCTGACATGTTAAACACGCCCGGTATACCTACGTATTATAACGTAAGAGAGATGTGCGGAAGACGACAGGCGGCGCTGCGTTGCGAACACGACATAACCTCAATTCATAGCTATGACTTGACGAAAAATTAACTTTTACGCGTTTATCGTTTCTTTTTCAATTTGTATCGCGTGTGTGCGTTCTTTTCGATGTGTTCGCACAATATGAAATCAAAAAAATCTCACTTCCGGCCGCACGCTCGTTTCGCACAATAGTTGCGTTCGCCCTTTTTGTCTTTCGCGTCGTGCCACCTTTTGTGCCCGCGACCCGCACGCGCGATGTTATCTCGACAACACGCGTCGTGTTCGTTTCCACCCGCGCCACTGCGCCGCCCCCTCGTTGCACAACACCTCGCCAACTGCTTCTGTCTGCTTCTTCTTCGGTGCCACGCGTGTTTAACATGTGCGCCATTTCCATTTATTGAATTTGAATAAATGATGGGGTGAAAATGCGCGCCGTGCGCCGCTCGTAAATAGGCGGCGCGCTCTTTTGCTTTAGAGCCTGGGTGTCGGCGCAGCACACACACAATACACCTATTATTACGAGAGGTGTGCGTTATGTGCAGCGCGTGAATATGGAAAAATTAAAAGCTGGGAAAAAACGTAACGACAAGTGGCGAAAGCGCCCACCGAATGTTTAATGCATATACGCAAATGGCGCGCAGGCGAGATAATGTTTTGTGTTTTCTAATTTGAGATGTCGTAAAGTGGCAACTGTCGAGAGAATAAAATCTCGGATTTTCGCGCGCGTTTTGTATAAAAATAGTTATTATCATGCGACATATCTAGATGTGTGCATATTTTTTATCGGCAGTTTTATTTTTTATTTTCTCTTTAAAGGGTAACGATGTGCACATTGGGTTGCAGGCATTTTTTAATGGTTTTGGTAATTGTCGTACGGATTTTTTACGATTTCGCTTTTTTCGATATTTTTGAAATAAATTTAATAAAATCTTTAACTCGATAGATAAATCTTTTAAAATTAGGTTAGCTTTTGGTAAAAATTTCAATTCCCAATTGCGTTTTATTGTTAAAGTTTCCGCAAAGTTTGCATAAAAGTTGTGTGTAAGTTGTGCGGCAACTTTGGCTAAACTAAATTTAATATTGCCAACTTTCGGCGTGTGCGTAAAAGGTTAAGCAACATTTTCTTTCGGCGGCGATTTTTTCCGGGCGTGATTTCCGGTACGTTTGAATACATACTTAAATTTTTAAAATTTGCGCACATTCCGAATATCATAGAATGCGTGATTTTTATAACCCCTCTTCGACGTGCCGATCTCGCCGCCCGTTGGCGGCAATTTCCCCCGATTGGAGTTTTATACTTTGCTCACATTTACATGCTGCTGGGAAACTTTTGTGCGCGTGCATCGCCCGGCACGAATTGGGAATTTTCCAATTGTTGACTCTTCGACTTTTACTTTTCCGTCGGATTTCTTCTTGCACTGCGATTTCACTCTGGAAAAAGTCGCGCAAAAACTTCATAAACTCGCTGCGCTGTCGTTATAATCCGTGTCCGTTTTCGTATTCATATCGAAAAGCGTTTTTCCGAGTGTGATTTACTACCACCCACTAGACGCCCCACGTCTCTGCAGTAGCAGCAGCTCAAGTTTCCGCAGATTTTTATTCGTTTTCGGCGCGAGCGCGCGCTAGTTTCAGACGGCGACTCACCTTTTGCGTCGCAAATTGAAAATTAAATATGCATTAACTCACCCCCTTCGACATGCAGATTTATGCGCGCAACAAACAACATTTTTTCGGCGATCGATTTTGATACTTGTGACTTGTGACGCGAAAATTGAAATATTCACGCATGCGAAAATTACTTGTCACTAGTCTTTGCGCGTCATACATCTTTGTATTTTTTACGCTTTGATGGATTCGCATTTTGCGCCGCTGCACTGTGATGATGAAAGCCGACTGGCGTATGTGTATGTGTATCTTTGTATCTTTGCGCATTCAGTCGCGTGTCGACGTGATCGAATTGAATGAACATCCGCGAAGCGGCCGAAAGCTGCGGAGTTTTGGTGGAGGCGCCGGGCGCGCACAGTATGTGCGTACATCACAATCACATAATTCACATGTTCGCACGGCGTGTATATATGAAATATGCGAATCGGGAAATGGAAATAAATCAATTTCGGACGCGCACAATACGCGCCGAGTTTTATTCCACGTTTTCCAACTCGTGCGTTGGAGATATCTCCAGTTTCGCATAAATATACATACATCGAATGTTTATTAAGATGACGAATCATTTCAAATATTTGTGCGTTTTTTTTCTTTCCTCGTCTTGTTTACTTGTTGTGTTTTTTGTTTGCGCTGCGCTTGTATTGTTGCTATTGTATGTGCTGCGCTGAAGTTTGTTTCGTCTGCTGGCGATGTTTCTTGGGGTTCCGGTTGTGTTTTGTCTGCGCGGATCCCTTGCCTGACAAACAGACGACACGATGGAACGAAACGTTTGCCATTTGCCATTCTCTGCTCAATTCGCGCAGCAGGAATTTCACCCTCGGCGGCGGAGAGAGAGTTACTGTGTGTGTCGCATCCACTGTGTTTCTTGCTGCTGCCGTTTGTCTTTCTTGCTTCTTGCGACTTGTTTCTTGTTTCGCGATTCACAATATATTCACCATTCACTCTTTGTTTTTGCTCGCGTGGATGCGTTGGACCTTTATTTTTTTGCGCGCGCCAAGGGTTCTTATGGAAATATTATTAATGAACGCGCTTGGCGTTTTCGACACAATTAGGGTGGACAGCGTACCCGCTGGATTCTTATTAATTGACTCGCAGGGAAGAAACCGGTCGTTAGGTTGACGCAGACACGAAGAAATATCTAAACAATACATTTCCGCTCGGAGACAATATGGCTGACATAATGCGTTTGCTTGCGGTGTGCTGGCGTCATTTATTCTTGTTTGCATCGCACATATTTTAAATATTTTAATGCGTTGAGTGCTCGTAATGCCCGAAAAACGTGTTACACGTACGGACATTAAAGATGCTCGTGCGCTCGATATAAATTCCCGTCTAGCTGGCGTATAAATTGTATAAATAACAACGGCGTTGCTGGAGTTTCCTTGAGCTCTCCGAGGGGCGGGCGTCGATTTTTCATCTTTACGGGCCGCTATGCAAATCCGGCAAATTGGTAGTTGTCTATCTGCCATTATGCAAATGTATGTAGAGCGCTCGCGCCGGCAACGCGATTGTGCTTACTGCATCGTCCGACATTGTATCGTGCATTATATTGCCGCGTCGGGGGCAGCGGCACACAATGCGCCCCGGCGACGCTGGCGGCGGCGGCGGCGGCTTGCTTTTATAACTTTAATAATTCTAACGCGCGTTAGGAGGTTCCCGGCCGACACGCTCGTAAATCCGAGACGTTCGAACCATCACAAAACATGCACGACGAGCACAAAACACCGAATACAAACAGAGCGTAACAATATCCAGCGTGTTATAAACAAAAATACAAGGTGTTTTAGTCCAGAGATTTATTTGATGGTGTATGCTGTTTTATATCGTAGAAATCTGAAGACTTGTCTTCTTGACGCGCCGTCACTTTAACAACGTGTCGTTGGAGCGTTTAGATCTTGTCGCCTGCGATCTCCCTCGACGTTGATGTGTAAATTGAGAGCGCTCTTAATGATAACCCACTGCGCGCGCGAGAGATGCAAAAACCAACTGCGAGACACATATGAGAATGGTGGTGGAGGATACGTGAAGTTTGACGCTCAAAGCGCGCGGAATGCGAGACACAAGTTGCGATGTGTCGGGTGCGGGTGTGAAACCGGATGACTCTTCAACGCGCGCGCGAGAAAAAACGCTCGCGAAGGGGAATAAAAATGAAAAATCGTCGTCGTCGCGCTGAAAATGATTCCGTCTTTGCCGCGCGTCTCTGATTTTCGCTGCGCATGCAAGTTTCACTCGCGTTTCGTGTTTTCGTTGCTTTTTACGGTTGTGTATTCATTGTGTGTGCTTTGTTTTTATTCCGACTCGCTTTTTATATTTTTCAATTCGTTTTATGTTGATGTACTCGTACACTCAATGTTGTCATAGTCATTCAAATCTTTTTTGCTTCTCGTTGATTTTTTTCGGGGTTTTGTTTAACTTTTTTTCCGGTTGCGATTGTTATTCTTTCGGGAGAAGAGTTTTCTGATGTTTCATCGACTGCTTCTCGTAAAATCGTGGCGCTGTGGTGTTTGTTGCCTGCGCGTAAATGAAAAAACCTGGGAAGTTAATGAAGCAGCGGCGGTGGGCTTCTGAGCCGCCTCCGCGTGTTGCTGACGAGGAATGGAAAGAAAAGGAAACGGAAAAATAATTGCGTTCGGTAATTGAGTGCGTTTCGCCCGCGCGCGCGCTCACCAAGCTGAGATTTTATAATTTGTATTATGTTACTGGTTTCTGGTTATCGTTATTTGCTTCCTGAATTGAAACTTCTAAGAAACGCGCCACGATCATTGTAGAATGTTTTTGCGAGCTAAAATTAGTAAAGCATTGATACAATAAAAACAATACGGACAAAAGAGAGCGGGAAACAAAAGAGTAAATGTTGAAAACATAAAAATTACCAGAAATCTTGTTTGTTGCTTGCCCTACAACCACAAGAATGTTTTAAAACGCGAAAAAAATCATAAATTCGAATGAAAACGATACAATACCACCAAATTGTTTGCGGAAACCTGATTGCGGGAAGAAAAACAAGCGTGTATTAAAAACGATGAATTTATTATTGTTATTACCAACCGCCGTGAAGAGGTAGATAGAGCACGTTTCGATTTTTAACCTCGCGCTGTTGAAAAGTAAAAAACCTGATTTCCAACCTCAAAGGAGATGTGTAAACATATTTTTCCTCTTCAACATTTTCACTTTGCTGCTGCTACTGCTATGAGAGATCGGTTAATTAGTGTAATGCAATTTCACGTTTCTGGATCCTTCAATTGCTTTGTTGATGTCGACGCGAGCGTCGTACATTTACGACGTGTGTGCTGCTCCACTTTTGATATTCCGCGCACGCACGCCATGTCAAGTTAGGTTAGGATTGAATCTATGCGACCTCTCGATCTGCGAAACAAAACCTTGAATTCTGCGTTGGCACGCGACTAAAATTTCATCAATTTTCGCCGTGTAAGTTGAAAGAATCACAACAAAAAAATGTTGTAAAAAGAATTTTCGCAAATGTGTTAATTAAACCACTTTTCGGTGCTTTGTTCGCATTGTGGTTGTAACAAATGGTGCGCGATGTGCACGCCAAACATGTGTATGTGTTTGTTGTGTGTTCTGCGTTTGTTATTCAACCGGGCGCTATTATTTCAATATTTGCAATGTTGTTTGGCTGCATTCCGAAAACCGACGCGGTTAAATATGATTATTGTTGGTCAATTGCGGCCTCAAGAGGTCATGAACAGAGAATGGCAATTGTTTTTGACCTGCTGGAGTATTTCTATTTAAATTGATTTTTATTTGATATGCAGCCAACTATACATCAGACAATATTTACTATAGTAAGTAAGTTGTCCATTTGTTACGCGTGTAATCAGAATATTTCATTTCTCTGTCATGTCTGCATATTATTAAATCAGCGAATATTTCTACGCAATTTATTACGTCGAGAGAAATGGAAATAAAAATAAAAAACGGTTGTAACGTAGACAACACAATATGCCGCGCCGTCGTTGGACGTCATATTTGTCTACGCTGTTTTCAGCTCTGTCCGCTCACGCCAGTATTTGCATAAATGGCGTACGCGAACCTTTGTTCTATTATTTCAATTAAAATCGAGCGCAAAGATCCGGAATTCCGCGTTGAGATAACGCGCGCGGAAATGCGAACGACATCGTCTGTTGCATTAAGGCAGATTAATAAAAGGATCACGGTGCGACAGCAGAGAACGGAGGATATCATCTATTCTTTCAACTTTTTTCCTTTTTTTTCAGTTTTACTATGAATAGGAAATGCAAACAAGCTCATGAGACTTGAAGTTGAAAAAAAAGTAAGGTTATATTGGGAAAGCGTAATTTTGCTAGGAAATTACGAAAATCTTCTTAGCGGATTGCACTTGCTGACGTCAGCTTAAATATCTGGCAGTGAGTCAAACGAATGTTTGACATTTTCGCCGAAAACGCCGGAATTTGGTAGTTTTCGGCGAAGATTTGCCGCAAGAGGGGAAATCCTCTCATTACTGTTTTGTTGTCGGTACAATTTGCGTCTCACGCAAGTGTAAGTCGGCGGAAATGTGAGCAAAGTGGCGCAGACAAGAACGCGAAAAACGAGAAATGAAAACGTTGTGCGAATGCAAATGCCACTCACTAGTTTAACTCGATGTGAAGCACAGCAAGTACAAATTCCGAGGACAAATTCATACAATCACGAATTGAAGATGAACTTTTTTTTTTTTGCTGTTTTAGAGATTTTTTTACGGGTTAAATTTGAAACGCTCAAATTTGATATGCTCGGAGCAAGGAGCGTATAACCGGAAGTTGACTCTCTCGCAAAAGTTTTGGCAATTAATTCGAAATTAATTTTTAGCGCGCGCTGCGAAACTCTTTGCGCGCTGCGCGCAACGAGTCCAGTCGTTTAATTAATTCAACGTTTGCGCGTGCCCACGAAATCTGAATTCTCGTTTCGCCTCCCCACAGCATCTCCATAACTGTGTGTACATGCACATTGCGCCGAGGCTGGAACGGTGCTGAAATTGGAGATGACTGCGGCCGACTCTTTAATATACACGTTCGAAAAACGTACAAACAGAAACGAGCAAAACGCAGAGCAAAGAGATAAGATGAACTTTAGATCTATCTCTGGCCGGCCGGGTCTATTAAATAAGTGAAACAACGATTAATCATGTTTTCATTAGCGCCAGACTGTAATTTAATAATTAAATTTTATAAAAAAATTTTTTCGATTTTGAAGTAAAAGTAGCTTATATGTAGGCAACCAACATTATTTTTGCCAGTTTAATGATCTTAATAGGCTATTTTTTTGTTTTTTGATTAATCGACAGGATTAACTTTTCAAAAACTTTCGCTTTCTCATTTATTTTTGTTGACTAAACGAAACATTTCCGGATTTCCGCATCTGAAAGACTGTGCGTATGAGATTTATGGCTTTCCCCGTGTGTGTGTGTGTGGGAAAATATCAGCAGCGCCTGTGACAGGTTTTAATTTTCGTAACACTCCGACCGCGTTCGCGCATATTAACCAGGCGTTGATGATTAATTAAGCTTTGTGCGCCGTCGTCGGTAGTTATTCGTTTATTAAATTACCACAAATCGGTTGTTTGTTAATTTATCATGTCGGGTGCTATATGGAGTGTTGTTGTTGTTGATGACCTCGAAAGAATCCGATTTAATTAAATTTTCCGTAAAGTTTTTCCGCCTCCAAAACTTTACTAATTATTATAGCGCGGATCATCTTGGAACACACTGTGTGTCAGCCGCTCAAAAGTCAAAACAAACGGAATTAATTGCGTATCCAAGAGAGCTAACAGTAAAAGAGCGTGTGAAAATAATTAATCAAGGTGTCGCCTTGGTTGGGAATAATTAATATGTGGTTTTAATTTCATGAGATTTGATTTTTCTTGTGATTAGAGAGGAAAACTTGGTTATTTCAGCACTCTAATTTATTACCGATGTACGAAGCAATTTCCTGATGCGCTCTCGACGCACTCGAATATCTATCAAGCCGTCATCATAAAACATACGATTTTTATTCGTAGTATTTCCTGTTTTGCTCCCTCGGCTGATCGTCCTGACGTTTTATTTTATGTGATCCCTGCCGTAAGATGCGCACATAAAACTAATACTGCTTTTATATATGGTCACTAAGTAGAAGTGGCGCCCTCTATCTCCACACCGGTCGAGTATTTCTCGCATTGCTTCCACACTTACACAAACACCAACACTCACAGAAGAGTAAATCTTTCGGGTCTGATGTTTAGCTCTGCGCTTCGTGTACCTTTTAACTCAACGTTTTCCATCTCCATCTCCATCTCCACCATTCCGAAGCTCGGCTGTTTATTGACATCAGCAGTCGGCTACTCTCCTCTGCTCTTCTCCAGGAGAGGATGTTGGGTGTCTTGCATTCAAGGTTCGCTGATATAGAGATATACCTTAGATATAGATAGATGGCGGAGGCGCCGGGGTGCCGCAGGAAATGAAATTTATCGCCGTCATATATACACAACTCGGCTGTGTGCGCGCGGTTTTTCATGATTTTCCAAACGCGCGAGGCTGGAAAGAGCGTATCTCTCGGCATCAATGCGAGAAGTGTCACGCGAGCGAGAGCCTCGCATCGCTCTTATCTCGCCCCGAACTCAAATCGGGAAGTTATCAAAGGACGTTTAAGCCTTGGATAACGTGTCACTTGGATATATTTCACTGCTTTAAAATTGACCTAATAAAAATAAGTTTTGGAGAGGTGGTGTAGTAGAAATGGACATTGTTGCAAACCGGCACGCACACGAAGCATTTTTTGAGCGTTGTAAAGGAAAAGCGTTCGTTTTACTATTCGATGTGTGTTTAGTGTTCTGCTGCGTTTTACTGTCTGGCTTTTATTGCGCGCAAACTGTGTGAAACTGTTGACGCTCTCTTTTAGTAATTCCCTACTTACTTACTTGCCTATTTACTTACCAACTGTCCTGTCTACTCATCACCATTGACCCCATATGTGTATCTAATCCTATTTCGATTTCATGCATTTTTTATTCCGCTATCTTGGATGTTAGTTTATTTATTTTTTATTTTATGCTTCAGTCGCTATTTTTGCCGACTATCCCTCGATTTCTTTTACTTTTTGATTTGATGTTTTTGGTTATGTTTATGTGTGTCGATGTGTTTTCCTATCTTGAGCATAAACTTGTGATTGCCTCATGTGTCTCTCGTCATCACGTAGCATGTCCTGTCACATACTTTTTGCCCATTCATTCTTTTTCTCTCTGTGGGTGCGTTTGTGCAATCGTCGCAATGCACGATGATCATCTGGTCGTTCGTCTCGCGCATCACTTCATAACCTATCTTGTGTCATCTCTCATCAGTTTTTACAGGCTGTTAAATCATTCAAACACGTCATAAACATGTCGCCACCATCATCATCCTCATCGTGAATCATCTTGTGCACATCTCACATGGTCAGCTGTCATCTTGGTTTTTATGTGTGTGTGTTTTGAAATTCAACTCAAATTCCCAATTGGCTTTCATCTCTTTTCTAATCTCAAAATAAAACTGCATGCGTTGCTGTAAAAGAAAAAATTAATCAACTTGAGCATTGTTTATGAAAATTCTGATTGGCTTTGATGGAAACACGTCGTGAGAAGACGCTGACTGTTTCCTCGATTGTGATTTCAGTTTCGCTCGTTAGATGGCGACGACCACGCCAAAATAATAAATCAAACAACGCAACACACAAGTCATTCTCGTACTCTAACGATACGCCCAACTTATATGTGCTATTTATTCTATTGTAGGATTTTACACCAATTGCCAAAATATCACTAACTTACTAACGGACGAAGGTATGTGTGTGCACTTTGCGAATGCCTTCCGAAAACCTTTTCAAGCATCAAGCAATGTATAAAAACGCAAAAAAACGCCCGTTTCCGCCATTTTGATATCTTTTTTATTGTGGTTATGTTACGTTGAGTTTGGTTATGTTTATTTTCTCAAGATGATAAATAAATCAAAGGAACGGCAAAACAAAAGAGCACCGCATGCTTTTTGGACATTAGACTGCACTCGATGTTGGTTGTTGAATCATTAAACCTCACTTATTTCACATATATTTGCACAAATTGATGTTTCACGCACCGATAATAATAATCTATGTGATCCCAGCCGAGATGATACAATGTGAAATTGATACTTTCATATTTTTTGCTGGTGATAAACGAGCTTCTAATAGATGCTGCCCGCACAATTAAATTACGATTCCCGACCACTGGCGGCAGCGCGCATCCATCGCCCATCGCCGCCACCGAGAACCGATTTCTATCAAGTTGCCTATTTCCTCCCGCGGGATTCGAGCGCGCGCCCCAATTTAATCTTGTTTTACTTCCATCTTCGACATCCTTCTTCCGCGCTGGCATGGATGGCATTCCGATCTGCGGAATCCGCGCTCAAACATTATCCGAGCTCCAGATACACACATACACAAGCGGGGCATTCTTTTATTTCATTTTTATCTCTTCAATATCTCATTATCGACGCGCTGTTTCGTCCTGAATTCTCCACCGCTGTTCGACGTCATCTAATAATATAAAAAAATGTATATAAGTATACGACGCGCAGTTTGTTGAGCGAGATCTTTTTCTTTTTCGGCGTCGTCTTTAACCGAAAACGAAAGCGAAACGCTGAAAAAGAAGAAAAATCGCTAAGCGGACGCGCAAAACGGACGAAAAAACGGCACTTACCGCTGGCTGCGCAGGCTGTGCGTCAGCCTGCTATAATATTACCTCATACTGAGTGTTTTTATCATCTTGATAGTAAAAAATGTCAATGAACGTGTTGAGATTTTTATCGCCCAGTGGAAAATCTTTGAGTGCCCAGACTGATCATAAGCTGTCCGAACCGAGGATGGAGAACGATAGAGAACAACGACATTAAGAGAATTCGTGTGCGTGGGTGTGTGTGCGCGCGTTTTCTGTTATTACAACTCGAGGGAGAGAGGAATCGGAGGCCGGCGTGCGGATCATGGCGAAAAACTAATTTAGAGGCCTCCGGAGACGTTTCTGTTATTCGCTCTTATGATTATAAATGTTGCACGCTTTTTGTTTCGGCGCCGCATAATAAAACGCGCGTAATTTATCGCCCTCGGGGCTATCAACTAAGAGGTGGCACCACTGTCGCTGTCAGCGACGAGGAAATCCTTTTTCATAATTTCTGCGTTTGCCTCCGCAGCAGCTGGAAGAAAAAAAACGAGCAGGGATATTTCTTGATAAGTCCAAGTCCGCAAGACTTGTGTGTGCGCTCAAATTATGAGGTGACTTTTGTCTGAAAATCTCCACCACCGGCATTAAGCCCGCACGCCGCGCGTAGTTTATTTGCCCGCTGGCGGTAGTGGTGGCGCAGGGGTTTAATATCTGCGGCGGCGAGTTCGGTCGTCATTCATTTCACTTACCGTTTCGGGTTGACTCGCACCCTTTGCCGCCCCAGCCGCCAGGCAGCGGCAGAGAGCTTACGCGTTTCCTTCACGGGTTTTGCAAAGTTGCGCGCAAGTTCGCACTTGCTGGCCTGGTGGCCGGCCGGTAACCTTCCTTATGTAGCGAGAGGGTATGCGCGAATTCTCGGCCTGCTTTATGGGCTACTTGGGGTTGAAACATTCGCCGCGCACATAAACGTCTAAATCTAAATCCGAGCCGCAGCGCGGCCGACAGAAACCCGCAAACTATCCTATTATGTGAGGTTTCAACCTGCGTGCGGATATCTTTGGGTTTGAGAATGTCTTCATTTTAGCAACAATTTACATGAGAAAAGTTTCAATGCGCAGGGATTAATATGATGGAAATTCGGTTGGTGAATTCTTGGAGGTTTATCTTGAGGCTTTTTGGTTTAAAACTCAATAGATTTGCTTGTATTTATTTTGCACAAAGTGAAAATGACACCGAATCGTTAGTTATATTGTTCTTCTTTTTTTCTATGTTGGCGCGGATTAAACATTAAAGCCTCCGTGATATTAGTATTGCCCCTGTGTCGTCTTTTGCGCCGCGTGCACGGCGTTTCTATTAAGTTACGAGGATTAATATCTCGACACATAAAATGCCAACGCGCATTACGAACGCGCGAACAAGAAAAATTACTCCGTGCCCCGCACAACACACAGCAATCGTCCGGCGTGCGAGGAAAAGAAAACTAACTAAGCGAAGCGCAAAGCCGGGCGTGAACAAAAGTAACAATAAGATATCATAAGAAATGAAAGAAAACATAACTAAACGGAAAAAGTAAATCCGTTTATATTGTACGCTCGTGTTGTCTCTGGTCACTTTTCTCGTTCTTGTATTTTTTTTTTGCTGGATGTTGTTGTACACAGCGCGCATGCTGTTGTTTTTTCCTTTTGCCGCAGGCGGCGTTTTGTCCGGTTGAACTCGGAAGCGCGGAACAATGACGGCACGTTTCCGCCGTATTTCACGAGGCTACATTTATGTGTTCATTGTGGCGAAAGGCAGGAATATGCCGGCGCCCGTGTTCAGTCCAGTCTCGGACTACACGAATTTTCTTCCGGGCGAGCTCGCGACGCGCGGTGGCGGCGGCGGCGGCTAACTAACCGAGAGCGGAAAGATTATGCGGCCAACTGGTCGTGCCCTCGAGCATAAACTAATTTAATACAAGATATTGAAGATACAAGTTGGTTTTCGACAGGTTTTTAGTTTTTTGAAATTTTTGAGCTTTTTGTGAGTATAGGCAACACATTTTACTTTCTTCTAACGGACAATTGTTGCGTTGTGAGAATACGTGCACTCATGGTGTGTTTGCGTGAAAATATCGTAATTTCAGCTGTTTGGTGGCGGCAATAAGGACTAAATAACATTCTAACGGCCGCTGTGCAAACACCAGAACACGAGCCTCTCTCCGCTATGCGCGCCCGCCGCCAACATCAAGAACAATGAACAATGAAAACGCTTGTGCACAGTTCGCGCAAACCGCGCACGTTTTCATCGCTTTTCATCGCTTTCCCTCGCCATTTGCAGCGCTCGCCCGCATGTGTTTATACGAGGGTGTGAGGGCGACATTTCCGAAAAGTAAATAAACAACAAATATGTTGCGCCCCCAGCCAACGAAAATATAATATAAAAAGAAATTGAATTAAATTACGATGTAAATGGACTGGAATGGCCGGAAAAATATCTGCTAAGTGGCGAGGGTGTGCGACATGTGAAAAACGAGCAAATTTAATTGGAATTCCACTCGGACCGGCCGAAAAACACGCGCAAACTTATTTATTTTGCGGACATATTGTATATTAAAATGCCAGTTTTCAATAAACGTAAATCCGCTCGTCGAAGGAAATCGTCTGCCGGTCGTCTTGCTTCGTACATAATAACCGGCAATTTAATAACAATATAAATGGAAAGCGTCCATTATTTTCGAGTCGGCGGGCGTCCCTCGACGCGCCCTGTTTATCCGTGTCGCGCGCGCTTTTCTTCTCATTTCGTATTTGCGCTTAATTCCCTCTTCGCATCATTGCGATTCGTAAATTCGGAAAATGACAACTGAATGAAGCGGATGAACGACAGACGGCGACGACAAGATGAGCGTGGGTGTGATGATAAACGATCTTGAAGTAGGAATACATTTATGAATAAAAAGCGCACGCTCTAATGTTGCTTTTTTCTTCTTTTCTTCTTATATTTATTTATTCATTTCGGCAGCATTTTGATTTGTTAAATTTGCAAATTATTACGTTAGCGAGTGAATCTTTGCTGCTGCAAATTCGATTTGAGTTGACGCTGATGCGCTCGGAGTGAAGAGACTCGGGCGCTAAAATTGTCTAACAACCCTATGGTGAGCTTGAGCAGCTCTTGCGCGGAGGGAAACTTTAAACTTTGCGGCGATTAAACGGCGACGACGTTTCTGGGGCGTTGCGCTCCGATAATAAACGCGCGCGCGGCGCAATCTCTCTCTCCGCGCGCGAGCTGCTGTCTGATTAACTTATGAATTTTACATAAGTGTCTAGTCATCCTCAAGACGTCGGAAGCGGCTAAAACAATTTGCCAACAGTTTTAAACTGCGCTGCGACGAGTATTAAACATGTGTTTGTTAGAATACATAAAATAATCCAAATCGTCTTTTTTGCATTTAGAGTATTTAGTTATTAAAATAAATTTGTTTTATTTGAAGTTGATAGAAGTGTTTCCCTTCGGGGCGTTTGTCAAAAGAGCACTCGAAATAATCCTAAATAGCTTTTTAATTGAGTGAGTTTTAAGACGTCGGGGCGAGCAAAGTCAAAAAGCGAACAAATACGAAATGACAGGTACTTTACGCTGCCGCTTCCTGCCACGCTCCTCGTCGTGTTTATTCAACACGACGGCGGCAGGATTCAAGGATTCAAGAAGCTTGTCTTACTTTTACCCGCCGCACACTCACCAGCGGCAAGAGTTTGCGCACGAGCGAGAGGAAACACACAGAGTTTTGCATCCGAAACTTGTGCAGCAATTAATCGCAAACGACGTTACGCATTATAATCGCCCCCTGCCCCCGACCCATGGAACATCAAACAAGAAACAAGAACCAACGTTTATCCAAGATGATGAGCGACCAGGCACAGCTTAAAACTTGCCAACTTGCGACCTTGTGCGCTTTTTCCGCGTCAAATTATTGTCATGATTTTTCGATTGCGGTGTCGACGCTAAATGACGAGGGTCTGCTAACCGCAGAAACAAGAAACAAAACGACGGTTCAATAATAAATAAAAAAAGATTCGGCATCGCTGGGGGCGCTAAAATTAAGTCGACCTTTTTAAAGATTTAAACCGAAAGCACTTTATACGTAAAACGCGCTGTAATACCGTTTGGAGTCCATTTCAAGTGAGGTTATGTTAAAGTAAGCATGACAGATGATTGTTAAGGTTATGTTTCGTGAGTTATGCTTTGTGAGCGAGTTGCGCGACCATTTCTCAGCCGTCTCAAATGAGCGCCGCGCATAGCGTAACTATCGTCTGCTCGTGCATAGTTTATTTTTCCCCGTTGCTCGGTGCGAAATATGAAATATTATTTGGCCTCGTCGAGCAATGAAGTCGCGCGCAATTGCCATCTTACTCGCACATTCGTAGTTTTGTCGTCGGCGGCGGCGTCGTGCGAGATTTATGGAGCGAATTTAAAAAATTATGCACACGGTCGCTCGGCGAAGGCGCCGGGCGCGCATTTTTACAGATAAACTTTCTTTATTACGCAGATGATCCGTGGAATGGAGAGAATATGAAATATTGTGGTAGTTTAGTCCTTCCACCGGCGCACAGTTTCGAAATGTAAGCAGAATAGAAAAAAAGGAGCGGAGCACAAAAGAAGAGAAAGATGCAGCGTATGAAAGATGTCTTGAGCGCTTTTGTTGAAATAGAAATGGAATAGTTGAAGACAAAGTCAAGCTGACGCGAGGCGGAGGGAAAAGGTTGGGAAATATCCAAGAGGGTGGGGGAAGAAAAGTGAGCGCAAAATGGCTGTTTGCCGACGAAAACGAGTCCGAAGACTGGGGGGCGGTGGAGATATGGAGCGTTTTTCCAAATCTGTATTTAAAGCGATCAAATAAATGATCGGTTTGTCTTCGTAGAACTTTATTTACGAGAAATATTTTGATAAAAAATGATTTTAAATTTTTTTCTGTTTTTGGAGGGGGAATTTTGACGTCAGATTGAAATGGAAATATTAAGAGTGATTTTTACGCACGTCGGCGAAGGTTTAGTGTAATTTCCAGCGTTGATTCGCCTTGAAATTGCGCATAAAGTGAGAAATAAAAAGCAATAAAACCTCGGCGTGTGCGCGGCGCTAAAAGTTTTGAATCGTAAAAACGAGCTTGAACTTGGGGTGCTCGAGGCTTACACATAATTAACTCCTGCGAGAACATTATTATTCTGATTGCTTCCAAGGCGGTGTGGGGGTTTACGAGGTTTGCAACACGTTCGACAGGTTGCATAATTCTCAAAAATTTTGTATAAAATATATTTATTCTCGGAATGTTTGTAATTCTTGGAATTTCAACTTTATTTTGTCATTCACGTGGCGTTTCCTTTTTTATTCTTCATCCGGACGTGTGGTTGGACCATACCGGACAGAACCTGATGTCCTGATGCCTTGACGTCGTGGCATTCCAGCGTGCGTTTGTTCTAACGGGTAATGCGACACACGGCACGACGTCAAGATGTCCCCGAGGCCGGGCATCATTAATCTTACGGCGCGTCCTGCGTGCAGGACCTTTCTCTGCAGCAGCATCTCTCGCTTCTCTCTGCTCGGCTGTTGTTGGAGCTGATCCCGTAATCTGTGTCTCGTAGGATTTATCTCGCTTTGTTCGCTCGGGGATCGCGTCTGTCTGTCGCTCGTCGTTCGTCTATAAACGTTTCGTCTCGGCGGAACGTGCCGCCGCGAATGGAAAATATATAAACGAAAAAGCGAGCAGCAGAGTGAAAAAAAAAACAGCAGCAGCAGCTTGGAGATGTGTCGCGCAAGTTGTATCGTCGTGAGTCTCGTGCCATTCCGAATGATTGACGAAATTACGAATTTAAAAACAAAATAAAATACCAACTGAGGAAGTAAACAAGAGACGAAGGCAAACATTGCGAAGTGGGTAGAGCTTTTCTTTTGGCGAGCCGGCGAGGAAAAAGTGATGTTTTCTAATCGATTACACTTTCGTTCTTGTTCGCTGTCGTGTCGCGTGGATGTGTTTTTTTTTTGTTTTTCGTCGTCGACGGAAAAGACTTTTTGATGCTTTTCCGCTTTTATTAGATTCTCGGTGTGTGTTTATCCGTGAAACGAGCTTAGCCCGCCGTTGTTCTTCACTCGAGTGCGGAACAAATGTTAATTTAATAATTCGGGTATGATTCGCAAAAGTTGTACGCTCAACTTTTTGACCAATTGACTGTCTAAACGCTCATCGCAAAACGCCGGCGCGCGCTTTCCTAATCTTACTCGCTGCTCACAAAGTCGAAGCAATTAGACTATTTATAAAGGAAATTGTGAAATTAATTCAATTTAATTTCCCTCGTCGTCTTCCTTAATGCAATCTTGATACGGTGCGTTGAGGCCCGGCGCGCGCGCCTCGATGCTAAATTCGTTAGATAAATTTGGCTAATTAGAAACGAAGGCACGAGCCGAAGAGCACAGCGCGAGGAAGGAAGGATTCCGAGGTTTGATTCCGTTCGATAGGGGCGGTTGGTGGAGAGGTAGTGGTGACGGCCGGGTCGGAAACTGACGTTTGGTCTTCCGGCCCGTCGCACCGCCGCCAAACTTTCGGGCCGCGCCTGACAACACAAACACGAGCCGCGCGGTCCGAAACTATGATGTTTCTTTCGTCGGGCGGGCATTTTGGGGCGACGTCCGGTTAAATGTCTTATCTCAAGCGGCGGTGTGGGCAAATTTTCGTCCCCGCAAACTTAGTTTGCCAAGATGTGAAACTTTTCAGGCCTAAATCCAAAATTAAAGTTTTCGCAATTAAAAGATAAAAATTTTCAACGGATGTCAAAATTTTTTAGGTTAGAAAAATTTTGATTTTAATTTCTGGCGCTATTTTGATTGCAATTTTTTGTATTGTTAGTAGTGTGCTGTCAGTATCAATGAAATTGTGTTGGCTTTTTCATTGAGTTACAAGCGCGCGGTAACTTTTTGATTAGTTCTGTACAAGATCCGCAACGAAATCTAATTATGTGAAGCACGCGCAACGCAATGATTCGTTTATTTCGTGCTTTTTTTGCGCGCGCGCGCTTTCATTCTGTTTGCGTACGTGCACATATCCGAGCCGGTATTATTGCAGCGATTGCTGCCGCCGAAATAAACTTCAATCCAACTTTTGCATTCATCCGCGCCGCGCCACTGTGCTCTTGCATAGGCAACCAAACAAACATCGATGCATTTTGAATGCATTTACACGCGCGCGCGCTCGCAGTCATTTATAACAAGTAACTTGTGTGTGAGCTTGTGCATTGCTTTTCAAAAGAAAATTGTCCATTGTTGAGTCTCGATGTGTGTGTGTGTGTGTGTATATGGCTGTAATACGAGTTGTAAGAGTTGAGTACGTGCTACCGCCGCCGTCGCTGGAGGAACGAGAATCTTCTTTACTTTACTTTACTTTACCATTCGATACACATTAGAAGCAGCAGCTCGAAAATGCGAAAAGACTTTGGGGAAACTTTAATAGCGCACGTTCCGCCGCTCGGCGTCGCATCATTGATTCGCGGGCGCGGTGAAGAAATAAACAAAATGGAGGTCATAAAAATCCAAAACGATGAGTTGACAACCAGAAAGCTATCAAGTGTAGGCAATAATCAGCAGAAATTTTAAACTAAATCTTTGTGTTTTAAATTTTTTAACTTTTTAGGTTATTTTTAGAAATTGCTATCAATCAGGAAAATAGATTTCATTTTCTCATTTTCCATCAATTGCTGATGCATTCCGGACAGCAATGGGTTGTTTGCATTTTCCGGCGAGTGCATTCACAGGCCCCCGTCGTCGGCGGCACACGATTTTTTTCGTTCTTTCTCGGTGTGTGTGTGTACGTTCATGTTTGCAGAATCGAATCGGATCGGCGCCGGCTCGCATTCAAAGATTTGCGATTATTATTGCAAGCAAGATTAATGCGCTTTTCAGACGTTTTACATATCCGAGCGGCGGCGGAGGCGGCGGCGGCAGGCTAGCAATCAATCATAAACTCCGGGATTTCGGTGTGATTTGCGAGCGCGTCGCGGTGCACACGCGCCGATAACTCAGTGCTCGAATAGAGTTCCAGACCACCGCCACCACTACTACCACCAACACATTGCCGCCAACCAATACTTGTACTCATACTCTCACATACACATACATGCTGCCTGACCACCGCCCGCGCTTCATCTATATGTAGTATTTCTTTCATTTGCCTCGGCGCGCACTTTATTCGCGCTCTCGCCTTCCTTTTATTAGCTGCGGTGGTGAAATTTATTCATTGAATTCCTTTCGTGTGCGGGCACCGATACCCACCCAGCTTTCGCTGGTATCATTTTTCAATTATGCGGAATATAAATATATTTATAACAACAACAAAAACTCTATTCCGTGGAATTGAAATGTAGGCAACTTTTTCTACACGTAAAATACATATTAGTCTCAATGATATACACGGATACACAACGCGTGTGTTATTCGTTTGTTTGCCGATTCGATGCGGTAGTTTTGAGCCGGAAAAGGGACCAGAAGGACTGAAAGGACAACATGGCACTTCCAACAAACTCCCTAATTGATATATAGCTCCGCAGGGAGCGAGTCACGGTTTGATGTAAATATCCGAACATGTCCGTGCACATACACGCGTGTTGCATACATTAATTACAAGCAAGTGTCTTGAATAGAAATCAATCTCTTTTCGAATTTTATTCTTTGCACACAATGTGAATGAAAAGTGAAAATAAAATATTTGAAAGCGCGCGTGGTGTGTGATAAATTACACCTTCAGGCATCTTTATCTTATGACGTGCGATATTACTCAATATTTAATATCGTAATGTGTCGACTGACGGCTGTGACTTTTTTAAACTCCCCGCGTGCGCATCCCAGCGAAGAAGATTTATGCGCTGCGAGGGGAAATTGCCAGGAAGGAGCAAATTTAAATGGGGGCATAAGTTATTCGGCTTTTTGGTCCATCCCTTTTTACACTTGATAAATTAGGGCTTTATAAGGTTCTCTCCGCCGCTGCGTTTTTTCACTCTCTCGGTGTGAATTTTTAGCTACTGTATGTTGGGTTGCGGCGCGCTCTGGGTGACCCGGGGTGTTGTGATATCATCCTTTTTAGGTTATACCTCATGCAGGCGCACAAAAAGTAAATCAAAGTCGAGCGTCCAAGAGGAGAATCTTGTTCATCTTGCGTTAAGCCCACGCGCGGGCTGATGAATAAAGAGCGACGCGAGCAATTTAGAGCTGGTTTTGACCGCGCCGCGCGCGTAAAAACATTTATAAACATTTAAATTTCGACGAGATGCGATGTGGCGATGGGCTGTTTCCGAGTTTATTGAAGCGTTACGAAGAGATAAATATTGTGAGGGTGGAAAACTTGGATGTTCATCAAAAATACTCACAGTATCAACAAATTTGTTTATAAAATAATTTTAGATTTATTTTTAAATTGTTTTTAAAGCCGGTTTTGATGAATATTCAATTTATTTTTTTGATTTTTTATTGGTGAGCGTAAATTTTTTATAACTTGTAGATTATATTCGATCACGCGTCCAAAAATGACCATTCGTCGTTTGTGACGTGATGGCACTTTCACCCCCTCTTCGCCCCACAGCATGCAAATGGCTTTTTGCGGGCCGGTCGTAAACTTTCCTCTCTTGCCCTTTACTCCCCCGATTCCCCGGCTGGCGCACGCAAAACTCAAAATGTGCAATCATCTATAAATCGTCAACGCTCGCCCTTTAGCGATAGGCAGCCAAGAGTACGAAGTGTCGGGTATGCACATTGGGCGGCCTACTCTCTGCGCCAGAGCTACTATTGTGCAAAATCGCACACGATATATAAACCCGAGCGCGCGACGCGGATATCGCTAATCTAATAGAACCATTTGTCGCGCCGAATAGACTGCCGATGTCGCGGCATACAACTTGCGCTTATCGCCGGGCCTTATCTCCGACGAATGCGCTTTCGAGAGAAGGCGGCGGCGTCCCGAACCAGCAGCAGCAGTGCGGAGATAAGCGGCGCACAAAGTGTTTTTCTACACTCTACATGCGATATAACCGGCATAAACAACATAAACAACATGTAAAGATGTCATCTTGGAGAGAGTGGGGTTTACAGAATGATTTATATAGTTTTGCTAACCTTTAAAATCGTATATTATACACGGGAATATTTTCGCTTGACCAAATAATGAAGCATTTTCTATAGGCTACTTTTTATACTTTACTTTAGACTGTGTGTGTGGTGTGTGTGCGATGGGTTGCAAACATTGCTTTGTTGCGACGGTGGTTTTACGAGTCCTGCGCTTGCAATATATTGAATGCCGGCGGATAAATCGCCACGCTCGTAAATTTTTAAGACGCGCATAAACTCATTTATAACTTTTCGTTTTCGTCGAGCGTGTAAATCTTTCACCTTCGATGCGAGCTTGTAGCATAGTCAAGCGCGGTATAAAGTTTAAAAAAAAATTGTGTACATTTTATAAAGAAGTATGCATGGCTTTATATTTGGGTCAAGCTGTCAGGAGCATACCTGAAATGTACTTTTCATGGATTTTCTACTTAGAATATAATAATAATCTGAATATTATGAATTCTATGGTAATACGATATTTTGGGAAAGTTTAATAGTTAGTTAGTTGATTAATTAATTAACTGGAGATGCAATTTAATTATTTCTTTAGATTATGATGATTTATTTGCTTAATAATGCATTGTGTGAGTTTTATTTTTCATTATTTTGAAATTTGAGGTTACGATTAACAATTTTCTACTCGCTGTCAAAATGACACTTTAAAGGTTAGGTTAATTACGCGCCGAAACTTTGTACATAACAAAATTTCATTATAATGCTCTCTCATCTTGCCGCCACCGCCCGCCCCACGTGGAAAGTTTTCAGTTTCAGGCTCATGTCACATATTTACTCGGTCGGCGGACTCGGCGGATTGTCGCGCATTAGCTTTCGCGCCGCCGCCGCCGAAAGTTCATATCGTGCGGTTTTCGCGCCCGTCGTAATACGTTTTCGGCGAAAACTTAATGAATACATCATGCAGTTAATTAAGCTCTTCGCTGCCTAACCGCTCCACGCGCTGTTTATAGCATTTCCAACATTTCGCGCAAAGTTGCGCGAAGAATGAAACGCGATAAACAGCAGAGCAGTAGGAGCGCAGGAAAGAGGTGGAATTTTGATTTTCACAATTCACACAGCCGCCGCCGACGAAATCACAAAACATCGCGCGAAATTGCGCGACAACTGCGAGTGGGAGATGCTGGTTTTATTTTCGGAGATGAAGGAGATGGATGCGTAATGTTGGGTTAATTATCGTATCAAGTTTTGTGTTCTTGGTAAGCAGATTAAACACAACAAAGGTTACAGGTTAAATCTTGCGTTAAAATTGTGAAAATATTTTAGAGGAATTTTATATTTACCTGCATAGATAAAAAAAGTTTTTCGCGAATGTACGAATTTTACTGCCGCCTATTCAGAAACTATTTCTTATAAATTACACTCGATTTTTCCAACTGATTCAATTCCAGATAAGTTTTCTTTGTGCTCTTTTCGAAATTAAAACGCAAACGTGCACGCTGCGCGAGCCTGTGAATTAAAACATAATTTTCAATGGGTATTTAATTGCCGCGCGCCTTTCCCACTGCGGACCAAGGAGTAATTATGAGGAATTCAATTCGGAATTAAGCCGAATTAAGGCTCTCGTCACGGTCACAATCTCACTCGCGCGCGGGCTATAGACGCTGTCAAAATGTATCTTCAAATGTACTCCACTTGTATTTGATTGAATAGAACCGCAGAATCGCGCTAGTTTTACAATTTAATTTAATTTCATTCTTCTTCGTAGCGCGCAAGCAAAAAATGTAATGGTTGGAAATCGTTTGTGCGATGAAATTCGATGGAGAATTTTTTTCTGTGTTTGGCGTGCGCGCGGTTTAAATTTCAATTAATTTAATTTCATTCGTTTCAATTTGGCGAAACGAAGGCGAAAAAAATTGCGGACGTCGCGCGCGCGCCCCGGCTACGACAAACTTTCCGAGAGCCGCCGCCGCCGGAAGTCGAGGACGTACTTAAAGCGAAATTATTCAAATTAACGAACGAATTGTCCCACATTGCCGTCTGGGGATCCCGCGCAAAAACGAGCAGAAAATTCTGCAATTCTTGCTTTTGAATTTAATTCACATACAGAGTCAATCGCTAAAAAACATTTTTTTAAATTTTATTTTATTTTATTATTATCTTTAAGAAATATTCTAAAAACATTTTTAATATTTAATTTGCTAGAAAATTTCTAAAATTCTTTTGACACTTTGTATATTGAGATGAGAGACGTGATGGGATCTCAAACTAAACACACAACGAGTACATGTTAATTAAAACGGTTAACCCGCGCATTAATTACGAGTTATTTAAGTTTAATGTATGCATATTGATGATTAAGGTTGATTAGGGTGCTGCGCCGTGCCTCGCCGCCGCTAAAAGGGGATGCGATCCTCATGAGGGGGTGGCCGACCTCGCCGTCTCCGCGCGCGCTCATCTGCTAAATCTATTTCTAGGCAATGCCACGAATTACCTGCATACCTACTCTTCCTCTCATCATTTATTAACTCCATTTTAACAAGAAAGTTGTAATTTGTTTTAATTTTATATTAAATATTTATTTTGAGTTTTGCATCACCCTGTGGATGAATTTGTGATGCATCGCATCGGTTCTTGCGTCGATTCCCATCGGAATTGTAAATTCCTTTTCGCCGCAGCTCCGCAGTACCGCGAAACTTATTCGTGCATACACGCGCGTCCACC
Organism: Dalotia coriaria; assembly: GCF_025399875.1. Classification (NCBI taxonomy): domain Eukaryota; kingdom Metazoa; phylum Arthropoda; class Insecta; order Coleoptera; family Staphylinidae; genus Dalotia; species Dalotia coriaria. The sequence goes on from NW_027045448.1 coordinate 12,913,277, forward strand.
GCCGCCACTGCCGCCGCCGCCGTCGTAGCGTGGGACGATAAATTTTACCATCGACACACATTTCGTTCGCGTTCGCATGTGCGTGCGGGGATCATGCTGAGGATCTGGGTTATTAGCCACCGCCGCCGCGTTGCCTGGGAACCGCCACCGCCGCCGCTCGACTTGCTAATCGCAATCAGAGCGCGCGCGCGCGCCAACTCGAACCCGAAATGCATCAGCGATGCTAATCCGGCTCGATATTCAACAAATTAACTCTGGCATTTTAAACGATTATTAGGTTATGTTGGGTTATGTTGTCTGTCTGCATACATTTTGAGGTTATTCACGTGTTGTTTTTTTTTTCATAATGAAATTTACGATTGTTAATGTCCAATTAGCAGGAGAGGGTTTTTGTTGCTTTTCATCCCTGATTACGCTGCGTCGAGTAGGTCTTTCTCTGCCAGCGCATTTTATTGCGTTTAATGACAACACTAAAGAGCTGCCCGACCTGGCGCGCTTGCTTTATGCCTTATTGGCATGCCGCGCGTTAATTAAACACTTTTACGGCTCCCAAAAGGCCGGCCAATAATTTATGCGCTCGTCCTTTGGTCCTTTGGTGCGTGCGGATTGTGTCCGGCGTGTGCGTACACACTGCAGTAATCCCAACAACTTTTACATTTGATGAAATATTTAATAAAAATTAAATCAAACAGGAATAAAATATTAAATTTTAAGTTTTTGTGCCAAAAAGTCTTTTTTTTGTTTATTTTGTTTATTTTTTGGGTGTTAGAAGGTTAATTTTAAATAAGCGTTGGTTGGGTCTGTTGTTAAATTGTTGTACGAATACGAAAGCGAGTCTTGTGCCTTGATTAATCCAATTAAAACGTGTTACTCTTGCGTTTCAAAGAGTTTTCTCGTTGTTTCGTGCCGCATTTCGAAATTAGGCACGCTGTGCGCGTTCGTTTTACATTTTACGTTTCAGACGCTGTACAAAAACTACCAAACAATATGTTTTATTCGATTAACCCACCAGACGTATATAAACAATTTACATAACTTACTATATAGTTTTTGTCGTGATTAAAGACGCTATTGGAGACTTTTCGTCACTTGCATTGTTACATTACTCAACTGCGTCGTTTTTTTTTCCATGGCGTTTTTTTGTCTACTTTTTGTTTGGCGCGTTTTTAAGGTGTAAAAGTACACAAAGCACTCTCAATATCTAGCGCTAGCAACAATAAGTCATTCAATCATTGTCACTTTCATAACGCTGCAAACAGCTCGAAACTTTTAGGACGCGACGCGACGAAACGCGAAAACTAAACTAAACGCGATGAGAGTCCTCGGAAAATATATAAAGCCAGACGAAAAGGCGAAAAGAATGCGAGCTGAGGTGAAGTTAAGTTCTGAGGAGAAACATATTACATGATGAACGTGCAAGTTTCACCTAAAAGTAAAAAAAACTTACACAGAACAACGGAACTTGTAAGAAATATCAAGGAAAAAAAACTGAAAATTTTTAAAAACTTGTTAACTAAGTATTAAGAAGTGAAGAAAAAATATAATCAATGAAGTTTAATAAATTTTATATTGTTACTGATATTTTCTCAAATTATGATCTCATGTACAAGACACTTGTTCGTTGCAATTGCAGTTAAATCATTATTCGCAATCCATACTTACGCGTAGCTTGCCATCGCTCCCCGTTATCTTATTATTAATGCCACGGATGATTTGCCGAGAGCAATAATAACTCTTGGTGTGTACAGCGTCTGTGTCTCTCCCGCTGCCGCCCCCGAGAGTGGGTTGTGTACACCGCGCTCGCAATTACGCCCCCGCCCCTCGCTTACAATGCGCCTCCGCAATTACGAGGATAATAACGACCGCACAAAACAAATCCTTATCTCGAGCTCGCGCGCGAACACAATATGTTTAATACCAGCCAGCGCAAGCGGGCGAAATAAGAAAACAAAACCGAACGGCGTTCGACGACGGCGGAATTCAAACGATCTGCGATATTGTCTACGGCGACAACGCACTTGAATTAAATAAGTAAATAAACAACGCGAGAAGAGAATGCACGACGAGAAGATGACAAATTCTATTATGTATTTTCTATTATAATTAGCACTTTGTGTATTGTATTGTTACAAATAATAGAATGAATTAATTGTATTAACATCATTAAGATGATGCACTTGAATGCGGATATATGTTGGTTGGTGATAATTATTTTGCGGTAGTGTTTATGTCATGTTAAACATATGTAAACGATGATTTCGTTTATGAAAATATCGAAACGGGAAATTTCGAGCTTTGTTTGCTGCGAATAATTAAAATTGACTAATGATCTGTGCGTATTACAATATTGCGGCGAATTGCTCTCAAGCGTGCGTTGTTTGTGCGTTGTTTTGGGGAGGCGGCGTCGCATGCGCGGCGATAATTAATTGTAATTGTTTGACTATTTGTCCAGACAAATGGTTATTTAATTTCTCTATTTCGAACGCCAATATCGCCAGCAACCACACCCGACATTGCATCGTTTGCGATGCGGTAATGTGCAGCTTGTGCTCGTTGAACATTTCCGGCTATTGAAATTTAAATGTTCTGTCAACAGGTAAAGGTAACATTTGAATGCGTTTAATTTGTTGTAATAATATTGAGCAATAAACAGGAATTGTTGTGGGTACGAGTATGCCGATGAGATTGATATTTCGATTGGTTTAGTTTTTCGGTAATTACCCGCGAATTGTTTGAGGTAAATTAATTATTTCTTCTAATATTAATAAAGTATTAAATTCTAAATGAAATATTATCAGGTTTGTGTTGTTATCTATATTTTATCACAAGTTATTTAGCTTTTTCGTAATTTACTTCAAGTTGTTAAGCAAAAAACGCATTTTAATTGTTTATAATTATTTATTCTACTTTTTAATCAACAAAATATTGACTCAGGCAGATGTAGAATTTAATTAAGAATATTTTCCTGAAATAATTGTAGTTTTAGCTGATATGGTATTTGCGTTATTAAATAATTGGCTACGAAATTAATATTTCGATTGTTTTAGTTTTTCATTAATAATTCGCACACTATTAATGCAAAATTAATTATTTCTTCAAAAATTAGTAAAGCATTTAATTCTACATGAAATATTATCAGGTTTATATTGTTATCGATATTTCATCACAAGTTATTCAGCTTTTTTGCCGATTTATCGAATTTTTTTTCAAAAAACGCACTTTAAATGTTTATAATTATTTATGCAGATTTTTAATCAACAAAATTTTGGCATAGTCAGATGTAGAATTTAATTAAGAATTTTCACCAGAAATAATCACAGTTCTAGCAGATATGATATCCGTGTTATTAATTAAAAACTGCACGCTTCAATGTTTATGTAAAATTTTTATTTTTGTCCGTTTTTTTTTTTTATTTTTCTCCGCTGCGTTTTAATTACGAACATACATGTCGAATGAGCTGAGCTGCGCTCAGTACGAGTAAAACTATAATTACGATAGCGTCCAGAGAATATTCTTCTCGGGCTCGTTTTGCTTTTATTTCCGCAGCTAGTTGGAAAAGTAGCCCACTACTAGCCAAGAGTAGGCAACCAGGCGTACACGAGCGGATGCGCTAGTTATGCGAAACGAACAGCATGCACATATCGCCATATCACAAACGAGATAACATTGAGGAAACGCCAAGAAGAAATTTTGCATAAGCTCATAAGCATTCTGCTAGCGAGCGGGAAAGAGTTGAAAAGTTGCGGGTAGCGTTGCGGAGGAGCGTAATAAAAGAAATTTTAATTGCGCTCGGCAATTAGATGTATTCATAAAAACTAATGAAACTTCATCGCGTCGGTTCGTGCCGCGTCTTGAACTCAACGCAAATTTCTAGACTTGGAGAATATTCTATACCTACTTGTGGAACCTGCAAGGAAAACGTTTGGGTTTATTTTCCGAGCGCTGGAGTTTTTCTTGAAAACGTTTAGGAATATTAATATGAGCATAACCTAACAAGCAAGAAAAGTAGAACGGAAAAGTATGTAGTGTTCGGTTTTGTACGGCAAGTCAAAGCATAGGGGTTTGTAAACACATTTTAAAGAGGAATAAATAATTCTGATTTACACCGGAAAGTAAAAATTTTTGCACCTGTTTGGTGCGTTTTCCGGCTTTCGGAAGAAATGCTTCGAATTTAAGCGCGTTTTTATTGCCGCCCCCGCGCGTGTGCGCTTTATTGCCGCCGAACATTCATAATTTCGCCCTGGCTTTAGTAATGCGCGCGCCAACTGGCAAGTGGTAACAATTCGAAATTAATTTAGTACGTGCAAGACATTACGACTGCGCCCAAAATGGCCGACACCTCTGCGTCTTGCAGTATCTACTTCTACTACTGAGCAATTAATGTAATGACAATTTTATTTCCCAAGTTACACTATTAAAACTATTATAGTTATAGTTGTAGAAAATAGTTTTGCATTTGTTTATTTTTCTTTTGTGTGTGTGTGTGTGTGTGGGATTAGATACAATAAATGCAAATCTTAATCTTAAATCTGTTGCGATAGTTGGTGAAATACACATGTGTCAGATTGCATTATTAAACTATCGTTGAACGACACTTTTATTGCATCTGAAAGCGAAGTTTTCGCTGTCACGCCATCGAGGAAGTGCTTTGCGCAATTGTCATCGTTATTTATTGCGCGAATTTTATGTGTCGCGTTTATAGTGCGCTCGTTCTGTGCGCTACACATCGTAATGTTCCTGTTTGTATGCAGCTTGTTGAATGTAATCTACATAAATATGTGTATCTATGTATTCAACATTTTTCTTCTTTTTCCACGTGTTTTCATGATTTTAAGACATAAAAAGTGATACTTTAAACACAGTAGTGACTAAAGTACTTTAGTCACGGGGTGGAGTTTGCGCCTGCCTATTTGCTTATGTCGCAGCAAAAGACCATTGTGAAATGCATTGAATTTGTTTTTTCTAGTATTTGAATAATTAAGAGTTTCAATAGAAGGTTTAAAACCCAAAAATCATATTTTTTTCATATTTTGATTTAACTGCAATTTTTAACTCTATATATGAATGGTTATCAACGATGTCACAGTTATAAGTCGCTGGTAATGATGTGAAAAACGAGCGGCCTTTTGTACTTTCGAAAATAAGCGGCAATTCGATGAAAAATGCCACTTTTTTCGATTGATTGCGCTTTCGGCGTTTTGCAATTACGAACGGCATTTGGCGACTCTTTTTTATTTTCGACAATTTTTATTTCCTAAAACTCGCACACGCTTAAAACATTTAAAAGAATAAAATAAAAAAGTCGAGCGACTTTTTCGACGTAACCTAATCGAACGGCTTCTTGTTTCCAGACGGCAACTACACCGATATGAATTTGAATATTATGAATATAAACATCCAATATTTGACACGTAAGTCGGGGTCATGCGCTGCCAGCTGTAAATTTGCTCGGCACGATTTAAACTAAAACAGAAAAACAAAAAAAAATACCGCGCGCACGATTTGCGTGCGTTTCGGATTTTAGCGAATTTACTCTCGCATGAAAAATTCCCCGATTGTGTAAATATTTGTATGGATATAAATATCGTTCGGGCTATAAAATGCCCCACACGAGTGGTCGGCTGTGTGTGCGGAGGTAATGCTAAAACTATATGTTTTTGGGCTCGTTTTCGACGTATCTATCGATATATTTTATTTTCGGCGTATTTGCAGGCATAAAAAGCGGATTTCGGAGATTTCGAATGTGAAATGTCAGTTTTCGAGTATGAGTTTAAAGTCATATCCGGCAGAGGATGAAACAGCTGAAAATTGACATGTTTGCAGCGAACGTGTTGCACATTTTATTTCCGCTCATCAAAACTATTTAAACTGAAAAATAAATATTTGCGCGCTTATATGTCATCAATGCGTCAAATCAATTTTTTTATTTTTATTTATTCCTAGCGCAAGATAGAAATTTTTAAAGATTTTGGTTTGTGAATTTTGCAAGTTTTGTAAGCGGTATAATATTACATGTCACGCGGATGACGGACAAGCACCTGATGAGTTTTTCACGTGCCGAATCTATTTTTACGATCGGCGCGCACGTTTTTCGGCACATTCGCGAAATCTAATCGATGCGCGGCGCGGGAAATTAAAAAAATATTTAATTTCGCACGCGGCGCACGTTTGACAGCGCGTGCACGCATGTAAAGTGCTCGCGGAATTAATCACAAACACAGGAAGCGAAATAACCAGTTGGGATTTTTTTCATCGTGGTAAGTTTCAAAATTTCAAGCGGCAGCAAAAAAAACTAATTTACTAGGCTTACTTTGTGTTTGTATGACCATCATAAACACTTTGATCTTATACAGGAAACGCGACATTATTGCTCATATATGCAACCAAATATACACAAATGTTTTGCGGGTTGTCTAAAAAAAGCAAACCGGACGTCGGTCTACACACGTTGTTTCGCGAGTTATTCATTATTTGTAATATTGCTCAGTCTCGCCGACGAAGAATTTTTTTTTTTTGGAAACTCGAAACTCGCGATACATTTTATGCATTTTTTGCGACTTTTTGCCGCTTTCCACCGACACAGTGCACAAAGGGTTAATAACTTTTTATTATACACTCTATAATTTCCCGTCTCTGGTCGTCGCCGTCGAGAGAGTTTAACTTTTGTCGTTGTTATGTGTTGTGTCGCGCGCCGACTTTTATTCCGTGTTTTGTCATTTCGCGCGCCTTGTTTGCCCCGGTTTTTTTGTTTCATCAAACGCGCGAGATGTGGTCACGTTTTCATTCGGGTGTAATTTACACGTCGGCGCGTTTCAAAACGGAAAATGAGGCATTTTATGCGCCGCAAAGATTTTTTTAATGAATTTTATCTGCGCGTTAATAATCAACGTAAAATACAATAATTTACGCATTGATTTCATGGAAAAATCAATTAGACTAAAATGTAACATGTTACGTGTTTCGCTTTGTTCCCCGCGCGCGCAGTATTCCTATCATAAGCACGCGTCCACGAGTCTAATTTCAAATATTTGCTTTTAATTTCGTTGATTGGGTCGCCTCGGATTCTTGCCGCGCGTTTGGAACGCGGGGTATCTATGTACTAATTAAGTGGATTCGCTTTTAATCAGAGACGATCGGTAATCGAGTTTTTCGCTCTCGGCCCACCGCACGATGTGTGTATTACCGCCCCGATTCCGGATTTTGTTGGATGCCTAATTTGATTTATCCGCCCGGCCAAACTTTCCAGACTAGACCACAAAAATACACACACGCGCGCCCGCACAAATCGAATCTTCAGCATCGACGTCAATAAAGTCCGAAAATCTCGCGTAAAACTTTTCGATTATTTCATCTTGTTATTTCTTCTCGTTTCCGGTTTGTGGCGGTAATAGTGTGTACTTTTGTGTTATATTTCGTTTTCATTTCATTAGCGTGTTATTTTTCGCACGCCGGGAGGCCAAATGGCATTTTATTACGCACGTCGAGGGGAATTATGTTGTGATTTTCATTAATTTGCGCCCGACATGAGCTTAATCACGTGCAACGCGTGTTGCAGCGTTTTTCACGCGTCCCCAACATGTCCGCGCACAATATGCGTGCTTTTCTCTGTGTGAGTTTGGACGGTTAATAATTAATAATGTTGTTTTAATGCGCTCAAATGTAGCTGTAAAATTTAATGTTTTCGTGTTTTGCGAGGCGCGATTCCGCGCGCGAATATGACCCGCATCATTGTAATGAAATAATGAAATTATTACCGCCGAGCTTTCATAAATAATATTCCGTATACGTTAATATACAATCCTACTACGCGCGTAAAATAATCAATATACAAATAAATAATTTAGTAATTTTTTGTTATTGGAGAGTAACTGGATGGATTTTGATTAGTTGAATGGGAATAAGTGTTGAATTGAGGCACTTTTAAGTTTTCCGCTCTTGACGAGTGAAAAACGAACCAAGTGGAATGAAGTCGGTAATTATGCAAAGTAACGTCTTAATTGCCAGTTTGCAATGTCTAGGGTGCGGGTTGAACGAATGCTATGAACTAAAACGTAGTGAAATGAAACGAATTTTTAAATTTAAAGTTTTTCAACGTTAAAATCAAATTAAAATTTTATTTTACTTAAAAAACTTTTTTATTCTCAATTTATTAATATTTTTTACATTTTCTCAAATAATTTCTTCTTAATTTCTTCTTGACGTGAGTAAATTGTAGCAAAATAATTTCTTGCATGTTTTTCCAATTTTTTCTTATTCATACATTAAACTCGTTTACTTTTATTATTAACTACTTACTCCTCGACATATTCCAGAGTTAGAAAGGTGTACTTATTGCTGAAAGTACTGTTTACTAGTTTAATTCTAGTTTTAGTGCGTTACACGCCGAAAACTAGCAAATTACCTCGATGATGTAAACGATGCAAACGAAGCCTCGCGTGGCCGACCGAACGAAAAAGGAGAGTATTTGCGGGGGCTAAATCACGTCGAGAGTAAACGTTTCGGCCGCCCACGCTCATTCATCATGTTTGATGGTCATAAAGTCTTCGCAGCACTTAATTACGACCAGAAGAGCGACACGCGAATTCATCATTTGGTCGCTGCTTTAATTTTTCCTCCGTTTTTTGATAAATTACTTATTTAACCATCGAGGGTAAATATTTTTAATCACAATATTTATCGCCAAAAATATTATTTCGGTGGTTTAAATAGGTCACTATTAATTTTTTAATTGTGCGCATAATTTCGTTGTAAATCGCGATGTTAATGATAACATGACGCTGGAGTTTCACACTGAATGGTGCGTGCACATTCATTGTCGAACCGTTGAATACTTGAATGTGCAGCCGACCAAAATGCACACCGGTGGAGAGGCGGCTGAAGTTTGTTTATTGTTTGGTTTGTGCATTCAGACGAGAGCCGCGCTGCGCTGTGTGGCGCACTGCCAAATTATTCACCATCTGCGCGCACGGAAAGCCAAACATTTTACAAACATAAATTTCATTTAAATATTCAATAATTATTATCTATTTTGGTATAATATTTAATGTTTGATATGTGCCATGATGGAAACGAGCCCAAAAATAAACCAATTATTTTGTATTGCGAATAAATGGAATGGAGTTCTCTTTTTTTTATATATATTTTGGACTGTAACACCATTTTTGTGCAATGCGGAAGTGGAGTTTTTCATGCGAGATAAAATTCTGCAAACGCTGAATAATTTTTTATTGTTTATACAAAAAACAAGTGAATAGAGGGATCAGCGTGCAAATATTTTATATTTTTGAAATAAATGCGTAAATATGAAATAATCCTGATCTCTTCTATTGTTATATTGTTATATACAAGGTGTTTTTATTAAAAAATTTATTTCTGGTGGAAATTTGATGAAGATTTGAATTTGTTTTAATTTTGCTTTGAATTTGTCTGTTTCAGATCCGCCTGAGATTGTTATGAAGCCGCGTAATATGCAGGTCAAGGCTGGTGGTATTGCGTCTTTCTATTGTGCCGCCCGCGGCGACCCGCCCCCGAGCATCCAGTGGAGAAAGAACGGAAAACGCGTTTCAGGTAAGCAGAAATCTCTTTCTCATCAATTTTCGTAAAACAATAAAATTTTCAATCAAAATTTTGATTTTTTTTCTGAAGATGAAGATATAGGCTACCAATAATACAATTTGATTGTTTTGTTAAAAAATATTTTTTTGCGATTCCGAAAATTTAAAACCATTGTGCGTCTTATTCTGTGCATTTTTCGTCTACGCTGTGCGTGGCTCTTCTTTTATCTTATCTCGTTGATTCAATTAAATTAAATTACCGACATTAATTAAGTATTCCGTCTGCGTGTTTCGTCGTGCTGGCGTCCGCTTAGAATTACTCCTTTAAATACTTTACGCTTCGCTTTTAGGCTTTTCGAAACGAATTTCTTTGAGTGTTCTACAAAAAAAAAATCAAAATATTTTCTTGATTTTAAATTCTAGATATTAATTAATGATAAAATATTAATATTACGCATAATTATTAATTAAATTTCGAATTATTTTACGCAGTGTCATGCAAATGGTAAATACGCGTAATTTTATTGCACTTGCTATAATCGCGCTCGCGAATAAATATGATAAAAATGATTTATAAACTTTATTAATTACGCGTCTCGGTGGCATTATTTTCGGCGCTAACAAATGTTTTAGCACTGCTGGCGCACGAGCTCGTTATTAGTGAGAATCATCCATTATACATCTCGTCGATAAATAATAAAATATAACGCGAAATGGTTAATTTATTGGCACTCGTTAAATTTATGCAAAGAGATTTTGCGAAAACGCGCCGCGCCTACACAGCGTATACAAAACCTGCAAGAGAAATTAGTCCCGCGACGACGACGCCGCCGCCACCGCGGCCGCCCCAGCAGCCGCAAAACAAAACGTGCGTTGATAAATTTTATTAAATTAACTCATGTCAAAACACTGCGGAGGAAGCGCATTTATTATTTATTTCCATTGGTTCGTATATTATTTAAGCAGGCCATAATGATAAGTATAGAATACTATACTTTATTCACGAGTATTGAATAAATATAAAATATTTATTTCACAGACGGAATTTTATTTTAAAGAAATGAAAAAATGTTAAAAATTACTTCAGCGCCATCTAGGATTCAATTATTTGACTATAAATATGATTGAATTGCTATATGAACTTCCAACTCTTATTTAACACCTTTTAAGACATAATTATAAATATTTTAAAAGATATTCTACTAATAGGGACCAAGATGAATCCAAAAATGCATTGCTCATTAAAATCTAACCAGCGGTTCTTGAGTTATAAGTGTTGTAACTAACGTGACTTTATTTTATACATATTTATTGAATTATTTAACAATTTGATCAATATACCTGCGTATTATGTTTGAATAATGATTAATTCAATATGGGATACTACCGTTTTTGTTTATCCAACTAATAAGCAATTTTTTTCATCCCTTGTGTGGTATGCGCCCGCACGAAAAGACATTGTGCAAACATATTAAGCCGTGACGACCACAATAAAATCGCCATCGTCCTCGATTACCACCGTTATGACTGTTATAACTTGACCGCAACTTATTGAAATGTTTACCGAGTATTATACGAGAGCACATACAATATGTTCAAAATATTCAACGCGAAGAAGAAGAAAAAAAACTAAATTAATTTATACCAGGAGTTGCAAAGACGGGAAATTGAAACCGCTTTGCCTAATATTAATAATTTACAATCGGCGCGATGCACGAAGGGATAACGAGAGAAGGTAGAGGCGGCAGCGGCAAATATGAAGACACCACTACTACACAACATCACTAGGGTTTTGATATTCGTCTTCACGCCGAAAGGTAGCAGCGCAATTCTCAAGTATAGGTGGATGTATGAGTATGGGTGTTGTTGCCATGCGATGCGATAAGACTTTACCGGGCGCGCACGATGCAGCTTTTCGCCGTGCGAAGGAGTGGAAAGTGGAAGGCGCACGCTAAGCGTTCATGAATTAGTAATGAGCGCGCGCGTTTCGCAAGATTGTTGTTGCAAGCAACCCAACGCACACTCACGGTGTAAGACTGGTTGCCTAGCCCTGTGTTTGTGTGAGTTGGGTTGCGCGCGGAGAGAGGAAGACACGTCGAACTTGGAAAAGATACGGAACGCCCGGGACGATCTTAACACACACCAATACACACAATATCGATATTGTATCCGCGTGTAAGTATGAGTGTGCACGGCGAATATTATTGGGATTGAGGATAATATTCGAGGACGAAGGGAGGCGAAGGCGACGTCGCCGTCGCTCGGGCGTAACGAAACACTCACGTAAATTGACATTAAATTTCGTTCTAATAACATTTGCTTTACCAATGTTATTATCGCGTTTATGTTGTTTTGTTGCGCCTGTGCGGGTGTGTCTCAATCAATTTTATCGCCCGCACGCGCAGATATAAATGGCTGCAAATAGTTGCAGGCGATACCGATACTACTAACAAACACACTAAAAAGTTGTAAAAAATGTCAGTGACGATTGCACTCTACGCACTATAATAAATGCCAACGCGTTGGCGAAATATTGCAAACACAATGGCATGCAATCAATTAATTTATCAAACGATTTGATTCGTCGAATTTGATGAACGCCGCCGGCTCGTGAATGGGCATATCGGGACGTTTAATGAACGTCACGAACGGAAATTAGTTTTTAAATTTCCAAAATATAATAATTGGAAAATGCACGCTTGGAGTTATATTATTTTTTATCTACTCGTATGTATTTTTGGTTGCCTATGTTTTACTCACTATAACCTTAGGCTGAAATGTTCGAAAATTTTGTTTCCTAGGGGCGTTAAACACATTTTTATTTTTATTATTGCGATAGTCAGACATTGCATTTATTGTTCTCGTAATTTAAATCGTTTTACTTCAGTTTAATGCAATTTAAAGTTAAACCGAATTTTATTTTAAAGAAATGAAAAAATGCTTAAAATGCATTTTAACGCCATCTAGGAATGAATTATTCAACTATAAATATGATAGAATTGCTATATGAACTTCCAACTCTGATTTAACACCTTTTAAGACATAATTTTTTATTATTTTAATAATTATTCGGCTATTTAGGACCAAGATGAATCTAATAATTCATTGATCATTAAAATCTAAGCAACGGTTCTTGAGTTATAAGTGTTGTAACTAACGTGACTTTGTTTTATACATATTTATTGAATTATTTCACAATTTAATGAACGTCACGAACGGAAATTAGTTTTTAAATTTCCAAAATATAGTAATTGGAAAATGCACGCTTGGAGTTATATTATTTTTGATGTACTCGTATGTATTGTTGGTTGCCTATGTTTTACTTGTTATAACCCTGGGCTCGTGAAATGAAAATTTTGTTTCCCAGGGGCGTTAAACACATTTTTATTTTTATTATTACGATAGTCAGACATTGCATTTATTGTTCTCGTAATTTAAATCGTTTTACTTCAGTTTAATGCAATTTAAAGTTAAACCGATCATAAAAAGCGCGCACATTTACGAAAAGAGCGCTAGATGGCGATAGACATCAGACTATCAGCCAGGACGATAATGCATCTCGAGCAAACAACGAGTGAACGCAAAATGCACACACGCACACACCGCCAGGGATGATTTATGTTGATATAAAGACCATTATTAGATCGCGCTTGCCCGCGCCCGGAAAACTGAAAGAATCATGTTCCAACATTACATACCATGTGTCTCCCGACATTCCCCACACATCACAAGCGCGTGTGTTTAGATTGGTTTGCGTTTGCATACGGAGCTCACCCCTGCCAACTCCCTAATGCACTGCGAACTGATATGATACCCATCATATCACCCCGTATCACATTGATAGGTGAAGCTCTGCTCCCTCGCTGCACAAAAGCAATTGATGGGCGCCGCCCTGCTATACACCTGTAAAAACATTTTTTTGCTTCGTTTTTTATCTTCGGGAGATAATGGACATAGATTGAAAGCGATTAAAAATACATTAATGTAAAATTATGTTTAATAACAAAATAACTATTATTGCAGGTTCACAATCGAGGTATCAAGTGAGAGATTTCCCCGATGGTGGCGCCTCCTTGCGGATAGAACCAGTGAAAGCGTCGAGAGATGACGCCACCTACGAATGCGTCGCTGAGAATGGTGTTGGAGATGCTGTTAGTTCCGAAGCGACACTTGTCGTCTTTGAAGGTAAGATTTTCTATCTAATTCTATTGCGCGGCCATTGGTTGTGCAAGTAATTTAATGTTAAGTTAGGTTTGGTGTGATGGTGGTGGTCTATGTCTGCTTTGTTTTGTTTTGGTATTGAATCGAATTCAATTTCTGATCGCGTACCATGCAATCGATTCGATTCACTTTCGATCTTTCGACCGCTACCGCACAGCACAGCATTCACCGAGATTGCGAAGTTTGCGCACGGAAATTCGGGGCGAGCGTTCGCGAAACGTGCCCCCGCAAGTTTAATGAATTTCGCCGCTTTTCATTCACTCGCGCGCCCGCCATTTGCAATTCAGTCGATGGACGTAAATCACACGCAACACACCGCATGTAAATGCACCAGTTACATTTATTACGCAGACATTACACGCCGCCGCCAGCCTCGAGAGATAACATACATTTGTATTATTTATCGGTTATTTTGCCTAAACTCAGGTTATGCGCATGAATAATAGCAAAGTGAGTTTCATTTCGTAAATGTAAGAAATCGTTGCGTAACCTCAACACTCTGCCCAACACATAACCTCCAATTAACATTGCGCGCGTCGTTTATTATTGTTTATACCTTGAGTTGAATTCGTGCATGCGCGCATATGCATGCATCGGGGTGTAATATTTAATATTCGCATTCGTTCCGTTTCGCCGCCTCCCGACAACGTCGTAACTCTCATTACTATTAACTTCTTTGCCATGGTCCTGCAGCGTCGCGCCGCCATTTTGTGTGATTACAGTTTCCTGTATTTATTCACATATACACATACGGCAAGTGTGTAAGCGCAGGCGAGCGAACAAAGCAAAACGTCGACGTTCACACGCGCTCGCTCGCAGATTCGAATGCGAGGCGTCTGCGAGCATAAATAATGCTCTCTCTTGTGCATTAATTAAATAATTATACCCTCGGGGCGGTTGCGAAACATTTGTTCTACTTCGCTAATTAGAAATTACAATCCGTAAATGCGTGCGGTGCGCGCGTATGCAGAATAACTACGAATAAACGTTTGCGGTGGAAGATATTCACAATAGAAATACACTAGTACTTTCAAAGTTTAATATTGTACCCGAACAATTCTATATAATAAATTATTTCTTAATTTTAAATTCAAAAATTTTCAATCATTGTGTATTACTGCCATCTGACGGGCGTTTGGTGAACTAAGGACGCGTCCTGCTCTCGCGCTTCGCTGCATCACGCCACTAGCCTCTCAGTCAGTTACTCAGTTGAGAAGTGTGTGCAACGTGCAACGTGTTCGAGTCTAACAAGAAATATTCCTGTTTTGCCTTGTTTTGTGCCATTTGGTGACCATCAACCAGTCATCCAGAATGATTACTGCAGCTATAAGGTAATCACGATTACAACCATTTGATAACCGTTATGAATTCGATGTCAGCTCGCGAATTATTTGGTCAATTACGCGTGCAATGCTGAAAATACGCATCTGCATTCAGTTATTAATCTGTGATAATTAGCTTTATCGGTAATTTACTACCACTACCACTGATTATCTTCATGTGCTTAATTAATTCCATATACTCGTATTATACATGCAATAGAAATGCATTAGAATATTTTCTAGAATTTTTCTTGTTTGTTGTCGGCATGCGGTTTTTATCTCGTCGATGCTGATACGATACGACAGGACGACCTACATAAACCGATAGCAGCACAGCGCGCGTTCGTTGCACGTCATCTCTTGCTAGCGTTGCGCGCGGATCTCGAAGAGAGGCGGCAGGTGTCCGCTCTCATCGGCGTCAAATTTAATATGTTTGCATGCGTAGCGCAAGACTTTGCGCGCGGAATATTCTCGAAAATTCCCGCCAGCAAACTTAATATCTATCTTTACTTGCATGTGTGTGTGGAGAAATATTTGATTTGTTTGGAGTTTTGTTTACATTTAAAACGTCGCGATGAATAATTTAAGATTTTCTTCGTCGTCGTGCGGTTGCGGGCCAAAAGATAAATCTTAATCTCTAGTTTGGTTAGACCATAAATAATTTCCAACCCTCCACCCCCAACCGCAGGGGGCGGCGGCGGTGGAATTTAACTTGTGACGGCAACATTTCTTCCTGTTCTCTTCAGTTCCTCTGCCTGGCTGGTTTTGCATGAAGTCGACTCTCCCGACGATTCGTACCCTCTCCTTATCTAGTGTTTCTGATTCTGACAGAAGAAGCGCTGAAAGGCGGGCGGGCGGGCGGGCGGTGGAGCAATGCGCGCCCGGCGAAGTCTTAATTAAAACATATTTTACGAATGATAACTAAATTGTTCGCTGTTAGGTTTGCGTTTTGCATACATTAGACACCCGCACCCGAAATGAACATTTGCAAATATCCGGAGTTTTCCACTCTAACCAACCTTTGCTAGCTTCCATCTTTCTTCAGCGCGGTTTAGGGTTTGGTTTCTGCGGTTGCAAGTGACGAGGACTAAAGACTTAATACTTGAGACTTTCGACTTTTCCTTCTTCACCAACACTCAGACATAGGAAGATATTTTAGTAAATACATATTGTATTACACAAATCTATACACATACAGAAATGACTTGGGTTATGTGTATGTGTTGGGACTGCTAAGACTATTAATACCACAAGTTAGGCGGAAACTGCCAGCATGCGGAAGGTTTTCCACTCCTTTTCTCTGTTCCCCGCCAGCAATGTTTCATTTCTACCAGGAGAGGAGACACACTGCAAAGAGTGGGCGTGCGTTTGGGTAGGCAGCCAAGCATACACGAAAGGAGGTGGTTGGGTGTTGCCCCGCCGCGTTTGCAGACGCGCAGAAGGAAGTTAATATGTGTCTGCGCGAAGGAAGAACCGAAGAAATATTGGCTGCGTTCGGATCATATTTTAAAGTGAATTTTATTTTTCCAGTGCAAAGCTAGCACGCTGAATGAAAACTTTATATTTTAAAATAGTAAAAGGGATGGAATTTCGAAGATGGGTTAGGTTAGTGTCGTAAAGTATAATGTTTCTACTATTTTTCTTCCAGTGCCGTTCTGTGTGTGAGTATGGGTGTGTTTTTTGTAAAATGAGCACGTTTCTTGGTCCTCGGCGTCTTTTCATCCCTCCCGCGACGGTGTTTTACTTTACATTCATAAGTAGCCGAGCGGCGCGCACTATTTCATATCAGTTACCCACCTCTTGACAGACTTGCGCGCGTGGTGGCTTCCGGTCGCCATTTTTCATTCTTTTCGGAGCTCATTTTTTGGCACCCGTTTGTTGCTGAAATGTGAATGTTTGTATTTTCACGCGGAAAAAATTTTATTTTTCTCAAAATTTATTTAATTATTACCCTGTATAGTGGTAAATTTTGCACACACGTTTTCCACACTTTTTGCATACACATTTATGCCCTGCGCCACGTATTCCCGCCGGCGATATGTGTACCAGTGGGGTAAGTAACTCGAGTAACAACTTCCCCAAAGGCTGGCGCGTCTGCCGCACCTCTCACCACTCACGCAAAGAATGGCATGAGGGAAACAGAGCAAAAAAAGCACGAAACACCTTCGCCGCGGTGAAATAATATAAGAGGACACGCGCTCATGCGTTCACTACGTAAGTGTCGTCCGCGTCCTGAGCCATCCTCTTTGCTTACACACCTCAGCGCCTGAAATATTCCACGGACGCGTGCGTTTTAACTTTAAATATATTTTTCTTTGGCATTTCTTTTCTGCAAATACTGCAATGTAAACGTCGGGTGTCTATATCATTGGGAGTTGAAAATGTGTTTTTTTTGTAAAATATGTGAGAAAATGGGTTTGCGTTGTTGACTCAGTGTGATGTTTGAAACATTTGACACTGTATTTGCTTAAATTTCGTTGTATTTTCTTCTTTTTTGCTTTGTAAAATGCTTTTTGGATTTCCACTTGACGCAACAAACAAAACATTAAAATACACTTTATTTAAATTTTAGTAAGTTATAGATATCCATATAAAACTAAAATTAAATTTAAACATAAATTGAAATATTACAACGTATCTGTTACATACACACTTTTGAAAGTAATATTATGCACAATATAGAGATGACAATGTAGCCTATTTTATGTAACATTGTCTTTGCCTGTCACAACCAATTCACCGCGTATTTATTTTTGTCATCCATCTTTTTGCAATTGTACATGAAAGGTTTTGTTATTATCCACCTGATACCCATACCACCGGCGCATTACACCAATATTTCTCGTGTTACGCAATGCAATTTAACTGCCACCGCCATAAAAACCTATTTTTATTTAGTACGCGTGCGAACCAATCTAATAGATAACATTTTATGACTCTTCAAATTCCCACACACACACACACAACTCAACAGTGTTGACGTGAGGTTATGTCTGGTTACGTGTCAATGTTTCGTCGCATTGTTTGTATGATGATGATGCGTCAGGTGAATTAATACAAATTATGATTACGTGTATACTAGGGTGGTGGTTAAAAAAGGGTTCATTGCGCTTCGAAGTGAGATGGTGAATGGCGTTATTTCAATTTGTTTCGTCACCATTTTCATAATGATGTACGAATGTATTACGTACGTTTAATGTGATAATAGATAATACAGGGGTGAAGTGGACGGCAGCCGACGCTCACGCACGTGTAGACTGCATGCGCGATGAGTTGATATTAATTAATTTGTTTGTGTGGGGGCGAATTGAAATTGAACACGAAGCGTAGGCAAAGAAATAAAACATACGCGTTTATTAGGCAACCAAATACACATTTCAACATAAAGAAAGCCTCGTATTTGTTTGTTTTCAATTAATTTTAGAATTTTAAACTCATTGTAGGGGAAGGTAGCATAATTTGGACCAGCGCCTAAGTTGGACCACCACGATATCCGCGGACTGTTGAAGTTTATGCAAAAATTGACTGGCCCCTTGTTTTACTCGTATTTATAAACAATTAATGCAACTATTTGGGTTAAAACTTGCCGCGTGCTTTCGTCGTGACAACAACTTCGTGTATCATTGATTATCAAATCTATTATAACGACGTAAGTGCAAGAGCTGTCAAGCCGTTAAAACGTTAGTTTTACCGATTATTATTTTATCATCAGAAAGCTTCTTTATTTATCTATAATTTATAGTATTAATTTTAAGAGGTTATGTTATATTAAGATTGTCGTTGATCATTAAATATAAATTCTTCAAGTTGCCGAAGTTGGACCGAAGACAGGCACCGGGGTTTTAACAGGGAAAACGTATATCATTTTTTCGACCTCCTAGAAAAGCTTGTGGACGAGCACAAATCTTCGAAATGATCAACTGTATGAAATGCCGCTCTTTGGTTTATACAAAATGTGCTTGTGTTACTGCTAAAACTAAAATTTACTATTGTGTCAATTGCCGTTAAAAAAGCATGGTCCAATTTAGGAAACCGCGCGGTCCAATTTAGGAAACCGGTTTCTTAATTTGGACCAAAAACACAATTTTTTTAAATTGAAATTTGAGGGGTATAAATATAATTTTTACTTAAACCAAAAATATCATTTTGTGGGTAAGCCTTGTGAGTTACTTTTCCGCTACTTAATTTTTATTGACAGTTTATATGTGGCTCTATAAATCAAAAAATATAAAAATGGTCCAAATATGGCTACTTTCCCCTATGTGCAGATATCCACTTGTATTCATTGTAAGGAAGGTGCATGCACCGCACGTAATAATACATTGACGGACGGGCGTCGCGACGCTTGCGAGTGGCACGAACGCGCGCCATTACGCCCGCGCCTCCCAGCGTTGAACATTCAAATATGTAATTATGTTTCAATAACCTCACTCTCACCCCCCTATACACCGATACATGAACAAAACTATTGAACAAACCCAAAGTAAATGAAACCGTATTGTTTTTTGTTTGTTTTTGTTTGCAAGCATTGATTTTATGAGTAATTTTAAACGCCGCTAAAAATATTACATATATTTTAATGTTAGTACAGAGTGATTTGCTAAATGCGTCATAAATATTTAATAGACGCATTTAACAAAATTTAATGATTTCTAACTTGTTAGTTTTTTAGTTTTTTTTTTCTTCTTCTGCAATAATAATAAGTTTTAATTGTTGAAACTTGTTGACCTGCTTTTTTATTGTTTTAATTGTTTTTTTTTTTTCTATTATTAATAATATCATGCCTAACAATCAACGAAATTTAACTCTTTGTTTGCTGGAATTAACCTACGCTTGCACTATATTTTTCCACACACGCGTGTGTTCACCCTCAACACTTGAAAGCAAAGCAGAGAAGTAACAAACGAACGAAACGAACTTGCGCGTACAAACGTTTTGGAGTGAGATTAATGGCTAGATTAATGAAACCATTAACTTCCTCGTTCCTCAAACACTCGCCGGCGGAGTTGCACTCACCCCTGTTTGAGTCAATAGTTCACCTACACACACACATATAAGTGTGTAAGTACCCATGTTGCTATGCTGGTATGTGAGTGTTTGCACTCGTGTGTCTAATATCGCGAGGCATTGAAGTTATTCGATACATTACGCCTGAATTGAGAGAGGGAGCGTAGACACGATTGCAAGCGAGTGTAAAATTACGCCAACAGTCAATAAATATTTATACCTACCTGTTCTGCTGGTGCAATGCTGAAATTAATAGATTAATGGAAAATAAGTAGATGGTTCCTGCGCGTAGTGAGGGTAGTTTTGCTTTTCGGCTTTGGCGTGCGTATTTAATTGAATACTAATTAAAGCAATTATAACCGACCGTATGCGGGCGTGCAAACAAACAAGATGTAATTATAACTCGCGAACAATACCGCGCGCGCTTTGTCCGCCGCGGCAAAGGGTTGCGAAGGCCTCGGACGGTTAATTCTCACCGCCGCCACCGCCGAAATTATGAACGCGCCTCCGCCCTGGCGGAAGATATTAAACGAATGCTAAGCTATGAGCCAGAACCGACCTGCGAGAAGATCTCTTCTCGATGGGATGAGGTGGAAAAGGAGGCATTTTGTTTGCGCGACGCGCGCGTTATGCGGAAAAGCCATTCGGGGGGATTACCGCTAATCTTTTCCGCGCCGCGCCAACAGATTTCCACCCGGCAGCCGCCAACCACCCTGTGTCTGTGTGTCTGCGGGAGGTGTGCGCGTGAATTATTTTCCGAACGGTTTAACTTTCGCACCACCTACCTACCACCACCACCGATGGTGGAAAATATATCTATACATCGATGGTGAAGGATTCACTTCTTCTGTGTATGTGTGTAAAGTGGAAACGTTAAAAAAAGAAAATCTCGGAAAAGCCGCCATCCTGCAAGAGACACCGTCGAGGAGAAAACACAAACAAGCACAAACTTGAAAAGTGTCTTTTTTACCTACTCCACAGCGGTGGTAGAAGGAAAAAGTGGGGAAAACTGCTGATATAGGCTCGATAAAACCGCGAGGGGATGAAATTAGCCACCCATTGCACACTTAATAAATTTTTACGTTTATCTTTTGATCTGCGCCACCATAACCCAACGCAATAAGCACCAGCATCCGGTAGAGAGGGATGGGAGGGGAAACGTTTCGAGGAAATTTTCTCAACCGTGGAAAATTGTTATTTAACCGTGAGATTATCTCCTCCACGAATAAAATTTGCACACAATAATAAAATAAATATTTTTTTATAGGTGTAATTTAATGATGATGTTTTGATTACGATAAGTAACTCAGAGTGGGTTGTTCTCGGCGCTCAAAGTTAAATTACTTTGATGCACTGCTGGGTGGCGCCTCGTAGTTCCCCAACAAGCAACTTTTGCTTGTTTGCGCCCACTCGTCGCAGTTTGCTATCTTGATGATGTCATAAATGCAAATGGCGAACTAATAACCGCTGTAATGGCGCGATAGAGAATCGCGCTATTAGCTGCAACCCAATATACACAGGCGCGCGCGCGCGCGCAATCAACACATATTCACTACCTTCATACGAACTCCTCTACTACGCTTACAAACGCTCACAACTTTGCTTTTTGATTACGTAACGACATTAGGTACTATTTTAAGGTTATGTTTCGGGGGGAGCTTGTTAGATTATGTTCGGAGAAAGTTGTGCTATGTTAGCACTTCAATTCGACGCTGTATTTGGTGATTATAGGATTAATAAACAACAAGTAACGTGATTGGAATGTGTAGGACGTTCGGGTAATGTGAGAATGGAATGTCGAATGGGGAAAGTAAAGATATTACGTTTGCGCCATAATCAATGCCGTTATTCGTCGTTAGGCGGCGAGGAGTCGTCGATATCAATAAAGCCGGGCGCGCGCGCGAGCAATCTCGGAATCTGATCATTTATGCACGCAGCTAATTTAATGACGCACGGTCCCAAAATTCCAATATTTGGGGGCCGAGAAGTTTACGGCGAGCAGCTTCAAATTTACGAATTTACAACCGAATTAGATGGAAGATTCCAAGAAAAGGTCCTGGGGAATGTTTCGAATGGTTGTCGGGGCCTGGGTTTAAAAGGGTGAGACACATTCCGGAATTCCACAATCGGGGAATTTCTGTCCAGATATCATCATTAAAATGTCAACGATTTTCATGTGTTGAAGGAGAGTTTTGCGTAACACTCGTAGTGTCATAGTTTAGTTCGTAATTGTTCTTCCAGCCCATAAACCACTATCTAACCAATGTGTAAAAGCACTAAGACTAAGACTTGCTCTCTTCATTGTGATCGCGATCGTGATTGTTCTGAATGTAACAATCGCATGCGACTGCAATTGCCGCCGACCGAGGGGAGGAAATCCTTACTTCCGGTTTTCAGCGAGGAGTAGAAGAGGAGTTACAGAATCTCACCTTTTGCAATCTGCACATTCAGTCGTTCTCTCCTATGCCTTCTAAATGCGAAAGCAGAAAAGTGTTTATTTATGGTCGTTCGCAGTGTAATGGAACAATCCCGGGCACTTAGCAGGTGATGCCGACCCGGTATCCGTGGTCTTGTCTTTGGGGGTGCGCAAGGAGCGGGGTTGAGGGTCGGGAGTAGGAGATACGTGTATTTGGCTCGTGCGTTTGTAATTTATACCGTTTATGCCGTTAGACAATGTGTTCCGTGGCTTCCTTGCGGGTGCAATGTGGTTGCAGGGGATGTGGCTAGACGACCGACCACGTCAGCGTGCATCTAAGAAACGTAGATTTATTGCTACAGAATATTCACTTTAGACGAAAATAGAAATTCTGCAAATAATTTAGAACTATACAACTTAATAATATACAGAGTGTTTTGTATTGAACATATTATTAATTAATTAATTTATTTATTTATTTACTAATGTTTAATTTTTGTTTGTTCCAGGTGAGTTTTCCAATGTTTTCATAACTTCCGGTGATTAAAATTCAGCACGCCGCAATAAATCACTGCATATTCAGGTAACACCTGTTTCTCTTGCGCGCGTGGATTTTTTGCGCGTTTTTTCTTCGCCGTCACGGGGTTTGTTGGTTTATAAATTATTGAAACACTTTGGCGAACGTTCGGATCCACGCGCCACACCTCCGGAAAAAAATAAGATAAAACGGCCTGCGCGCGCGCGCCCGTCGACTAATCCACGACAGATTAAAATATTATTTATTGCGCGCGGCGCGTAATCCGAGCGCATTAAAGGCCCATCGCGCGCCCGGAGAAACAAAACAATCTTCCAAGCAGCGCGCCCGCTCGCGTAAAATTAAACCTAAACCTGTTTGCCAGATTTTTACTTTACGTACTTGAATTTATTTATTCAAACGAAACAATTACCAGCGCTGATGCTGTATATAGGTATACCTATGTGCGCTACTGAAATTCTGGTTTTGCCCGTCTGTCTGTCGGTGTGCGTTTTGGGTTGCCTAGACGAGTTCGGCGCCAGTTCGGGTATTAACTAATTAATACGCGTCCAGATAAATTTGCCAGATACATCGGATGATTTACTTCCGGCAATAAATACCGACGGCGACCGGGTGGCACGTACCGCCGCCTCCGAATGTAACCGCCGCTCAAACGTGGCGGCGGCGGCGGCGAAGTGAACTCCCCGCGTGACGCGGGCTCCGCAAATAAATCTTCTTTTAGCAAATAATACACATCGTAATACGTCATAACCGGCGGGGAGCGGCGCGCGGCGAATAATGATAGTCGCAGGCAGGAATCTGACAGCAATCCGGCGGGTTTATCCGCGTCGCTTTCGCGACTGCTGGAAAGTTCATTCGGCGAAAAATAAACACGCATGTGTGTGTCCTGTGTGTGTGTTGGGAATGGAAATATGCATTTTTCATTTGGTGGAATTCGTAGAAAAAGTTTATTTTTGAATATACACGCGAATTCATGATTTTTTAAACTTTTTTCTTCATAACTTTTTGTTTATTATACACACACTATTCAAACTTGTCTTAAAATGTTTATACATAAATTTTTTGGCTTTTGTGCTAATTTTTTCTGAAATTTTAATAAATTTCGGCCAAAAAATGAAAAATTTAAATTTTGCACAGTGGTGACATCTATGCGGTAAACTTAAAACCACCTAGCAGTATATAATCGCATTTCTGCTCTTTGGCGTTTGATGACATGTAATTAGTGTAATTGAAATAACTGTGTGTATTAACGTCGTGTCTGCGGTCCGACCGCCGGATGTATTTAATGCTCGTAACTGCGTTTAATGCGTTGATAAACCGAAAATTCTTCGCTCATTGTAATAATCCACACAACGACCGTGCCACCCCACGCACTCGCACCACATTGCGCCATAGGTAAATTTAATAATAATGCAGCTAACAACAATTGTCGGTACAGTACGCGTTCTGGCTCGCGTTTTGCGGTCGAACAAAATATCATCGATATTAAACCGCAACAATATGGCGTCCGGAAGCATATGCTGTAATCATAATTATATTGCATGTGTAGTATGCAACCAAATATACTTGTACCCATAAAATTCGCCGAGTGGAAAGTTATCGAAGCGGAAACAAGTGTAAAAACACGAAAACGTTATTTGCATCTAAATTAGACGGAAGGATATGCTGTGTGTGGTGATGTACAGTGTGTTGCGGAAAGTTTAACGACGGATTTGTGGAGTTTAGTGAGTTTGAGTTGGAGTTGAGTCTATAAAATGTAATATTATGACAATTCGTGGCGTTTTGTGGCGGTTTATGGCGCATTATGACAGCATTTGTCGAGGATGTCAGAGGGCGGTGGCGGAGGCGGCAGCACTCGACATATTTCATCCGACAGGGCGGACAATTGGACCGATCGCAATCGCGCGGGCACGAGAGCGTCCTCGCGTTGTCGGATGACGACTTTCTTACGGGCGGCGTCCCTCGAGAATGAGTAATGTGCGCGAGGGGCGGTCAAGAGGGTCGCGGCGTGCTCCATCGAGGACGGACATAAATCCACTAATTGACCTCTGGCCGCAGCTGCCGGAATATAACAACCTGTAACTGTGGTCGCCGCCGCCGCCGCCGAACAAAATCGAGGCTGGAGGAGTGTGGTGGTGCGATGCGGCAGAGAAAGGACGTGTTCTTCCTTTACGAGCGATCCGCTCAACCCTATCATTTTACGTGCGAGCTTTAACAAGCGACATCCGCATATGGGGGCGGTGGAGTCCGGCGGCGCGTTATCATCGACGAGAGACGGTCGTAAATCATGCGAGCGGCCGGGATTGCCAGCGAGTGGAAAATTGGCGTTTTTGATGTTTTTCAAATTAAAGATGAAACATTCTCGCAAATAAATCAAAATAGAAACAAAAACAACGCAAGAATATTTCGTATTAAACGCGAAATTAAGTCACAAAACGTGATTAACATGTAAATTTATTTTTTGCCATGTTTTATATCCGTGCCAACAGACCGGATGCAGTGCTTTACATCGTAATTGTACGTGCAGGAAGCGAAGAAAAATACAAAATTTACACCAAACCGCGACTGGGAAAAAATTCACACACATTTATTTCTATCAGTGCGGAAACGTCGGGGTGAATTTGTTGAATTGGACCATGCAGTGCGGTGGCGAACCTAACCAAAAAGTGAATTATTTCAAATTACCATTTTAATTATGCGCCGCGGTCGCCACAGCAGCAAAAATATCATTACCTCGTATTTCTCACATGCGAAATGCACTCTGTAATTACAGCCTACGTTTAAAACAGGACCGTATTTATTCTTTTCCAATGAAAAAGGAAAATTAAGTAAAAAAAATCAAAGTTTGATAACAATAAGAGTTCCGTCGCATAATGACATAACCACAAATGTAAACTATCATTAAGCGTTGTATTGAGGCGAATGCATGCATAATTTAAAGGATTAAAGTTTCTAATCCGACTTGTTTGGCGGTAGTTTCGAAACAGTTTGTACTCTTTGTAATTGCCCAGCAATTGTACAAGTTGACTGTGTGTGTAATTGCAGACCGCCGCAATAATTCAGATATGGTAATATCAAGATCGACGCGACATGTACGGGGGTTTCGTTCAGAGTTTTTTTTTTTTTAATTTTTTTAATTCCACGTTGCAGTTTTGCGGCGCGCACGAATTTTCGTGACAGAACGATATCGGTGTTTTCATTTCCATCGGCCAACCGCCGCCGTAGCACACTCGGCATCGCCATATCTCGTCCATCTCTTACTCAACGATTATGTCGCACGTTATACATACCACTGGCACACGCCTGCCTACTACCTGCACGATGACAAAGAATGCGCATATTCGATCGCCGAATGAGAATCCGAAAAATACACAGCGTTTTTTCCATTAGTCCGGCGATTCGTCATCGCGGCGCCCACCTGGATAGCGCTCAAACTAGGCAACACACACGACCTGTCATATTGGTTGGTTGCCTACGATAAACATTGTGTGGGTCGTTTTATTATCGCATCGCGATGCAGATGCCAGATATGATTGAGGCATTTTCTCGTGCTCGCCGCCGCCGCCGACGAGGAAAAAAAACGCACCAGTCGGCCGGCAAACAAATGACAAACAACCGGAAAACGATTACGGTAACCGACAACGAACGGATTTATGCGTTACCGGCCGCCTGTGCTCGATAACAATAACAGGCGGAATAAAAAATATATACGGACGATATTGGGGTCAGTTACGCCACCGCGTGGTTCCGAACCAGTGACAGATTGGACGATTGAAAATCCGAATCAAAAATAATGCGTAAAAACTCGCAATCACCCGCTGATGCAAATTTTCCAATTTCAGATTACAACTTTTGATCGAGTTGATAATCATCAACGGAAGAGACAAATTGACCATTTGATAACTGATGCGAATAAATTTCATCTTCACGAATTACTTGCGCGTATAATTTCATATCTGTATGCATAGTGGGTTGCATAGCCTTATGGCGCACTAAAACTTTTACTGTTTGTGTGCTTTAGCACTTTAGTTGTTCATATATAGTAGTAGTTGTGTTTAGTTGGTTTTAGGTGTTCGGTTTTTTTTTTCTGGGAGCTTATTATAAAAAATGAGCGCACGAAGTGAATAGTGAGAGGACACGCTCTGCCGCCCGCTGCAGAATAACATACTTAACTCGTGAATAATTAAATTTTAATATAATAAAACGACGACGCGGCGCGCGCTGCACAAGCGCATCTCGTGTTTAATTATGTCGGACGATTCCTCCCGGGGGCCGAAGCGAGTCGCAAAAAACTCGGCGCATTATTTTTGCGCGCGACGACGACGTTGGCGACGCGGACGTTGGTGGCTACAATCCAGTTACGGACGGGACATGGTACATACAGCATGTTTAAACGGTTTTTAACTGAAACGGGTAATTAGCGTTTTGGTGCATGGCTGAAGGTTTATTTAGGGCGTAAATTATTACGTTTAGGGGCGAATTTTATATTATGATGAAAATTTTAATAGAAAATTCGTGTTTTTGGGCAAAATTTTTAGGAAAGGGGTTGAAATTTGTTACTTTTGTTATTGTATATTATAAATAATTTATATACGCAGCTAAAACATGTGAAAAAATTAGTTTTACTCTTTTAGTTCGGGAAATATAAAGAAAACTTCGAGAAAATGCAAATTTATTGATATTTTTACTTTGAGGTTAGTTTACGCCTATCTATGGATGTAGGAAAAATTCGCAAGATATAAATATTTAAGGATAATTTAATTATCTACAACCTCCTGAAAAAATATTTATGTAACTTATTTACTTTAAAAGATACAGTGTAAAAAGTAGACAAAAACATAATGACTTTTTTTAAGAAGATTTTCTGGAATTTAACGTTTTATAAAAAGTAAAACTAAATCTGAACATTTGTGATTTTTCTGATTATTTAATTAGCTAATATAAGCATTGCGGTTGTAGTTCTGAACCAAACAAACAAAATATATAATGTTTTTCATTCTCGCTGCCGCCGCCGCTTTTGCACCCGTTCGCGTATATATGTGATTATTACAATTTGCATAAGCTCGCAGCACAAAGTAAATATCGCACTGTAATCCTTCCCGTTTCGCTAGCAGCGTCAGCGTCCCGGCGGCAGCGTCCGCCGCGCCACGCTGTTGTGCTTTTCCATAACGCAACTTCCAATCCCATCGCATGAAATATGCATACGCCTAGGCGCGGAGGTATGCGCCACCTACGCGGCTTTTTCTTTGTCCTTCCTCCTCCTGTTGGCATCCTCCACGCGTGGGAGGACTAAACTTGTGCGCGTGTTTTCGTGACACACTTTGAGCATCTAAACTTCCACTTCGACGCGAATTCCGCAACAGTTCTAATGCTTTTTTCCTCTTTAAGACTTTGCAAAGGCTTTATTATAGCTCTGGTTAAAAATATAAATTTTCCCGGGGCTTGGAAAATATAAATTCTCATTGGCAATTTTTGCGCAGTTTTAGTTTGGTTTCTTGGATATATTTTTGAAGGAAATATCCCCGCGAGAAAAATAAAACCGACATAAAAAACACACCCGGCAGTCTATTTCGTGTCCACACTTAACTTCCGCGTTCAGAGATTTTCCATCGTCGCGCCGTCCGGTTATGTTTTTACTTTTCTCACTTTTTTTTTGTTACGCCCAGCCGCAATCCCGAACTCGCGACGAACTTTACAGCACGTTTCGGTTTTCGCCTGCCTTCCCCGCGCACCATCCGCCGCTGATATATTATTTAAAAGCCTTTCTCACAGCGCCGCCGTTTATGGAAAGGCGAGTGGCGGGAAGAATAAGTAAGAGGGTCGACAATCCCCTTAACTCATATGTCTCTATTTTTTACCTTTTACCTTCTTTCTTCTCGCCTGCGCCGCCGCTTAACCTTACCCAATATAGAGCACAACGAGACGAGCCCGGGGGCGGCGGCGAGAAAAGGACTGTTTTGAAATTACAAGGTATAAATCCATCCGGAACTTTTGTCCGCGAGAATTTCACAGTGGCGTGCAGCAGCACGACGTGTGTGTAAAGCGAAGTAAATGTAAAAGATATATTTATTCGGTTTGGCGAGCGCACCGCACGATATACTTGCGGTCAGCGTGGGTGGCACGTCCGCCAGAAATTCCACCGCTTTCCTCTCTTTTTCCTCTGTGTGTGTGGGTGTTGGTAACGAATTGCGGCCGGCAACAAAACCTAGCCACGGTCTCATCTAGTCTATCTAGTCGCTTTTTTTTTGCACGTTTTTAGACCACTTCATTCTTTACTTCGCTCTACATAGTTAGGGTCGAGATAAAACCCGGCGTGGAAAAAGTTCTGTTTCGCTGATTTATTCTTGCGCAGGGCGAAAATCTCGGCTTAGTTCTTAGACAACAATCTAAATTCACACACTCTGCTAGGTTCACAATTTAAAAATTTACTTTAAATGTTTTAAATTTAAATTTATAGATTTTACTCGGATATATCACTGCGCATTTTTTTCTGGTTTACTATTCAATAGTTTCTATGAGTACCTAAATGTCGACCGTATTTTTTCGTGGTTGGTTTTTGTGTGTGCGTTTTTCGTTGATTTCGTTTGAATAATTCCGTTGCGCATTTTGGGCTCGTATTTTCCGGGCGTGTTTTATTCATACGCGCGTCGCGGACCGTATAAACGAATCGAAGTCAGCGTGAGGGGGTGGCGGCGTCGTCGTCACAAAGAGCTCTCTCGCGGGTTGTGTGCCGCCCGCTCGGCCGAAGCTTTGTTCAATTCGCTTGCCAATTTGATTTAAGACCTTTAGCTTTCGGCTCCATTTAAAATCTCCCGCTCGCAACTGTGTGTGGCCCGCAACCCTATAAACTCAAGCCGCCGCCGCTGCCGCAGTCACAAGTCGATGGGGATGAAAAGCTAGTTGCGGTTTGTCATAAAAACCGAAAAATAGAGCTTTCCTGAGTGTAAAACTAAAAACTAAAAAGCAAACTGAAAATAAAATTCGATAATAGAAAAGAAAATATTTTTTGATAAAATTATTATCCGCAGATTACGTCTGTGAAGCGTAATAAACTTTTAATCTTAAGATTATGAGCTTTTTTGAAAAGCGGCGTTGAAATATATTTACGCCGGGATGACAATTCGAATTCTATTCAAAGTCGCGACGATTAAATTGCGAAAATCGAACAAACGGCGCCTAAAAGCTCGCTCATCTTGCAACCTTAGCAAACGTAGCAATATTGGAGGAGAGGAGGCGGCAAGCATGGAAGTCTCTCGCTTTGCGCTTACACTCAGCCGCCGCCGCCTCCGCGCGCAATTTATCACGATAACACTTGGAAACTTATATGAATAACGGGCGCGCGGCCCATAAATTATCAGCTAAAGAAATTATTCAGAACGGATAATAAGCTAGGTAAACTTTACCTTTTCCCTTCAATTACGATTAA
This sequence comes from Dalotia coriaria, assembly GCF_025399875.1. Taxonomy (NCBI): domain Eukaryota; kingdom Metazoa; phylum Arthropoda; class Insecta; order Coleoptera; family Staphylinidae; genus Dalotia; species Dalotia coriaria. Next base: position 12,943,758 of record NW_027045448.1, read on the forward strand.
TAATGATTTATGCGTTATCGGGTCGTTGCGCCCGTTGAGCGGAAGATCAGGGAGCGAAAACTGAATACATTGTGCTTAAAAAACGCGCCGGAGAGAAAAAAAAAAATCGGAGGCGGCGGATCCGGAAGCGCGAAAATATAATATCAGCACCGGCTGATCGTGCCAAGATGTTCCGGCTATGAATTATTATTGAAGAAAATAAAAAATGATCTCGAATGTGGCACAGAAGAAGAAAAAAACTCGCTCTGAAGCGTTGAGAATTACTTAGAATTACTTACTCTCGATATTCGAGCAGCGACTTGTCTGGATAAGCTGGATGTGAATTCCAGTGGTCGAGGCGGCGAGCGGCAGCCGCTTCATTAGTGATTTAATTATTCCCGTTCGATAAACTGAGCAATTAAGATCCGGGCGCTGATCGGATCTGCATTCAACGTTTCACTTATCTGCACGCCACGCGAAGAGCGCCGGCAAGAACACGACTTGGAGGAGTCGTGCCACGAAAACAATATGCCGAACGCTTTTCACCCGACGGGCGCAGACAAAAGCTGATCGGGGATAAGCAGCTGGAGCAAAATCACAAGGATGCAAAAAGGGTTGTCGATATTACAAGAAGCCGAATTGCTTGAATCATTAATCAGCAGCTCTCGAAGTCTGCAATATTCGACTGAGACTCGGATTTTCGAATCTCGCTTCCAACACTTCCACAGTCACTCATTCAAAATGCTTTTTGCTCATTACTTAAAATCTTTGGCGCTGATTGTTTGAGTTTTTACGTTTTTATGACCTTCTTCTGACTTGTGTATTGGATCATTTGTTTCCATTCGATTAATTGAGACGCTACAGCTTTGCGAAAACAATGCGACGGTTGTAACTCTTTTTGCAGAGGGATGTAAATAAAAGAAATCGAGACAGCAGCGAAAAAAAACACTAATTACTTACGCGAATTTCATTCCGAGTAAGAAAACAATGGCGAAGACGATGCGACTCGCTACCAATTGCCTCGAATTGAAATTCAAGACGCTACAAACAAACACAAAGAGAATAAAAATCTTTCTTAAGAAGGTTTTTTCGAAAAGTCACTTTTAGTATTACTTTATCGACGCTGCGCTAAATCTAACATAAAAAATTATTTAATTTATTAGAAGATGCTTTAGGAAAAAAATCAAAGAAAGTTTTTTTTCTGCGAGTTTCATGTGCGGCTACATCCATCATGTATTTCATAACATTGAGTACCAATGCGAGATCGAAGGGCGGTGGGCGGTTTGAAATTCCGCTGCCGAGTTGTACATTTTTCTTAATGCACACACGAAAGACGCCGCCGCCGCCGCTCGGAAGAAATATGCCGGACGTGCGCGCCGCGCACGCCACATAAGCTCACGGGAAAGATTACTCCATCGGATCACGTAAAATAAACCAGGGGCGGCGATACTCTTTCTATCGACTATAAGATTCTAATACACTGGGAGTATTAAATTCTTTTAGGAAAAATTTTTCTGAAAAATTATATTATTAGATAATACAGTGGCGTAGCATTATTTTATTTTTTCCTGTTGTAATTTTTTTTTGTTAATTTCTTGTGACATGATGTATTTTCGCGATTACTTTAACTCCTATGGTAGCGTGTAATTTTGCGATCGTAGGTGCAGTACGTCCGTCTCTTTCGAGTAGCGTCGCCGTCCATTACGCCGCCGCGTACGTATGCAACCCAACGAGCTCGTACGTGTGTGCGGCGCGCATTTCGGCGTGTCTCTGATCCTAGTAGTCCATTAGAGTAATTGCGATAAAACCGACTGGCGAACTCGGGCGATATCGCCGCGCGTCCCGAGAAGCTGGATCGGCAATCAGCAACGACCTGCGTTTGTCTTTCCACGTCGCACTACGATGCCTACTGGGTGGCCTATTTTCACGCCGTTGACGAAAATCGCAAAAGTTTCAAAAGCTCTTCTCTCCACTCTCAACTCATACCACTTTATCGAACACAAATCACATTTCGATAGTACTATGCTATTATTTATCGTCATTACCTGCATTGCTGTTTCTTATTATAAATTTCTGGTTACACATAGCGCAATGTTGAGGTTGGGTTCGAATGTAAATGCGGAATTGATTAATTCCGTGTATAATTGCCGCACAATAATTTCGCCGGCGCATTTCTGCATTTCTAATTTGTTTGCGCTGCGGCAATTGTTTTGCCCATCGGTGGAGCGGAGGTAAATAGCTGCAATTTGAATTCCCTGCAGGCCGCAAGCGACATTTAATGCATCGTCTTTGCACCTTTTGCTTGCGCACTCATCCCGACAATTGCCGCGCGCGCGCGCGCTGCCGCGTGAAAAGCTCAAGCTCGAAATTCAATGCTCGGCTGCGATTGCAATTCCTGCAACTATTGAATAATATCAACGTGTTTCACGTTGATATTCTATTCTGATATTCGAGTAGCACCGCGTGGGAGGTGGGGGCGGCGGCAGTAACGATATCGCCATTACGACGACTTTAATTCGTTTAATTCGCATGAATATTAAAACGTTTCGGGCGTCGTGCTGCCGCGTATCGCCGCGTTTTAATGCGATAGTTCCATGCGACCGCCCCCACTGCTTCCTCTCTGGGCCATAAACGTGCGAATGCATCGTTTTACCAGTTTTACCTTCGTAATCATGCGCTGTTTGCTTTAATATTTTATGCTTTATATAATTTATGGGATTTAATTTGTTTAAAATTTGTTTTTGCACTAACGCCTCACACTTTATCAAACATAGCGCTGATTACAATAGATATGTTGCGTGTAATATCATTTTACTTCAAATTACATTTATGTTTATTATTAATAACACTATTTCCCGATGTATGTACATAAATATAATTGGAAATTATAATTTTACCCTTTGAGGTTAGGTTTTTATTTTATATAGTCTCAGAGAAAAAATTGCGTAATGTAAAAATCTAAATTCATACTTGTTTTTATTTCGCCAGCGGAAAATTGGATTTATTTTTATTAAGATTTCAGTTACAAGTACCTCAATGTTGGAGGTTGAGGTTAGGTTGTAAAAGACATAAAAGATACGTGGATCAATTTTATTTATGTTGATATTGTGCGCCCACAAACATCCCCGACCCTGCTTTTTACTCACAGCGAGATCGGAGCGCAAAAATTTGTTTGCTTACATTCATTCCTTCATTTCGAAATTGTTTCGCTTTCGATAAGGCTTCACTCCAGCTCCAGCTCCGCGCGAAAAACAAAACAAATTTCTTTGCCTGCCGAAAACTCAGCAGAAATAAGAATAAGAAAAAAAAACGCAAGGAAATATTTAATCGTGTACGCGCTCATAAAACCACCGATGCTCGTAAAATGTTTTTGTGTTTTTTTTTTCTCTTAACCTCGTTGTTTTTCTACATTATCTTTAAAATATTTCCATGGTAAAATTTAAGGTTATGGCGTAGATATTTTAGATTCAGCGTCTAAGTGATGTGACAGGTCGTTGGGAGCTGTTTGAAGAGTCTGATTAGTATACCTAGTGTATGGTGGATGGGTGGATGGGGGTGGTTTATAGAAAACGCTGCCGGGCATTAAGATCGAGCGTGGCCGATACGCTGCACGCGTGCTAATTAATTACCTTTCGCTCTTCACTGCTACTCCTTTCAGTCTTCGGGTCTTCAGTCTTTGCATTGTTCATATTGTGGCATAACCTTTAAAAGAGTCAAGAATTCAGACGGGTTTTTTTAGGCTAGACACGCGAGTTTTTCAAAAGCGAAGTTAAAGCATGAGATTAATTAATTTTATATTTGATAGGTGTTTTTTAACAAGGTCTTTGAACCGGTGATACCTGGTTATGGTTGAGATTAATGTCATTTTGCTGCGGTGACGCTCGGATTGATTTGAAAATATGTTTGGACATTTATAAGCTCATTGCGTCCTATTTCCACCGGAAATGTCAACCGGACTGCAATTTGAACTTATTTGACGCAATAAATCACACTACTAACTTTCAACATACGCGGAATAATTGAACTAATATTCTTTGCGTTATAATTTTTAATTTTTTTTAATAATTTTAGGTTTTATTATATTTTTTGTGTGTATTTTGATTGCGTCTGCTTTTGTCACCTTAATGTGCGCCGTTGAATGGCCGAGTTTCCGCGCGTTGGACGGAAAAACGCTTCACATGTCTCCTGACGTCCACAGCGTCCGAAGAGATTTGTTAACTTCTCCTTTTTGCGCGCTCCGTTCATTTTTTCTGTTCTCTTTTTGCGCGCTGCTGACGCTGACAACTGTCGCAAAACATAATGGTGATGCGAGGCGCGAGAAGAAAGGTCTTCGCGCGTCTTCCAGCCATCTGGACGCGCAGCGCGAAACGCGAGCTTCTTCTTTCATTCTTTCCTCCCTCATAATAACCTAATAAATTTCCGCCCACTTGCTCCGACGCGCTTCAACAATGTAACTACTGTTTAAATCGACTCATTAGTAAATGAAGCAGAAGCGAAGAAAGAAAGGAGGACGATGGGCATTGTCACATCTCGGTTAAATCATAAAAGTTACGGCGGACGCGATGAAGGAATTGCACGAAATTACCCGAATTGCAGCACGGCGTAAAGTGAAGTCAAACAATGAGCGAATGTCATGTCCGACTTGTTTTCTCTGATTGTCTTCCAAACGACAAATAAAATAAGAGTCAAATGAATTGCAACGATCATCCGGGAGACGGGAAATTTTTGTAGGTTAGGAAACAAAATGGCGACGACATTGTCCTACATTGTCTCCGGTTGTTCGAAATGAACTCGCTTTCCTCGCCAGCGCACATAAAACCTATCTTAATAAATATCTTAATAGTAAAGCAGTCGAACGTCGAGCGTCGCATCCGATTGTTGATACATTCCTTCACTTTGCTCGTCGGAATTTTCGTTTGCTTGTTTTGTCTCTTTGTGACATTGTACCAATCGCTCAATGTGTAAGTCCTTCCATCCAGCGTTAATAAATAAAACGCTAAAACGCCGTGCGCTGCTCAAGATGGAAGTGGAAGTGGTTGAGGAGCGAATGTCGGCGTGTTTTTCATTTAAAAACAAATTAGTATCGGGCCGGCTTTCACCTGGACTGAGCGATTCCGGCGTGACGGCGGCGGCGTCGGGAGATCCGCCATCAATCAATGAGTCATTTCCGTAGCTTTCAGGAAATGAGGAGGAGCGCGTGGAACGTTAGACGTCCGCCGCCCCCAAAGTGAACTTTTTATATTCTCTTTTTTATTACGCTAAAAGAAAGACGAAGGAAATAATTTTAGCGAAATTTAATTAAATGTTTCATTTTATATTTTATTTTATTTTTTTAAAACCGGCAGATAAAAAATTGTTTATACGAGTGTTGTTTGTGTGTTTACACAAGTAGAAAATGGACTTATTGAAATTTTATTCAAAGTCGCAAGTCAAAATTGATGTGATGTTATCCGGGACGCGAGTGAACTTCGCCGCGCGCGCACTAGATTTATATGTCAAACATATTTATGCTTTATAGTAGGCGAGGACGTATGAATTCGGCTAAATTCGCGAGAGCGCGCGCGCGCATTTTCCTCTCGCACGTCCTGCCCGCGTTGAGCAATAATGTAGAATGAAAAATGCGCGTCCATTTTCGCTCTACGTCAAGTTACGTGTGCTTTATAACGGCGCAAAACCTACAAAACTCTAGTGGAAAACGCTGTAAACGTGCCGCACATTCACTACCCAATACAGGCAACCAACAATACACACACTCATAAGCTTACTATGTGCAACCAAATTTACAACACAACACGATATGTACGCTCGTGCGCCGCGCGCTCGGCACATATGCAGCACAATCAACAAACGCGTGCAACGTTATATAAACTTATTCCGGCGGGTTGCGTGTCGCGTATTTTCCATTTCCAGCTGCGAGACGAGCCCAGAAAGGATTTTCACATCCTCCCACTTTTCCCATTTCTTATTTTCTTTTTTCTATTTGTATGTGAGTGTGTATGTTGCTTTTGCTGCAAAGCGAGTCTTTAAATTCGCCGCGTGTACAATGAATGCACGACGAGTAGTTGTGAAGATGTTACGTCTATCCGCAGCCATCGTCAAACAAGTTGTAGGCAAGAGCTAGTGTACTTTGCGCCGCACGCCTTCGAGTTATCGAGTCGTAGTTGTCGGGTGTTGTTGGCGCGCTGTGAAAGGAAAAGATCTTTGCGGAAAACGGGGAGCATAACTGCCGGGTTCGGTCGCCCGTCGTCGCTTCGTATGCATGCGCGAAAAAGGAAAATTGATTTGAGAAATCACTTATTCCCAGAAGTAAAAAATCCGATTCGAACGTGTAATAAAATTGCTACAAAAATAGATGGATCTTGTAAGCTCCCCGAGAAGAAACTTACTGCGAGCGGAGAAAAATATACAATCACATACAGTGTGGTTAAATTTTTATTTATTTTCATTTATAAAATATTTTAACAAAAGAATGCCGAGGTCAACGTCAAGTCAATCCCACGGTTTTTTTTTTTTCGGTTGGGTTGAGAGATGATTTTTTTAGCCATTTCATAATAACAGATGATTTGTATCATCTTGCGTCGTCGAGACCAAAGAGGTCTAACCACCAGCCGCTGCCGATTTTTTGTTCTCCCCTTGTGACTGTCTAAAGGAGCGTGAACGCCACTTGGTGGATGCGCCGGGCATGCACAAAGAACGCTTGCCGCGGATCACAATGGCGCGTGATAAACCCATTGTGTGGGCGCACAATAGTCCATCAACACGACACTGCCAGGTTACACTTTCTTGCTCTTGCCAATTGGAATAACCACCCACACACACACACTATATGTATATGTATTGCTTGTTGGAAGCGGCGAAGATCTCCTAGGAGGGTAGGAAGACACAATTGCAACTTGAGTCGAGTTGGTCGTCGGTCGTTGTTCGGCATTACGTCGTACTGCAGTGCGCTGGGTTATCCGCGGTAGTTGTCTCACCGCCCCCCGCGCCCACGACAAAACGCTTGTTCTCGGCGCGCATTTACATTTGCGGGAAACTTGCTTACGGAATTCGTGCAAGAAACCGATCTCCGCCCCTCCGTGTGCCGGCGTTTGACAAAGTGTACACTATTAATTTTGCACCGCCGCCACCGCCTCCGCCAGAGACGCCTTAATTTATAGCAAACGAATCAATTTTGCTAATTACTAGGAAGCGCGTAGCGAATTTCGACCGAAAGCGGAAAGAAACTGAGTGAGGTTAAGATTAAAATGTCTGACGGCTAGTTTATCACCTACTCACCGTGAGATGTCACTTTGTAAACACTTTCAGGAATAATTTACCAAGTGGGAAACATGTTTTAAATAAAATAGTAAAAGATGCACTCTTGCATCGTAAGAGATGGTTGTTTTTGGGTGTAGTTGAAGGAGGGGTGGTCGCGCTAGACGCGGTCGAGTGGTTTCGAAACTTTTCACCGTCTGCAGCGACCGTAATGTGTTTCGCAGCGCGGAAAATAAAAGCCAAAACTAAATGTTTCGGAATGAAGGAGGCGTTTTAATGCCATCCGCATAATTACGAGTCTCTCCGCTCTTCCGGAAAATTCGCAGCTTTTAACGCGTTTTTAAACGCCAGCCTTAATTGTGGCACGCAATTACTGGCCAATTATTTCGTCATTAAACACTTTAAATATATATTTGCGTAAACGCGTAACGAACGCGCGCGTCAACGGTGGAAACAAGCAACAAAAATTGTCGGAACGAGAAAAAAACAACTCAATTAACGTACATTCTCGTACATGTACTATCTATTTGTATTCGCGGTGCTCAAAATGGCCGACGACAAACCGGCGATGACGTAACCGTCACTAACAAACTGTTATCGACGGTTGTATCTTGATATCCGATTCGAGATACACGCGCGCGTGGCACACTCTGTCTAACGAGACCGAGCGGGTCGACACGACGAATATTCTCTTCACCCGAGCGTCGGTGTGTGTGGCTTTTATTTTTTATTTTTATCATTACGACGATGCCATGCTGATATTGCGCTCGTTTATCATGTCTTGTCACATCGTGTCTTGTTCATTCTCACTCTCGCAGCGCACGCGACAGTGCAGCGGCTTTTCGGCCGCACAATACAACGTTAAATATTGAAATTACAATGAGATTACCATTATAGGTTAGGGGTTCATTATATTACATTGGTGGCTATTTACCGTAATGCAGTAATGATTCAATAATGTATAGTTAGGTGGCGCTGCTCGCTTAAAATTGATGGGCCGAATGGCTGAAATTTAGCATTTTCGGAAAATCAAACGTGAGTTATTATTCATCGACACGGAAAAGCTTTACGCCAGCCCGAATCGAATGCCATAACAAATCGATTCGATTTAATTATCCGCGATGAAATTCGGCGTCCATTATATGCGCGGCGAGCGTCCCCACGCCGGCGACGCGTGTGCAACAGATCTGGGATCGCCGGACGTGTTTGTTTAATGCGCCCAAACACGCCAAACACGCGCAACACCAACAAGGCACATATTGTGTTTTGGGGGTTGCCTATACTATGTCGAATAGCGAATAGCTGCGAGCGTACATGTATGTCTAGGTATTGTTGATGTCCGCATTGGCATTGTGCTATAATGGGCGCTCTCCTGTTATTTGTTACAGCCGACAAACTTCCGCCCGGTTTTCCGCAAATCACGCAGCCGCCGCAGCAGAACAAGGTCGTCGAGGTCGGCCACAGCGCCATGCTCAACTGCCAGGCGACTGGCAACCCACCGCCGAAGATCTACTGGGTGCGCAACATGCTACCCATCGATCCGGCCAACAACCCACGCTATACCATCGGCGAAGGTCAGTGTCATATTGTATTACATTACATCCTAACCTCAAATATCCTCTATCATTCATTTTTCTCCCTGGTAACCTCACGTTTTACATATTGAGGTTAAATATGTGTTATGAAGGCTTGTTGTTGTTTAGGAAGAAAACAAATTATCCAGGATTAGGGTTTTTTTTCCTCCTCATTTTGATCTGCAGGTTTTGTTTTCGGTGGCTTTTTGCTGTTTTCTCCCTTAACTAAATTTCGCCACAAGCATGTAGGATGTGATGAGGCATGCAGATCTATGATGAAAACGTGCCGGCGTCGGTCGCGCGCAAAAACATGTTTTCGTGAGTTTTCCTGAATTTTCTTTTCATAAATTTTATATGCGGCCGGGATAAGCGATCCGCAGGTAGTAAGATGTGTGTAATATAAGCTTCCCCCGGATTACTCTCGCATCTTATGTGCGCGCCTTGCATATTGATTCCCACCTACACGCGACGCGGGCGGAAAATTTCCACCCGTTCAATGTGCGCGTCCCAACTAACGCCGTGCGCGCTCGCTAGCCAGGCTAGATACAGTCGCGCGAATACTAAAATTCGACTTTGGCATCTCCTCCGATGGTACTTAGTTGCTCTCTATAGGTGCAGTGAATATGCAGCCGGGAGATTCAGATAAAGCCAATGCACATCCTCTTCACACCCGCCAACACCAACATTTATCGAACTGCAAGGATTTGTCTCTTATACTCATGTGTGTGGCGTGGTGTGCGGTGGAGCTAAACGAGAATGGCCGGAATAAAGTTTTCACTTCGTCGCCATGTTCTTCTTGTTCAGTTTATACGCGACCGTTTGCGATATCAAAAGTCTTAAAATTAAAGCGTCGATGATTTTTATTTTTCCGTTGCGAAGGCAAGAGGAGAACATAGAAATTAATGAGAGTCTTGTTACACTCGTCCTCTTTCATCGCTTTGGTTTGCCGAGGATTGTCGGGCTCGCGGCGATAGTCTTTCAAGGTTCCTGCTCCCGCTCGCACTTTGCAACACAACAAGTTTTTATCTCTTCGCCTCGCAGCTATCTGATTTAGTGGACTTCGTCGAGTTTTAGTTGGATATAGAAAAGTTTCGTTATTACATTTCGTTCCTTGATTTCCTTTTTCTTGTAGATCTTTCGCTCCTATTCAGCATCGAAAGATTCACACCGTGAAAGACTAAAAGACCCAAAGACTGAAAGTTTTCAACAAGTATGGGGAAATACTATACTTTTCTACATGCGCCAATGCATTGTTGAACGGTGTGTGAGGAAAAAAAACCTCCAAGGAAACACAGTACAAAACAGGATAGTAGTCCTCGGGGAGGTGGGAGGCATTATAGTTGGATGATTGAGTCACTAGAGTCAGTACTCCTTCTTCATTCCGTCACGTCCTCCACGCCCAAGTGCTTGTTTGCCTACTTGTTTGTCACCATTGCTGCATCCCTTGATATTGAAGTTTTCTCCCTCGACGCACCTCTCGGGACCATTAGCCAAGTTGGGGTAACAACAGATCCATACTCCTTGCAAATGCACCGCCTCCGCCTCTCTTCTATCACCTTCACAATGCCGGGATTTTATTGGGAAAATGTGTTGTCTGTGTGTTACAGGAAAATTCCAAATAAAATCCAGCGAGGAGAAGGATCAAGGGAAGTACGAGTGCGTCGCCGAGAACGCCATCGGCACCGAGTACTCCAAGTCCAGCCAGGTGTACGTTAAAGTACGCCGGGTTCCGCCACAGTTTTCCAAACCACCAAATCCTGTTAATGAAGTCATGCTCGGTGCTGATCTTAACCTAACTTGTGTGGCTGTTGGATCTCCTATGCCGTTTGTTAAATGGCGTAAGGGTGCTGTACAGGACCTCACACCGGAAGATAATCTACCGGTTGGAGTTAATAATCTTGTGTTGACTGATATTCAGGAGTCAGCGAATTACACTTGTATTGCTGCTAGTTCTTTAGGGATTGTTGAAGCTGTTTCACAAGTTAAAGTTCAATGTAAGTGTTTTTACTTATGTATGTGGTCAAGGGTCTTAATTTTAAAATTTATAAAATTAGCATTGCCTGTGGGACCAACAAATGTACGAGTTTCCGAGATTACGGCAACCTCTGTGAGGTTGACATGGTCGTACGATGGACCCGACGATCTTCAGTACTACATCATTCAGTTCAAGCCCAAGTATGCGAATCAGGCGTACAGCGAGATTTCCGGCATCATCACGATGTACTACGCTGTCCGGAATCTGAGCCCTTACACGGAATACGAGATGTATGTGATTGCGAATAACAATATCGGGAGGGGACCTCCAAGTGCACCTGCGATAGTCACCACTGGGGAAACAGGTAGGATCTGTATAGATGTACAAATCGTAAAGATATATATTTATTTAAACAAAAAGTGGGCCATTGGATAATTAAATGTTGTTGTTTTGTTTCTTTGGATTCTATTTTTTTATTCCTTTCAAAGCTGATGACATAACCCTCTTAACTTTTCTCTCTTTCTGTTTTTATTTTTATTTGGATTGTTGTGATGTGAACATTTGCTCTACCTTTTTTTTAAAACTTTTCTGTTTTGTGGTTTTATATTTTTGAAACTTTTGTAACTCTGTGGTTTTATTTTCCAATGAATGCTTTATAATGTTTACGAAACCGATTGTTTTAATCTTTTCATGCAATCGCTGCCGCTGTGCATTGCATTTGCGGATAACTCATGCTTAATGTAAGTTGCCATTAAAACAAGATTGTGAGATTTTGGAATTTTTTCTCTATCGTTTGTAAACTTGCGCTCGTTGATTGGTGTGTTCGCATTATACACACGTATTTTCCGTACTTTCTGTGCGCCTGCGCGGCTGTGCGACATTACATTACAGTTTGTTTGAGTATGGAGTTTTGTTCAGTCGTTTAAATTGCTTCCAACTTTTCTTTCGAGAGCGCACGCCGATTTAATGCCCAAGTTGGGGAAGGGGCAACGGAAGTTACGAAACCACTCAAATTACGTTAGCCGCCTTAACGATGTAAAAAACCGAAACCGATGAAACTGTAACAAACTAAAATCGAAACCTGCTCAACATTTGATCGTCAAACAACATCAAATATTTATGATATTGCTCGTGTTTGCCTGTTGAGACTTAAGTGTGCGGGCGTAATGTGCATTTTTACTAATATTTGCTTTACTCTTTAGCTGACTTTCTCTTTGGAGGTGCCAGTAAGTGTTTACTAACATCATCAAGACGTCGAGTGTATCATTCGCCATTAAGTGCCCGCATTCAAAAATAAAACTATCGATTACATAAACCGACGTTGGTTAATTTGTTCTTTTTTCTGCACATATGTGAGCAATAAAAAAACCACCAAATGTACGTACCTAATGGCAAGTGACACACTGTAACGTAGAATGTATTACCAACCCGCGAGGTCTAATCGAACAACAAACCCATTGCGATGGGCTTTGTCGTGCGATAGTGTGCGGTTTGCACGACATGCATTAAGCTAACGGCCGTTTGCACGATAATGGCCTTTGGTGCTGCTCGCGCGCTACCTGCTTACCATAACAATTTCCTGCATTTTCAGAACCGGGAACCGCTCCCAAGAACGTGCAGCCAAAGCCGCTCAGCTCCAGCACGATGGTCGTGCAGTGGGACGAACCGGAGACCCCCAACGGCCAAGTGACCGTAAGTAAAACATAATGATGATAAGCTTTCGGCTCTCCCCACCCGAATGCAGCCGCCCGACGACGTCTGCATCCCGGTGATCCCAGCTGTTTGCATATCATTACATTTGATTATACGCAATACACACGCGTGAGTTTGCGCAGGGTTACAAGGTGTACTTCACCGACGCGCCCTCGCAGCCGATGACGCAGTGGAAGTCGCAGACCGTCGACAACAACCGCCTCACGACCATCAGCGACCTCACCCCGCACACGATCTACACGATTCGTGTGCAGGCGTTCACCTCGGTGGGGCCGGGCCCACTTAGTGCACCCGTGCACGTTAAAACGCAACAAGGTAAAACCCACTCACCAATACTAGTAGATTTTTATGTTTATTACATCTTAACATACACCTACTTAATGGTTTCGCTGATTTTTTTCAAAGGTGTACCGTCTCAGCCGAGTAATTTACGCGCGTCGGACATCGGTGAAACGTCCGTGACTTTGCAGTGGAATAAGCCGGCGCATTCGGGCGAGAACATTGTGAATTACGAACTGTACTGGAACGATACGTACGCGAAAGAGAAGCACCATCGGCGGATCGGGCTTACCGAAAGCTATCAGCTGATGGGCTTGTATCCGAACACTTTGTACTACGTGTGGCTGGCGGCAAGATCGCAACGCGGCGAGGGTGCCACAACCCCGCCGATCCACGTGCGCACCAAGCAGTATGGTAAGAAATTGGCGCCGCCATTTGCAAACAAATACAACAAATGGCGCCCAACAGTACGGTTGTTACGGTGATGGGTAAAACGCGCGGCGGAAAATAATTTTCGAAACGGAAATGAGAAATCTAATTTAGGGGAAGCAATTGAGAAAGAGTATGAATGGCTTTTTGAGCGCGTGTGATACGGTGTGTGATATGGTGTGTCGTGCTGTGCTGAGTGATTGCATAAGTTTGTGTCTGTGATATTGCATTGCATGCCGTAATGACTAGCGATTTGTCTTTATCTCTATACGTGGATATTAATTTTTAATTGATTTTATATTGATTTTGAGTTTGTGTTGATATAATCGAGCACTGCACTTGGTATTGATTTTTTGCATTCTATATGATCGATGATATATATATATATAATATTTTCATTTTCCCGTCACACAATTCTATCTTAAACTAATGAGAAGTGGTGTCTCTATTTCGATCAAACATTCAACAAACAAACAACTCGGCGATGATTTCAACCATATATAGGGTTAGGAAATGTACAATGTAAAATGTTGGCTTTTAATATCCACGACGTGTGTAAATATTATACCACTCGAACACGATGCGCACGGCAGAGCGTGTGCATCGTGTTCTCCCGCTTGTGGCTTTGGCTAATCGCAAACACGCCGCCGTAGTACCTGGCGCACCGCCGCAGAACGTGACCGGAGAAGCGGTAAGTCCCACGTCCATCCAAGTCAACTGGGAGCCGCCCAGGGAGAGGAGCTCGGGGAAAATCATTTACTACAAGCTGCACTTTGTCGAAGCGGATCGCTCCGACAGCGAGGCCTCCGTCAACAAGCTGAACGCCACGAGCTTCGTCCTCGACGAGCTTAAGCGCTGGACGCAGTACCGCATCTGGGTCCTCGCCGGCACCTCCGTCGGGGACGGGCCCGCCTCCTTTCCCATCACCGTTCGCACCCACGAAGATGGTACGTTGAATTCAAAAACATTGCAAACAAACCCATTTATGATTTTGTTTTCGTTTATTTTTTGATCGCAAGGAAAAAACATCAAATTTACTTTTTTTTAAATATTAGTAATCAGTTATAAATATTTTAAAAATTGTTGCAAAATATAAAATTTGATGTTTTTGTCCTCATGAATAATAATATTTACAGGAATTTAAAAGTCCCTCTATCATGACTCTTGATACGTCCCTGTAAACAAATATTTTGGTAAAGGTAGTTTTTGTTTTTTTGGATTTTGTCGGCCTTTGAAATATCCAACCCTTCATAAACTTTTTTTGGTTTACCAACCAACAACAACAACCCCTAACATTGTTTGTCTTTGGTTTGACTTTTGTTTGTAGTACTTACCGTAGATTTTTTGACATGCCCGCAGTGGTATGTGATTTTTTCCACTTTTTCACACCATTGCAGCTCGACCGCAGGGGAAGGATTTTTGAACGTTGAAGTTGTAGTGTCTGTAGAACACTGAGATTTTTCGAAAGGACTCACAGAGAAACGTTTTCAACTTGTGTGTGCGTCTTTTTTCTCTTGCAAAGTAATTTTTAACTTTGGCAAATAAACTGTTTTTTACACAATCATTTTTGATTCTCTGTGAGTCTTTTGTGTTTTGTGATTTTGTGATTTGACGATTTTTTACAGCAAAACGTATTTTTTATAATGAATTTTTCACTAACTTTGCTGACTGATTTGTGACCGATTTGTCATGTTGATAACTTAACAAATGACTAACGTTTTTAACGTTTTTTCTTCTGTCTACAAAAGCGTTTGAAGGAGCAGAGAACCACTGAGGTTGTTTTTTGAATTTTTACACTATGAATCTCTCTGTAATGCAAATGCAAATTTTATCTGCGCACATATTCTATTATTATTATTATTCTTGATTGATTGATCGGGATGAGCTATCTAAACTAGAAGAAAATAACCAGATCTCAATTAATCACGCTCAGTTTTCGTGATCTAGCGAAATTTGATTACATTATGATTGTGTGAAGATTTTCGTTTGTTTAGTTGGTTGTAATTGTTAGCTACTCACGTTCACATGTAATGATTGCTTTTTGGGTTTTATTGGTTTTCTGTCTCTTTTCGTTTCGACTCACCACGTTTTATTTTTTGGCACAGAAATGCATTGCAATGGCGCACCGTTTTTTGAGTCACGAATATCTATATATATATTGATAAGCGGCACCGTTTTTTGAACTTTTTTCACGAAACTTTTTTACGTTTTGAGTTGACCACACGTTTTTTGATTATTCGTATCGTTACTGTTCTATTTTCGAAAGCACCGTTCGTTTTTTACGTACTTAGATATTGACACTCCACGCATGCTTTGACTTTTCCACCGAAAATATCGCCTTTCACCTGATTACCTGCGCAACGCAAGAAGCACACGCATTCCAACATCAATAATGCACCCTATTGCTACCCAATATGCACCACCATCGAAAGTGTGTGTTTGTATATCCAAATGTTTGTGGATGCGTGTGGTTGTTGTTGATTATTTCCTTAAAATATTTGTCCACCACAGTCTCGCCTCGCTGTAGGCCGCACCAATCACAGTAGGATGACATGGCGCACTATCTCTATATAAATGAATATGGCACATTTTTTCAATATTTATATATATTTACATAATATTGAATCACGTTTGTGTGAATACTCTACACTTGCACCGTTTATGTGTATGACTGCGTGCGTGTGCAAAGCGATTTGCGAATTTCCTGCGACTGCTGATGATGCTGAATTTATGCCGAACATTGGAGATGATTATTGCTAACAGCATTTAAATAATGCGATTGTGTCGCCTCACATTTGAATACCAATACCAAAAATATTCGACAACTGAATAACCGTTCGATTGTTTTGTCTTTCGTTTGTTTCACCATCATCCATTTGTTTCGATTTGTGACTGAATTCTCACAGCGATTTCATGCGTTTTAGTTCGAAATTTTGTTTTCGTTTACTGTGATTTACCACTCATTGCATGCGTTTGGGGTAGCACTAGAAAATTTTTCATCATTTTGTGCGTGTGTGTGTGTGCGTGCGTATATCTCATTAAAGTATGTTGCTAAATTTCACGATTTCAGCCATTTTGATGTAACATTTTAGGGGTCTTGTTGCCCGAATTCTGTGTGTTCATCATCACATTTTGTCTAATGTAGAATTTTTCATCTCATCATATTTATTTAAGGGTTTAAAGGCAAAAAATGTAAGTTCTGTGTCCTAATGAATTACGAAACGGTGCAAACGACGTCCTACAAAACCAAAACACTAACTAGTTGCAACACTCAACACACACTCTACTTACAAACTCTGCGTCCTTTTCAATGTTTTTTACATTTTTACAACCCCCTAAAACATTTTATGACCGGGTTTCAATTTTTTTCAACACAGATTTTTTAACTGTATTGTTTTTTCGCCGTGTGCGCAAACGGGGCCGGCATATTTTTACATGTGTGTGTGAGTATAAACCGATCTCAGTCGGATCGCAGAGACGAAGAAAACAACAAATCCCTGCAAGCATTTTTGTAGCAGAACATTTTTGACCAAAACGCTAAAAAGAACAAACCGAAGCAAATTTTTGATGTGATTTGTATAGTACTGTAACAGTCTTACGATACTATTTTTTTCTTTTTTCTCTCACTTTTTGCCTTGACACGGTCCCCCACAGTTTTTCAAAGTGAGTATTGACTCTGTGTGTGCACTTTTAGACGGCATTCTTTTTGTCTATTATATATGACCATTCGATTAGAGTATTTTTGTAGTGATTTTTGTGCTTTTGAACGCAAAACATGACAAATGAAATTCGATCGATTCTAACGCAGCAGACACTTTTTTGGAACTTTTCATCGATACGTTTTTAACTAACGATTCTAACCATTCCTATTTTTAACGCATACAATATGCTGGAAGCGCAGGATATTGATCTGATCGTTTCTTTTCAACCATTATGAATTCGGCGAATGCATATAATATGTTTTAATCTCTCCACACCCCCAATGATCCGCTCTATTGTCTATTCGATCCATGTGTGTAGTTGCCTTTGAACGTACACGAGTAGGTATTTGCCCTTTTAAATGTTT
Source organism: Dalotia coriaria (assembly GCF_025399875.1). NCBI lineage: Eukaryota > Metazoa > Arthropoda > Insecta > Coleoptera > Staphylinidae > Dalotia > Dalotia coriaria. The sequence continues at coordinate 12,961,027 of NW_027045448.1, forward strand.
ACCGAATGGGAATGAGGTAATTATTCAGCGATTAATAAATGTGTTGGTATTCAAATGTCATACCCTGATCAAACAAAAGCGAAAAAGACAAGCAAAATAAAACCGAAACAAAAAAAGTTTTGCTCGACGGCGTGTTTGAGTTGTAATTAACTAGCTACATAATCAAATATAAAAATAAAACAAACACGAGATTTATAACAAACAAACAAAAAAAAAACATGAAAAGTTAGGATTGCATGCTTTTTATCAATTTGATTACAAACTATGTAAAAGGCATTTCGATCGTTTTCATGTTTTTAGTGCGCCCGCCATGGCAGTTTTTAATCTTGCATTATTCCGCAGTGCCCGGTGACCCGCAAAACGTCCAAGTGACGCCGATCAATTCCACCACGCTGACGGTGTCCTGGAGCCCGCCGCTAGCAAAAGACCGCAACGGCATAATTCGTGGCTATCACATTCACGTGCAGGAAACCCGAGACGAGGTAAACACATCAAAGATATCGGCCGGCGCACGCCAAAGTTTCGCAACTTTTTCGGGGGACCACTAATGTTTGCTAACCCTTTTGCGCTTACAGGGCAAGAGTCTGCTGAATGAGCCGATGCGCTACGACGTGCTCGGCGATCAGACGCTCGAGATCAACATCACCGGCTTGCAGCCCGACACCAAGTACTCGGTCCAAGTGGCGGCGCTAACGAGAAAGGGCGACGGCGATCGCAGCCCACCGATAACGACCAAGACGCCGGGAGGTGTGCCTAATCGACCCGCATTAACGCTCAAGTAAGGCGATACCTCGAGCTTAAACTTAAACCCTAACTCCTTCTCTCTTTCTCTGTCTCCCCGCAAATAACCCGCTATAATGGGGTCATTGATTTCTTCTTTATTACAACTTTCTAACTTTGCGCTTATCTCAGGGTGATCGAGAAGGAGCCAACTGTGACGATCGAATTGGAATGGTCCCGACCGACGCAGACCTACGGCGAGCTGCAAGGTTACCGTCTGCGCTTCGGTGTCAAGGACCACGCGCTCACGGAAGTCCTTTTAAAGCATAACGCACAAACGTACAGGATTACCGAGTTGGAGCGCGGCGTCGAGTACGAATTCCGCGTGGCCGGCCTGAACCACATTGGGATCGGGCAGGAAGCCATCAAACTCAAGCACACTCCCGAGGGACCACCCACCGGACCACCGACCAACATTAGCTATCACTTCCAGACGCCAGACGTGGTCTGTATCACCTGGGACCCGCCCACTCGGGAGCAGCGCAACGGTCAGATTATTAAGTACGACGTCCAGTTTCACAAAAAGTCCGACCATAGCAACATCATCGAGCGCAACGTGAATACCACTAAAGCAGTCTTCACTAATCTCGAGGAAAACACCGAATATGTGTTCCACATTAAAGCGTATACGAACCAAGGTGCCGGGCCATACAGCGAAAAAATTTCGGTGGAAACTGAACGTGACATTGGCCGAGCTCCTATGTCAGTTAGGGCCGTAGCTACCTCAGATTCTAGCGTAGAAGTTTGGTGGGAGCATGTCCCATCGCGTGGTAAAGTAGTTGGCTATCAAATTTTCTACACAATGACAGCCGTTGAAGATCTAGACGAATGGCAGCAGAAACCTGTTGGGCTCACCGACAGTGCCGACTTGGTGAATCTTGAAAAGTACGCCCAGTATGCCATTGCGGTCGCGGCGCGTTTGAAAAATGGTTTGGGACGGCTCTCCGAAAAGGTTACCGTCAAAGTCAAACCCGAAGATGTCCCTCTTAATCTAAAAGCGCATGATGTAACTACCCACTCGATGACGTTATCATTCTCGCCACCAATTAGGCTCAATCCGGTTAGTTACAAGATTTCATTCGATGCCGTTAAGGAGTTTGTCGATTCCCAAGGCATAACACAAACTCAAAACATCCCGCGGGTCGAGCACACGCTCAAGTCCTCGGATCGGACCTTCACCATTAACGAGCTGTCGCCGTTCACGACGTACAACGTGAACGTGAGCGCAATTCCTAATGATTATACTTATCGTCCACCGACTAAGATCACGGTCACTACGCAGATGGCCGCGCCTCAACCGATGGTCCAGCCCGACTTCTACGGCGTGGATCATGGCGAGGAGATTCAAGTTATTTTGCCACAAGCCAGCGAGGAGTATGGTCCCATTAGTCACTATTATTTGATTGTGGTGCCCGAAGATAAGACCCTTCATAAGCATCCGGACCAATTCCTCACTGACGATATGATTGCCAGCAAAGGTCAAAAAGGCGAAAACCCTAACGCTCCTTACATCGCTGCCAAGTTTCCTCAGAGAAACATTCCGTACACTTTCCATCTTGGTGATGGCGAGGACGTTGGAGGTTTTTCAAATAGGAAATTGGAACGTGGGAAGAAGTATAAAATTTTCGTACGAGCTGTAGTGGACACCCCACAGAAACATCTCTACACTAGTTCGCCATTTTCTGAATTCTTGGCTTTGGATATGCGGCAGGTGCCACCCGGCGACCCACCAAGGAGACCCGACCCTAACATTCCTACTGATAACGATGTTAAAGTTAGTTCCCAGCACAAAGAAGCAGGAGTTTTCTGGGTGGTTGGCCCAATTATCGCCGCGTTGTTATTGTGTTGTATACTAGTTTTCTTCTTCATCATGAAGAAACGCAGCCAACCGTGTAAGACACCCGATCAAGCGCAGGTTACACGTCCTTTGATAGCAGCTGACTTGAACAGCAGTGCCGCCCCCAGTGACCCAGTTGAAATGCGACGGTTGAACTTCCAAACTCCTGGTATGATATCTCATCCGCCGATTTCAATTGCGGAACTCTCGAACCACATCGAACGCCTTAAAGCCAACGATAACATGAAGTTCTCCCAAGAGTACGAGAGTATCGAGCCGGGGCAACAGTTTACATGGGATCACAGCAACATGGAAGTAAACAAGCCAAAGAATCGCTACGCTAATGTAATAGCATATGATCATTCGAGGGTGATCCTCCAGCCAGAGGAAGGTATCTTGGGCAGCGATTATATCAACGCAAATTATTGCGATGGTTATCGAAAACACAACGCTTATGTAGCAACGCAAGGACCATTGCAAGAAACATTCGCGGACTTTTGGAGAATGTGTTGGGAGCTGCGCACAGCGACTATTGTAATGATGACGAAATTAGAAGAACGTACTAGGATCAAATGTGATCAATATTGGCCTTCGCGCGGAAGTGATACGTACGGATCCATGACGGTCGCCATTACTGACATGCAGGAGTTGGCAACTTACTGCATTCGAACCTTCCAAATTTCTCGTCATGGCAGCAGCGAGCGTCGCGAAATTAAACAACTGCAGTTTACCGCATGGCCCGATCACGGTGTGCCAGATCATCCTGCACCGTTCCTGCAGTTCCTCAAGCGTGTGCGAACCATGAATCCTAATGACTCGGGCCCGCTTGTCGTGCATTGTTCGGCTGGCGTTGGTCGTACGGGATGCTTCATAGTGATTGATTCAATGTTGGAACGCATGCGACATGAGAAATCTATCGATATCTACGGTCATGTCACCTGCCTACGAGCCCAGCGAAATTACATGGTTCAAACCGAAGACCAGTATGTGTTTATTCACGATGCACTTTTAGAAGCAGTCGTTTGTGGCAGTACAGAGGTGTTGGCAAGGAGTCTGCACGGGCACATCCAGAAACTAATGGTACGCGAAATTGGCGAGAACACCACTGGCATGGAGCTGGAGTTCAAGAAGCTGAGCAACATTAAGACTGATTCGACACGCTTCGTCACCGCCAATTTACCCGCGAACAAGCACAAGAATCGCCTTGTGCACATTTTACCTTATGAGAGCACGCGTGTGTGTCTGGCACCGATGAGAAACGTTGAAGGATCGGATTATATTAATGCCAGTTTTATGGATGGATACCGATATCGCAAGGCGTACATTGCCACTCAAGGACCTTTGCCGGACACCACAGATGATTTATGGCGTATGATTTGGGAGCACAATTCAACTATTATTGTTATGTTGACTAAATTAAAGGAGATGGGAAGGGTAAGCGTATTATATATCTGAAACAATGCATTATTAAGAAATAATTTCGATTTCCAGGAAAAATGTCATCAATATTGGCCCAGTGATCGATCAGTTCGATACCAGTGTTTTGTAGTTGATCCAATTGCGGAGTACAACATGCCTCAATACATTCTCAGAGAGTTTAAAATAACTGATGCCAGGGACGGATCGTCGAGGACGGTACGACAGTTCCAGTTCACTGACTGGCCCGAACAAGGTGTGCCCAAATCTGGTGATGGGTTTATAGATTTCATTGGCCAAGTACACAAAACTAAAGAACAATTTGGTCAAGATGGTCCCATCACGGTTCATTGCAGGTATACATTAGTTTAGAATATCAATTATTACGAACTTAAAATATACATTTTATGATTTATTTATTTTAGTGCGGGAGTGGGTAGAACCGGTGTTTTTATAACATTGAGCATCGTCCTGGAACGCATGCAATACGAAGGGGTTGTCGACGTGTTCCAAACAGCGCGGATATTGCGAACACAACGGCCCGCCATGGTGCAAACTGAGGTAAAGACGAAAGTTGTATTTGCACATTTCAATATTACATTATCCCATTTTTGTGTTTTTAGGATCAGTATCAATTCTGCTATCGTGCCGCGCTGGAGTACTTGGGCTCATTTGATCACTACGCCAACTGATTCTAAAATGTCGACACTTTGATCGGCCTCCAGCCAGCGATGGATACGCCAGCTCGCGCGCTACATGCAGACAATAACTGCCAGATTGCTATTCCACTTTTTTGACGCATCCCTCTTCAAGTCCACTCTACTGCCACAATCAACGTTCTTCACATTCAGACATTCAGCTCTCCCCAAAGATTGGAAACGCTAAATCTACAATTTAAATTCGACGAGATATATTCATGAACATCTTCGACGACGCATGCAATGCCGCATTGCTAATAATGTAAATTTCAAATTTAAAGAAAATGAAAATATAGTAAAGAAGAGAATATAATATGAGGTGAGTGGAAGTGTCGCGTGAACTCTGTGCCTACATATTATTCGTTCCACGGGAGATCTCTGAATCTTGCGAAGAATGCCGAAGATGCTATAAGAAATTGCGCAGCTATGTTAATAATGGAGCAGTTAATATTTAAGCAAGGATAATATTGTTGGAAATCGGGCGGGCGCGATTTCGTGCATTGCACCCGCCGCGGAAATTGTAAATGATGTGCACAACTGACGCGAATATTAGACTATATGCGTATACATATTATACTTATTAACGATTCAACTAATTAGCATATCTTATTTTTGTATTGTATTGTGTGATTTCGGTAGGATTGTACAATGTGTACGTGTCAGCATGCAAACAGATTGCCATCTTGAATCTGTTCTCATCACTCATTGTCATTCTTGTCTATGTATGTTTCTAGTATTACTCATTTATATCAAACAATTTTGTTTCAAGAACGTTGCGCGTTGCGAAATGTTTTGACCATTGTATTTGCGCATGCGCACCGCGGATATTAAGCGTATTAAACTTTAAGTAACTAACAACTCTCTCATTAGATTTTATATATTGTCAATAACAATCTATGATTATTTCACTGTTACAACTGCATATCATTAGCTGGTAGGGCTGTAGTATATTTTTATGAACGTGGCACAATCCTATGTACATTTGTTTTCATTAAAATCTCTTCTTAGCCGCTCCGTTTACGTTTTAAGTAAAGTGAAACGCAGTCGAATTCTATCAATTTGAATGTACTTATTTGAATGAAGATATTTCGAATAGAACAAACAAGAATTGCAAACAAAAACAGACGGAATAAGGTAAATAATCTGATACTCGAAATAATTGACTTGTACACTCATGTAATTACTTTTTTTGACTGAAATTGTTATATATATTTTTTGTAACTGGAAGAAATGACGATGAATATGACTCACAACTGTTGTAGCACACGAATGAATGGTGATGAATATTTAGATTATAGTAAATATTCAAATATCTATGATTTAGTTTTGTTTAAGCCGATGTGTGACATTCTTTTTAAAAAATTTAAATAAAAGTGTAACATATATGTTCTGCTTATTATTGTTTATGCTTAAGTATAATCAATTTAGTGGCAAGAATTTCCTGGAAGAAATTGATATTTTACTTTTTATTACAGAATATTAATTAAAACATGATTTTAAATCGTTTATCTTAATAAAATTTTGTTGTAAGATGTACAGTTTTGATAATAATCACTAAATATCTATCTGGTGTCAACTAGATGTTTGCGTCGGCTGCCAACTCTCTTTCCTGCTTAGTCATATGCCTTAGTCGGTCGTGCGCGGTCGTGCCGAGAGCACGTGTTTTGTTCGTCAGTCTGTTTTCGTAGCTATTAATCGCGACTTTAGAACTTTAATTTAGTAATGACATGGGAAACAATTAAATACCGCGAGTGAGTCCTACAGTTAATCAATTATCGCTTGTGTTACCTGATATTAAGTGACTTTATTCCAACATGTCTGCCGTCGGATACCGCCCGGTTGTTGGTTTGTGCTCCTTATTTGCGGCATTCCGAATGCAGGTTGAAGAATTTTATGAAAGCTATGAGTGAGTATTGAAAGTTTTATAGTATCAATTGATTTAAATTTTCATAGTTATCATAAATTTTAATACACATATCAAGTAAATAATAAACCCTATTTAAAAAAACTTATGTTTTGTAAACGTTGATGCAGGAAATTTAGTTTAGTTCAGTTGCTAAATCTTAGAAATGGTATTGCAATTAGGGGAGAGCAGGTAGGATTCGTACAGTAGGAGCATTCGTACAGTCCTTATTCCTACCACTGTAGAATACTTTGACAGGTCTGTGTTTGTGTGCGTGAGACCCACTCGCACGCATAGGTTACTCGCGGGGTGAGACGTCAGTGCAGCCGCCGGCTTCGACGCAACGAGTCGTAACGTGATTTCGCGCCAAGTAAGTATTTTTTGGTTATGTTTTTAAACATCTTTGTTTATTCACGCTTTATTCCTATTGTAAAAGTGAATGTACACAGTTTGTGAAGGAATAACTTAGTTTAGCATGTAAATATAGATTTTGGCCCAGTTTCAGCGGTTATTTTTATTTTCGATATTAATTGTTTTTTTTGGTGTTGGGGAACCTTCGTACAGGTAGGGGTGGGGTAGATTCGTACGTGTACGAATGCTCCCCGTGCCTGACTGGACATTTAAATGTATCTATTTTTCAGTAAAATCTAATATTGTTACAGAACCATGCCGCGAATATATATTAAAAAGGGGACGAGGACGGGAGAGGTAGATGAAGGTGCAATAGAATCGGCGATAAAAGAAGTTTTGGATAAGACATTATCTATTAGAAAATCTGCACAAAAATATGGCGTCAAACCAACAACACTCGAAAGTCGTCTGAAAAAGTTTCATCAACAAGAAGCTGCCGAAAATATGCCTACCCGTGCGTTCACTTCCAAGTTTACGTCAAATCAGGTGTTTTCAACTGAGGAGGAAGCCCTTTTAAACAATTACATTATTGAATGCTCCAAAATGCACTACGGTCTGACGATCATCCAGGTCAGAAAATTGGCATATGAGTTTGCAAAAGCCAATCAGCTTAATTTTCATCCGAGTTGGCATCATAATAAAATGGCTGGTAAAGAATGGTTGGATAGTTTCCGCAGGCGAAACGGAAACCTGAGTCTTAGAAAGCCTGAAAATACCAGCGCCGCTAGATCATTTGCTTTTAACAAGACTGCTGTAACTGATTTTTATAATAACCTTGAAAAGGTTCTAACAAAGTACAAATTTACTTCAGATCGTATTTTTAATTTTGATGAGTCCGGAATTTCCACAGTGCTGAGCACACCTAAAGTTTTAGCTGAAAAGAATCAAAAACAAATAGGCCAACTTGTGTCAGCAGAGAGGGGAGAACTAGTTACATTTGGAGGAATAATTTCAGCTAGTGGTAATACAATTCCACCACTATTTATCTTCCCGAGGGTTCACTTCAAGGACCACTTTATGACAGGTGCACCAGAAGGAAGCCTGGGAGTTGCAACAAAAAATGGATGGATTACTTCTGCTATATTTATAGAGGTACTGAAACACATCCAAAAGAAATCGTCGTGCTCTAAAGATAATCCCATTTTGTTGCTTGTCGACAACCATGAGAGCCATGTGACTATTGAAGCTGTAAACTATGCTCGTGATAATGGGATTATTTATCTATCCTTTCCACCCCACACGACACATCGTCTCCAGCCTTTAGACATCGGAGTATTTGGACCGTTTAAGGCTAAACTCAAGATAGCTTTTAACGATTGGCACGTGAATAACCCAGGCAAAACCCTCAATATATATAATATACCACGACTGGCTAAGATAGCATATTTTGAATCCTTTACTGGTAAAAATATCACTCATGCCTTTGAGAAGGCCGGAATATGGCCTTTTAATAGGTTAGCTTTTGGCGACGATGATTTTGCACCTGTGAATGTACCTATCTTGTTTGTGTCGGTGTCCCCAACTAGATGTTTACGTCGACTTACAACTCTCTTTCCTACTTAGTCGGTCGTGCGTGATTGTATCGTGAGCACGTGCTTTATTCGTGAGTCTATTTTCATATTTGTTAATCGCGTTTCTTGAGATTTTAATTTGGTAGTGACATGGTGGACAATAAATGTTTGGCGTGTGTGGCCTACAGTTATTAAATTATTGCGTTTAATATCTGATATTGAGCGTCTTAATCCTAACATTTGTGTCTGCAGTCGGATACTGTCCGCTTGTTAATAATTCGAATTGAATTCATTATTTTTTTTATTCAACGATTAATTTGTGCAAATAATCACATTTCGTACCAATGTGAAAAGTATGTTACTTGCGGAAGAACAATTACGTGATTGACGTCACTGCAATTTTGAACGTATTAATTACATTTAATATTTATTTGGTTTTCTGTTAGAAAAACAATGACAAAGTACTTTGTAGATTGTATGTACTACAATAAAAGACAATTTAATATTATACTTGTACGTTTATTTATTTTTGTAATCCTCTTTGTCGTTTTCAGAAATCGTTTAAAAATTTATATGTGATTTCATATTCGTATGTGCGTGACGGAACAGGTGTTGTTGTTTTTAAAAACATGATAAAAGTAGAAACATAAATAGAAGAATCAAATAACAATGACAAAAACACTCGGTGGTTGAGTGGAGACGTGCACCTGCTGGCATGCTAGCAGACACGGATCGAATCTCCGGTATAGAAGGCATTTTTCTCAAATATAAAAATATCAGGTGTAATTTGGGTTGCATATATGAATTGCAACGAAATATAAGAGAAATTGGAATACAAGTGAAGGCAATAAGAGAAGTAAGAAAGTAAATGGAGAAACGAGAACAGGGAAAAAGGAGAATAAGAAGTAGAAGAGAAGAGGAGAGAAGAAAGGAAGAGAACAGAGAAGAGAAGAGGAGGAGGTAGAAGAAAGAGAACAGGGAGGATCAGATTTTTGAATTTTTTGGCACGTGTCGTTATAAGACAGTCACAGGTCGCCCACTATTTCGATTCTTCCATTGCTCCCGGCCCATCCTACAGCTACGATGTCTCTGCGCTTCATCCCCGAAATTATCAGGCATATCAACAATTTTTATGGTGGGGGATCACCCCCAGAGAGGGGGAACTACTTATAAGGACAATCCTTATAAGGTCTTGTTCAAATATTTCTAAGTTTTAAGTCGTCTCAAGAGAGGCGACACTTAAAAATATTCTTACAAGTTCTGACCTGTAGCTGAAATGAAAGAAGGAGTACACAAATCATACAGGTTACCTTAACAATTTCTATAGAGGGGATCATCCCCAGAGAGAGGGAACTCTCTTAGAGACCTGTTCCTGAAATGATAGAAGGCGAACACACAAATCAAAGAAGCCAATATATCTTACTATTTATTTATTAACAATAGAATACAAATTTAGATTTTACAAGTCAACGGAATTCGTGCCGCCATATTGGAACAGGACTTACGATCTTCTTAGCCGCGCACATCTAACGCCTGCTAAAATGTAGCAAGTACCACTTCATAAAGTAAGTGGGATAAACAAATTAGCAAATAGCCCATTTTCTACGTCAGTGGAAACAAATATACAGTGTGTTACAAAATGAAAATTTTAAAATTGAAACAGAAAAACATTTAAGCACAACAAATATCGCTGGTTTTTCACCCAATGTCTGGAAAACTAATATACAGGGTGTTACAAAAAGAAAATTATAATATTTAAAAACAAAACTCAAACTACAAGGGGGAAAACATATATTAGGACCATTTTCGCATAACTCAACGGAAAACTAATGTACAGGGTGTTAGAAAAAGAAAATTATTATTATAGTTGAACAGCAAATGTACAGTACAAACCTGAAAACACAGATCTTGATGACTTTTTGAAAAGCACCACGGGAAACTAATATACTGGGTGTTACTGAAAGAAAATCAAAAGTTCAAGGAGGAAGACAAAGGAAACATTACTTTTTTTTATCGGTTTTTCACAGAAGCACAAGGAAAATTTATATACAGGGTGAATCAAAAGGAAAAACTAATATTTATTTAGAACAACGGCTAAAAACAATACAAAAAGGATAATGCAAGATGATGAGAAGAAAACAATTACATTTTTAAAACGAATTTCTACAAGAAAAACATTACAAAAAACAGAACAATTAAGATGAAATCATTTTCCCTTTGGATAATAAGAAAAAGTAAATGGTTAAATGATATAAAAATTAAACTCAAATACTAATTTTATTGTACAAGTAAATCAGTGAGCGAGCAGCACCGTTACAAGTCGTAGGTTGCAGCGAGGGCACAGAAACGCATCCGACGGCCCGCGACAAATTTCAACAATTAATGTGTTAACCGGGATGAAAAAATAATTTATAGAGCAATCTATAAATCGATTGCAAATTGCAAATATGAATATGAGATGCCACATACGAGTATGAGATATAAACAAAACGTACTTGCACATGTTGCATCCTGCAGCGAGAGCCGAAGTAAGCAGCCGACGGCAGACTACAATCTTGAACAACGAGTATTCTAATGTGTACATTCAACGCGATAAAAGACTAAATTAATACAGCAATCTATCAATCAATTTTAAATGTAAATATGAAACTATTATAAACAAAATAAATTATTAATTGGTCTATGATTAGAATAATACATTGTGATAAATGTTGAAGTAAAGAAAACATTTATTTTTGTAGTTAAAATCATGCGTTTGTCAAGTGTTTCATGAAATTAATCAAAAATCTTTACAAAAATATGAAAACACACCTTGATGCAAAATAAATTTTTCGCTTTTGAAGTATCCAATACTTATAGGTATATTAATTACGCACATTACAGCAAACACGCGTTAATACTAGAGCACGAAACTGATTAAATTCAAAATGTAGTAGATAACGACTTTTTACATTAAATAAATATAATCGAAGAGTATCCAACGGCCGACGGTACTCGTACATCATTCACACGTAATCTTTGCAAATATACTACCCGCGTTTAACAAAAACCGCACATCACCCTCGTGCAATCGAACACATCAATTACAGAACAATTAGGAATATTACATAATAACGCAAAGAAAAGTTAAGAAATTTAAAGGTTCGCAAAGCGCACAGTTCACCGGACGATCAAAATTAGACTAACACCGTTTACAAGCCAACCGCGTGTGCCGAGAATGTGGCGACGGCACACAAGTTGAAGATAACAAAAACTTGTTTGTTTATAAACACAGATAGTAACAGTGTAAGATGCTAGAACAATTCTACATAGTATACATTGAATATTTACGTATATTATAAGGAACATAGACTGCAGATGCATCACGGCCGAAATACGTCTAAAATAGTTACTCTACGCGATAAAGAAATGCAACTAACAACACAATAAATAATGAATAATATAACTCGTGTTACGGAATTTTCTAGCAATAAATTTCAATACAGGGAGATACAAAATTAAATTCCGCATCTAAAAAAATTATTCCGAACTTAGAATTAGACGGCGTTCGCGTGTTATAACAAAAAAACTACAATTTCTAGCGCAACGAGTACAAGTGCGTATACACACAACTATCAATATAACTCGCGTTACGGAATTTTCTGGCAATAAATTTCGATACAGCGAGATACAGAATTAAATTCCGCATCTAATAAAATTATTCCGGACTTAGAATTAGACCGCGTTCGCGTGTTATAACAAAAAAACTACAATTCCTAGCGCGACGAGTACAAGTGCGTGTACACACAACTATCAATATAACTCGCGTCACGGAAGTTTCTAGCAATGAATGTCGATACAGGGAGATACAGATTTAAATTCCGCATCTAAAAAAATTATTTCGAACTTAGAATAAGACCGCGTTCGCGTGTTATAACAAAAAAACTACAATTTCTAGCGCAACGAGTACAAGTGCGTATACACACAACTATCAATATAACTCGCGTTACGGAATTTTCTGGCAATAAACTTCAATACAGGGAGATACAGAATTAAATTCCGCATCTAATGAAATTATGCCCGACTTAGAATTAGACCGCGTTCGCGTGTTATAACAAAAAAACTACAATTTCTAGCGCAACGAGTACAAGTGCGTATACACACAACTATCAATATAACTCGCGTTACGGAATTTTCTGGCAATAAATTTCAATACAAGGAGATACAGAATTAAATTCCGCATCTAATGAAATTATGCCCGACTTAGAATTAGACCGCGTTCGCGTGTTATAACAAAAAACCTACAATTCCTAGCGCAACGAGTACAATTGCGTATACACACAACTATCAATATAACTCGCGTTACGGAACTTTCTAGCAATAAATTTCGATATAGGGAGATACAGAATTAAATTCCGCATCTAATAAAATTATTCCGGATATAGAATTAGACCGCGTTCACGTGTTATAACAAGAAAACTACATACCCTAGCGCAACGAGTACAATTGCGTATACACACAACTATCAATATAACTCGCGTAAAAAAATTTTCTAGCAATAAATTTCGATACAGGGAGATACAAAATTAAATTACGCATCTAATAAAATTATTCCCGACTTAGAATTAGACCGCGTTCGCGTGTTATAACAAAAAACCTACAATTCCTAGCGCAACGAGTACAAGTGCGTATGCACACAACTATCAATATAACTCGCGTAAAAAAATTTTCTAGCAATAAATTTCGATACAGGGAGATACAAAATTAAATTATGCATCTAATAAAATTATTCCCGACTTAGAATTAGACCGCGTTCACGTGTTATAACAAGAAAACTACATACTCTAGCGCAACGAGTACAATTGCGTATACACACAACTATCAATATAACTCACGTAAAAAAATTTTCTAGCAATAAATTTCGAGACAGAGAGATACAAAATTAAATTATGCATCTAATAAAATTATTCCCGACTTAGAATTAGACCGCGTTCACGTGTTATAACAAAAAAAACAAAAAAACTACATACCCTAGCGCAACGAGTACAATTGCGTATACACACAACTATCAATATAACTCGCGTAAAAAAATTTTCTAGCAATAAATTTCGATACAGGGAGATACAAAATTAAATTATGCATCTAATAAAATTATTCCCGACTTAGAATTAGACCGCGTTCACGTGTTATAACAAGAAAACTACATACACTAGCGCAACGAGTACAATTGCGTATACACACAACTATCAATATAACTCGCGTAAAAAAATTTTCTAGCAATAAATTTCGATACAGGGAGATACAAAATTAAATTATGCATCTAATAAAATTATTCCCGACTTAGAATTAGACCGCGTTCACGTGTTATAACAAAAAAACTACATACCCTAGCGCAACGAGTACAATTGCGTATACACACAACTATCAATATAACTCGCGTAAAAAAATTTTCTAGCAATAAATTTCGATACAGGGAGATACAAAATTAAATTATGCATCTAATAAAATTATTCCCGACTTAGAATTAGACCGCGTTCACGTGTTATAACAAAAAACTACATACCCTAGCGCAACGAGTACAATTGCGTATACACACAACTATCAATATAACTCGCGTAAAAAATTTTCTAGCAATAAATTTCGATACAGGGAGATACAAAATTAAATTATGCATCTAATAAAATTATTCCCGACTTAGAATTAGACCGCGTTCACGTGTTATAACAAAAAAACTACATACCCTAGCGCAACGAGTACAATTGCGTATACACACAACTATCAATATAACTCGCGTAAAAAAATTTTCTAGCAATAAATTTCGATACAGGGAGATACAAAATTAAATTATGCATCTAATAAAATTATTCCCGACTTAGAATTAGACCGCGTTCACGTGTTATAACAAAAAAAAAAACTACATACCCTAGCGCAACGAGTACAATTGCGTATACACACAACTATCAATATAACTCGCGTAAAAAAATTTTCTAGCAATAAATTTCGATACAGGGAGATACAAAATTAAATTATGCATCTAATAAAATTATTCCCGACTTAGAATTAGACCGCGTTCACGTGTTATAACAAAAAAACTACATACCCTAGCGCAACGAGTACAATTGCGTATACACACAACTATCAATATAACTCGCGTAAAAAAATTTTCTAGCAATAAATTTCGATACAGGGAGATACAAAATTAAATTATGCATCTAATAAAATTATTCCCGACTTAGAATTAGACCGCGTTCACGTGTTATAACAAAAAAAAACAAAAAAACTACATACCCTAGCGCAACGAGTACAATTGCGTATACACACAACTATCAATATAACTCGCGTAAAAAAATTTTCTAGCAATAAATTTCGATACAGGGAGATACAAAATTAAATTATGCATCTAATAAAATTATTCCCGACTTAGAATTAGACCGCGTTCACGTGTTATAACAAGAAAACTACATACCCTAGCGCAACGAGTACAATTGCGTATACACACAACTATCAATATAACTCGCGTAAAAAAATTTTCTAGCAATAAATTTCAATACAGGGAGATACAAAATTAAATTATGCATCTAATAAAATTATTCCCGACTTAGAATTAGACCGCGTTCACGTGTTATAACAAAAAAAAAAAACTACATACCCTAGCGCAACGAGTACAATTGCGTATACACACAACTATCAATATAACTCGCGTAAAAAAATTTTCTAGCAATAAATTTCGATACAGGGAGATACAAAATTAAATTATGCATCTAATAAAATTATTCCCGACTTAGAATTAGACCGCGTTCACGTGTTATAACAAAAAACTACATACCCTAGCGCAACGAGTACAATTGCGTATACACACAACTATCAATATAACTCGCGTAAAAAAATTTTCTAGCAATAAATTTCGATACAGGGAGATACAAAATTAAATTACGCATCTAATAAAATTATTCCCGACTTAGAATTAGACCGCGTTCACGTGTTATAACAAAAAACTACATACCCTAGCGCAACGAGTACAATTGCGTATACACACAACTATCAATATAACTCGCGTAAAAAATTTTCTAGCAATAAATTTCGATACAGGGAGATACAAAATTAAATTATGCATCTAATAAAATTATTCCCGACTTAGAATTAGACCGCGTTCACGTGTTATAACAAAAAACTACATACCCTAGCGCAACGAGTACAATTGCGTATACACACAACTATCAATATAACTCGCGTAAAAAAATTTTCTAGCAATAAATTTCGATACAGGGAGATACAAAATTAAATTATGCATCTAATAAAATTATTCCCGACTTAGAATTAGACCGCGTTCACGTGTTATAACAAAAAAAAAACTACATACCCTAGCGCAACGAGTACAATTGCGTATACACACAACTATCAATATAACTCGCGTAAAAAAATTTTCTAGCAATAAATTTCGATACAGGGAGATACAAAATTAAATTATGCATCAAATAAAATTATTCCCGACTTAGAATTAGACCGCGTTCACGTGTTATAACAAAAAACTACATACCCTAGCGCAACGAGTACAATTGCGTATACACACAACTATCAATATAACTCGCGTAAAAAAATTTTCTAGCAATAAATTTCGATACAGGGAGATACAAAATTAAATTACGCATCTAATAAAATTATTCCCGACTTAGAATTAGACCGCGTTCACGTGTTATAACAAAAAAACTACATACCCTAGCGCAACGAGTACAATTGCGTATACACACAACTATCAATATAACTCGCGTAAAAAAATTTTCTAGCAATAAATTTCGATACAGGGAGATACAAAATTAAATTACGCATCTAATAAAATTATTCCCGACTTAGAATTAGACCGCGTTCACGTGTTATAACAAGAAAACTACATACCCTAGCGCAACGAGTACAATTGCGTATACACACAACTATCAATATAACTCGCGTAAAAAAATTTTCTAGCAATAAATTTCGATACAGGGAGATACAAAATTAAATTATGCATCTAATAAAATTATTCCCGACTTAGAATTAGACCGCGTTCACGTGTTATAACAAGAAAACTACATACCCTAGCGCAACGAGTACAATTGCGTATACACACAACTATCAATATAACTCGCGTAAAAAAATTTTCTAGCAATAAATTTCGATACAGGGAGATACAAAATTAAATTATGCATCAAATAAAATTATTCCCGACTTAGAATTAGACCGCGTTCACGTGCTATAACAAGAAAACTACATACCCTAGCGCAACGAGTACAATTGCGTATACACACAACTATCAATATAACTCGCGTAAAAAAATTTTCTAGCAATAAATTTCGATACAGGGAGATACAAAATTAAATTATGCATCTAATAAAATTATTCCCGACTTAGAATTAGACCGCGTTCACGTGTTATAACAAAAAAAAAACAAAAAAACTACATACCCTAGCGCAACGAGTACAATTGCGTATACACACAACTATCAATATAACTCGCGTAAAAAAATTTTCTAGCAATAAATTTCGATACAGGGAGATACAAAATTAAATTATGCATCAAATAAAATTATTCCCGACTTAGAATTAGACCGCGTTCACGTGTTATAACAAGAAAACTACATACCCTAGCGCAACGAGTACAATTGCGTATACACACAACTATCAATATAACTCGCGTAAAAAAATTTTCTAGCAATAAATTTCGATACAGGGAGATACAAAATTAAATTATGCATCAAATAAAATTATTCCCGACTTAGAATTAGACCGCGTTCACGTGTTATAACAAAAAAACTACATACCCTAGCGCAACGAGTACAATTGCGTATACACACAACTATCAATATAACTCGCGTAAAAAAATTTTCTAGCAATAAATTTCGATACAGGGAGATACAAAATTAAATTATGCATCAAATAAAATTATTCCCGATTTAGAATTAGACCGCGTTCACGTGTTATAACAAAAAAACTACATACCCTAGCGCAACGAGTACAATTGCGTATACACACAACTATCAATATAACTCGCGTAAAAAAATTTTCTAGCAATAAATTTCGATACAGGGAGATACAAAATTAAATTATGCATCAAATAAAATTATTCCCGACTTAGAATTAGACCGCGTTCACGTGTTATAGCAAGAAAACTACATACCCTAGCGCAACGAGTACAATTGCGTATACACACAACTATCAATATAACTCGCGTAAAAAAATTTTCTAGCAATAAATTTCGATACAGGGAGATACAAAATTAAATTATGCATCTAATAAAATTATTCCCGACTTAGAATTAGACCGCGTTCACGTGTTATAACAAAAAAACTACATACCCTAGCGCAACGAGTACAATTGCGTATACACACAACTATCAATATAACTCGCGTAAAAAAATTTTCTAGCAATAAATTTCGATACAGGGAGATACAAAATTAAATTATGCATCTAATAAAATTATTCCCGACTTAGAATTAGACCGCGTTCACGTGTTATAACAAGAAAACTACATACCCTAGCGCAACGAGTACAATTGCGTATATACACAACTATCAATATAACTCGCGTAAAAAAATTTTGTAGCAATAAATTTCGACACAGGGAGATACAGAATTAAATTCCGCATCTAACAAAATTACTCCGGACTTAGAATTAGACCGCATTCACGTGTTATAACAAAAATACTACATACCCTACCGCAACGAGTACAATTGCGTATACACACAACTATCAATATAACTCGCGTTACGGAATTTTCTCGCAATACATTTCGATACAGGGTGATACAGAATTAAATTCCGCATCTTATGAAATTATTCCAGACTTAGAATTAGATCGCGTTCACGTGTTATAACAAAAATACTACATACCCTAGCGCAACGAGTACAAGTGCGTATACACACAACTATCAATATAACTCGCTTTACGGAATTTTCTAGCAATAAATTTTGATACAGGGAGATACAGAAGTAAATTCCGCATCTAAGAAAATTATTCCGAACTTACAGTAAGACCGCGTTCGCATGCAAAGTTTACGTAGGAATACATATATCCAAACCACTTTTCCCGTAATATCACAAGAAAATAATGTACAGGGTGTCACAAAAAGAAAATACAATTTTTCCAGGAAATGCAAAGTTCGAGCAAGGTAACATAAGTTTAAAGTAGATTTCACAGGTCATCACTGGAAATAAATATACAGGGTGTAGCAAAAGAAAATGACATTTTCAGTGAATAAAGCAAAATTCTAGTATAACACATATATCTAGATTACTTTTGACAATAAACCACGGAAAATTAATATACAGGGTGTTGTAAAAAGAAACTGAGATTATTTTAAAAGAAAATTGAAATGGAATTACATATATTTTCTTCTAATTGACGTGGTATTACAAACTTGACTCGGGAAATTAACAAACAGAGTGTAAGAAAAATCATAAGTTTAAAAGAAAAAGATCCACACACAAATAAATATAATGCATTTTTAACTTGAAACTAAGAAAAATGTATATACCGGGAAATAATTAACAAGATAATATAAGACAAAAACAATGTACAATAAAATACACAACTGTAGAGTAGAGTGAAGAAAGACTGACACAACGTAGAACATAGAAAGGAGATGGGATGGTTATTACAAAAATAAAGCATAACATCTAATTATATTTTAAACCATGTAAAACAACTAGCAAGGAGAAAGAAAAAAGCCACAAACTGAAGCGAAGACCGAGAACGCTGCCGACGGCACGCGACAATCTTAAATTGTAATTCATTTGACATCAAACGCGATTATTGTGAAAATTGATAAATGCCAATGTATCGAATAATGCAAATCATAGAAAAGTATTGTAATAAAGAATATTTTAATTAAAGTGATGTAAGACCACGCGGTTGAAGTGAAAATCAATACGGTACAAAGTAGATTTGGTTATATATGGCTGAAAAAATGCGAGAACATACCTGGATGCAAAATGATTTATTTGCTTTCGGGATATCCAATAAGTTGTATGGACCTTAATTATGCACATTGTAGCATCGATGAAATACGCGTGTAATACTAACAAAGTATCCGACGGCGGAACATCACTCACGCTTTACTTCTTCGAACGAGAAATCTATGTACAATCCGCTTTAAACAAACACCGCACATCACTCGCGCACAGTCGAACAGAGCAATAGAAATATTACATAATAACACAAAAAAAAAATTAAGGAATTAAAGAATGACTATGAAGGCAATGAGCGTGCAGATCACCTGACGCCGAAAATGAGACTAACACCGTACGCAAACCAACCGCGTGGCGACCGCACAAAAATTGCACGAGAAAAGAAAAACTTGTTTGTTTGTACACACCGATACTACCAGTGTGGTAGTGCAGAACACTCGTCAGAACCTGTCTGTTTATGGTGCGAAATACAAATATTTCGATAAAGATGCAAATAAGGCCTAAACGTTTCATGTTATAAAATATTTAATTAAAAAAGAATTAAAAAGTAATTAATCCTGGCGATCCTGTAGCCCTATAAAAACTGACAAAGATTTTGGTATAAAAATATGTTTATTATACAGCACTGTTGTATAATAATAGGTAAAATATTGTATAAAAATGCATTCATTATTAGTTATAAATATCAATCTAAAAATGTCCCTTTCAATGCAATGATTTACAAATGTATCATTAAAAAACCTTCAGTCCAAAGTAAAATCACCGAATTGTTACCATAATTCTAAAGTACCAATTAAAAAATGCTTCTAAAATCGATGTAATCAATAAATTTAGCAATCAATTTTGGTTCATTGCTTTTAAACACAATATATATCAATAACTGAAACTCCATAATTTGATACCTGATTAGATAACCTTCATTTAAGATTATCTATGCATGATATGACAAGTATTACAAACAAAGGAATGAATATTAACGTGTAACTTGAATAAATATATGACTATGTTGAATATATGACCAATATGTAAAGTTTCTCACCAGCTTATATAGCAATTATTGTAAATTATTGCTGTTTGCAACCATCCTTACTTCGCTTTTTCTTCTTCTCTAGGGAAGCAGTACGGCGCTGGCCCTGTATAGGCATATACGGCGGCACCGGACTAAGATCATCATCGTGCAAATCTGGCGTTGGGAGCATCATCCCCGGACTACTACTCGACGTCGAAGTGGTCACAGTACTCGATGATATGTCATAACTGGGCGGTGACTGTTTGGTGCGTCTTGGATAAGTGGGATCAATCGCCATGGCAATGTTTTGCAAGTTAGCATGCTTTGAGGACGGAGACTGATAAGTATCACCTGGTGACACTGGTGAATGCGGGGATGGTGGATCATCCACCGGATCCGGAAACCGTGGCTTGTTAATTTTTTGTGTCAACGGTGACCTTGAACAAATAAAAAAAAAACATTGATATTGTGTAAAAAATAAGCAGAAAATTTGATTTTACTCACTTTAAGTCAAGTTGTGTTGGTCTAACAGGAGGAGGCACATCATTATTGTCAAAAATCGAATTCCCCGGAAAGTTATGCTGAGTATAATGCTGAGTATGTTTTCCTGGCGGTATCACATCAACTGGATAACTATAATTCATGTCTTCCTCTGGAGAAACATATTGTTTTTGCATACTATGTCCTGGATTTCGTTGCGGCGGTGGCAGTAGATCAATCGGACTTGAATACGAATCATCTGGCATCAACTGGTGCATTTGTTGTTCTTGCTCTAATTGTTGTTGAGCTTGTTTCTTTGCTAGCGCCTTTTGCTTGGCCCTTTCTTTGGCGCGTTTGGCTTTCGCTCTTTCACGTTCTTGCAATAACTTAGCAAGTTCCTTATCCTGCGCTTCAATCGCCAACATTCTATCACGATCTAAGATAGATTCCTCTGAATTACTCAATTCAGCTTGTAATTGTCTTGCTAGAGCAGCATCTTTCTCTTCTTGCCTCCATTTATCTTCATATTCATCAATCGGTAGTCCAACTTCTTGAATATCAATCCTATCAAAGTCTTCAACTAGAGTTAACTCTGGAGGATGTTTATCTTTCTCTTTGTATGGCTCAGTGTACAGATCACTGTAATCATCTGGTATAGGCATAGCGGGTGCTTGTCTTTTCGGCAAATTTGCAAAGTAATTACTTGCGTCAGGCCGATGTGGTGATGCATGATGCACCTGCATAGGCATATGTGCAGGCTGCATTGGTTGTTTGATCCTACCTCTTTCCTTATCCAATAATCTCTTGGCAATCTCCTCATCATGCAGTTCCAAAACGCGTCGTTTTATCCTCTCATCTTTCTCAATTTTGTCAGCTAATTGCTGCGCCACCTGCTTGTCCACTTCTTCTTGTTCCTGAAGCATTCTGTGATAAACTGCAGCTGCCTGCTCAGCAAGTTGTTGCTCCCTGAGCTGTTCATCCACAGCACAAGGTAGATCCTCTCGAATTTGAGCATTTCTATTCTTATTGCCTGACAAATGTTGATTAATCTCTTGGTTTTGTAACTGATATGCTAAGGCACCATCTTCATGCACCAGCCACTGCCTGCACATTTCATTCACTTTGCCACTCTTTGGAATCACAGCAGGATCCAGCCTGTGTGCTCGAATGATATCTTGCTCTCTGGCTGACTCATACCTGAACCTGGGCTCATCTAGTGGCTGACTAGAGCCCATTGCTGTATGATTTCCATTTAGATACTGGCTTGGGTTGAGGTCACTCATTTTCTACGCGGTTAATTGTACAATTAATGCAATTATTCAGATGCCTGTTGATTGTTTTGTTGCCTGGAGGCTACTGCACCCGCACGTTCACATCATCGTTCGTTGACTGCGAAACACACTAAAACAAAATGATTGTAAATGACTGAAATCAAATTTCACCGTCGCTGCGGAGTTAACAATCGTTATTTACCGGATTGTGAAGAGTGCGTGTGTAAACAGACGTGAAGAAAGAGGTCACCGGTGCGAATGCGGCCGCGGAACTTTCATAACTGACATTCCACAATACCGATCTAGGCGAAACGAAGCGCGACCGATGGAGATGTGAAACCGGTGCACCTGCCAGTCCGTGCGCGCCCCGGTGCTGCCCGCACGAATGCACAAACGTGAATCAAGATGCTGATGAGTAAGATGTGTGCTGCGGTGCGCTCAACGTGTAAACAAAGACGCACGAATTGCACAAGCCCAATGGTAATTTAATCACGTCAAACGCACGTGTAGTAGTGTGCAAAGTACGTAGGCGACATGCAAGTAACCTTGGATCATATACAGTTAGAA
Organism: Dalotia coriaria; assembly: GCF_025399875.1. NCBI lineage: Eukaryota > Metazoa > Arthropoda > Insecta > Coleoptera > Staphylinidae > Dalotia > Dalotia coriaria. The sequence continues at coordinate 12,983,828 of NW_027045448.1, forward strand.
ATCATATACAATCCCTTTACTCACAATACAAACACCTTACAGGGGTGCAATCCATGTAATTTGTTGATCTAATATTACACTTTCATTGCTTCACCGATGGCTGGCGTCGACTGGCGACAAAATGACGAAAAAACTTAAGAATTCAAACTCGTTTTCTATAATTATTATGATGGGACAGGATGGGAGAAAGAGTATCAAGAGCAACATGCCCTGACCCGTGAAGCCGGTGTACGCTGATGTCATAAATGTATTTTTCCTCGTTTACATTCTCAGTAGACAACCTACGCGCGACAATAAATGCTTTCAAGAATGTTCGAATAAATAAAACGCAGCAAACGTCGAAAATGCCCCCATCAGAAATCATACAGTGGAACACCCGAACAGTATGTTTGCAGGAACTTCGCATGCGTTTCGATGTTCATGATGTGTTTTTTTACGGCTTGGTTATCCATCATGTTTTTATGCCACTGCATCTAAAAAACCAATCAACATTCCAATCGCATGAAACAATGATTAACTTTACTTACAATATGCTGGAAATTTTCTTTTCTTAAATCCAGTTTTGTTCGGAATAGTTTGATTAAATCAGACCTTTCCACCCAAGGCCAAACGAAATAATCAACTAAACCGGGTTGTTTTCCACCGTAGAAAACACCACGATTTTCTAATTCTTTCTCAAACATATCCAGGCCTTGTTTTAATGTTTCTTCTTTATCAATCGAATGTCTTCCGAAAGAAATTAAATTTGAATTCAATGCACTTATAACTTCGCTGAAGTATTCAATAAACATCAAATCTTTGTATTTTTCTGTGATGTCTTTAGGTAGAAGACGTTTAGATGGGAATTTGTCATCTAAGTATTGGGCGATGATAGTGCTATCAAAAATAACTTCATTTGTTGCAGGTAATTCAATTGCTGGAACTTTTCCTGTGATGCATTTCTTTGTATACCAATCTGGCACACTGTTTATATTAATATATACCACATCATAGCTAAAATTCATTAATTAAGTGTTAATTAAATATTAAAATAGTGAAAGGAATAATTATGTTTAGAATTTTATAAAAATTGAGATCATTTTTTTGTATATAGTGGTTGGTATGAAGTAGTGTGATTCGGTGTCTCAACCGGTTCCATGGTGTAATGGTTAGCACTCTGGACTTTGAATCCAGCGATCCGAGTTCAAATCTCGGTGGAACCTAGCTTTTACATTTTTGTTCTACGGTAATTTTTTTGATATCATTTGTTTGGTTGCTATAAACGCGAAAATTGTTGCTGAAATTATCCTATTGTCTTAAATATCGATTTTTAGCAACTGATTACAAAGGGGCTTAAATTTTGAAATTATTTTTCGGGAGGTCACGAAGGTTCCATGGTGTAATGGTTAGCACTCTGGACTCTGAATCCAGCGATCCGAGTTCAAGTCTCGGTGGAACCTGGTTTTTGATATAGTTTACTATTTTTTATAGCCCTTTGTTTGAAAAATCCTATTAATGAACGCAAATTTTAAATTTTATTAAACTAAAAATCGATAAAAAGCATTGCCGAAACCAGGGATCGAACCAGGGACCTTTAGATCTTCAGTCTAACGCTCTCCCAACTGAGCTATTTCGGCACATGAATTGTTATATCCAATCAACATTAGTAAACACACGATAGTAAATATTTACTTACGGAATATCTTTCGCATCCAAAATTAAATGTACCCGCTCTGAATACGGACAAAACTTATTCGAATACAATCGAATCTTATCCTTATCAATAGGCGGACATCTAGACCCTTTAACCAAAACAAAAAATTAAAACAATTGTAAGGTCATCGACGTTCACATTAGTCACCGACTTTATGACATCCATAACTGCACATGCAAACATTCATACGAAAATAGAAATGAGTAAAATATGTAACAAGCGAATGCAACGCAAACATGCCTACATCATACCTACGACAACTAAGGTTTCTGTAACCTCGACTGAAAATATTCTATAGTTTATAAATCAATACTATGCTAGTCGAATGTTAGTAGTGCTAATAAATACGAGTAGATATAAAAATGGGTGTGAAATTTACCTTTGACTAGGTGCATACTCATAGTCATCACAAATTGCACTTTAAACTGATTACACCTCAACCGCGGTGTTGTTAACGTTTAATAATGATGTCGTTAATGTAAAGTCTAGTGTTTACCGTAACGCTACGTGCGGTATGGAAGATATTTTCAAAACTGTTTACAAAATGTGTGAATAATACTCAAACATGCAATACTGCTGCCATCTACAGTGTATTTTCTATAGGTTTTATAATTCACATTGAAATGCGTAACTTCTACAAGCGTACCTCAACGGTCCTGTGGCGCAACGGATAACGCGTCTGACTACGGATCAGAAGATTCCAGGTTCGAATCCTGGCAGGATCGACATTTTGGTTTTTTATTACTAACAACCAAATATTAAATACCTAAATAAACATTGCCAAAATATTTTGATGTAGACTATTATTAGTTATAAGATTTATTTATGTTTTTATGTTTGCGTGTTTTGATGGATTTGTTTACTCTGATTGATTTTGTGCAAAGTTTTAGTGGATTTGGTTGTTTGCGCGATAAAAATCGCATGAAATTTAATATTTCGCTGAGGCTATTGAGTGACTTTCGAGTCACTCGTATGAGGTGGCCGGGGGTCAACCAGCAGCGCCGAGAAAAAATAGCGCGTAGGGCGATTTAGTGCAAACAGTAATATTTCCGAAGCGCAAATATTTGGCGTCGAAAGGACGTTCCCTTTGTTTGCATTTGACATAAGCGAAAATGGACATTGACAATTGACATACACAAAAATCAACAGCAGGACATGAGTAAACTTTCTTAGGCTTTTTTCTCTCTCTAAAATCTTGTTTAGCGCATTAAAAAATAAGAAAAAAATCATTTGTGTAAACATGTTAATAGAGTTGCCTATCACACATACCTCTATAGTAATTCTCTATTTGGTAGTCACATTCCTTTTTCGATTAATTGGCAGCATCGAAAACTGTTGCCGCGTAATGTTCCGTTTCTGTTCAACACGCGCGCGCGATGGGCCCGATTCCGGAATTGCACTTCCGGCCAATGCTGTACGCGCTTTTCGCGGGATCCATCCGCCCGAACTGGATTGGCAGGACGTGGCGCATCGATCTCCTGCACCACGAGCGCGATACGACAGAACTACGCTTCCACCCGCCAATGTCAGTCACCTAGCAACTGCTTTTTACCTTACAATTAACTACCAACTCCACACAACACAAATAAACACCCATAAAACCACAAAATTTTAATTACTTCTATAAAAATAGATTTAATTACCATCCACTAACAAGATTCAAGTTCAAGAATCGTAAATTACTCAACCCTCTACACTCCGCAGTAAATAAATTCGTTTTATTCAATAAATCACGTTGAAAAGTTAAAGGTGAATCTAAATATTGCACCCGAAATGTAATTAAAGTTGTTTGGGTTGCCTATAGTGTTGGCAATAACCTCGAGAATCAAAAAGCGTGATTTTCTAAAAATTTTGTTTCAAAGCGCAATAAATCCGTACGCGTGTTGAGCTTAACGAACACACGAATATTCAAAGCATGCGCCAACACAGAGGAATTAATAATTACCCTCTTGTTTCATGTAATTTGCATTTTATTATTGAAGGGCAGGCCAATTTGAATAAAATGCCGAGCGCAAACAATGCGCGCGCGTTGTTTCTTCGTCTCGGGCGCGCCGTCACGGTTGATGTTACGTGTTATTATTAGGACAGCGGGAACTCACATCACATTAACTCGCGAACAAGGCAGCGGGCGTTAGGGGGTGGATAATATGGCGCTGATAATTAAAACCACAAAACGCAAGAATGCGGTTTATGAGTTGTAAATAATGCGAAACTGTCGGATTTTACGGACGCATTCGTCAAGGAGCTATAAAACATCACACAAGGGTCGAAAATAGAAAAAACAGTTTAAAAATAAAAAACTTACCATTTTTATTATGAGGTTCATCTCCAGACTAAGCAGAATTTGAGGTTATGTAGAGATTTACGCAGCACTTTCGTTTTTAAAACGATTTTCACGATTTTTCTCGTTGAAGAGGGCAATAAAGTTGTGAAACGATCGTAAAGTTAACTTTCGTTCCACCGCCCTGCACTCTGTGCACCCTGCAGGCCCGTATTCGTGTTCGGGCGCAATCGTGCGTGAAACGTATGCCTGTCGACCGCCACGCGTCCTCTAATGATGTAATGATGTATTGGATGTTGTAACAGAACACCCCTCTAGCTTATACAACCACCCTTGCAGTATATTATTATATGTTCACGAATTCAAAACGTTGTGATTTTACATTGTTAACCTACAAAATTCCAAGTATTTATAAACCTGTAATATAATGTATTGTAGAATAAAAAGATTTGTTTTGTCATCTAATCCATTTTTTCAGTTTTTTGTATAATAAATACATAACATTTATACCTTTGTTTGTTATCAATATTCATTCATCTGCGCGTCGCCTCTGTTTGTCAATGCTCAATGCGCGCGCACGCGCATAACAAAACGGTCTATAAATAGGTTAGGTTTCAATTAATCGTAAATCTTACACTTGGTTTGACATTTAGTAATTTTACATGACTAGCATTTAGTACTTAGTTGTGTTACTTAGTTTCATAGTTGCTTATGATATTTTTCTTTGCTTTGGTTTGACTTTGACGTTGACTTTGGTTTCAATTTTATCATTATGACTCTACTAACATTAGTTTCATCAAATATCATGTATGGATACACTCTAAACAACTACAATTACATGATTTTCGTTTGAATCTTGTTTTGTTTTGTCTGTTGGTTTTTTTTTAACTAGAAAGCCATTAGTACAACAATTTCTTACAGACTATTATTTTACATTTTACATACACATTCATTTAGTTAATTAGTTTGTCATCTTATAGAAAGATATGAGAAACAAAACGTTTTTCTACTATGTTCTTGATTTAAAAGTGTTAAGAGTTTAAGATTTTCCTTTTGTTTTTTGTTGTTTTGCTTTGTCAATCAGTCGCACCGCTTCTACATGTTAATTTTTTGTTAGTTTTTAAATAAATAATTCTCTATATCACAGGCCACCATTTTACGGTTACTTCTGTTAGATACTAATCGAATAAATAAGTATAATTAAATAAATAAATACAGAGTGTTCTTATTTAAAAGAAAAAGTGAAACAAAAATTGCACGAAATTTAACGCTGGATTTTTATGATGCAGTTTTGTCATTTTTACAATAAAACCGTGTTTAAAACTGTGTCTAAAATTTAGATTACGCTTGATATTTTAAAAATTGCACCATAAAAATGTTTATTAGTGACTAGAAATCGACGTTTCCTTCTACCATTGGCAAATTATTAATGTCTATTCATGTTCTGTTGAGTTTAGTTTTCAAATATTTACAACCAATTAGTCTTATTACTACAATCTATATCGTGTGACATTTATGCAACCCAACATACATTTTTTCCAAGGTTCTGATAAATCACACACGATATATGTTTACGTTTAAAATTAGTTACATACTGACATCGAAAGAAAAGCACACCTGCTAGTTGATGATGCTGCCAGTCAGACGTCGCGACCACTCGTCGGCGGCCGCCGCAGCCGCCACCGAAGTGGGTGGTGTGTGGGCGGTGGAGAGTTCGTGGTGCGTCTCCCCGATGCCGTGGTTCGCCGCCGCGGCAGGTCAGGCGTAATGCGGGTACGAGCTGAGCGGCGGCGCGCCCAGGTGCGGCCCGGCATGGTGGCCTATCGAGTGTGTGCTGGCGGCAATGTTCGAGTAGAGGTTCGCGCTCGGGTTGCTCCAATACGATCCAGGCGATGGGAATATTGAAGCGGCTGGAACAATCAAACAAAGAAATATAAAAATTTCCATCATTCACGGCGACACGCCGAAAAAAATTGCTTTATCGAGTCAAGTCATGTGTGAACCGGCGAAATCTACAACAAGTGAATACCATTTTGGTGGCCATAATTGAACAATTGATTTATAATTTCGTATTGTTCCATTGTCTGCATCGACGATATTCCAAAATCAAAAAGATGCATTTATTGTGTTACATTCAATATAGGCAACCAGATTTACACATTTTTAATTCTTGCGCAGAATATGACGATATTCAAAAAGTAAAAAGATGCAGTTAGTGTGTTTCATTCACTATAGGCAACCAGTTTAACACATTTTTAATTCCTGCGCAGAATATGACAATATCCAAAGAGCAAAAAGATGCAGTTATTGTGTTACATACAACATAGGCAACCAGTTTTACACATTTTTAATTCCTGCGCAGAATATGACGATATTCAAAAAGTAAAAAGATGCAGTTATTGTGTTATATTCAATATAGGCAACCAGTTTTACACATTTTTAATTCCTGCACAGAATATAACTTAAAATGCTTCTATCTGATGCAGTGACATTTCACGATTCGCATTTCGCACTTTACAGCCACTCCATAAAGTGAGAAACTTCCAACTCAACAGCTACAGGGTGTTCAGCCTCAAGTAACGCATGTTTATTCAAATGCTTGCAGAACAGTTTCCGTCATCATCCCCTGTTGCTCGCTTCTGTTCGCAATTCAAAGCGAACACGTACACACAGCGTGTGCAACTTTGCTAATTCAAATACACTCGGGTGCCACGCACATCCCTCCACTGGCGCGATTTGCCTGATATTCCAAACTCATCACACACTCCAAACGCCATGCCAATTTCATCTGAATGCGTGAATGTTGCCAGCACCAAGCGCTGGAACCCGCCGGCGATAGTGTTGATAATAACCTTTGAGTGACAGCTCGAAAGCTAGAGAGGCTAGGGTGTAGCATTTGCAATGCACTCGAGACTCGAGATGTCGCGTGAATATTGAATTCATTAAATGGATATATTTCAATACTCCTACTACTTGAAAACCTAACCTAACTTGAGGATATAACCTAAATCAGAAAAATATTGTTTAAAACGATTTGTATTCATGTTGGTGATATTTTCACTCTCCGGGGAGTAATAAATTAGTAGGACGACTACTAAACACGTCTAAATCTTAATTTCTATTGTCCGCGCGGGCAATAATTCTTTTGATATTTACCCCCGCGCCGGCGTAATGATGACACATTAGCCGCTACCCCTAGCTGCGTCTTCCTGCTCGTCCGAGCGCGCACTATGAATAGAGTGTACAAAATGTCCATTAGTTTGCCATAATATGCTTGGGGGACGCAATGTGGGGGCGGTTAAATGACGGGGTAACTGCTCCCCATTCGACAGAGATCGAGAGAGCGAACAATGCGCTCAATCAACGCATTACGTCATTAAGTGGAACGCAAAGTGTCAAAACTGTAAATCATCAATGCGCTGATTTAACATAACCCTACATAACCTCGAAATTAATGCAAAACTCACCAGCTGAACTAGGAATAGTAGCGTGTGGACTCATGAAGCCACCGAGCTTGGCGCTGTGATGATAAGAACTCATAAACAGCTCGCTCTGGTACTTGTAGCTGCCTGGATCACTGGTGGCGGGTTGGGTGGCGGCGGCGAGGCCCTGGAAGTCGAATTTGTAGGCGTACCGCTTGCCGTGCACTTTTGTCATGATGTTCTTGTCGTAGTAGTACCTACACACAAACAAAATCAAAAACCTATTTTATCAAAGGCCGAAAAACATTAGTAGTTGGTTGCTTTGGGGGCGGGGAAATTCAATTCTTGATTTTATTTATTGCTCGTTTGGCAAACAAAGGAAACATCATCCACAGCATGATGCGACTGTAACGAGGGGATGAATCTATTTCGATTTCTTTTATTGGAATAGAAAGCGTGAACATTCCGTGCTGCAGAGGGGAATTTTAGGGTTGGGTAATTCTATTGCGACGTTCATTTGCAGCAATTAGTGAAGATAATCGAATCCGTGTATGCTCGTGTGTTTTTCCAATGCATCGAAATGAGTTTTTTGATAGCAAATTACGAAAAAAAACGATAAAAAACAAAATTTTGATGTTTTTGATTTGAAAGTCGGTAATGTAGATTCCTATCACACTGTTGTAGGTTAGTTGACATGTTGGGTTAACAAAAGATCCGTTTGCGTATGTTTGCGTCCATTGAAAGCGTCGTGCACATTGTCCACAATTGTGATAGCATGTTTACGTGTTTGTAGCGCTGGAGCATAATGATATGCAAACCGGACATCTGCACGCTGGACGAAGTGCCCCGTGAATAAAGGAGGTATATGTGTGGGTGTGTGTGCCAGAAGCAGCATATTAGCGCGTCCGGCGCGGCGGCGTGCGCGCGCGGGACGTGCCCGGCGGTTCCGGGCGGTGAGTGCGCCCGGAGACTGCCACATCCTCCCCGGATTCGCCGGATTCCGACGTCGTCGCCGCCGCCACCGCCGCTCGACGTTCTTATTGATTTCGCAATTATATCTGCTGGGCTGCGATCCGGAAATTGTGAACGTCCGTCTTTACCCCGGCGGGGAGTGCAAACTTGCGCTCACTGTGTATGTGTACGAGGATTTTCCGTCGTGATAGCAATTGTATAACAACTTTCAATATACGAGTATATACCACATATAAAATTTTTAAGGTTATGTTGAGTTATGTTGACGTACCTTAGTGCTCTGGACAATTTGTCGTAGTTCATATTCGGTTTGGATTTGCGTTCACCCCAGCGACGCGCAACTTCATCAGGATCTGTGAGTTTAAACTCGCCGTTGGTGCCCTCCCAGGTGATGCATGCGGCATTTGAAGAGTCACTTAATAATTCTAAGAGGAACTGCCACAGTTGGATTTGTCCCGAACCTATAACACAATAATCACTTTATTACATAACATAGGCAACCCAAATTACACCTTTATAAAATACTAAAAAAAACAATTAGCTGTATTGTGCTCGTATTGAGGTTATGATTCGCGTTGGCTAATTCACTCATGGCGTTTTCAACGTGTTCCGCTCGAGGTAAGATTACGACCGCACTTAAGACTAAATTAAATGAAACTCTTTCCTGTAATTTGCGTGTAATTTTGTTGTAATTTCACGACTTAACAATCTCGTCCGATGTATAACCCTACTGTTCATTACAAGTCGGGGGGCTGAAGCGTATCGAAGAAGTTAAATGTACATTTTCGAGCCCGAAATTCATTCTCCATGCGATATTTTAATTAAAGCCAGTAAATCGTGGCCGGTAATGTAGCTGCCCACGTGGCGGCGCAATAATAAAACCAGACTTTCGGCTATTAGAAAAGCATAAGGCCGAATAACAAACATGGAAGTTATGAACTCACGAGGTTATGGAGGAAAATCACATGCGCGATAAGCATCTTTATGATTCAGCAACGCGATAAGCCAGCGCGTACTTTAAGGGTTAAACACGTATTACAGATAAAGAGATAGCCGAAAACCATGGGAATAAAATAAAAGCGAAAGATAATCATCAAAACTTATAATTAAATTCCAAAAAACAAAAATTCGAGATTTTCGCGTGTGTAAAGTGATAATTTTACACACAAATGGAATAAATTTACGTGTTTGTATCTGCGTCGAATTTAAATTTCGTGATTTTGATCGTTTTCGTCATTAAAACAAACATTACGTAAACATTAGCATTCAAAACGCATTCATGGGGTTAATGCATGCGCGGGGGTTGTTGATTCACCAAGGGCGTAACAGCTGACGTTATGATTTTATAATTTGCGCCCGTTTCACGGCTGCCCGACACCTGGATTTTAAAGAAACACGTGTCGCCTACAATTAGCATAACATTCGCGTTAATCAACGTGTATTTTCAACCCTCTTGAGCGTAACACTAAAAAACCTGCTTATTTTCAACTGTAAAACCAAAAATAAACAGTTGCAATTAGCGTTAAGTTATGCAATTGTAAAACAATCGCATGTTACGTTTGTTTATGAATTCACTGGTGACGCGTTCATTGGTGTAATGTGTGTTGCCGACATTCACTTGGTTTATCTTGTCACGCGCGCATAAATCGCAGACAAATGTACCTGCATGCATACAGAGTTGCCTGCACTCTACAAACAAATATTTATCGTCTGCGAAAATGAATTACGCCTCGATAACGTCCGAACAAGGGTGAATTATGCGCTTGGGCTATCATTAAATCGACATTAGCTGGTAAAATAATGATTTAGTGTCGATTAATTCGACTTTTTTGTACTGTGCCTTCCATCAGGCATCAAACTAGGCTTCTCTTTGCGTTGTAAATCTGCCACACCCTCGATTTGACCCCGGTGGCGTAACCAAATCGTAAATCGTTCAGGTTCATCAATTTTGTTTGTTTTTTCTTTTGCATAATTTGATTTACATTAACCCACAAAGCATAAAACACAAAACAAACAAAAACTCGCATTTTTAAATAAAAAATAAATTAAATAATTACCAGAACTAGCAAGTCGACTACTTGTTGGTCCAAACATCTGGTAGGGATCTGTAACAATTAAACGAAACAAATTTATCGAAGTGGACCAACACATTGTGGATTTATTGCAGCGTGTAACAGACCTACAAGTAGTGCATCGAAAAAGAATGGCTGGAATTGTGTAGTGGCAAATGAAAAGCAATTAGACGCGAGAAAAGCCGTTGGTGGTGTACTTCGGGTCAATCAAAGACGCCCCGAAGCACCAGGCGGGTTGGAGTGTGTAAGGGTTAGCGAGGCGAGCGCGAAAATCACCACACGGATAATGGGGGCGCGCGCGCTGCACAATACGCCAATTTAGTTCTTAGCTTCGAGCGGTGCTTTTCTCAAGCACCTCGTTGCTACCTAATAGCAGACGAGGGCACTATTAGCACAGGAACACCACGTATACAATAAATAAATGCAATATTTTCAGTTCAACACGCAAATATTTGATATTAAATTTGTTTTATTTGATTTTTATTTGATTGTGTGAGGTAGACAACTCAACTAACACGTCATCAAATAAAAAAGCATTCATTTCAGGCGTAGTTTAAATTACAATTCGCAATTTCCATCCTTTCACTTTAGATTATACTTCAGTTTGTGTTTCTATTAGGTTTCTTGCAAACCTAACCTCAAAACTAATTTATATTTATGTTTTTCTTTTGTTATTGCGTTTGGTGAATAAATGCTCGGCGGGTATTATTAAACATTTACGAGCGTTTGAAAAATGACTCATAGTGTAGTGTTATTATTACAGCTATTATTCACATCGGGTTGACCCATTACTATAACCTATTATTGCGTTTTTCGTCCGGGAATAGAATTCGTAAACGCAGCGCATTGTGTGTCGAAATAGCCAAATAGCCAAATAACCAAACAAGCGACGTGGAGAAATATAAATCCGAGGCGTTTTCACTCGCATGCGGGGGTGAAATAGGTACGAATTGTAAGAAGTGAGGTTTTATATAAGCCGAGTCGAGTATAAGAAAGGGGTGTCTTGGTCACGCAACCAAGTACACATGTACGCCGTGACCGTGGGCGCGCGAGCGAGCGTGCGAACGTCGAGTTTGCCCTCGGCGTTCCCGCTCGATAGATTAGAATCCAAGAAGTCTCCTCCAGTCAGACAGTCGACTGCACGCTAGATGTTTTTACCCAGATAAGAAATCCAACCTACACCAGCAAAACAACCCGCAATAGTTTTTAAAGTTTACTGCACTAATAAGTTTTGTACTTTTTTTTTGTTTGGTTTTTTAAGGTTAAAAAACGTTTTTTTACGAAAATACTGAATTTTTTTATATTCCTTGAGTGATCTTGCTGATGTCGTCAGGGATGTAAAGCTATATGTTTGACGTCTCTGCTTGACTTGAACTCAATACCGCCGCACTGCTGCAAATCAGTAGCTATCATCACTGGGGTGGTTTGAGGGCAGCTACTCCCCGCGCAGTCAAGCAGTATATTACGATATCGACGCATATGCCTCTCACAAGCACGAAAAGAAATCGGCGGAAAAAAAAAACGCGAATCGAGGGATGAAACATCGACTTGCTCACAAGAGGGGTGGTGGTGGTTGTGGTGTGCTGACAACGCGGACAATAGCACCCCGAATGGATGAATATTATGTGTCGTCTTGCATCGACGCCTTCCAAGACGTCAACATCATACATCATCAAGCGTAAAAGCGATAATATAGAGTTTAGGTTATGTTGGAGATTTTTGTAGTGTATACCTGGTTGCCGAAGGTGGCCGTGTGGATCCAAGGAGGCTTTCGTCATGCCGCTGAGTGTGTTCGAGCCGTAGCCTGCAACAGAAACGAAACAATAAATAAACATTCGTTTTGTGCGCGCAGCCAAACAGAACGATATTTTATTTCGGGCTGAAGATATAAAATATAAGCGTAGATAGAGGGCCAAAACATTGGTTTACACACAGCGTGTGCGCATCCCTTGAAAAACGGCTTTATTTTTCGCTTTGAGGGCAGCCACGCGGAAATCGACAAGAGAATCCTTTCCGCAAAACGCCGAAATAAAAATAAAGAAACAAAATCTTTATTTTTAAATAAAAAATTTAAAATTTAAATATTTTGACCTAAATTCACTTTTTGGCAGTAAAAATTTATTTTCTATTTGTTTGACACATGTCGTCTAATACAGGATAATAGGATGAGTTGGTGTTTGGAAATTTAGACAAGTAGCCTTTGATCTTTCGGTCTCGCCTGGGGGTTGCGAACTAACACGCATCAAGGGAGTTGTTACAATCACGGGGCGCGCAAGTCCCCGACACGAAAACGTTTCGTAAAAATGTTCGATAGGACGAATTTGTGTCGTGAATAACAATCGGATTGCGTGCTCGGCAAACAGAGTGGAACGCGCAAACCAACACACCCAACCCTCCCGACACCTTTGAGCAAACCTGAGACTCGAAAAAATATCACAATCACAATGAAAATCTAGAATTAATAAAATTCTCTAAGCGAAAATCACATAGTTATCAAGATAGTGTTATTTGCGGAGTTGTGGAGTGGAGTAGAGTGTGAAACCCTCTCTTTGAATATTTGGCTATTATGAAAAGTTACATGGGGGTTGATGATATTTTTTGGGCACGCAGCATACGCGCGCCGTCGCGAAATTATCTTAACTGTATGATTGACACTTCTATTGTGCACGCGCTTAAACTAAAACGAACACAGAACGCCCGAATGGACGCGCCGTGGCTCCATCACAAGGGTGTTTAATGGAATTTCGCTGTTATCAAACGGCAAATATCGTTGTTTTGTGCGTGTTATCGCCGACGTGTGTCCGAGTTTTTCCTTTTCGACTTCTGAAGCGCATGAGTGGCAGGACAATAACAAGTTGTCAAAAAATCAAAAGAATAAAAGAAAAGCAGAGAGAAAACTATCATGTGTGTATAATAATATGATTATAAGAATACTAGCTTTAACCCGCGGCTTTGCTCGCGAATATCTAAAATAATGAAGTTATTCCGTACGCACTGTAGTCACAGAAAAAGTAACAAAGAAGTAGGATGACGAGAAGTTTAAAATGGCTGAAAGTATAGTCTATGGAAGTATAGTGTACAGTCTCCATAGTGTAGTCAATTGGATTTGATGTTGACGTAGCTGTCGGTAATACAGTGTGATAATACAGTGTGATGGTACTATAGTATTTAGGTTTGAGCTTCATTGCTGGAATGCTAGATGGCGTTAAAGTAGTCAAATAGCCAGATGCAGAGGTATTATTGGCTAAACAATTTCTTTATTTTATTTAAAAAATAATTTTTTTTATTAAATAAAAAGTAGCCTATAACCATTCGGGGACCACTAAGAATATGTGTACAAATTTTCATGATGATCGGTTAAGTAGTTTTTGCGTGAAAGTGTAACACACATCAGGATTTTACGTTTATGTGTAAAAATGTTAAAAATATTTTTTTTTTTTGAAAAAAATAAAAAATAAACAGTTTTTGACATTAGTTGTTCGACGTTTTCGACATTTCGCTATATAGTTAATCCCGACTAGCTGATTGGGTGCCCGGAAAAGGAAAGAGTCCTTCCTTCCCGGACTCCCGGACCAAATGTCCTTTTCCGATTTCGACGTCCTCTCTATCGACACGCTCGAACGGGTCTCCATTATTTTTTCGCCTTTTTTCGCCGCCCGCCGTCGCTTTTCTTTCCTTTTGCGCTCACCCCCTCGCCGGTTTCCCGTTTTCACTATATTCAACACCGCGCTTTAGACTCTGGCGTCTTCTTTTTTATTTTTAAGAATCGCTACTAAATGGATTTGCCCTCTTTTAATAAACGGGCATGGAAAAAGTGAAAATTCGAGGAGGGAACGTCCGAAAATACAAAAACGATGAGAAAAAAGGAAGGAAAGTGTAGAAAACACCAATGGAATAATAATTAACTTTTTGTCTTTTTGTTTTTCTATCAAAAACATGAATAATTTGGAAAATAATGAGTTAAAATCAATTTTGAATATTATTATGAATAATACTACACTTTATACACGACTATAGTATTTAAAAAGTTGAAAATTCAAGAAGAAAACGTCGGAAAATACAAAAAAGACTAGAAAATAGTGAGAAAACTGAGAAAATTGTGATTGAAACGTTAATTTACTTCTTTCTTATAGAAAAACAAAGAAAAATCATAAAAAAATAATTTTTAATTAATTTTGAATGATATTATGACTAATACTATACTTTATACACGATAATATCATGTAAAAAGGAAAAATTTAAAGTGAATACCGTCAAAATTTCAAAACCAACGAAAAAAACAAGAAAAAATGTAAAATTTCAATTTTCTTTTTGTTTTGTCATCAAAAAATTAAATAAAACTCCAATAAATCCAAAAAATACCCTATAATAACTTATTATATATAATACTATACTTTATGCACGATCATATGTTGTAAAAATAAAAAATTTCCAAAAGAAAGCCATTAAACATTAAAAAAACAACAAACAAAACAGGAAAAAATGTAAAATTTCAATTTTCTTTTTGTTTTTTTCATAAAAAATCTAATAAATCCCAAAAATAATCTCTAACCACTTGTAATGAATAATACTATACTTTATACACGATTAAATATAATTTAATGTAAGATAAAATATTAATTAAATCTTTTTGTTGAAAAAGTTTTCGCAATTCAAAGCAAAAGTCTGCCGCTGACGGCGCGGCGCACAAAATACAAAATATAATAAACGCAGCCGCCATCACAATGGGCCGTGCGCCTGGCGGCGGCAGCGGCTGCGGCGAAATCCCGATACGAGCCCGCGAGCGTTTAGTTTGCTATCCAAACTTAATAATGGCAGTCAAAGCGTCGCGGCAGCCGGAGCGTGGCGCTGATTGCGACGCCTTCACGGCCCGCTGATCAGCATCAGAGGGATGGCCGGGAGCGCATCGCACCAAAGCTTCAACAAAACACTCACACACCACCACCACCACTACCGCGTAACTGTAAAGTGAATCTGGAGATGCTTGGAGCGTTTTCACAAAGCGCGCCGGAGCGCAGAAGGCGATGATCCCGAAAGCGCCGCATGATGATGAAAGCCACACACCACCCACACACTCTCAGCGGTGCCGGGGTTCCATTTCACGGGCCGCGACGCTTTTTCGCAGCCCCACGGGCGTACAAAGCCTAATTACTTGCCAATGATTACAGCAAGCGCGCGCGCGCTTAAATTTTAAACCGTTGTAAGCGCTTAAATAGGCTTAAATCTATTTGGATTTTGGTTTGTTAGTAGAGTAAATTTGAGGTTAGGGACAAATAAAAAATAATCATTGGGCGATTGTTGCTTTGGCAGAGGAAGCTGGTGCCGAGTTCTTATTTCCTGTCGGCGGGGCGGCGACAGGATGAGGCGCTTTCCTCAATTTACTAGATTTTATTTCTTGGGCGAAAATTACAAACAAGTTTTAGGTTAGGTTAAGATTTATGTTGATATTTTAGGTTAATTTAAGAAATTTTGTGATTTTAGGCGTTATTTTATGATTTGAAGGTTTTAAAGTGGTGTTTTTGGTATTTAGTGCGTAAAATACAAGTTTTAAACACGCATAGTGGCGAAAAATGCTAAAATAGACAATTTTACTTTGTTTTCTGACAAATTAATGTATAAAACGCAGTTTTACAAGTAAACTGAAAGCAAATTTAACCTCAAAATAACAAAAATGCATTTTCTTTAAATAATTTAATTTAAAAAATAAAAACAAAGTGTTTTTTCTTGTTTTGTACGATTTACAGTGTTTAAAATGCATTTTTACGCACTAGTGTGCAAAACTATGATTTTACACATCTTTAAAAGTGAAAATTTATGCATTAACCTTAAAAACTCAATAAAAATTAATAAGTTTTAAAGAAAATTTCATCACAAATTGAAAATTATGAAGAAAAATTTTTCTTTTGGTATAAAATCAATTTTTAGAAGATTTTTGCATGTTATAACCTCAAAAATAAAATAAAATGACTTACCTTGTGATTGTGATGTAGCATGTGACCCCCATGAACCCTTATATGAAGTGTCTGAAACCAAAAACACAACAAATTAGTTTCTATTATCAAAGTTTCCCATCAATGTTTTTGTTTACTAATAAATAAACCTCTAAATCTCTACCTGCAAACAACATAGAAAAGTTGCTGAACGTTGAACCCCTGCTGCTCAAGTAGTCCGCCGATGGTTTAATATCCAACATATTTCCGATTTTAAATCGCGAATTATGAATTACAAATGTGTGCTGCCGTCGTTCATGTGCGTAAAACTACTTAACTATCACTTCACCGATAAATCACTCTGTTTCTACTATACGGTCACTATTATTGTTGTATATTGTTATTATTTTTGTAATATTGTAATATTGTACACTAATACTGTCGTTACTAGAAAGTGCGCCTCGCTCGTGATCGAGTTGTGTGCGGTGTGTGCGGAGCAGCTCCAATTTGTCAAATCTGTCCGAATATCGGGCGCATTTACGATCAACTGGAAGTTTTTCATCGGCGCAGCGGATGCGATACCTCGCGAAGGCGGGGGTGGCGCGCGCGCTACCACCCTTAGCGCCAAGGGGTTGTCTTCGAGCGCACGCACGCGCCAATCAGCGTGCGGCGCACGTAAATAAACCAACCCCACTCGCATAAATTTCAGTCGTGTGGAGGGTTATAGAGGGGGAGGGATGATATAGTGGGGGTGAGTTTAACTTAGTGTACGAGGGTTTTGTAGGATTTTTGAGAGAAAACTCAAAGAATCTTCATGCTAGATCCTTAAAATTTTGAAGAGTAATAATTTTTAGTATTATTATTAATTATTTAATGATTATTTAGTAAAATTTTGAATTTTTATTAATTTTTTTTTGATTTTTTGGGTAAAAAATTAGTTATTTACTAATTAGCTGAAGGTACTTGATTAAAAAAGGATAATTAACAAGATTGTCTTGTCTTTTTAATACAGTGTGATATAATAATAAAATATGTTTTAAAAAACTATTAATTTTAAATATTTTTGGTTTTTAAAATTTGTTTTTGAAATATTTATTGAGTTTGTGTCTAAAATTTTATGTTTCACTGTGAAATTAGCTGTAGAAGATATTTATCTAAATACCCAGTAAATAATTTGAAGGAACACGGCTGTCGACGCGGACTAGGAGGCGCTGAACGCAACCGGAAACGCCGCCATGGCAACCGGCAGCCACATCGATTGCCTACTGCCGGGGCGCTTTTCCTCGCGCGCTCCGTCGCACCGGAGCTGAACGGACTCTCCGGACGGCAAATCGCTGTGTTCAACATATCCTTCTCAATTTTTATTCGAGCATTAATCTTTTATCCCCGAAAAATTTCAAAATCTCCAAACAAAAATCAACATTATTTCAAAACAACTCATATTTAATTAAGTGTGGACATATGATTACTTCCGGTTTCTTTTCATTTTCTTTTTCTCGTCATTCCAAGCAAAACAAGCGAAAAAAAAACGAGTTGACTAATTTTATTTGCTTTATTTTGTATACTTTTTGTGTTTGGTCACACCCTTGTTGTTTAACTAACAAAAGCATCGACTTACCACATTTAACACCATACACTCACACTCTAACCTACAAATTAGTCCACAATACCCTAAACCCTGTAAAAAACGCGAGCGTGATCACACCTAACCTCAAAAAAACTCAATTGCTCAATTTCTTTCATGGTGTCGGGTTGCGTTTCGCTTTCCCACACACCGTCCCCACAAGTATAGTGTTTGTGTATAAACACAGGAATCACCTCGACGGCGCGGCACCCCTCGGACCAAACACAGAAAAAGTCGTGATGAGGTAGAGAGGTGAGCGCGCATTGTACGCGCCAAATTGTCAGCGTACGCCGATTGTCATCCCTAAATAAAGCCATTGTGGTGCCACTCGTGAGAGACACACACCATTACCACCAGAACAACACAGGAGCCACGCATATGTTTGATGTCAGATAAAATTCGTGTTGGTGGGGTGGGATGTTTCAAGTGGTCATGGATCACGAGATGAGTGTGGGATAATGTTTAATTTAATATGGGATTATTTTAAGTGTATATTTGGTTGCCTATGTTGCAGGTATTATAGAAACACGTATTATTTGTGTAACTAAGTTGAAAATGTTTCGGAATTACAAATGTAGGAGTAAAATATCTTTAGTTTTAGCAGTTTTCAACTATTTCTACGCATAAGTTTGAAGTCAGAAAAAGTTTATGTTAGTGGGGTGATGATTCACATGATCACTTGTCACAAGATGAGTGTGAACTAATGCTTACTTCAAGACGAGGTTATTTCTAGTGTATATTTGGTTGCATATATTGCAGTTATTAGAGAAACACGTAGTTTGAAGTCAGAAAAAGTTCATGTTGGTAGGGAGATGATTCACGTGATCACAAGATGAGTGTGAACTAATCTTTACTTCAATTCGTGGTTATTTCAAGTGTATATTTGGTTGCATATATTGCAGTTAATCTAGACACGCGTATTTCTGTTACTATTTGTATAACTGCGTTGATAATGTGTCGGAATTGCAAATGCAACAGTGAAATATCTCCAGTTCTAGTAGTTCTCAACCATTTCTAGCAACACTCGAAGGGAATGTGTGTACGTGTACGCTTCAGAGCGTTCGTAATGGTAATATTAATGGCAATCTAGCAGGAGGCCCGGTTATTTCCTGCGCGATAGCAGTGCATTAGATAATCCGGCGCACGGGCGCCGCTATCCGGCTTTAATTTAAAATTAATATAGCGCAGGCGGCGGGGCCCGGAAATGAGCTTTAGGGGCTCCGACGGAGTTTCTGCCGCTGCCGCCACCATCACAACTTAAGAGAGAAGCGACTGGTGCAAAACGCCACCCCACACAAAGTGAAATACGCGGGTGGCGGCGGTTAAAACGCGGGGGTGAGGTGAGTTTCGCAGCTCGCGGGCGAATTTATTAATACACGTCACATGCCGGTGTACAAGCCTACATTGTCAGTGGTAATATTTGATATTTAACCACATTCAGAGTAAATATCTTAAGATTTCCTATTAATTTCACTAAAAACTTTTTAAAAACTTTTAATTTGTATAAAAATACAAAATTATTGTAGTAAAAGTGTTGCACTATTTTCTAGTGTACAAGTCGCGTGAATAGTTTGTGGCGACGACGGAGGAGAAGAGCGAGTGCGCGAACGGAATGCGGAAAGCGCTCGCTCCGGGTGAAATTGGCCGCCCCGGGGAGGAAGTGTCCCGGAGACAGCGGTATCCGCCAACACCCGCTACCGGCTCCGGCCACTTCACCACCATTTATTCCGCGCTCGCCAACTACCCAACAACCCACCCACCGAGATATCAGACCAGCGCTATCTTCATTTTCACAAAACAAAGCAAAAAAAAAAAAACAAAAAACAAAAAATACAAAATGAGTTTAGAATTTATTCCGTTGTAAGAATAATATAATATCAGCGTAACGTGTTACAGGACGTCCCCTTGCACTAGCGCCCTGATCGCACGCGCATGAATATGATAAGTGTTCCGCTGAGTGGCCGCCACGTGGCTGTGCACGCGACCCCCTGACCTGTGCCGCCGTCGAAAATTTCGAACGTTTTCAGCGTTTTGCATGGTGCCGGCGAAGGGGTGCCTTAATGATTCAAAATGGTTATTATTACTCATTTTGGAGGTATTGTTTGATTTTAAAAATGAGTTAAATGGGCTTTTGTTTTGGTTTTGAGAGTAATTTCGATTGATTTTCAATACGGTTTTATGAGGGGCATTAAAGTGGACATTGTTCTTTTTTTTTCACTCATTAAAAAACATTTTTGAAGATTTTAAAGAGTATTAAATGCGTAAAATACATTTTTACGCACTTGTGTTACAAAGTACCACTTTAAACACTCTCATAACCTCTAAAAAGTAGTATTTTACGCATTATTACATAAAAATTTGTTTATTTTTATTTATTTTTTGTTGCAAATTTCGTTTTTCATAAATTTAATCTTTTTTCATCCTTAAAAAATATTTTCGTGTATTTTAAATACAAAAATACATTTTTACACACTAGTACCACAAAAAATAACTTTAATCACTCTTCAGGCATCTAAAATGTAGCATTTTACGCACTATCACATAAAACTCTGCTTATTTTAATTTATTTTGGTTCCAAATTAACTTTTTCTTAACCCTTCAGACTATACGTCTCCCGTACCATAGTCATTAATATCGTGATGAGAGAAAATCTCACGCCTATTGCGCAAGCGCCAAGCGCGAAATTTCAAACCTACTAAAATAGTTGTAGGTTACACATCAAGTAAAATACAAAATAAAAAATTGGGTTTTGAATAATATAAATTAAATATTAATGTTATTAAAGTAAAAATTATATAATTCTGACGAGGACAAAATAAATATGAAATTTTCTATTTAGATTTTTAGAATATTATCTATTTATATATTTATATATATTCCAAATGGCGGGTGGAAACTACGGAGACAGCCGAAATAAAACGAAGCCATCCGAAATAAAACGAAGCCATCCGAATAGCGGATTTTTTTGTGCCTAACTTTACTTACGCGATGAGAAACTCTCACAGACGATAAATAAATAATTTTTTTCCTTAATTTTTTAAGTTAAAAAAAACTATTTTTTCAGTATTTTGTAAAAAATTAAATTTTAGGAATGTAAAAAAATTTTCAAGGGATCATTCCATTTGAAATTAGAAAAAAAAAAGTTTTAAGAGAGGTGTGAGAGATTCTCTCTACACGATAGTTCTGAAGGGTTAATGTTGGCCCTATTTTACTCATTAATAAACATTTTTATGAATTTTAAATGTTTAAAATACCTTTTTGCGCACTAGTGTTACTAAACACAACTTTAAACACTCAATTATCATCTAAAAACTTGTATTTTATGCACCGTGACATAAAATTCTGCTTATAGTAATTTATATTTGTAACAAATCAAGTTTTACCTCCATATCAATTATCTCCTGATTGTTTTACGACAGTTACGAGGCGCGTGGGAGAATTACACCGACGATTTGTATCGCCATAGTTTTTCCACCTTTCCCTCGCCTGCTTCCGACTGCGTAAGTTAATGTCTCTCGTGCCGGTGAGCGCGTGCTTTCGTTTTTTCACATCCCTTTATTTGCCGGCATGAGTGGCGAGTTGTGACTTTATGACGTGGAAGATGTTTTGTCAACATGCACACATCCCCACACACACAAACCTAACACGCATGCGCACTCACTATATGCTCACGTTCGATGAATCACAAACTATTACAACTATTATATTACACGATATTATTGCCGATTTCAGCCGAAATAAAACGTTATGAAAACAGAATAACTGCCTAATGATACTGTAGTCGACGAATATTAAACTTACGAAAACAAGAAAAGCGGAAGCCATTAAAAGTTTTTTTTCTGTGTTTGCTTAACTTTTACGATTAAAATTAAATTTTTGCTTGTATGACATAAAAAGTTTTTTATAGCGTTGGAATAAAAATGTTTTGATTTGATTTTGCGAACGCATCCAAACAGTAATAAAAGCTAAGTGGCTGACTCTCGGCGTTCACGTGCGCTGTTGATTCTCCGCCTCACGCACGATTTGGCGTTAACATTAAAATGCGCATCAATCGTGTGTCGTTAGTGCAGCGATTGTGCAGCGTCACTCTCGCGCGCTGCAACCCACCGTGCAGCGCGCACGTGCCGAAGCGAGACCACCCGATACGCGCCTAATAAAGTGCACAATCAAAACGTCGAAGGGATAATAGCGTGTTGATGCGTTCGACGAGGGATTTACAGGGTGTATCAATGAACACACACACACACATAAATATTCACCCCTCTACTATCTTCTAATGTACGTTTCACTTTTGACTTTTATACTTTTACATCATACGAGTAGATGATAATTGCATAATGCGATGGGTTTGCACACCCCAACAGCAAGTCGTTAATTATCATCGCCACGTGGGATATGATTACGCCGGCGGGTTCACATCAGCGGGGAGTAGTTATATAATAGTTTCGATGTTCACTTTTTATTCGTCAGCGTGGACGTGGAACATATTGATGCTTAAATGTGTTGTGTGTGTTGCATACGTTGTGCGGGAAAATGCAATTTTTATTGCGAGTTTATGCATGCGAGGCATTTCAAGTGTGGCAATTAAAAATGCATTATTCTTACAGCCACTTGCAGTGAAACTACTAGTTGTAAAATTACTCGCGGATAATGGCTTGGAAAATGTTAATAGACACTTTGAATACGTGTAAAACATTTCACACAAAAATAAAAAATAAAATATTCCATTAATCTACGCAAGTGAATAATATATTGACATGTTTTGTGAAAGTGCATTGAAGGAAAGTTTTAAAATTACTATCATTATATTCTTACATGCCTACGACGCGTGTAAAATGTGAATTTGTGAACAAGAAGAAAAGTTTTGTTCAAAAAAACTCAACAGGGGGCGTTTTCACAAGCCTATTACCCTAGTATTACGTAATATCTAATTTTATACTTATTTTCGCTATAAAAAACTAAATTTTCAGGAAATAAAGTTTGATGGAAGCAAACCGATGATGAACTTTACTGAAATTTGCGCCATTGTGAAATTGAGCAAATGCCGACGACATCGACAGGACGGATTCAATCAGGCGTCCTATTCATTAGTCACTTCGGTTGAGTACCGCCGCTTTCACGCGCTACGTGCCACGCAAAATAAGTTCTTGTGGATGGCGGCGGAGTTCAACTTTCCGTACGTAAACTTTCCAGCTTACACGCTCACCACGTTCACATTGTGCGCTTTGTTTGCCTGTCACCACCAAATACACAATAACATATTTCCATGTTAAAAATTACATCTACAACAACGCAAATAGAAAAAAAACGAAAACGAATAAAACTTTTCAGACTGTTTTGAAATACGGTTATGTTATGTTTTGCGATATGAAACATTTAAAATTAACCAATAAATATTTTCTATGTGCAAAAGTTTTAGTTGCGTGTGAGGGTAAAAACTGTAACGACTGTAAATGTGAAGGTTCATCGCCCTCTGTGAAACAACGGAGTAAGTTTCGAGGGTTGGATAAATCACACGCGCGCGCAGCTGGAGTGCGAACCAAAGCAGCGCGCAGCAGGATTGCAGGGCGCCGAACAGCAGGGCGGTGCGAGTTGCGCTCTCGAATTACACAATCCTGTATTTTCACTCCTCGCTACCACCACACACAAAGAAAATATTGAATTTGTGAGCTAGTGAGCCTACAAACCGACTTTAGTGGCATCTGTTGATTGTTTTCATACACTATAATATATTTACGTATTTAGCGGATAAAACGGGTGAGTCTGCACAAATTGCAACAAAATTTTGATATATTACCGTAATTAAAACGCGGAATACGCGTAGGTTAATGGTGTACGACAATAAACTTTGATGTATGCGCAAAGTTAGCTTATTAAATTTGCATATCAAACGAGTTTATGCACGGGCGGATTAAATTACTGTTTGTTGCTCAAATTTTATATTTTTATATTTTTCTGCGGTAATAAAATATTTTTGTCAATAATTTTTTGTTTACGTATGCGTTGTGCATCGTTAAGTCGTAATTTTCTTCGCGTTTCAAAGAAGAAATAACTATAATAACTAAATGAAATATAGAAGGGTGCAGGGTGGTTGGTTCAGTTCAGACTATAACGTTCTGCTCACTGCTGCTCCATCCCGACATTATTCTCCGCCGTGCGCGTGTATTTGTTACGAAAATGGTTGTTTCCCCGGGTGCGTGGCGGCGTGCGCGCGGCGAAAGGGGGCGGCCGGAAACGGCCGGGACGTGTGGCTCCACCATTCCAGCCCGGAAATACAGGGTATTAGTCATAGTTAGGAAAATCTACGAGCGCGCAAAGATGCTTTGGGGATGCCACAGCGTTGGAAGATTGTATGCGCATCGCGTGCCACATGATAACAAAACAAATTCAGAAGAATCATCAAGATTCCTACTATACCAACAAGGTTAGTAATTCTATTCTAACCTTAAAACTATCGCGCGTTGTTTTCTGCTATTTCATCAATAAATTATTGTCTATGTCTATGCCTATGAAATTTATGCGTTTCAACCCTAATAAATATTGTATAAACATGAAGATATAAATAACAACACTGGCAGCCATTTTGGATAGTTTTGCAAGCATTCGAATAGAAATTGATTATGCATTGACTCGGATTATAATATTAGATATATGGAAAACTACTCACCGCATTTCGTCCGTCCCGAAATACTCTCGGTGATGCTGTTGTATGATTTGGGGGATGATAGATGTCCGTGACTGCTGGATTTCTCATTTCTATCCAAACCTGCAACATAACCTCGCATGATTTCTATTCTAGTTTACACGCAGGTGTAAAAATTAAATTACTACAGTAAATTAAATTACGCTGTGCGGTATTATCGCGTTGGCGCAGCTGATTTCGGATTTCCACACACGATGAGCGTACATTTTCGGCGTGCAAAGTGGCGAACGCGGCGGTCACGCCGCTCCTTATCAGATTATCCTTCCCCCCGGGGTGGCGCTGCGGGCCGAGGTTAGTTACCGACTGCTAAATGGCCAACTTGTACTCTATTAATCAAAGCCAGCTTGGCGGAGGGCTGCTAAAGCGATAAAAAGGGGTTGCAGACGGCGAAAACACCAACCCGGGTTGAAAAACTCATTTTACTACACATTGCATTATATATTATCTTCAAAAACACAAAAATTCAACTTTAAAAATTACAGTTTTCTGTAATATTTTTACCATTACATCCAACATCAAATCTTAAATCAAAATCAATGATAGTTAATCTACTTTATTATTATGCATGTGGACTTAATCATAATTGATGATGTAATCTGGTAATCAAAACATGAATGTGATTAGTTTGATGAACACGTAACGATAATTCGGAACAAATGCATGTTGACAAGCGAACAGCGCGCTATCCACCCCTATATTTAAAGCAACAAAACGCGATCGTCAGCAATAGGTAAGTCGCAAGTTGTAATATATATCATTCGGACCCTCCTCGGCCACCAGCCAAAAAATACTCCCCGGAGGGTAAATTTCGAACTGTGTACATTTATTTTTAGCTTTTGTGCGGCTGTATGTGTACGGACGATTGACTTGATCGTGTGTTGTGTGTAGCTAGATCAGGGGGCATATGTTTCAAGCCATTTAACGAATTAGGGCGCGCGCCAAAAGGGTCGCGATGTCAAACTAGCGATTCCCACGAGGACCAGCGAACGTCCGTGGTCATTAAACAAACAATACAATTAATTTTTGATT
Organism: Dalotia coriaria; assembly: GCF_025399875.1. Taxonomy (NCBI): domain Eukaryota; kingdom Metazoa; phylum Arthropoda; class Insecta; order Coleoptera; family Staphylinidae; genus Dalotia; species Dalotia coriaria. Next base: position 13,009,554 of record NW_027045448.1, read on the forward strand.
GTTATATTATCTATTATTATTTATATCATGAGAAAATAGAATTTTTGAGGTTAGAATTGTTAATGATGTAATATGTTATTAACCTAACCTCAAAATATTTGATTAAATATATATGTTTTGTGTGTTGCTGTGTTGGTTTTGGGATGGAAATCAATATTGGTTATGCGATCGTGGCGCGCGCGGCCAAATTGATAGTGACGTGCATCCGGAGGTCTAATTGACGTGCGCCCGGTGATTGATGCCGCGTTTCCGGGCGGCCATGTTTGGCGGCTCGCCGACGACGCGTCCGAAAATTTCAATTCTTTGTTATCGCCAGCATTAATTGTCAAAATTGTCAAATTCATAAATTTCACCTCGAAATCCAAAAAAACCCTTCAGTTTCGTGCGTAATAATTCAATTAACTAAATGGTGACTAATAATTTTTTTCACTCGCGACATAAATTTGATAAGAAATTACATTTTGTCAGCGTGGTGAAGAAAAATGTAACGTGTAACATCCGTCGGGTTGTATCTTGGTCCTGCGTGTTTCCTTTCAGGGCGTAAAACATGCAAAAATTGCTGGTTGCTATCGCTTATCAAGAATTCCATTGTGTATGGTCGACGAAATGTTGGAGGACAATAATTGCCTTTGGCTTTTTTTAATTCAAGTGTCCTTAGAAGATAGAGCGGGTGGCAAATAAAAGGAGGGCTTTCGGCGCGAAGAATGCCGAGTCATGACATCATGGTGATAATGTGCGAAGACCGACGGCGGCAAAAAGCAGCCCTAGTGAGGAGGAGAAGTGTCATAAAACCAGCAGGACGCTTTAGGGTGTCCAAAAGTAAAAAAAAATTTTTTTTTTCAAAAAAAAATCAAAAAATGCATAAAAATGATTTTAAATGTGAATTTTGTGATTGTTTGTAAATATATCTATTGTTGAATATTTTGGAGTAGAGATATTCTCCCATGACGACCATGGAGTTATAAATTTAGTCACGGTCTATTATTGCGTCGAGAGCGTCGTAATTGATTGATACGGCCGTCGTGATATCATAGCGGGTATCATCGTATCGCATATCGAGAGGGTGTGTGCGACTACACGCTTTGGTGGTTTGAAGGGTGGCTATATATCGATACGGTGTGCGGTGTTTATTGTGGCTCATCGAGTGCTGCACACAAGGGATGCATCCAGAGAGGAGGTCGCGACCTCGCGCATCACTAACGCTCGCCACGCCCCGATGGTTACCGAAATAACAATAGCATGAGACAACGCACAACCACCCCAACAATCACACTGTGAGAATCTCGAAATTTTTATGATTTTTGTTTAAAAATGAAATTTTTACTTTTGGAATATCTAGTGTGATGTAAAAATTTTAAGATGTATGTGATGGAGGCGCGACGGATCGCAGAGCGAGATAGGGCGCGTTGCTATGGGGACGGCATCGGGGGAGGCCTCATTGGCTCGCGACGGCAGTGTTTCTCTCGAGCCGCCGCCACCACCGTGCGCAAAGCCACGAAGCTGCGCGATTTCCTCTCTCACCAACATTTCTCTCAAAACTACTAATATACTAATATACTAATAAAGTAAAATTTGTACCTTGAGAAGATCTTTTCAAATCATGCGTGTCACTATCCCTAAGTCGATTGGTAGTATCCTGGATTGAATCCTGTGCCCTTGTTGTGGATGCCACTCCACCATAGAGATCACTGAATGCGCTACCGGCACCAAGAAATCCACTTCGGTCCTAAATTTATTTATTTTTATTTTTTTTTTTTTTGTTTAAATTTTTGTTTTTGTTACCTGTAGAGCTGCTTTAGCTTTTTCTACACTTTGCTTGAGTTGTTCAAAGGTACTCGGATTGCAGAATCGATACGCGGGCCAATCGGATGTGGCGAACTCCTCGCTCTTGATGCCGAGCGGACATGTCGCCGCCGTCGCACCGCCGCCGCCGCTGCCGCGTTTCAACTCCAATGCACCTTGGTACGAACACGAACTTTCGTACATCTTCCTACGCAGTGGACACTTTTTTCTATAAACAAACACATAAATCACAGGTTAATTTAAAGATTTTTCAACAAAAATGATTTGATTATTAAATATGCACCTCATTGTGACGAGTGTTGACTTGTGACTGAATTGAAAGTTTTGTTACATTTGTGGGTTTTATATATTTTGATTTGTTTGTTTGTGGAATGTGGTTCGCAGGTGTGTTTTGCTTGTACGATGCGACGGGCACACGGAACTGTTATCAGGCTTGGCCGCGCGTCGCACGTTATCAAAGACAAGCGACGGTAGGCGCAGCGGACCACGCGTTCGCGTCTGTCGCTCGAATTGGCCGCTTCCGTTTCAATTATGACACAGGAAGAGCTCCCTCATCTCATTATGCACTGTTTTAGAAATTTTATTTTTAGATTGATGTCGGTCACGAATAATGCATTACGCACTTGGTGCTATCGCCAAAAACTTCTTATCAGAACATATTTGTTAATTGATCAATATCTTAAAAACTACACCTGATAAATCAACAAATTTTGAAAGGAATATTCTTTGTTTGATTTTACAGCTTTGTGTGAAAAGATTTTGTTGATATGATTATTATTAACAAAGATATTCACGTTTAAAGTGGAAAATTCTAAAAATTTATTGAAATAATTTCTTAGCGGAAAATAATCATTAATTTGTTAATATCTTAAAAACTATCAACGATAAACAAACGAATTTTAATAGATATATTCCTTCTTAAATTCTGCACCTGTGTGTAAAATGATTTTGTTGATATCTTTATTATAAACAAAGATATTAACATTTAAAGTTGAAAATCCAAAAAATTTATTGAAATAACATCTTACGTGCAAAATATTGGTTAATTAATTAATATCATAAAAACAAATTCTGATTTTCAAACGAATTTCAAAACATATATTTTTAATTAAATTCTACACCTTTTTGTGAAAAGATTTTGTTGATATAATTATTATTAACAAAGATATTGACATTTAAAGTTGAAAACTCCAGAAATTTCATGTAATTTTTACTAATTTTTGATGAAAAAATCCCTTTTTAATTAATGTAACAGTGATTATTGTAATTTGTATTGTGTATGACTTACCTAGGAAGCAATTAGCAACGGAATGTTAATAATTGATCGTCACATGAAAAGCTGGCCGAAGAAAAACCGCACGCACACTGAACGAACAACAAACACCTCACTAATGAAGGCGTTTAGTGAGCTAATTAGCAACCACGAGTACACGACACGCACACCACACTTTAGGCGCGACAAAAACAACAAAGTCCTGCGTTGTACTTGTACCTGTCACCTTTGTCACACGCCAGCAACCAAGTTTACAATCGCTTACACCTTACAAAGTACCAACGCGTGTGGACGATATCGACGAGTGAAGCGTGAAGAATTGAAAAGTTCAAAGTTTGCGATTGTTGCGCGGCGTTGAAAGGTGCAACTTTTCGGCCGGCGATCGAGTGCTGTGTTGTTGTGGGCTTGGATGGCCGGTTAGTTGTTGACGTCCGTCCGAAGCAAAGAATCGGCCGATGATAGCAGGAAGACAGGAAGTGTACAGGTCCTGCGGAACCCGGAGCGCCGGCAGGAATGGGGCAGGAAGCAATATCGCAAGTGGCGGTTCCTTCGTGGGCGTGGCCACGCCGCCACCCCCACCATGCCACCGGCGGACATCCCCGTGCGCGTGGCTCAACATCCCCGAAACAGCGCACTGGCAGGGAGAATTATTCCAAACCAAAAGTGATAAAACTTCAAACTCACAAAAATTTTATTAAAAAATTCATTAAAATCAATTTTATTAAAATCGTATAAAAAAAATTAATTTTTACTCGTTAGGCATAGAAATACATTAAACAGGAATGTGACAAAAACAACTGCCGCCCCGTTGTTGCCGCCGCCGGTAACGGTAATGGCAAACAACGAAAATATTTTAGATGCTTTATCTCACGAAAGCTCAATCACGCTTTTACCTGTTGAATACACAAACGTATGCAACCCACATTACAATCATACTTCAATAACCTGAAAAATAATCAATGATATTTACGAAATTTAAAATAAAATGAGCTGAAAGTTATGGTACGGCACTACTTACCTAGATCGCGTGCCGGACTTGCATCTAACCCTTCGACCTTTCAACCCTCCTGCTGATATATTCGCATACGCAAAATTACACGCAGTTGGAAGTCAACTTTAACACGCAACCCCCAAAAATAAATTTTTAACCAAAAAAAATGCTAAAAACTATCCTGTACAAGACAATTTGCAAGAGGAAATTATCAAAGAGGATATCTTAATGGTTAATTCCCGCTGGATCGAGGAAATCGCGGAAGCTGGAACCAATTAAGATGCTCCAAGTTGCAAGATGTCTGCGCCGCCATTATCGGAGCGAGTAAAACTTTCGTCGAAACTTGCCGGTCTTGTGGAACTCATAACAAGTCACATTAAAAGGATAAGACCGCCACAACACCCCGCCAACCTCTTCCGAATCGATGAAGATTGCTTTTCGCGGCGTAATGCGGACGCTTAGAAGAGATAATTGGCGGCGATGGCGGATTGATCAAAGCAAACGCGGTGTCGTTAACCACCACCACCCCCGGGGGACCATGGGGGTTGGCAGTTGGGATCATCACGCCTTCCTGTCTGACGATAATGTGCGACCCCAATCTGCTCTTAATGACAACCCAAGGAGATCACATACGAGAAGCACATATTTATATACAGTATGTTTACGAATTGAAAATGTGATGATGCGTTGTGTAAATCGAGTGAAAAAGGACATTAGCGATAAAGTTTCGCATATGTCACGTATAACTTCCGAAAAGCATCGAATTCCAGGCGCGATAAGAGATATTCTGACATTTGACATTACGCCATCTTGTTGAAATGTGTTTCGGTTGATTTTCTGACTTTTGACATGAAAATATTCATAATAATAAAGAAATCAATCATAGTCATTCTTTGGGAGACTGAAATAATAAAACAACATTCTTTAAATTACCCGCCACGTGCATTTTGTGCATTTTTTTTTGTTGAGGTCTATTTATAAAACATGAAAATTCATTGCAGTAGAAATTTGTTCTGCCTGGTCATTACAACGGACGTTCCAATCGTTTCGCGGCGTGCTCGTGTCATGCATATAATGTCAAAATTACCACTTTATGTGAGCGTGCGCGTGTGGGCAGCGGCGTAGAAGTTTGGTTATGTAACGATTGGCGCGCTGATGTTGATGTGGATGTTTAGAAAAAGTGGTAATGGTTGGTGTTAGGGGGCAAACTACAAGATTGCACGTTTCGCGCTTACCGACGTTGACTGATGACACAAAAAACTAGAAAAAACGCGAAAACAAGAAAACGAGACAAAATTCGTGTTTGATTACAAATCAATTTTGTTTCAACCTGAGACTATAATCTAATTAATCATTGTAGAAGAAAATAATTTGATATTTGTTGATATTTATTGTATTATTTTATGCATGTGCAGTGCAGCACCCTGGTATAAGTATTAATAATTCATATAATATCAGGCGGATAAATCTTTATGGGTATTGGTATTACGTATGCACATATTTAGTAGTTCGGCACGGGGCGCACTCGCCGGCGCTCGGGGTCGTTCCGCCGCGAATGTATTAAACGCTAAATATCAGCGCGAACATAAATACTAAACAACCAAGCATGGCGGCGATGGGAGTCGATGGGCGATGCAGTCATCGTTCGCCGTTATTATAAATGACCGTAGATTATTGTTCGATTGTGATTTTATGCGAATCTCAGCGTTGTACAACGTGTTGAGTTGGTAATTTACAAGTTGAAAAGGTAAATTAATCTTTCTGATGGGGATTAATGTGTAAAAATTACAAATTGGATATTTTTAGAGAAATTAAGATTAAGGGGTTGTTTTAAAGTAATAGAATACTGTATTTTATACACGGTAAACGATATTTGAGGTTAAATTTGCGAAATTTGTTAAAAATTGTTTTAAAACGCATTTTTAGGTTAAGTAGCATAATAAACACCTAACCTCTAATAAATTTGAGGTTATTAAGCTTGTTTTTCGGTATTTTCATCAAAATCAATGACAAAAAACTCATTTTTTGCACTAGTTTTCCAATATTCTACTTTAAACACTCAAATAACATGACAAATATACAAAACACAAAACTTCTGAATGCTGTGTTGGTATACAGATATATTTCTGGCTGTGGTAGTACATAACTAATTTTTTTTTCTGTTGAAGCAAAAGCTGCAAAGCTCGCAAGGATCATTAACGATTAGAATACGCTAGAAATGATACAAAAAGCGCGCAAAAGGACGCGATGGGAAGTCGAGATGCTTGCCCAGAAAGAATGAAAAGAGCATAAAATGTACTCATTGTACATTGTACACTCCCTTTGCCCATCCATGCGAAGAAGTAAAGAGTGTAGGAGTGAGCGTATCAAATAGCCGACGAGGGATGTGGAAGTGGTGGGTTTGCAAGGTTCAAGGCGTACTGCAGCGTTTTCATTGCGGTTAATCGTTTGGAAAAATAGTTTAATCGTTGCTTAATCGTAGTTTCATCTTTGGTACAAAATACAACAAAATAAAAATTGCGGATTTTTGAAAATTATAAGTTATATAGTATATTAAGTATCAAGTGCACTAAGTGGCACTTTAACCACGTTTAACGATAAAATGTTTACGATATTTTTCTTACTTTTACTTTATTTTCATGTTTAGTTTTTGTATTTGAAGGCAAATGCTCAGGCGAAAGCTCCACCCGTGGCTAAAGTACTTTAGTCACGACCATGACCATCCGTGTTTAAAAAAACACTTTTTGTGTCTCAAAACCGACTTTTTAAAGATGAAAATGAAAAAAATGTCTTTTCGCGTAAAAATTAGATTCGGAACTTCATAAAATCACCAAAAATAAACATCCCTTAATTTAATACATAACTAATCCACCCTCAAAACATCAAACCTTGTTCAATTTGTTGCCAAAGACAACTCCCATGGGTGGTGTGTGTTGTTATGATGACTCTATTATCACACTTTAACTAATCCGCCATAATACCAGCCCAAATCGACACTAAACCAGTGCGCGACTAACGCGCCTAACACGATTACCAAAAACCACCGAAGGGGTGCTTTTCACTGGTCTCGCTCTACAGCACTCTTGCATATTTATTCCCCGAGGGTGTTGCAATTGTGCGAACGCGAGTATAAATCCTAGGGGATGCATCCCTTAACAACTACATTTATACTTACACTAAGCCGTTAATTGAGCGAGTATGACTAGTAACTACACACTGCATACACAATCACTGTGTTTGTCATGGGAGAATTTTGTTTTCAAGGGGCGTTGCGAATTCATTTCTGTTTGAATATTATTTAATTGCGTATTTATTCATTGGGAAAATATTATACTAAATACTGGTTTAATGTAGAATATGTGTAAGAGTGGTTGGGTAATATTTTGATGGAATTTGATTTTCCAAAAATGTGAATGAGGTATGCTTCGCCCCGAAAAGAAAAATGATTAATAAACGTTCATTAAAGGCAAGATATATGCGCCGCTTCCGTTAACAGATAGATTTATAATAGTTAAAGACGGTTGTTAGGACATGACTAATGGCGTCTTCGCACAACTTTTCTTTCTCCCCGTTCGCAATATGCGCTGCCTGGGAGCTAGGAGCTTTCAACTTTCTAACTTTCCAGTTTTCCATCTTTCTAGATTTTCTTCCAATAACACGACTTTTAGGTAACCAATGCTTTTTTCGTTTTACGAACTAATATTTTATGAAAACATCGTCTATGGAGCAAGAAAAAGTTAAATCATAAAGTTATAACCTAAAAAATAAAAATGTTCAAGGTTTTTAATTATTTACTCAAAAACTATTTGAGATAAATTAAAAATTCTTTCAGAATTAGATTTAGAATTAAATTGTACATTTAATCCATGAATATTATAATGTTATGATTATTGTTTAAATTGTTATTCACATTTAAAGTTCACTTTAATATAAAAATCAAAAAATTTCAGAAATTTGACAATAACTTTTGATAAAATAATAATTTTTAATAAATTTTCACATTAATAGATCAAAAATTTAATTCCACATTGTATGCTAAAAGAATTATTAATTTATATTAATTTATTTAAAAGTTATTAATAAAAAACTAAATTATTATTCAGTAAAAAGAAGATAAAATTAAAATTTACGTTAAAACAATATAAAAATTTGAATTTCAAAGCAAATTCATTTCGTTTTTCTTGAATCCTTGTATTTTATTATTACATACGCGCCACATTTCTTCACACACAAAAAAATCAACTAAAAGTTAAACACGTTTTACGCGCTGCACTAGAAAACGGATGCAATTTGAATGTTTATCAAGTGTCGCCAAGTCGGCTAATCGCACTCCATCCGTTCGCGTTCGTCGCTTTGTGCCCCTGCATTTGTTTCATTTGCTTGATTTACAAATTGTACGCGAATGTGTCGTGTTTTAATATTTCCTTTTCGCATAATCAGCCCAAAACAAACAAATAAAAAACATCACCACTTAAATACCCACATATACAGTATGTTTAGATTTATCACCTTTTTCTGTTGTGTTTTATTTAAAGTAGTAATAAATCTTAGGTAATCACCACTGGAAATCTGTTGATATTTTAACGAGCTGAGTGTTTTTTGTTTATTTTTGAGAGAAAAAAAGAAAACAATTAGCGGTCGTGTCGACGGACACGCTTTGTGTGTTTCGGTTTTCACCTTTTCCTCATTATACTTTTTAAATGAACGCAATGTCGTTGCGTGCGTGTGCCGAGGTGAGAGGGTGGCGGCCAGGTGTTGAAAAGCTGCCTGCAAAGGTGCTTTAGCGCTTTTTTTGTGTTCCTAATTCATTTTCGAATGCATATGCGTGTAAAACACACATGATATGTATACGCGTTAATTTATTCCGCTTTGTATGCAAAACATGTGTTCATTTTGTTACTCGTATTTTTCTAACCTCAAAATAAATATATTTTAGTTTTGATTTGATTTGTAGCGAGTTGCAAATAGGCAAATCGAGAAAAGAACATCGTGGATCCCAGCGAAGGACGCCCCCTACTGGTGGCATCGCATTAAACGTGGGGGAAGGACGAAAACATTTGAATTCTGGCTGCATGGCGCTCGTTTCCGGCGCAGAGTGCACAATGCAACATCCGGCGCGGTGACAATTGACTGACGCTCTACGCACGGCTGCAGCCCCACACACACACAGAGAGCACCCTCAAAACCCAGCAGTGGATACGCTATCACTATCTCCCCGAAGCTCGTGCATCACCACAGGACCAACACCAATGACACCAACACTACGCAACGCAACCACCAACCAGCACAATTTGTGTATGCTGATACAAAGACAAAATACGAGATGCCAAAATGTAAATTGTTGCTTGGTTACCAGTATCTACATGTACAATCAGTAGATATATCCATAGTATATGTGGAGCATGCATGTCGTGAAACTGTGATATGGATATAGATATAGACTGCAAAGGAGTAAATGATCATTGCGGGGGTGGCGCGCCTTGCACGCCTCTAGATCTGATTTAGATAAAGTCCTTCTGCACACTCCACTAACAAATAAACTAAATTAACTTGAAAAATTCAAAAAATTTTTTTGATTTTTGCTTGAAAAGTGAAATTTTGAATACGTGTGAATCCCAAATGTGTTTTATCTGGATCACATCTACATCACATTACTATGTGTGCATTACAACGCGTGATTCATGCGCGCCGCGTTTGGATAATGTATGTTTGGTGATATCTTTTTATCATCGCACACATCATGCGCACGGGCGTGAGTTGTATTTGTGTAGAGTATCATTTGTAGCATTGAAGCATTGAAATGCAATCGGCGCACGCAAATTCATCTTCATGCGAGTGTGACTGTGAATGGCTGACAATGCAATTTATTTATGACAGTAAAGAGTGACCGACATCATGATATGGGGTAATTATTTTTATCAGCTGGGAGATATTAATGAATATTATCGAATAAACGTGAGAAAATGTATAGTATAATTAAAATTTGCTTAATAGCGTTTATTTTTGTTTTAAATGCGTAAAATTTTATAGGTTACTGATTAGACAAGACTGACGTCACTTCCAGGCGTGGGGATGGGTGCCAAACAAGGGAAATTCAATTGTAAACCATTTTAACCTCAAAAAAGATTTTAAAATGTGTTTTTAAGTGTGAAAATTGGCATAATGTTAATAAAATCCACTAAAAATCTTTAAGATCGGCGAAAAACTCAACACTGACGTCACTTTCAGGTGTATAGAGAGTTGTCAAACGCGGGAAATACAAATGTAAACCATTTTAACCTCAAAAAGCCATTAAAAACGTGTTTTAAGTGTGAGTATTTGCAAAATATTATTAAAATTTACTAAAAACATTGAGGTTAGCAAAAGACTCAACACTGACGTCACTTCCAGGTGTGGTGGGAGGTGTCAAACGCGAGAAATTCAATTTTAAACCTTTTTAACCTCAAAAAACATTAAAAAACGTGTTTTAAGTGTGAGAATTCGCAAAATATTAATAAAATTTACTAAACACATTGAGGTTAGCAAAAAACAACACATTGACGTCATTTCCAGGTGTATAGAGGGTTGTCAAACGCAGGAAATTCAATTTTAAATCATTATAACCTCAAAAAAACCATTAAAAATGTGTTTTTAAGTGTGATAATGAATTTTTTAATTATTCTCTGTTGCTTTATAAATTTCTGACAAAAGAAAACAATGATTTTTTATGTAATGATTGTTTTGTCTTCCAGAACACGATAAAATCCTGAAATTATGCAAACAACGCAAACGAGACATGACTTATTGCTTCACTTATTGCATCTCCTCCTTTCTTTAGCCATTTTTTTGTTCCCTTCCACCCTATTTTCATATTCTTCTTAGCGATGATTTTTTCCTTCATTTTTATTCCCGTTGTGCCGTTGTTCTTTTGGCGTTCTTCGCCTCGAGCGGGCGGGTGCGCGCTTGTGTGTTTTTTTTGCGCAACGTTTTGCATTTCCATCCCTTTATTATTCCCGCCATTCTTTGCGCTTTATTTTGTCGTATTGCCGACGACCCGCCCTTGTATCATTAAGAATTTTTTCTCGGCGTGCGCCCTTTGCATTTACGCCGTTCCTTTTTTCTTTTGTTATCATCACAAGGCTTTATTTCACTCGATTCCATTGTGATCTTTTCATTGTGGGATAATTTCTTTGATTCACCCCCTCAAATTACATTTCATAAAAATATTTACGTCAAATTTACATAACAAAAGTGATTTTTAGTTTTATTAGGTTTTGTAAAATGTGGAGAATTTTTTATTTGTACACTTTGTATATAACTAATGTAGAAATTTCGCCGCGCGTGAAAAAGCGCGCTCCCTTTTAATTAAGCGCCGGCCATTATCGCATCGTCGACCCATTTCCGTGGCCTTTTTCTCGCCGCCCCCGCGTGCATTTAACGCTCGCCTCTTTGCCGCTAATTAATGAGATAGCACTCTGCGGGCACTTTTAAAACACACTTTTAAAAACTCTATTTTTTGGGATTTCCAAGCGCAGAGTGAAAAAAAAACAAACAAAATAATGATAATTACTTTTTCACTTAGCTTTAAATTATTGTTTAAATTAAGATAATCTTTAAAAACTACTAAAAAGTTAAAGAAAAACATTAAAAATATATTTTTTAATTAAATAAATCATTTTCTACGCTAAATAATTATTTTTATTAAAAAATATATAAAACTTTAATTTATTTCATCGCAGCGCCATCTGGTGTTAAATAGTGGCGAAAAAATGTATTGATTTCTTTATTTTCAAGAGTTTAGCAAGGATTTCTCCCCTAGTTAAAATTGATTCATGCAGGATTGCGTGGGTAGAATAAGCGAGGGTGGCATACAGATGGCACCAGCGTAAATCCTGCGTAAAACTGGCGGACTATTGATTTTCCCTTTTTGCGTGCGCGACTCCCGCGAGCATGAGTCGCGGCCGTACGGTCTGAATCATGCGCCCCCGCCACACGCTACACGCCGTCCACGTCCACCCACACCAATTCACACCCCAACAAACCGAAACTTTCCCGAGCGCCGCGAACAACTCGTAGTTTAGTCACGCCAACTTTCACGCGGCCAAAACGCGCCCACATCAGTAAAACAACTGCAAACGTCGAAATAAATCCACATTGCAAATCGGTGCATTTCCCTAACACGGAAAAATCAAAGCCGATCAACTTGGTCAAATAAGTTTTGCGGAAACGCGGAAACCGCACAAGGTGTAATTGCGTTCGGTATCAGCCAGTGTGTGGGTGAATACGTGGGTGGATGTATTTGTATTCGGGCGCGCGCGACTCGCCACGAATCGAACTCGTAAGCCATGTGCCGTAATAAATGACGTCAGAAGCGCCGCGGCGCTCACTTCGGCCATGATGTCCGGACTCGTTCTCGCCGCTTCGATTTTCCGCCGCCGTCGTCGCGCGTAAACCCGCCAGCGAAGTTCTCGGTGTCGTGGTGCGCTCCGCGCGCGTTCTCCGATCGCCACCGGGCGGAGGTGGCCTCGCGGTGTGAGACTGTGCTGATGATGATGATGATAATGTGTAGCCGCTCGCCCTTCGTTCGTGTTGTGCGCGTCGTCGCGATGGCCGCCGCCGCCGCCGCCGCCACCGCCGCCAGCACGTAAGCCGCAAAGCCGACACCTTCGGCAGCAGCCGCCAACGTGCACCACCACCACGACCACCACCCCCACGGCGGCGCGCGCCACCGCCATCGCGGCATCAGCGCGCAGCGGACCACCATGGTAGGCATGGCGAACATGGAGGAGCACGAACGGAAGGTGATCATGGAGTTCTGCCACTTGCTGGAGAAGTCCAAGCAGCTCTTCAATGGACTTCGGTATGAAAATCATCAAAAAATTAAAATTTACGTTGAAAATCAAATAAAAAATAAAAAGTTTGTTATTATTTTGATTTTGTTTGATGTTCTCGTATCTACGGTAGTAAAATACTCGTGGGTTTTATTTATTCACGGCCGACACGAATATTTCACGTGCTGGCACGCAAGTCAAAGACCCAAGCAGTTTCGACAGCAACACGTTTATACAATTAACAAGCACGTGCGCTTACAATCAATCAAAACTTCACTTTTCTTTAATTCCTTAGTTTTGTATTAATTCAAGCGTTTTTTGAGTTTTGAAAGAAAAAATATTGAATTTTCTGCGTGTGTTTGTCAGGGATCTGCCCCAGTATGGCCACAAGCAGTGGCAGGCGTACTTCGGCCGAACTTTCGATATTTACACGAAACTCTGGAAGTTTCAACAGCAGCACCGACAAATATTGGACACCAAGTACGGACTCAAACGTTGGCAGATCGGTGAGATCGCCTCCAAGATCGGACAGCTCTACTATCACTACTAGTAAGTTTAACATTCAACCAATTCAATCAAAACCTCTACAATTCAATATTTTCCATTGTAGTTTACGAACGAGTGAAACAAATTACTTAAATGAAGCGTACTCGTTCTACGCTGCAATCCGAGGCCGAGCTTATTATTCGCGCGCTGCAAAGGAGGACAGGTACCTGCAATAAATCACACATTATTCCCGAGATGAAATTTTCTCTTTAGAAAATCGTATCTCTGGAATAATCTGCGACGAAATTTGTGCATCCTTCCGTACCAGCGTACTAATTACCACCCTTTTTCGGTATGCCGGCGTCCTAGGTCCGAGCTGATGGTGAAAAAGCTGCGCTACTATGCGCGCTTCATCGTCGTCTGCCTGCTGCTGCGCCGCATGAAGTTAGTTAGAGAGTTAATAATAGAATTAGACAGACATATCTCCGACTATACGAGCACCTACGAGCCGGACGACCAGATCGAGTGGAGTTTGGTCCTCGAAGAGATCAAAGGCTTCATCACGGCCGACTCGTTAGTGTCGGTGTTGCACGCCGATACCAATCCGATCGTGCTCTCGCATAGGTAACTAAAACGAACATAACCAAATTTGTGAGCAGATAATAAACACATCATTGGTTTGGTTTTAGGTTAAGTCCATTGACAACACCACCCGTAGAGAAATCACAGTATATGACGCTCACACTTCAGGAGATTCTTATTGTGGGTAGCTCATCGGAGCAGGTTAAGTTCTCCGAGTTGACGATGGATATGTTCAGAATGATACAGACCTTGGAGAGGGAACCTCAAGAGGATTATAATCACATTTATGATGCAAGTCCTGCACCCGGGAGGGCACCATATGGTGTACCTGGTAGTAAAGGGTATGTTTCGTTTTTCTAACCTCAAAATTTTTCTATTTTTGGTTGTTTTTGTTATAGATATATAGAAAATGGTGAAAGACCACGTAGGGAGAACCCGCATAAATATTTGTTGTATAAACCAACGCTGAGTCAGGTGTTGGTGTTCCTCGCTAGTGGTTTCAAGGAATTGCCCACCAACGGTGCCCTACTGCTCTACCTGTCTGCTGACGGCTGCTTCTCGACTACGAAACATCCCGAAGACAGTATGTTGTTTGTTTTTTAGTGTTTTTAAGGTTAAATTTGAACATAACCTAATTTAATCTCTATTTTTGTAGTGGGTTATGATCTGGGAGGTGTGCTGACAAGCGCGAAGCGCGACAACGAGCACAAGAAGTCAAAGGAGACGCACTGTCTGTACCCGGGCGACCTGTATCCGTTCACACGTCGGCCGCTCTTTGTTATTGTTGACTCTGATAATAGTTTCGTTTTCCAACACATCCCGCGGTACTTTGGCCAGCCGCTGGTGACGCTGATGTCGCCACAGGACACGCCGCCCGCTTTCCAAGGTAGAAAACGTTTTATTTTTATTTTTTGCGTTTTTGTGTTTTTTGTGTTGTTGTATGGTTGATTGAAAGAAGATTTGATTAACTGATGATATTGTGACATTGATGTGATATTTTTAGATCAACAACACAATGGTTCGTTGTTCACGTTGTTTTTGCACTCGCCCTTAACTGCCTTCTGCTACTGCTGCAACCTGACGAGCATTCCGATTCACCACTGGGAGCGGTGTCAGAGCTTTGTCGATCGCTTCGTCACGGAGGCGTCGCGCCTCTTCACGCGTTCGCGCGTCGGTGAGTACGATGAAGGTAGGTGCGGCGATGTGGTGGTTCCTCTTCTATCTGATCTCTCAACTTTTCTCTACATGTACACTTTCTTGCTCTTGATGTTGTCACACTCACACACATACACATTCAGATCATATACATAAAAATGATTCAAACATGGAACCACTGCTCCCGCATCTATTTGTTTTTGGTTTTTAAAGTTTTTTGAATGTTTATTGATTTTTTTTGTTGTATGGGTAGAACCATCGTATTTGCAATTCTTCGGCGACGACTTCCTGCGCCTCCTGCTGCTGCGCTACGTGTTCTGTGATGTGGTGCTGCACCTGCACCGCGGTTTCAAGGGCCGCCAGTACCGTCCCCGCTGCCAGCCGCCGCTGCCCGAGGCCGAGCTGCTGGAGCACCCATCCCTCCAGCACCTCGTGCTCGACCTGGCCGCCCACCTCGAGGTGCGCTCCCACTTCCTGGACACCAACGAGATGGACTGATCCAGGGCCGCGTCCTCATGGCCGTTTGGAATCCGGGCGACGACCCATGAGGATGGACGGCTCATGACCCGCCGCCGCGCACCGCCGCCCCGCCTGCTGCTGCTGATGCTCGTGTGGGCGCTCGCCGTCTCGCACCGCCATCATCGCCGCCACCGCCACCGCCGCTGCATGACTCCCGCAATCCCCTCATCAGCCGCCATCGACGTCATCTTTTATTCTAAGGTTAAGGCTACTCTATCGAATCTATCGTATTTTTGGACGCCTTTTCTTCAGACTTCTGCCATAAGTATAATGAGATATCGTAAGGTGATATTATTATAGCTCAAATTTAACGTTTAACTTGCCGTGGACGTGGGTCGTGAGACGTCAAAATGGACGACAAACACACAAACACACATTGACACCTTACAAAAAAACAAACATGAAAAACATAACAAAACAAGCATTCTACAAAACAAAACCAAGCGAATCTTGTTTTGTAGCTTAAATTACAATAAATAAACTAAGCACACACACTCACAATGATGACATATGATGGAAGATGGAAGAAAACCTAAGAAAATCTTTAACATTCACATTTCTAACGCGCACCTGATATATAAATATAGCTAACAAACATAAACTATAATACAAAATATTTACCTAATCAGAGTTACGACATTCGAGACACGTTCGTTCGTTAGTCGGAGAGTTGATACCCAATTCATTTCGAGCAGAAACTCTTGTACAGTGTGAACAAAATTTGCAAATTGCATCCAACCACACACACCGAGCGGCGGCCATCGGCAATCATCACCAAATTATAAATTAAATTAAAAAAAAAAACACAAACGAAAATCTAGTCGTAGCAAAGTCGTCGGGAGTGAGACAAAAACCATGACAATACTATACGCAACATTGTGTTCATTACGACGATTTTTAAACATTGTGAAATTTCCACTCACGAGTATTACCATCTCAAGAAGCGAGCGGGAAATTTCCGATAGGAAACCAAAGAGAACAAAAAAACAATGCAAAACAAATTATTAAACGATACACGTATTCACCCATTAAAATTATATCATTATCGATAAGGATGCTTGTAGACGTAGGCGTGCAAAACGAAATCTATGATATACTACTCGAAATTAAATTCGTTGGGACAGTGTGAGTTTCAAAATGGCGCGTGTCGGTGTCATGGTCGCCGCTCGGCGCGCTCTCTATTCGATACTCTTAATTAATCAAATAACTTTTAGTGAAGATGAAACAAATATAGCTTTACATATTGAAGTAATGTATAAATATTCAAAGTTGATAGCAAAACATCTCACATCTCCACACTAAGATTCATCCTGCTGCGCAAAAAACAAAAAAAAATCAATGAAAAACATTTAAATTTATTTCAGTTGATTTAAATTTAAATGTTTTCATTTGATGAGCACTTAAATACCTTGAAACTCTAAATATTCCATGCTACACACGACGAATTCTTGACTTTATATAATGACGATGCGAAAAACATATAAATGCAAAGAAAATGAATAAAGAATATACGTTATAAGTAAACTTATACATACACTATACATACATATACATATAGGTAATTAATTAAATTATTAAATTAGGTTATTAACAAATTTAAAGAAGAAGAAGAAGGCAAAACGCGTGTTTCAGCAACAAAACTACGAAACTCATCATCGCTCGTATCTTTTTGATAATTGTAGTTGATTTCGAAAGTTGCACGTTTATAACCTCAAAATTCTGCGCAAACGATATTAAAAAATGGTTAACATGTAAAGATTTGGAGGTTATGATGTTTTCGTGCGAAATTGTTTATGAAAAAAACAACAAGAATATAATAAAACAATTGATTCCATATCGTGGTGAATAATCTTTACATTTATTGTAATAAATTGATGACAGTGGAAATCAAAGGATATGATTTGCAGTAGGCAACCAAATATGCACCTAAGAAACTAAATGCACTTGTTTGCATTACAATTTTGTTTGTTATTTGTGGAAAATTGTTAGCTCAAAACACTTGGCGAGATTTCCACCGCGTCTAGATAATGATTATGATGTTTTTGATGATTTTGATTTGATTTGATTTGTTTCTGACGATTCGTGAACCTCTAAATACTTATATCTAGCTGATAAAGAGTTTAACGCGTAAGTACATTGTAAATATTAAAATAACAATATGACTATTAATTAATTATAAACAAAAAATATCCTCGTTATTATTATATATAAATATTAATATTAATGAATTTCAATTACAAATAATGATACCAAAAACATTCATTCACGAATTCGTTCTCATTTCAAGTTGAATTTTTGAAAAAAGATAAAAATTTAAACTAAAAACGACAAAAGCAAATCGCAGAGAACAAGAAAACTTAAACTCGAACAGCTTATGGTGAGAGAAAATGAATAAACAATTTATATTAGGCAAAAATTGTCATTTTATGAAATTATTTGTTTATGATTTTTAAATTAATGTAAATTTATTTGTCTTGCTGTACCCTAACCTTATTTGTGGTCTATTTATGTAATTTATGTATGAATTATCTCAATGTATGAAGAATTGTATTATTATTTGTGTATTTAGAGAGTGGTTTACGGTGAAGATTTTGTTTAAAACTTGAGAAACGTGAGCAGAAATACAAGTGGATTTGTACATTAGAAACTCTAACATTCAAAAATACAAACACACAAACAAAACAAACAAAAAAAAACGTAAAAAATGTACACATAAGTAGGTTTTCTAACTGATTCTATGACGATTGAAATTTGATTGTTTGATAATTAGCTTCAATGAAGATGATGAAAAAATAAAATTAAAATAAATAACGATGCATCTCCATTTATTAATGTGCCAGTTATATTTCCCATTAATTATTCATCTTTTTTATTATTTTACAAATTACTTTACTATAGTTGCAAATAAGAAGTTTGCTGCAAAGTAAAATGATGAATAAATAATAAATTTGTATTTTATTTGTTTGTTTACGTCTCTATCATGAGGTGCAAGTTGTGTGAACGCGACACAAGATATTTGCATCGCATGGAATCGCGTGATCTCACGCGGCATGCACACACTCCAACAAACAACATCTGATAACACACAAAACTTGCTGCGAGAGTTCCGCCTGAATTTAGTGCAAATAAGTGCATCGTAGCGACATCTACAGTCACATTATAGAGTTATGTACATATAGATAAGCAATGCGGCACGCGGCCTTGCTGCGCATGCTGAACAAATACATAATGCACCCAAAGACTTTAGTTATTCTCTTGTTTGTTTTTTAACTACTTACAAACTATAAATATCATTCCTTCTAATAAAGACTCTTTAAATGGTGCATCTAAATAAGTAATTTTCTAATTGTGATTAATTCACAAATAATTATAAACAATTAATAGACAATTTCGTAAAACATTATAAATTGTTTTTAGTGTTTTATTTATAATTGTATATTATAATAAACAATGCGCTTAGGAACAGAATATTCTAAATATTTATACAAGTCTTTACATGTTGTTTACACTTGTTTTGGGTTTTTACCTTCTTTATCTCTTGTTACCTGAATACACGCCGGCACGCGTGTTTTCGTTGTGCAGACCTTGTAAATGCAACAATAGTAACAATAACAAATCATATTTAATGCAAATAACTGCATCCAAGAGACATCTAGCGCCACTTTCTAGAGTTATGTATAAATTACGCAATGCTATGCGTTCCCTCAGTCTTATGTTTTATTATATTGTTACGTTAACTATTTAAATAGATACTAACAAACTATAAATTTTAATTTAATGCAAATATACATTTTTAATAAAATGCTGCAACTAATTAAGTAATTATTTTGTTGGAGTGAATACTACAGCAGTTATTATAATCAATTAAATGATTATATTGTTATATGTACTTAGTTTAAACCTCATTTATTTATACAATAGCCTAGGTATATTGAAAAGTACGCTTGCCACTAAAATATTGAGAATGTTTGTATATTGGTTTGTTATTGTTTTTTTTGTCATGTGTATATCTTCTTTATCTTCCGTTTGCAACGCACGTAGCGGTTCCAGTATGCACAGCACACTCACCGATGCAAAGAAATATTTAATGCTAATAAGTACATGGTAGCGACATCTACAGTCACTTCATAGAGTTACATATAGATAAGTTAAATGCGGCACGCGGCCTTGCGTTGGATGAACAAACAAACTATTCATCCAAAAACTTTTCTTATTATTCTCTTATTTAACTGATTCATTATTTTACTATTTGCAAACTATAAATATCATTTTGTCAAATATTCAATATTAAATGGTGTTTCTAAATAAGTAATTTGGAATTGTGATTAATTCACAAATTATTATAAACAATCAAAAGACAATTTCGCAAAACATTATAAACAGTACTGTTTGCACTGTTTAAGTTAAAATATAATATTATATTAGACAGTGCGCTTAGAAATAGAATATTCTGATTATTTGTACAAGTTGTTGCTTGTTGTTCATTTATATCAGGTTTATATCTCTTATTACCTGTGTTCGTAGACGCGAGAATACACACCGACACGCGTGTTTTCGTTGTGCAGACCTTGCAAATTCACCGACACTAACAATAACAAATCATATTTAATGCAAATAACTACATCCTAGCGACATCTAGCGTCACGTCTAGAATTATATATAAAATACACAATAGTATGCGTGCGCTCGGCCTTATGATTTATTATATTATTAAATTAACTATTAATTTAGATAATAACAAAGTATAGGTCTTAAATATGCCCAAATATACATTCTCAAGCCAATCCGGCAAATAATTAGGTAATTATTTTGTCGAAGTGAATATTACAGCAACATCTGTAATTAAATGACAATTTTGTTACTCTTGTGTCATTAAACTTTATTTATTCATAAAATAGACTATATATACAGAAAAGTGATACTAGAATATTGAGAATGTTTGTATTTTGCTTTGTTATTGTTTTTTGTCATGTTTCTATCTTCTTTATCTTATATTTGCTACGCACGTAGCGGTTGCAGTATACACAGCACGCAAATCTTCGTTGTGCAGACCTTGAACATGTTTGAACATGCAATGAAATAATATTTAATGCAAATAACTGCATCCTAGCGACATCTACGCTCACCTCATAGAGTTATATGCAAAGATAAGTATGTAACACGAAGTATACTTCGTGGTATGTAACATGATGCGCGTGAACGCACAGGGACACAGTGCACTCACTACCACCAACAATTAACTTTATTCACACTACTTAAGCCCGATTTGATAATATCCCCAACAAATACAAATAAAACATCCCATTATTTTGTATAATTTATATTTCTTTTTTATTAAATCATTCTTCATAAAGGATCCTGAATGTAAATGTAATGGATGTATCGTGTAATGCTGCGTGTGTCGAAGAGTTCTCCCACAAAAACCAGGAAAACGTTCCGCTTGTATAATCGATGTACGAAATTCTTGCCACTAGATGATGATGATTGTTTCCAATTGCCTTTCCGCACGTCTACGTTAGTCTTGATTGTTTATTTCGTACGCTCCGAATCACAATAAGTTTGAATTCCGTGCATATTGTAAACTGTGAGGTAATACCATGTACAATTCAATTCAATTCAATCAGTGTGTTCAAACGAAACGTTCGGCATCGGTACGTTCAGTTCTTTTGGTTTCAGTTGTGTTGAGAGTGTGTTTGGTTGTATACAGTAAATCAAGGGGACAAATAATCCACAATCCAACAACAATCGCGTTATAAGTACATTATAAACTCTCTTGATATTTTATACATTCAACAAATAATTCATCGTGTTGGATAAATGGCGCAGTGTTAAATGCTAGAAATTCATATCGTAAATCATTCTCCTATAGTTAATTGATTTCGTTTTGTGTTCTTTGTTTTGCGTTTACATTTATAAATTTAGTCACATGCGTCGGCCATTCTTGCCGATTCACAATCGCGGACAAAATGGCCGTCGTTATATAATAATTGGATATGCCTGAGAGCCAATGTGCAAATATGTCTGTTTGTATACATGAAATATAACATTCTTCATTCGTTACCTTCTTCTTATCATCACCCCATTCAATAATATAATTTTTTACATGTTTCGTTAATTGTTTTGCTTGTTTTTGTTAACTGTAATTTAGTTAGTACGTTCACTAATAGTAGTAATAAATCGAATATTAAAACACACACACAGTTTTTCATCGTCGTCAGTTTGCAAAGTTTTATGTTTTCTTTTTTTTTTTAGTTTCCAGTTAGTTATTAATGCTCTAATCACACCGAACTAACACAGTCTTATAATGAGCAGTTGCCAAAAGTTAAACTTTTCATTCATCCGCCTTCACATGTCAGGAAAAGTTACAAACAAAAACAAAAATCACATGAAAGAGGATAATGTAAAATAATTATTCATGCACCCTCAGCAAATCAACAAACAAGTAAATTCATCTACAAAAAAATAATAAATAATTGTTTGTTGCGCTGATGAGGGTGCAGTTAACAGAGTGCAGAGTTAAAAAATAAAATTAAATAAAAAATCAATACATATCGTCGTATTATATGCACATAATTAATAAACATTTAAAATCAACAATATTTTATGAATTATATAAGTCACCTTACTGCATTTGCATTTACTCCACTTATGGCCATGTGGCGCTATCATTTTCATTTTTAGTTAAATCGCCAAAAATAGTTTACAAGCACAAAGAGTTAAAGTTAAAATTTACAGCCCATCGAGCAGAGGAGGTGCGCGCTAAGACTACGAAATCTCATCCCAAAATAATTTACTTTGGTCGTTTTTTTTTTTAAATCTGGAAGCCTGGAGGTTCGACTCGGGTACGAATCGGGTGCAACTTGACTTGAGCTCGTCCCATCTCCATTACAATCATCATACAATTACAAGTACATTAACTGCTTAATTAAAGCTGACACGCACATTGCACGTTCGCAGATCGAGTGCTCTAGACACTCTAGAGTAAACTCATCTAGAGAATCGAGGACTCCTAGCGTTAATTAAAATCAAGAATCATCGAAAGTTAAAAACTATGTTAAAATAAGCGATTTTCTTTTGTGTTTCTGGCATTGGACGTTTGTTAGTGTATAGCGCCACATGTTCCACGCCCCGGCCCCGCTCTCCTGAGTATAAAACAAGTCTACTCACGCCGCCCCCGTCACACCGATTATGTTAAAATAGAAAAGGGTCCTCTTTGAATATCGTAGAGAATAACAACAGATAACATATAGAGTTGTACACACACTAAACTTTTAAATCATCCCGCCCATCGTCTTGCGTCAGTCATAAGTACGCTTCGATATAAGTCACGCGAAGCTCACTTGCACTCAGTCGGCGTAGCGCGAGTGCCAACACCTTCCCTATACGGATATCTCGTAGTTCATGTCATACACACTGTTCCGATCGGGCGTGGACGGCCGGCCCTGATGCACGCCTCCGCCGCTCGTCACGCCCGCGCCCGCTGCGCTCAACTCCACCGTATCGGTCATCTCAAGCGCGCGCACGAACGACATTGGCCGTCGTCGTGCGTCCGCTGCGATCGTGGGCGTGCTGGCGGCCATTTGCGCAGCGCGCCGATGCACCTGTGGAGATTGCGGTGGCGGTTGCTGTGGATACACCGACACACCACCGCGTAACGCCGGATGATAGGATCGTGGTGCGCCATAACCAACTCCACCGCCGCCACCACCACCTGCTTGCTGTGTAGGACTAGTAGGATTAGAGCGATAAAAGTCCGGATGCTGTGCGGTTGGTGGCGGATATCCAGGCGAAGTATCCTTCCACATATAAACGCCACGCTGCGGAGAATTAGCCAACTCACGAATATTATCCACGGTGTTGTTCGTGCGCGGATGTTGATGCGCGGCAAGATCCATCTGTCGAGCGAGTTCCCCTTCGGACATGAAACGTCGTTGTGGACTGCCACCATACACAGCCATGGGGGCAGGTGGTGGGCGTTGGCAGGTAGCCGCCGGCTGGAAGTCATAGTATGGCGCGCCCATACCGCCACCCATTCCGCCCGGCATCCCAGAGGCGTGGTTGGAGGGCACGCCTATGAAGTCGGGCCGACGTGGCTGCGTGGGGGTGCTGGGATTAGATCTGCGGAGAGGAAGCAACTACATTTCTAGCAAATAGCGACACAGAATCAGGTAAAAGCTCCGCGCCTGCAGTCACGACCACCTAGAAAAGCATCAAACTTACTCTGAGACGCACAACGAGGAGAGCATGTTTACCTCTGTGTATTATTATTTTTCAGCGAGCGGATTATTACAGCACCTACCTTCTGACAGGGCTGGACATGGCAATCGGAGTGGGTACGCCTAGACTCTTGATTCGCTGCTGCATAGTTGGCGAGGGACGTTGTGGACCAAGACTATCCGGTGTACCACTACGATTGGCATCCATTCCACGCGGTCGCGGATGTGGACTGTGACGGGCATACTGCATGCGCTGCTGTTGTGGCGGTGGCGGGTGTCGCGGCGACTCCCCATCTACGGGTGGTAGGAAGAAATTATTCTTAGAGCCATGTCTCTGTAAAGGGGGGGTGGGCTCACAGTCTTGCGATTGCGACGCGGATGGTTCCAAATCCAAGTCCATTCCGTCTCTTCCAGGTGACAACTACAAATCACAAAAAAATTACAAAAATTTAAAATTTTTGGAAAAAAAAATTAATTTTACCTTATTATACGCATTTGAATTGAGACTCCGCACGCCATTACTGTTATCCATATAAGTCTTCACCTGACTATCATTTGTGATGGTCGCAATCGGGCCATGGAGGGCATGATTCTTCACGACGTATTTTTTCGCCCGCATCAAGCTGCAAAACACACAATCAACTCGTTGAGTTCAGCTCAACTTCCGCTGACGTTTACAAAACATATTTATACAACCATGTTATTGCAACTTCTTGTTAACTTGTTAACTCATTAAACTCAACGCCACGAAGAGACTACACATCCTGGACGAATAAAAACAAACAATCATTGAGTCAAAGTTAACATTAACCAATTATGCGTCGCGATTGTAATAAAATAATCAAATAATCAGCTACAATAATTTACCTGGGAAACTGCGGTCCGAACTGCGTGTAACAGCAGTTATTCCAGCATCCCCTTGAGAACGGATTGAATCCGCCCTTAAATTTCCCCGTCACTTGCTCGTTGGTCGTGCGCCCTCGGGACACCAACACCATGTGAAATGCTGTCAAACCGAATATCGGTATGGCTAACAGTGTTACCAACCCCATCAATACCATACTGATTATTTATTAAGGAAATTTCAATAAAAATAAAAATTAATTCATCTTTTTTTTTGTTTGTTTGTGAAAAAGGATACGCGACGATTGGTTCAACATCAGTGAGTCTATCTTTCTTCTGTAGGACGAAGATTAAACTCAGTGAGAATATGCTGATCATGTGCAGACTCAGCGAAATCAAAAAGAAGAAAAAGAAGCGATAGTTTCTCCTCCCGATGCAATTGTTTACCCACGGGCAGTGATGATCAAATGTCTGTAAAATGAACGCATACGTAATGTTAGAAGTGATTTCCCCGAATTAACGTCGACAAATGTTTATCATTGCGCCGGCGTGGCGATTAATTTCTCCGTATACACATGTTTTCGGCCGGAGACTTGCAGTCGGCACGGATTGAGTCAATATTTATTCGTGCGAGGCCTTGATTATGCTCTGGCAACTAAAAATACTAGAGCAGCGCGACATGAAACAAGTGTTTTCTAAGATGATTCACGCCATTCTTATCTAAATTTCTCTCGTTGTTCAAGGTTGTGATATTAACATAACCGTAATTTACGTAAACTAACCTAACTTTTTTTTCTTATGTTAACTTAGGTTATAATTCTTACCTCAATACAATGATTGCAAACACTACAATGTGAACATCTTGGTGGTCGATAAAATTTACAAGTAACACACCATTTCATCCGCACGGTTATACCATTGATGTCCACATTACGATACAACGGCGCCCTGAAGTCATCCTCGCGATCTTCATCAGGTGGCGCTAAAAATAAACGCACTTATTAACACTGCTTTCACTCTGCAGCAGCAGGAAAAATCAAAGAAGATGATGGCCCAGAGCACTTGATGAACATCCACTTATATAAATATAAATCTAAATATAAACACGGCGAGATGAATGGAAGCATGTGCTTCCCTCTCATTACCCTTCGGGATGACGCCGGGATCCATGAAGGTGGCGAGTGTGAAGTTGGCGAGCACAAAGAATGTGATGACGCCCTGACATGCTGGCACCCAGGGGTAGTTGTGGATGTAGTACTCGGCACTAAAACAAGAATGATGTGAGCACGCGCTCGATGGCACCAAAGGTGAACGCGATGGCACTCACGGGAAGTAGAAGAACGACGATGTGGCGACGAGCAGCAGGATCCACGCGAACGTCGCCGGGATGTAGCGCGTCTTCACGTCGCACTTGGGCATGCTGGCGGAGGTGGCGACACGCGGGCGCGTGCTGGTGCAGGTCTAGCAGGAGGCGGCGCGAAACCGTGCGCGTATTCCCATGCAGGTCAACATGGCTGCAGGGGCGAGCGCGACCAAGAGCGGAGACTATTCGGAGGCGAACTGAGCCAGAGACGTGCAGCGCGCGAGCGAGCCACAGCCAGTTTGACAACTGGTCAATGTCAAAGATGATTCCGGATGATCCATTCTATCCATCCTCCAAATCAGAATAAATGTTTGTATGACCCAACAAGTGTAATGAATCGCTAAGGAAAAAGTGTTAAGTTTACGACTAATCATCAATAACGGTTGTAACTATAGAGATTTGTTCATTTGTTTTGAAGAAACATACACAAGTCATGGTAATTCAGATCATATACAACAAGTGTTTAAATTAATTTTTTTTAAATACATCTACACACAAAAACGTAAATTGGGTAAAAGTATCTGTTGAATTGGTTAATTTAATGGTTTTATCTAATAGCTACTAAAACATTTGTGGGATTTTACATTAATTAATAATATTCATGCTTAAGTTTATGTGATCATATACATAAACACTAAATGTCATTATTTCTTGAACATCAACCAATCACAGCGAAGTGCAACGAATCGCAACCGTCACTGCAACAGCTTCGGAAGCCCTCAACTCAAATTTACTTATAATTACTAATTAACTGTAGTAACGCGATAACAGAGTGATTGTGTTTTAAACAAAGTCTTTACACCACTCGAAAATGAACATACCGAGGTTTAAAACAGCCAAATCGCTGAAAAAGGCAGCGCAAACAACGTCAACAGAGAATCTAGGTTAGTCTGCGCGCTACTTTTAACGTTTTTTACTAGTGCCGTTCGTTTTAAATGCTCAAAACAATTGAAAATGTTCCTCGATAGTTGTGATAATTGTGAAAATATTGCAGATGATGAAGAGAGCAGTCAGGAGAAATTAATTAAAGGACTTCGAAGTGCAAACTCTCAACTGACAGAAGACAACAGAAAGAAGACAATTCTGCTTGGCCAGAAAATGAAGGAAATACATGATAACATAAACATGATTAACAAACTCACATTGGAATTACAATGGTGGAAAAATCGCAGCAATGAGTGTACTGTAGCTGTGAAAGCCTTGCATGCAAAATATGTGATGTTATCTGAGGATTTTGTGAACATTGTTGTTCAGAGTACTATGCCAGGTATGAATAATTTTATTCCTCTTTTATTATTTTTATATTAATTTAATTGAATAGGTCACTTTGATGTGGAGTATCTTGTACCAAAAGAAACACCTGTAGACAGATCAGTTTCTTTTAACACACCAAATGTCCAACAAACTCGCGCTGTCAAGCCGATGATTAGCGGTCACACGATTCACAACCCAGTTATAAACTTACCACGAGTTTCTCCGGAACAATTAGAGCGTTTGAGTAATCAAGTAAGACTGGGAACAACTGAAGAACTTCCAGAAACTGAAGAGGACGAAAATGTCGATGATTATGCTAACGAAAATGAAAATTTAGAGGAAATTGCACAGGATGATGAAGCAGAAGAAGTTCAAAATGAAGAAAATGGAGATTTGTCTGAACCAGAGGCTAATATTTCACCAGAGGAGATTGATTCAACCAATTATGCACAAACTAATGCAAGACTTGATATTATCATGGAGGAAACAGGTACAGACACACTGATAGATGCAACAATACCACAAGTGGTGAGTTTTAATCTTTAAAATTATATAAATATTTACATTTTTATTAATTTTAGACAAGATCAGTGGTATCCAATTCAAATAGTTTATCAACGATAGCGCCACAGGTTCCCAGCACATCCAGAGCTGACCCCAGCACCTCGCAGTCGTCGCTTGTACTTGAAGACAGTTTGCTTACTGATATATCAAATACAGTCAGCCAGGGACACGTAACGGTGAGTCGCGGTAGACCGCGAAAGCGACCGAATGTTACCTTTGTCCCCGAAGCGGACGACACTGCCCCGGACGAAACGATTGAGGCTACATTGAATGTAGAGCTTTCAAATACAGTGTTTGTTACTGGTCTCGGTGCTTCAACTTCAACGCCGGCGAATGAGGTGCCTGTGGTGAAACGGCAACGCACCAGGCGGAGAATTTCAGGAGTTGAGAATCATAACGATGGTGATTCGTTGGCTCGCTTGGGGTAATTTTTAAATTAAATAATAATCAATAAATATTGTGTGTTTGATGTTATAATTTGAATATGATTCAGGGGTTCACAAATGAAGCGGTGTTCAGTTGTGTTGAAACGTATTGCGGCACCGAAGAGAAAATCGTTGAGTCCAAGGAAGAGTCCAATTGAGACTGATACGCTGGCTACAACCTGCAATACTAATTTGAATAGTATGAGTCCTTCAACACTTGAAAATTTATCATCGTAAGTTTCGTAATTAATTCAAGGTTATGTTGACATTAATTTATTTATTTATTTGTTCGTTGATTTCAGGCCTAAAGGACGTCCGAAAAGAAAGGCGAAACCCACTAACTTGAAGGAGAAAAATTTGAAAGGGTATATACAACACTATTTGTGTTTTTGTGTTTATGAATATAAATTATTGTTTTTAATATTTCTTTTCAGAAAAATGCGTAGGAAGGCGGACGCTTCTACAAAACGTCGATGATTAGTATCTGGTAGTTTATAAACAGCACATTTTTATATTGTGGTGATTGCATTGTTTGGATACGTTTTAGTAAATATTTTTGATTGCATGGATAGCTAGCGTTTATTTTCTCATTTGTTATGATATTCAGAATTTGTGTACAAATGTAAATGCTTGTAAATCAAGTTTGAAGTACATACTAGAAAATTAATGATGTAAATGCTAGGAAAGACAATGAAACTGTTTTTATTGTGAATTGTTACGGATAATGATTATAAATAAAGACTGATCTTTAAAAGAGAGGCACCTAGAAACATGCTTATTTTTTGTGCACGAACAAGAGCAAAAGTGTGAAAAGGGACTCAGGCACGTCTGAACGTGGTCA
This sequence comes from Dalotia coriaria, assembly GCF_025399875.1. Taxonomy (NCBI): domain Eukaryota; kingdom Metazoa; phylum Arthropoda; class Insecta; order Coleoptera; family Staphylinidae; genus Dalotia; species Dalotia coriaria. The sequence continues at coordinate 13,038,679 of NW_027045448.1, forward strand.
AACTAATTGTTATTTACTTTCTTATTCAGTATTTCTTCATGAAACAATCAAATTTCAATCGAAACGACCTAGTTGGTTAGGATCAGTACGCGAATTGACAATGAAATGTAAGATATTTGTTTTAGTGCTCTCACTTATTTGTGCGTTGGATTGTTTGTGCAATTCAGAAAAGTTGTTTGTTACAATCATAATGCACATTGAGATGAATGTAAAAACTGCATTAGTTCAAAAATTTAACCTAGATGGCGCTACAATGCACTATTTGCAATAAATTTCTCGCTGATGATTCTTCGTGAATTTATCAACACGTGTTTGTTACTTTCAATCAGTGTCAGTGAGCACAGTTCGTGACGGTGTGAGTTATCGTGGTTTATGTGTTCAACCATTTATGTGGTAAATCCGAGCAACTACTTTTAAATTTCTAAGCCTACTTGTTTAAGGTTAGTGTTCACAGTGTTGTGATCTCACGTGTTGCCTGCCGTGTGCCTAAAATACTCTAATCTCATGTGCGTAATCATGGATCACAAGAAAAAATCGAATCTTCCTGTGCTACTGAATCATTCTGAGCTCCAGAAGTTACGCACCGACGCTGGTTCTTGCGTGGAAGTGAAAACATGTGCGCATCATATCACACTTCATCCGTTTCACCTCTCAAATATAGCCAACTCAATCAAAGAGATTCTAAATGAAAGAGTGGCTAAATATTCGGCTGAGTAAGTCACCTATTTACTATTTTTATATTGGCATAGTTTCTAATATTGACTGATTATTTCTAATTCAGATTCGGCGGTATTTTGCTTGGTTTTGAAAACATCAAAATATTTGGATCTAAAGCACCAATGTATGATGACATGTGCTTTATGCATCAGAAAATTGAAGCTGATTTCTATATATTCAAGCCAACAATTGGATGTAGATTAAATGGTGTGATCATTAAGAAGAGTCAGGATCATATTGGTTGTTTGGTGCATAAGTTGTTTAATATTTCTTTGCCAAAACCAGAGGGTGATGACAATTGGTTGGGTTTCAAGGCACAAATTGGTCAGGAAGTGCAGTTTCAAGTCAGTTTTATGAATTTGGATGCAAGATTACCCTATATTAAAGGAGTATTATTGTAAGTATTAAAGAATAATAAAAGTTTAACTTAATAAATAACAATATTTTTAGAACAATAATATCAGAAGATAGTGGAATAAGCACAAGTGATGAAACAGCTCACCCTAAAAAGAAGAAATCGAAAAAATCCACTAAAGATAAAGTAGATGGCTCACAACCAGAAGCTGAATCAGTAAAAAAGAAGAAACTGAAAAAGAAGAAAACACTTCCAGAAGAAGATATACTAAACATTATCTTTGATGCACCAGAAAAGAAAAAGAAGTCCAAAAAAGACAAGAAATCAAAATCAGAAGTTCCAGAAGATCAGAATAACATAGACCAGATTGAAGACCTGAAAGGTAAATACCTAGAACAATTAAATATCTTAAAAGAACTTACTCACATTGATGAAACAAATGTAACAGCTCAACCTAAACAGAAAAAATCAAAAAGAACAAAACAAAACCTGAAAATGATGAAGGATTAGTTGAACAAGATGAAAATGAGACTAAACCAAAGAAAAAAGAGAAAAAATCGAAGAAGGAGAAGAAAATAAAAGAGAAAACAGAAGTGAAAGAACGAGATTTATTAGATGAATCATTACCTGATCTTAATTTGGATGCATTGTTTGAAGATGGTTCAATTAGTATGCAGAAAGACACTGACAATGACACCAAATTCAGCCAGAGTATTATACTACCCGCCGATCCTGACATGGATGAAATTCTGAAAGATATTCCAAAGAAAAAAGCGAAAAAGGATAAAAAGTCACCATCCAAGAAGAGGAAATTGGAGGAAGTTGATGATGAACAAGTGACAGACTCATCAATAAGGAAAAAGAAGAAAAAACACAGTACCTAACTCATAGGTACCCTTATTGCAATTACCTGCTTTGTATTTTGTACGTTGATTTTGGTTCTGTAGACATTTAAGTTAATTTGTGATCACATTCATCATTATAATATGTTACTTTAATTGTGTATAGAAGTAAACATGTTGTTTACTTTAAATGATTTGATTCTTTATGGTAACGGCCAAGGTAGGCCGGAAAAATCCACCGGGCCACCAAGTCCAGCATCCGCTTCGAGGAGACTCATGATGACCGCCATTGCTGCTTCATCATTACCATCTGACGAAGGGTTGTTGGTTGGTGATTCGCGTACGGCGTCTTCCATCATACCAATAACACGACTTTCGGACGCTGGTAAGGTCACCACACTTCCACCTTTGTTACAATTGAAGAAATTTGACAATTTGTATAAATAGTTTATAATATAAAAGCAAATAATTTAATATACAGCGGTGTTTACCTGGTTCGGAAAGATTTGTCAAAGAAATGTTGTTTTGAACGTGGTGGTTGTTAAATTGTGAATCTTGCGGTTGATAATTTGATATCATTTGATTTTGATCAGATGTGGACATTCCTGGACATGGGACACTTGTAGATATTTGCGACTGAAACAATAACACAAACATATAAACTATTTATTGTGATTTAATTGTAAAAATTTACCTCGTTAGCTTGTAAATTCTGTAAACTCGATTCCGGTTCGGAATTTGGTGAACTTTCCTCTGGAGTATCACCTTCCTGCCTTTGTGAACTCTGTGTATCCAAAACTTGTTCCGCAACATGCCTGCCAATATTACTAGCTTCCACATGATCATGAATAATCCTCTGTATCTCTTTTCCCGAATTCTGCGTGAAAAATTCAAAATTCTCGCGGATATTCTCCGTTCTCTCACCGGTACTCTCCACAGTTCGCAAATCAGTCAGAATCAAACTATTCTTAGCAATAACACATTCAATTTCTTTCGTCCATGGATTTTTAAACGCTTTCCATTCACTTTGTAGGCGCACAAAACCATCGTCTTTAGTTCTAAACCGATATATTTTTGTATTAACCCGTTCGTTATTTTGCAGCGCAGTTTTGTGATATTCGGATAAAGTCTGAATGTCATCATTGTGATAATATTCATACATACTGGTTCCGAGGAGTTCCTGAGGCAGGAATCCCAGTACCAAAGTAGCGCGTTGATCAACAAATAGAAACTTGCCGTCGAGCGCATGACGAGAGATAAATTGTACGTTTTTAACATTCGGGCGTACTTGAGTCGACGGTGCAACAGTTGATATTTTTGGTAGTATACGACCGACAGCCACAAGACACGATAGATTAAACGAGTCGCCTTCACCTTCGTGTTCTTCTACGCCGATTTTTGCTGGTGCCCAAGACTTTAAGTAACCAGTGCATTGGATTACGTTGAACTTTTTATCTGGGTAATCAACACGTTAAAACACATTACAAGTAAGTTTTATTATTTAGTAAAAGTATATTTGTGTATTTACCTGAACTTTGTTTGTTTTTACGTCGATGACAACCCGTAGTGGTATCAGCTTCTTCTTTTACCTGCGCTGATATCTTACATTTCATACGACAGAAAAACGAACGTCTTGCGCCGGGACACATTCGCGACACACCCGGTGGTAAATCAGTTTTTACTGGCAACATAGCTATACACAATAAAAACCATGAATAGAATAGAATGCTTAATTGAGTTTTATTACACTCGTAATTATAGCTTACTTTTAGCGTCGATTAAACGCTCGCGCGGATTTAAATCGGACGAAGAAAGTTGTTCTTTCACTTTGGCGACGTCCTTCGGATGCAGAATGTCGAACATGCTTTGTCCTAAAAGGTCACCCTAGAAATAAACTCATCATATATTATTTTAACACATTATATTTAATTTTATTGCAATATTCTACCTGTGAGTAGTTTAAAACTTTCGAAACTGATTCAGAAACGTATAAAATTCGTCCGCGATCACAGCCAACAACAAACAGGAATCCATCTGCAGCCTATATGAAAAAATGCAGTTGTACTACGCGTAAAATAAACAACATTTATAAATTCAATCGATTTATAAACATTACGTCATGGAAATCAATTGAAATAACGGTACTTTTTACCAAGGCGTAATTTACTTAAGTATAATGTGTTTATTTACCTGTAAAATCAAATGTTTCAATTCTTGATCGGATAAAAACGAAGGTTTGTAATGTCCTTCAGTGTAGGAATTAACAGCACCCCTAATAGTCTTGAGGTGTTGCACAGCCATCCGCAAAACTGTCAATTTATCTAATTTTCGTGACATTGCATGACACATTGGTACAATTGAAGATAATTCCGTGATATAGGTGTTCATTTTATCCCGACGACGTTTTTCAATCTCACTGTGATTCTGCCTGGTTAAAAATTAAACATTTATCAATAAAAACTAACGGTTTATGAAAAATCATAAAAATTATTATTAAACGATATACTTTCGTTTTTTTTTATGAAAAAATGTTGTTCTAATTCATATTACGATTAATCCCGTTCGAATGTGTCGTGAAATGACCTAGAAATATTTCATTCTCGAGTTAATGCATTCGCGAATTTATTTTCTCTACGCGACCTTGGCGCTTGACTGCGAATTATGCAGGGCTTCTAAATCTATTACTATTACTTCACGCGCGGAGTTCCCAACACACACATTCGAAAGTATTACCGTAATATTATTATCTATGGCGTAATTTTATGCATGCCTTATTTGAAAATGTCTCGGCGCAGAATAATTGATTCAACTTACTTTTTGTTTTCGTCAACACTTTTGCTGGTTTTCATGTTACCACTGGCGTCGTCTTCAAAATCATTCGGATCACTATAAATAATATTTATATAGAATTCATGTTTTATTGTAGTACAAATTGTATGTTTCTTTGTCAATGCAGAAAATTTATTTGGAATTCGTACAAATGTCCATCTTGACAAGTTACGCGTATCGAAAGGGTTGAATGTTACGTTTGTGGCGGTAATTACTTCGGCGTTTCGCACCTTTGACGCGTTTGAAGCACGGGGCTTCTTAGTTTCTAAGATTACATCTGCGTTGCTCTAAGGAGTCGCAAGTCTCGAAGCAATTAACGCAACAAACATCATAGATTCAATTATTACATCATATTTTTCTCAATATTTGATTAATTTTAATATTTTTAAAAATTACTTACTTGTAAGATGATTTTCTTTTCCTGCTCACGGGATTTTGAAGATTATGCACATCGGAAATTGTGCTTTCAATTGTATCCAAGTCCGTGGCTTGTTGATCATTCTGATACAAACTTGAAGAACAAGGATGTCTGTAAATTATCCAAAATTAAATAAAAACACAACCAACGCCATCTGTATTACAATAGTTTTGAAATTAAAATTAAAAACATTACTTACTCGACCATACTTGATAATTCATAATAACTCGCTTGATAGCTCGGCTGATGCGGTTGAATATTCTGTACGGTGACAGGCTTGAGTTCTTCGAGCGTCATGTAGTCCCTGCGCTCGTCGGCGTTCACCTGCAGCAATCGCGAGTACGGCAACTCCTGAACTGAGAAGTTGCGCGCCACCATCGCGCGTTTTTCCTCCGCGAGACAATCAACAGCTATCTAATACTCTAATGCTATTATGGGTGCGCTCGCCGATACGCTATGCTTTCTATGTGGAACACATCGATGAATATCTTGTAATAAAATGTGCGCCTCGAGAGCGGTGTACCTGTTGACCTTATCGTCGCGAAATCGCGCGCGCGTTTATTCCTTCTGCGGGCACACGCCGGCGTCGGAGTCACCCTGGAGAGCGGTATGACGCGCACAGTTTGCAACTATTTCATTGGTGGAAAATCTGCCAATCGGGAGGGAAATTGTGAGAAATAAATAAAATACCAACGGTTGCAATAAGTTTATTTAATAAACTGATATATTTATTCATAATTCTTAATTTTAATAACTTAATTAAACATTTTATATACCAAAGAGTGAGAATTTGAGATAGGTATTTAAATATTTATTTGTAAATTTAATTTTTTTTTGTTATGAAAATTTTTATAAGGGGTTTAGTTGATGAGAAAATCTAAACGATGTCAAATTTTATTTTATTTTCACATGTACAGATTATTTGCGCATAGGATTATGCCGTACGCTTGAATGAATCTGTGCAACCGACAGTTATTAGCAACGTGCCCACCCTATTTCATATTATATTCATTGCATTGTTACTTCATAACGTAACGCCACAACCAGTCATATTCATAACAATTATGCCAATTGCACAATTACCTACGCAAGACATTTACAACCCTAATTGTAGTTCAATTTCTATACATGTATCAAACACAGATGTGTATATCACTAATTTAAGGGATGTCCATTTCACTTTAAAAAAAGTAAAACATTCTTTTCAGCTGTTTCAATATTTAATCAATATTTTCATGATGTTTTCTTTTCATTCTTAACCTGCATGCTAAAATGCAATTAATAGTCTATAGTTTAAAAAAAAAATGCGATTGTGTAATTGTCACAGCGTAGCGTGTCGCTAGTAGCAACCCTTCGTTATCGACGGGGGTGCGAGATCAAGTCGCCGGACCCAGGTGGACCCTTCGACGCGCCGTGTCATCGCGCTCATTGCGAACGTTGCTTTGTAGATTGCGATTGTAACGCAGCGAGATTTCTTAGAAATCATCGCTTTTCGCAGCGCTGTCGAAGACGAGTCCTCAGGTGGCACTATCGTGTTACATTAATTTACTCATAGTCGGAAGGTAGTTGCAGACAAAAACTCGTTAGGTGAGTGTGAGTGAAACTGTGAGGAAAACTGTGATTGCGCAACGGATATTTTTTTATGTTATTTTATTAGTTGTTTGATGAATTCTGTTATGTTGGTGAAAATAATAGCGTGTTTTGCTTATGTCATGTGCTTTGAGTTGTTTTTTTTTTATTTGTGAAAAATTTGTGAAGGGTTTTAATCGTTTCAATCGTTGCTACGGATTGCATAAAGCCGTGTATCCAATTAGTGTTTTTTTTTCGCGTGTCAATGGTTTTAAGGCAACTATACTGGGAATGCGAACAGCTAGTTGATTTTAATTGTGTTTTATGCAATTGTAGTCAGTTTTTCGGGATCATTTAAATCGGATTTATCTTAAACGTGACACAATTTCTAGAAAAACTAGGGTGTAGATAAATTTGTTATGAAAATGGTAGAAAAATTGTAAATAAAAAATGTGATTAACAGTTTAGTTATTACTTTGTTGCATCTTATTTAACAAAGAATCACAGAGTTCACCTAAACTTTCGTCAACGGTTTGTGAATCTACGTGTATTTAATTTTTTTTTTCGAAATTTGATTAATCTGATTTCGTTAATCTGATATCATAAAATCGATTTGTTTTCCCGTCAATAATTAATTTCTTGTAATTTATATATGTCGTGATTAAAAACAGATTTCTTTATTAGATAGTAAATTAATCCAATGCGATACTTGAAAGTAAAATAATAATTTTAATAGTTTTTGAGGTATTATTAGTTTATTCGTAAATTTATATTGATTTATCTTCTTTATAATGTAATAAAACAATTTTTGGTGAGATAAACATGTTTCGTCCGTGATATTCCATGCATAGTTGAATAGTTTTCGTGTTCTATACTACCACACTGGTAGTATCAGTGTTCACAAACAAACCAGTTTTTCTTATCTCTAGCAATTTTTGTGCAGTCGCCACGCGGTTGGCTTGCGTACGCTGTTAGTCTCATTTTTGTCGTCAGGTGATCTGCACGCGCAGATTTTCTTCAGAATCATTTGCGTTCCTTAATTTTTCTTCGCGTTAATACGTAATATTTCTAATTGCTCTGTTCGATTGTGCGTGCGTTGTGCGGTGTTCGTTAAGCGAGCGTGATGTTCCGTAGGCCGTCGGATACTCTTTTAGTATTACACGCGTGTTTCATCGTTGCAACAATGTGCATAATTAAGGTCCATACAACTTATTGGATATCCCGAAAGCAAATAAATCATTTTGCATCCAGGTATGTTCTCGTATTTTTTCAGCTATATATAACCAAATCTGCTTTGTAACGTACTGATTTTCACTTCAACCGCGTGGTCTTTACATCACATTAATTAAAATGTTCTTTATTACAATACTTTTCTATGATTTGCATTATTCGATACATTGGCATTTATCAATTTTCCCAATAATCGCGTTTGATGTCAAATGAATTACAATTTAAGATTGTCGCGTGCCGTCGGCAGCGTTCTCGGCCTTCGCTTCAGTTTATGGCTTTTTCCCTACTCCTTGCTAGTTGTTTTGCATGGTTTAAAATATAATTAGATGTAATGCTTTATTTTTGTAATACCCAACCCATCTCCTTTCCATGTTCTACGTGGTGTCAGTCTTTCTTCACTCTACTTTGATTTCTGCTGCAAAAGTGTGTTTTTTTAAATTACTTTGTTTTTTCATCTACAGTTGCGTATTTTATTGTACCTTGTTTTCGTCTTATATTATCTTGTTTATTATTTCCAGCCGTTTTCCTTCTTAAATCCTAATTTTTCTTTTGGTATCACCCGGTATATACATTTTTCTTAGTTTCAAGTTAAAAATGCATTATATTTATTTGTGTGTGGATCTTTTTCTTTTAAACTTATGATTTTTCTTGCAACACTTTGTATGTTAATTTCCCGTGTCAAGTTTGTAATACCACGTCAATAAGAAGAAAATATATGTAATTCCATTTCAATTTTCTTTTAAAATAATCTCAGTTTCTTTTTACAACACCCTGTATATAAATTTTCCGTAGTGTATTGTGAAAAGTAATCTAGATATATGTGTTCTACTAGAATTTCGCTTTATTCACTGAAAATGTCATTTTCTTTTGCTACACCCTGTATATTTATTTCCTGTGATGTCCTGTGAAACCTACTTTAAATTTATGTTACCTTGCTCAAACTTTGCATTTCCTGGAAAAATTTTTATTAGATTTGGAATTTAATTCTGTATCTCCCTGTATCGAAATTTATTGCTAGAAAATTTTTTTGCGCGAGATATATTGATAGTTGTGTGTATACGCAATTGTACTCGTTGCGCTAGGGTATGTAGTTTTTTTGTTAGAACACGCGAACTAGGTCTAATTCTAAGTCGGGAATAATTTTATTAGATGCGTAATTTAATTTTGTATCTCCCTGTATCGAAATTTATTGTTAGAAAATTTTTTTACGCGGGTTATATTGATAGTTGTGTGTATACGCAATTGTACTCGTTGCGCTAGGGTATGTAGTTTTTTTGTTATAACACGTGAACGCGGTTTAATTCTAAGTCGGGAATAATTTTATTAGATGCGTAATTTAATTTTGTATCTCCCTGTATCGAAATTTATTGCTTGAAAATTTTTTTACGCGAGTTATATTGATAGTTGTGTGTATACGCAATTGTACTCGTTGCGCTAGGGTATGTAGTTTTTTTGTTATAACACGTGAACGCGGTCTAATTCTAAGTCGGGAATAATTTTATTAGATGCGGAATTTAATTCTGTATCTTCCTGTATTAAAATTTATTGCCAGAAAATTTTTTTACGCGAGTTATATTGATAGTTGTGTGTATACGCAATTGTACTCGTTGCGCTAGGGTATGTAGTTTTTTTGTTATAACACGTGAACGCGGTCTAATTCTAAGTCGGGAATAATTTTATTAGATGCGTAATTTAATTTTGTATCTCCCTGTATTGAAATTTATTGCTAGAAAATTTTTTTACGCGAGTTATATTGATAGTTGTGTGTATACGCAATTGTACTCGTTGCGCTAGGGTATGTAGTTTTTTTGTTATAACACGTGAACGCGGTCTAATTCTAAGTCGGGAATAATTTTATTAGATGCGTAATTTAATTTTGTATCTCCCTGTATCGAAATTTATTGCTAGAAAATTTTTTTACGCGAGTTATATTGATAGTTGTGTGTATACGCAATTGTACTCGTTGCGCTAGGGTATGTAGTTTTCTTGTTATAACACGTGAACGCGGTCTAATCCTAGGTCGGGAATAATTTTATTAGATGCGTAATTTAATTTTGTATCTCCCTGTATCGAAATTTATTGCTTGAAATTTATTTTACGCGAGTTATATTAATAGTTGTGTGTATACCAATTGTACTCGTTGCGCTAGGGTATGTAGTTTTTTTGTTATAACACGTGAACGCGGTCTAATTCTAAGTCGGGAATAATTTTATTAGATGCGGAATTTAATTCTGTATCTCCCTGTATTAAAATTTATTGCTAGAAAATTTTTTTACGCGAGTTATATTGATAGTTGTGTGTATACGCAATTGTACTCGTTGCGCTAGGGTATGTAGTTTTTTTGTTATAACACGTGAACGCGGTCTAATTCTAAGTCGGGAATAATTTTATTAGATGCGGAATTTAATTCTGTATCTCCCTGTATTAAAATTTATTGCCAGAAAATTTTTTTACGCGAGTTATATTGATAGTTGTGTGTATACGCAATTGTACTCGTTGCGCTAGGGTATGTAGTTTTTTTGTTATAACACGTGAACGCGGTCTAATTCTAAGTCGGGAATAATTTTATTAGATGCGGAATTTAATTCTGTATCTCCCTGTATTAAAATTTATTGCCAGAAAATTTTTTTACGCGAGTTATATTGATAGTTGTGTGTATACGCAATTGTACTCGTTGCGCTAGGGTATGTAGTTTTTTTGTTATAACACGTGAACGCGGTCTAATTCTAAGTCGGGAATAATTTTATTAGATGCGTAATTTAATTTTGTATCTCCCTGTATTGAAATTTATTGCTAGAAAATTTTTTTACGCGAGTTATATTGATAGTTGTGTGTATACGCAATTGTACTCGTTGCGCTAGGGTATGTAGTTTTTTTGTTATAACACGTGAACGCGGTCTAATTCTAAGTCGGGAATAATTTTATTAGATGCGGAATTTAATTCTGTATCTCCCTGTATTGAAATTTATTGCTAGAAAATTTTTTTACGCGAGTTATATTGATAGTTGTGTGTATACGCACTTGTACTCGTTGCGCTAGGGTATGTAGTTTTTTTGTTATAACACGTGAACGCGGTCTAATTCTAAGTCGGGAATAATTTTATTAGATGCGGAATTTAATTCTGTATCTCCCTGTATTTAAATTTATTGCTAGAAAATTTTTTTACGCGAGTTATATTGATAGTTGTGTGTATACGCACTTGTACTCGTTGCGCTAGGGTATGTAGTTTTTGTTATAACACGTGAACGCGGTCTAATTCTAAGTCGGGAATAATTTTATTAGATGCGTAATTTAATTTTGTATCTCCCTGTATTGAAATTTATTGCTAGAAAATTTTTTTACGCGAGTTATATTGATAGTTGTGTGTATACGCAATTGTACTCGTTGCGCTAGGGTATGTAGTTTTTGTTATAACACGTGAACGCGGTCTAATTCTAAGTCGGGAATAATTTTATTAGATGCGTAATTTAATTTTGTATCTCCCTGTATTGAAATTTATTGCTAGAAAATTTTTTTACGCGAGTTATATTGATAGTTGTGTGTATACGCAATTGTACTCGTTGCGCTAGGGTATGTAGTTTTTTTGTTATAACACGTGAACGCGGTCTAATTCTAAGTCTGGAATAATTATATTAGATGCGGAATTTAAATCTGTATCTCCCTGTATCGAAATTTATTGCTAGAAAATTTTTTACGCGAGTTATATTGATAGTTGTGTGTATACGCACTTGTACTCGTTGCGCTAGGGTATGTAGTATTTTTGTTATAACACGTGAACGCGGTCTAATTCTAAGTCAGGAATAATTTTATTAGATGCGGAATTTAATTCTGTATCTCTCTGTATTGAAATTTATTGCTAGAAATTTTTTTAACGCGAGTTATATTGATAGTTGTGTGTATACGCAATTGTACTCGTTGCGCTAGGAATTGTAGTTTTTTTATTATATCACGCGAACGCGGTCTTATTATAAGTTTGAAATAATTTTATTAGATGCGGAATTTAATGTTGTATCTCCCTGTTTCAAAATTTATTGCCAGAAAATTTTTTTACGCGAGTTATATTGATAGTTGTGTGTATACGCACTTGTACTCGTTGCGCTAGGGTATGTAGTATTTTTGTTATAACACGTGAACGCGGTCTAATTCTAAGTCCGGAATAATTTTATTAGATGCGGAATTTAAATCTGTATCTCCCTGTATCGAAATTTATTGCTAGAAAATTTTTTAACGCGAGTTATATTGATAGTTGTGTGTATACGCACTAGTACTGGTTGCGCTAGGGTATGTAGTATTTTTGTTATAACACGTGAACGCGGTCTAATTCTAAGTCCGGAATAATTTTATTAGATGCGGAATTTAATTCTGTATCTCTCTGTATTGAAATTTATTGCTAGAAATTTTTTTAACGCGAGTTATATTGATAGTTGTGTGTATACGCAATTGTACTCGTTGCGCTAGGAATTGTAGTTTTTTTATTATATCACGCGAACGCGGTCTTATTATAAGTTTGAAATAATTTTATTAGATGCGGAATTTAATGTTGTATCTCCCTGTATCAAAATTTATTGCTAGAAGCGGAATTTAGTTATATTATTCATTATTTATTGTGTTGTTAGTTGCATTTCTTTATCGAGTAGAGTAACTATTTTAGACGTATTTCAGCCGTGATGCATTTGCAGTCTATGTTCCTTATAATATACGTAAATATTCAATGCATACTATGTAGAATTGTTCTAGCATTTTACACTGTTACTATCTGTGTTTATAAACAAGTTTTTGTTATCTTTTTCAACATTTGTGCCGTCGCCACATTCTCGGCACACGCGGTTGGCTTGTAAACGGTGTTAGTCTAATTTTGATCGTCCGGTGAACTGTGCGCTTCGCGAACCTTTAAATTTCTTAACTTTTCTTTGCGTTATTATGTAATATTCCTAATTGTTCTGTAATTGATCTGTTCGATTGCACGAGGGTGATGTGCGGTTTTTGTTAAACGCGGGTAGTATATTTGCAAAGATTACGTGTGAATGATGTACCGTCGGCCGTCGGATACTCTTCGATTATATTTATTTAATGTAAAAAGTCGTTATCTACTACATTTTGAATTTAATCAGTTTCGTGCTCTAGTATTAACGCGTGTTTGCTGTAATGTGCGTAATTAATATACCTATAAGTATTGGATACTTCAAAAGCGAAAAATTTATTTTGCATCAAGGTATGTTTTCATATTTTTGTAAAGATTTTTGATTAATTTCATGAAACACTTGACAAACGCTTGATTTTAACTACAAAAATAAATGTTTTCTTTACTTCAACATTTATCACAATGTATTATTCTAATCATTGACCAATTAATAATTTATTTTGTTTATAATAGTTTCATATTTACATTTAAAATTGATTGATAGATTGCTGTATTAATTTTGTCTTTTATCGCGTTGAATGTAAACATTAGAATACTCGTTGTTCAAGATTGTAGTCTGCCGTCGGCTGCTTACTTCGGCTCTCGCTGCAGGATGCAACATGTGCGAGTACGTGTTGTTTATATCTCATACTCGTATGTGGCATCTCATATTCATATTTGAAATTTGCAATCGATTTATAGATTGCTCTATAAATTATTTTTTCATCCCGGTTAACACATTAATTGTTGAAATTTGTCGCGTGCCGTCGAATGCGTTTCTGTGCCCTCGCTGCAACCTACGACTTGTAACGGTGCTGCTCGCTCACTGATTTACTAATTTTTATATCATTTAACCATTTACTTTTTCTTATTATCCAAAGGGAAAATGATTTCATCTTAATTGTTCTGTTTTTTGTAATGTTTTTCTTGTAAAAATTCGTTTTAAAAATGTAATTGTTTTCTTATCATCATCTTGCATTATCCTTTTCGTATTGTTTTTAGCCGTTGTTCTAAATAAATATTAGTTTTTCCTTTTGATTCACCCTGTAATGTTTCCTTTGTCTTCCTCCTTGAACTTTTGATTTTCTTTCAGTAACACCCAGTATATTAGTTTCCCGTGGTGTTTTTCAAAAAGTCATCAAGATCTGTGTTTTCAGGTTTGTACTGTACATTTGCTGTTCAACTATAATCATAATTTTCTTTTTCTAACACCCTGTACATTAGTTTTCCGTTGAGTTATACGAAAATGGTCCTAATATATGTTTTCCCCCTTGTAGTTTGAGTTTTGTTTTTAAATATTGTAATTTTCTTTTTGTAACACCCTGTATATTAGTTTTCCAGACATTGGGTGAAAAACCAGCGATATTTGTTGTGCTTAAATGTTTTTCTGTTTCAATTTTAAAATTTTCATTTTGTAACACACTGTATATTTGTTTCCACTGACGTAGAAAATGGGCTATTTGCTAATTTGTTTATCCCACTTACTTTATGAAGTGGTACTTGCTACATTTTAGCAGGCGTGCGCGGCTAAGAAGGTCGTAAGTCCTGTTCCAATATGGCGGCACGAATTCCGTTGACTTGTAAAATCAAAACTTGTATTCTATTGTTAATAAAGAAATAGTAAGATATATTGACTACTTTCATTTATGTGTTCGCCTTCTATCATTTCAGGTAGAGGTCTCTAAGAGAGAGTTCCCTCTCTCAGGGGATGATCCCCTCTATAAAAATTGTTAAGGTATTCTATATGATTTGTGTACTCCATCTTTCATTTCAGTTAAAGGTCAGAACTTGTAAGAATATTTTTAAGTGTCCCCTCTCTTGAGGCGACTTAAAACTTAGAAATATTTGAACAAGACCTTATAAGGATTGTCCTTATAAGGAGTTCCCTCTCTCTGGGGGTGATCCCCCACCATAAAAATTGTTGATATGCCTGATAATTTCGGGGATGAAGCGCAGAGACATCGCAGCTGTAGGATGGGCCGGGAGCAATGGAAAAATCTGAAATAGTGGGCGATCGACCAGAGCGCCGGAGGCGCTCAGGGAGATCGACCGTAGACTGTTATAACGACACGTGCCAAAAAATTTAAAAATCCGGCCACCCCTGTTTCGGAGTGGCTCTTTCCTGCTCTCTCGTTCTTGTTCTCCTACTACTCTTACTCTTTTCCGTACTCTTATTATTCCCAACTTCTCCTTCTCCGTATTCCGTTCCTCATTCTTCGCTGTTATTCGGAATTTCTTTTGAATTTCAACTCTCTTGTATAGGCAACCCACATAACTCGGATTTATTTTGATATTTAAGAAAACATTCTTGCTTTATTGGGGTTCGAACCATGACGTTCGAATTTGCAAGTATAGGCACATGCACCTGAGCCATCGAGCTCTCTTATCATACTCCATTTGTTTCAGGTATAAATGTTGCACCTTTATTCATATTTTTAAAAACAACAACACCTGTTCCGTCATGCAGATACAAATATGAAATCACATGTAAATTTTTTTTAACTATGTATTTCTGAAAACCGTAAAGAGGATACGAAAATAAATCAACTTACAAATACAGTATTAAATTGTCTTTTATTGGAGCTCATACAACCAAGTACTTTGTAGTTTCACTGCACGTAAAAAACAGAAATATTAAAATGAATTAATACGTTAGTTATAAGAATAATTCACGTTACTCGAATATTTTCCCTTTATTTAGTTTTTCACATTGAGGAGAAATGTTGTTTATATGAACGATTTAAAGTTAATAAATAAATGATAAATCCAATGCGACGGTAAAGTTTCCGACGGCCGGCACACATACTACGATTAAATCAGTCTATATCGGGAACCATAGATTATTACTTAACTGTAGACCACACTCTCTGAACATTTAAGATTTACCATGTCACCAACAAATTAAAATCTCAAGAAAAGCGATTAATAACTATAAAGATAGACTCACGAACAAAACACGTGCTCACGACACCATCGCGCACGACCGACTAAACAGGAAACCAAATTGACAGCCGACGCAAACATCTAGTTGGGGACACCACCTAGATATTATATATTGCTTCTAATATTTAGCTCCATCAGCCTCAATTTATAAACAATTTATGACAGATTTTACTAAACTTCCTACATGATAAAATATTATAACATTTACTTGATAATTGAATTAAGACTTACGATAAATATGATAAAATAATGGCGATAAAAATTATTACTACTATAAAATCCGATTTTACTAAATTACTCTTTGTACCCGTTTGTCAATTTTCCATTCAACAATTTATCCCTCTGGCAAAATTCATTTTCAATACTCTTACCCATAGCTTCCATAAAATCCATCAACCCGAGTTCTGAATGCCGCAAATGAGAAGCACAAGCCAATAACGGCAACTTGCGCAACATTCTACCACTAAGTTTCTGACTTGCTTCACTAATTTTAGTCAGAGCAACATCAAACTCTTGGCTATCAAGACCCTCAGACTTATTTTCATCCAAACAAATTACACCTGTACGTATCAACTCGTTAATGCAACTCGTGTAAATTTTCTTAATTGCTGGCACACTCGGCGGGCCGATATATTGTTTAAAATCAGCGCGGTCAACAAATGCAAGGTCTATCGCACACATGATATTAGACGTGCTAAGCACCAACACGTTTGGATAACGTTTCAAATTATCGATTTGTGTTAAGACCGCATTGACGACTTTGAACGCGTCGGATGGTTCATTACCATTCAAACACTGCTCACGAGCATGTGCGAGGGACTCCACTTCATCGATGAGGACACAGACAAGGGTATTGGTCATTTCGCACACGTCGCGAATGTGGTCAAACATTTTCGTGACTAATTTTCCACTCTAGAATTAAAAATAACAGAATTAATATAATTTCAAGTCATAAGTAGTAATTTTAATGTCATGCCTCTGAAAACCACTTGGAGAATAAGTTATGGCTATTGATTTCAATCAAAATAGCTTTTGGATAAGTTTGCACCATTCTTATGGATAACTTCTGAGCTAATGCCTTGCAAAGTGATGTTTTTCCGGTTCCCGGTGGTCCGTGCAACAATATTACTTTATTGCAACTTATGATGTTAAAATTAACACCACGTTGTGAGAACGACATTATAGCATGAGCATAATTCAAAAGCTGAGAATAAAAGTTCCAATTATTAAATGATTAAAATGAATTATATATTTATTTACTTACATCATCCTTCACATTATGGTCATAGATTAAATTCTCCCATAACAAATGCAGATCTGCACAAGGTAGAATATAATCAGATGCTACATTCACATAGTCTCCATTCGAATCATTGAAATTTTCAGCTTGAGGTCCAAGTGAATTCAAGCTGTAGATGTACCATTGAATTGATTTGCTTTCGAAATCAACAGGGCCCTGAAAGTTCATATGTATAGTTAAACTTTTCAGTTATGAAATTTAATAAATTGTACTTACAGTAATCCCACAACATTCATTCACAATTAATTCCTGGGCACCAGCAATTGCAACCATAGAATTATCTGGAAAGTTTGTCATCCTTGAACCTGGCTGAGCATGATGTTCTGATAAATGACTGCCGCATATTTCTATCAGTTCTGCGTCGGTAAAAACACTAGAAAGTAGATTGTATTACAATAAGAAGTTGAAAAATAATATTTATAGGTTAGTATTACAAACATGTTTAAAAATTGATAAAATGAAAGTAGATAGCTTACTTTTCTTTTTCAAGAAGTATTTCCACGTGAATTTTATCCATGGCAGTTGCAGATGATATAATAAATACTAAAATAACTAGTTTAATTGACAAATATGCACGAGTACTATAACGACACAACCGTCTCCACCGGTTAAGGATTTGAACATTCGAAACGTGTATGTTGGGTTGCCTACCATAAAACATAACTTTGAAATTATTTTCTTTTTATCGGAATTAATTCATCTATAATAAACTTAATTAACAAGAAATGTTCTACTTTTATATTATATATTTTACATTTAAGGAAATATAAACAAAACAGTAAAATATTCCTTGATTATAATGCGTTAATTAACTGTTAAACGTTAAGAATATAAATATTTCCCTTCAATTTACGGATTTTTCTTGTTTTAACATCTTGATTCATTGTTTATTCGTACATGCAAGTGTTAAGTTAACCAATCAGATATACCATTCGTTTCATTTCACTTTCACTCCGCATTTTTTATACATATTCAAACTAAATACCAAAGTTTCACACATCTCTTCTCGCCTGATTACGCCCCAATGGTATTCGTTAACAAATATAATAATATAATATAATCTATGACACATAAATATTCTATATCATTCAACATATTCGCAGCGAAACGCCCCTCAATTAATTTATATTACGATTTATTATAATTTGTATATTTCAAATGTGTTTTTTTTTTATTTGGTTTAATTTAATGTTTGTAAATCGAATAATACATTCGCGTTTAATGCACGGCGCTTGAAAGCAAAACACAGTTCGCCATCAAACGCGCACATCTGCAATTTAATTTCATATAGTATAATTAGTTTAGTTATTATTGTAACATCACATTCATTTCATTATTAATTTATCAATAATTATGTCTTTATTTTAAAGTAGATAGCGTTGGTTGGTTGCTAGCCTCAGTGACGTATTTTGCGTTAAGTTTTCGAAAAGTTTTACTCGATCATTTGCGTTCTGCAAGAGCACAGAAACGTACAAAACGTATGATTCCAATTTAACGTCCTGTCAACGGTTCGCTTAAGGGTTTGAACGATTTGAACGTTTAATTAGATGTTGAAGTCATCGAATTGTAGATGGAATATTGAATAATGCCATGTTGTGAATGATCAATAAATTAAAACACAAATGATTGATGATTATTGCGAAATTAAAATTATAGGTTGTCAGTGTGTGTCATGCGACGTGGATACGTGATGAAGTGATTTGATAAATTAATTTGTATCGTGAGATGATGAAGTTTACATTTACACGAATTTCGTATGCAGACACCGATCGAGAATAAAACGGGTCCAATATGTACAGTTTTATATTTTAATTTGAAATTTTTGGTTCCGAAATATTGCGCAAAGTTTCGGTGTATTGTGGGTTGCCTACGATAAATTCCTGCACGGAAAATTAAAGTGAAGCTATAGCCAAGCCAGCGAAAGTTGATCACATTCCTCCGGCAATATTTCGGAACATGGTTAAAAGCAAGTTTATAAACTGGTAACTGCTCGTAAATTATTGTATGGTTATGGAAAAGTTCCGTCATGGTAAATTCGATATTTAGGATAACATTTAGGCAGTGAAACGCATATCATCTTCAAACGAAAATGTAAAAGTGTCAAATATTTACAGTTCGGCATGATCCATGCTGTTCGGCTGGTAGTAGACGTCGTTGTACGACTGCCGCGCTCTCGGCTGGCGGCTGGGAAAAATGTGTTCGTAATACTTCTCGCAGTCGGCCTGCAGCGGCTTAGGGCGCGCCGTCACATGGTTGGCGTCCGTGCGCCTCCCGTGTCGCCTGCCCCCGCCGCCAGAAGGCAGTGATGCGCGCGCGCGTGACTCGCGCGGCGCGTCGATCGCGTTGTACTTGTTATAGCTGCGCGATTTGCGTGCATACCCGCCGCCGCCACTGCTGCCCCCGCGGACAGCCGTCTCGGCGACGCCGTCGTCATCCGACTCGCACGCGTTCGGCGACGGCAGCGTGAGGCGGCGCGCGCCCCCGATGCCGGCGTAGACGTTGTCGCCGCCGCCGCCGCCACCGCCGCAGACGCTACTCCTGCCATTGAATGTCAGTGTGGTCGTCGGCTACATATATATTTACAATCTTGTTAGATATATTCATTCATTCGTGTGTTAATTTTAGCATTTTTTTTTTCAAAATTTTAATCATAAATTGCAATCGTAGCTAATAGCTTGCAATTCATAGTGTATATATGCACATTTTTAGGTTAGGTTACGGGTTAGTTTGCTGTTCGGCTTACAACTAGGCGTGAAATATGAAATACAATTATAAAATGATGAACAAACAAGTTTTGAAGCACATACAGCGTGTTCAAATCAAAAAACTTTAAAACTTTGAACACACTGTATACACACAATTATAACATACACCCATAGACCCAAAAATAGTAGATAATAAACAAACGGAGTGATAATATCAATATCAAAAATTGCGTACAAAGCTACAGATGTAAAAAATGGTATACATAAGTTAAAATTAACGTTGAATATGTTAGGTTAGCAACGATGAGCGATGAGTTCCCTTGCTTGTTTTTATATACATCATAGCTAAATGCGTGAATGAATGAACGAATGAATGAGAGAGTTGGTTAGTTTAGCGGTACTGGCGTTTTGGTTATCGTTACAGATATAGAAAAACGTGATCGAACGTGTGCGTCGAATTTGCGCTCCCCTGGCGGTGAGATAGACAACCACGGCACGCGCACGGCGATCGAACGAAAGAGGGCGTTAGCGGCCGGCGCGCCCCCTCGCACGTTTAAAATCAAGTGAGATGGTGGTTTGAGAATGTGCTCAAAACGGGAGTCTGTGTGGGAAACAATTCGTGTCGCATCAGTGTGGATATGTACAGTGTCGACAAGTAATATTTATACAAAGTGTTAAAAATGTTAATCAACTCGTACAAATTGTCAATTTATTACACAAAAATGATTTTTATGTGAAAAAATTCATTGATAATTTGAACGAGTGTAAATTGTAGCCCAAAATTTCAATTTTCACAAATTGCGAAGATAAATTTTGAACATTTTTGGCACAAGTTTTTATCTTCGCCTTTTCATGAAAATTCTGCTGTTAGCAGGGGCAAAAAACGAAAAAGAAAAACTAGCATTCACAATTTCGGAATGCATTCGCTAAGCGTGCACGCACGATTCCGGTGTGAGTATCATTTGCAAAATTGCATGTGCATGTGATAAGTGGAGTGCAATCAATTCGGTGAATATCAACACGCTGGTGCAAGTCAAGTCAGGTGAGAGTGAGGTGTTACGGGGTGAGTGAGAGTGGTGCAAGCACAACACACGTCATGTCAACATCCGCCAAAAAACAATCACGCAGCGCGCGCTAACGTGAATCCAGTAAATGAATAATTTATAGCATAGAGTCACACAGAGGCGTTATTTACAAAATGTACACATCCCCTCCACCTCCACAAAGAGACAGAGCTTATAGATGAGGTTAGGGAGGATTAAATTTACAAACTAATTTTCGTCCAAATCAATCAATCGAATCAATTTCAAGTGGATGTAAATGCAAATCACTTTATCGTAAATTAATTGCTAATTATTAATAATGATAGAGTATTGATTATCGCATGAAAACTAGTCTTTGGAATCAGTTAGTCACATATCAAGTTTACTTAGTTTTTGGTATTTCGCTAGCGTGTGTGTTACTCACTTTTACGTTAAACTATTTCGGTTATGAATAAGAAACGTACACAAACATGAGAGATTTGGTGGTTGTTACTGTTTCTGGTGCTTCGTAAAACCATCAAACTGGCATGGCGACAGGAACCAAAGAGTGATGAAGAGTATACAAACAACACAACAAAAACATAATAAACCAACAACACAAAAACGCAGTAGTAAAACACAACTAAAAATCAAACGTCAGTAAATTCACACAGTGTGACACAGTACCAAAACGTGGTTCACAAATTAATAAAATTTTTAAGTACGCGCGGCATAAACAACTTTTTAAAATACACAAAAAACATTCAACAACTAGCGCCATCTATGGTATAATATAGATATGTTATTACAGGTTATGTTTATGATTTTCATGATTACGTGGTTGGTTTTGTGTATTTTAAAAAATAGTTCGCCGCGAATGCTCGGCAAACAGAACGGGAACGACGGAGGTGCAGTGCTACACTCTAGTTGGTGGCTGGAGCACCATGGCGGCGAGACGTACCTTCATTGCCTCCGGGGATCGGCCACCGCGCGGCGTCGTCGTATAGATGGCGTCAGCAGGAATACCACCGGGACCGGTGGCGGTCTTCTCCAGGTCCAACTTTTCGCTGCAAGAGCAATATTTAGATGAAATGTTACAAGACGCAAACTTGGTCTATATTGGCCGCGCAGATAAAACAAACTTTAAGACTTTCGGGACCCAAGCGGCACAACAACTAAATGGCTGTGGGGTGCAGCGTGGGTGGAATTGTTTCCTATCGAAATTACTGTTTTACCGCTCGACGTGTACGTAAAAAAACAAGCAGAAAACAACGTGCTCCCTTGACCGTCCAGCGGAATGGAGGTATTTTTATGGTCGGTGAGCTTATGGTCCGTTAGCAGCGTGGTGGAGGAAAAAAAGGCCGAAAGGGCAGAAGCAAAGATGGCGCCGGAATTGTTTGGGAAAGCTTTGCGAAAGCTCTGAATTACCATCCGGCGCGTGTTCCGGCCGTTCGCTATCGTGTTCATGCCCCCCGAACCTCGGAGGCAGATAAAAAACTTCGCTCGTTCGCTATTTAATGATATTGTTATTTTATAAATTTCAACTTTTCTATTTCTATTCCCACACTCCGCGCCCTTAAACCCACGAAGATTACTGAACTTTTTTGCGTTACTAAATTTTCGTTTATGTTGACACGAATTGTCTTATCTGTCGCGAACAAAACGCGCGCCGGAGTAACATATGTGTGTATTCAAGATGGCGCGGCGCGTCATAAAATGGATGACACTAAACTCGCGGCGTTTTGAAAAGCGGGTTGAGTCACAGCGCTGTTCCCCGGTGAGTACGGGGCGCGCTCGGCCGGAATTGTTTAAAGTTGATTTACGAGGCGGGCGCCCAGACGCACTTCCGCTTATCGGTGGGGGCGCAATTGCCAAAGCGCGATAAGACGCCCAGCGACATTGTGTACACACTTCCGGGCAGCGTATTTCATGTGAAATATCCACGCATAAACACTTCACATGGTCTTTACATTGACTTTGGAAACAATTTTTATATTCAAATATTGTTAAAAATAGTTTTTGATAAAAATACATCAAATATTTATAAACTAACCTCAAAAAAATATCAAATTTAATGAGTTTAATGACAAAAAATCATGTTTTTCGTAAATTTCCACAAGAAAAGTTTGTTCCACCAAGGGTCGCCCCATAAAAACACATTCAAAGCATCTCCAGGACTAATTATGACCCAAACGCAGTTAATTGAGCGCCTCATTAAAAGCTAATTAAGTCGTGCGCTAATTGAGCACCGCGCGCAGGCCGTTCGCAGTCATTTCGGCTTGTAATCGTGTTTTTATCGTTATTATTCCGACGCTTTTACAAAAACTTGCTCGCGTTTGAAGGAAGTTAAACCCGCCATCATCATAGATTCGGCAAAATCAAGGAAATGCTCGGTTGCGGTGTGAATGTGATTCAAATCGACGCGGATAATGAATATTCAACGGCGAAATCGACGGATTTGGGCGCGGATCAATCATGCACAATCACACACGCGTGTCGACGGCGGCGATATCGGAAGTAATAAATACGGGACGGATTGCAGGAAGTAATTAGTAAATCATCACATTTTCGGGATGCACACAAATATAGAATTATAGAGATGTTGGTGGAAATCCAGGATTTTGGCACAGGCAAAATTTATATATGATAGATGATAGAATAAGAGAGGGTAAGGAAAGAGGACGAGAGATAGAAATTCATGAAAAGCTTACCTTTCCAGGTCGGACGGCTTGAAGTCGCCTTTTCCTGTGAACACGCGGAAAGCAAACATAATTTATGCGTGCAAACCTAGCACCCACATACAGAGCGTCTCCGTAATAATATCATCAGTTACTCACTCGCAAAACAACATTTTTCCGCCTTGATGGTGTAGATAAACATACAGAGCAGCACGATGAAGATAGCAAGTGATGCACCCGCCAGGGTTACCAACGTACTCATCTGCAACGGTTCTGTAAAGAAAACACAGAAAAAAATTGAAAAATTTTATTTGAATTTTCATTACGAAAATCGTTTCTCAATCCCTCGTCAAGACATTCCTAGCCATTCTCACTCACAGCGAATGAATTATTTATGCCAGCGATCGATTTTTTTCGTTCTATTTGTCGAGATGTCGAACGCCTTGACATTTTCGGTGTAAAACGTGTCTGAGCGCAAGTGCTTGTTCGACACCATCCGGACAGATGCCGCCCTCGAAACGTAACCCTGTGTGAGTGAAAACGCGCGAAATGTGCATCCCCGGCTTTTCGGCATCACTATAAAAATGTACTCGACAAAGTTTACATGCATGTTCGACACCGACGGGTGACGACGGAGAGGAACCATCCGAAATATTCGATTTGATGTTTTCGGATGGTAAAGCGTTCAATTCATTCGAGGGCGCGTTTTTGGAGACGAGAAAGATGACTTGTGACATCAGCACTTTTTACATGCGGAACGTCTGCTCATCACAATTTTGACGCCGCTTAGTTTTTCCGCTCCCGAGGAGTTTACGATCCACATCCGTATCAATAAACTCGGCGCGCGCGCCATTTTCCATCTCCCCGAGCAGGACAAAAAAAAGGTATGGAGAAGAAAATCGTACGCGTAGAAAAATGAAAGATGAACAACGACTACTACGGAAAGTAGTTGCTGATAAAGGGATTTTCGTTAAGTTTCTTATAAGTTTTTCCCGAATATCAGCACTCGCTGAAAAACTCAACTCTCCTCCATTCGCTGGGTTCATGCAGTTGCATAAAAGTTTTTTCAACTTTTCGCGCAGCAAAAATATAAAATTGTTTGTCTTCGAAATTTATCACTGTTGAGAATGTCCGGGGACGCGCGAGCCATCCGCAAATTGCTGTTTTTACTGTCGCAAACCCCTCCCAGGAGAGCGGCGAAAAACTTATGCGCATAACTTATCGAAATCCCTTCGAGCGGTTTGCCGAATGGCCGAATGTTTTCCGGGACGCTTTGAACGCGCGCACTCGAGACGACAACAACAATCGTCGTGTTATTGCATTACGGGCGGGGAGAATATTCCGACAGACGTTTTCAAAGTGAACACACAACAAACACAAACCGCACAAGCGCACAAATCAAACAAGTTTATTATAGAAGTCGTAGTAGGAAAAAGTAAACTTACCATTTACGTAGAGTTTGACTGCGTGACGATCTGTTCCTCGATCGTTTTCTACCGCCAAGTAGTAAGCGCGTGAATCTGTCGCTTCGGCGTCTTTGATTTTTAGTGTGGCGAGGTAACAATCTTCTCGTTCTTCTTGGATCACTTCATCGACACTGTATCTACCTGTAAATACAATAAAAATTGTTTTTTGTGAATACATTTTGAGAAAATGTAAAAAATTAGATTTTTTTGGTTTTTCTATGAAAAATTGAAGAAAAATTTGAACTGAAAAGATAAAAGAATTAATTTGTCACTTCGTAGACATATGTCGAGCCAAAACAATAAAAAAATAAAGAAATCTTTGAAAAAAACCAAGAAAAATCATAAAAATTTGAATTTTCATGGTTTTTCCATGAAAAATCCACGAAAAAATTAAACTCAAGGCTTAAAAAATTAATTTGTAACTCTGTGGGCCTATGACAACTCAAAACAAACACAAAATTAAACAAAAAAGTTAAAATTCCGTAAACTTTGAGTCTTTTTCGATGAAGAATTTAATTAGTGGCGTTTTAACGCAAATTTCATTAACCCCGGTGCAAAGTATAACCATTTTACGAATAAATTCATCCCAAATTATTATTTAGTATACTATGAACATTAACCTCGTGCATTATTATGCTGGCGTCTGGGGTAAATGTATCCATTACCGGTTTAGGTTATGTTGGCCCACCCACACACCCGGAAAAGGAAATGCGCAAAGAATAGCAGGCTTCTCCACCCTCAGATATTTTTTTCATGCAGCCGAAAAAACTTTTTAATGAGTTTTTTCTTGTTTGTTGACGGTGTTACACCCCCAAACACATTATATATTTTTTTCGTATTTTCATTTTTAAAAAGTTGTAATGCACTCGTGTCATTTATTTGAAATTTCAAGTTATTAGAAGAAAACATACCCATTTCAGAACCTGCTTCCAATCGTAACGAACCCCATTCCCAAGCTACAACCCTCGGGCGTGGATCCGCGCAGACTACCATGGACATTTCGACGTCTTCACCTTTTTCTACGACGGTTTCCGGTGTTGCAGAATGTCTTAAAACTTGCGGTGCACCTGAAAATTAAAGGAAACGTGTATAACTGGTTGCCTATATTACGAAAAACAAGTATATATGAAATTAAGTTATAGGTTATGTCTTACCAACTACTTGTAGAGCAATAGCTTCACTCTGAATGGTCCTCTCTGCTCCCCCGATGATATTTGTCACTTTACACACATACTCCCCCTGATAATCATAGGTAACATTCGAAATATGCAATTTTGCTTCCCGGCCGCGTTCCACAATGCGATTTGACGGTGAAGGAATGCGCTGCAACCATTGATACGTGGGTTGCGGGTTGCCTTCAGCAATGCACTCAAAAGTCGTAGACGAAAACAAAACAGCAGTTGTCAAACGATCAGGACCCACGGAAAGAATCTTCGGAGCATCTGTAAACAATTATCATACTCAACAAAAAATCACCACAGTCTACTAAACAATTTGAAAGGATTACAAGTAGGCTAGATGCTTGTAGGGGGGTTTAATGTGGTGTGCAAGAGTAATGCCTGCGGTATCGAATTTGTGTGCGAGCTCGGCGCAATTTGTCTGCAAACTCCACTGGTCCAGAGTGCTTGCAGCCGTGATATTTCACTGGAGTCAGTGCGCTACCTTTATTCGGGGGTCATTTAGAGGTTGCCCTAATGTACAATGTGGTATTTTGATGACCATTTGCTAAAACTCGCGCGGAAACCGTTTAATCGCAAGCAAACCAACAGAAAAACTCAAAAATTAAACAATCAAGTTTAATTTAGATTAAAATCGCGGCCATTTTGAATAAATTTCAAGTGCAAATTAACGTTATGCACAATGTGCCACCTTGATGAAGGCAATCTGCACGGAAGGTGACGAAGGTCCCCTGAAACTCCTCAAAAGGTATAAGAGGCCTGCCTGCTGACTTTTACTACTAATAGCGCCCTCACAGCGCCATCTTGCACCGGCTGAGAGCGCAAAATCTGGAAATAATCAAACTTTAATACCTGAGCACTCCTGTTTCCATCCGGGCGCGCGCGCCACGTGGGCGTTAGAGCGATTTTATACAAATTGTGCGCAAATTTGCATACGCTGATGTATCAAATTATTCCTAATTGAAATCTCGTCGTTTTACGACCTAGGCTACACGACCCTTCAACCTAGGCAACTTATTATACAGCCGGATTTTATTTTTATTGTTATTTTATTTGTATCGTATTAAAATTTAAATCGGCGCGTACAGGAAATGATTATAAAGCTAAATTTTTATGTTAGGCAACCATTTATGCGATCCGGTGTGGAAGAACGCACTGGGGAAATCGAATTAACCCGATTTCTACACTCTCCTCGGGCGCTTTTCTTTTATTTTAGGTCTACAAGTGCACTCGAAGAGACGGCGACGCGACTTTTTTCACTTTCCGAGCGCCGGCGAGTCTCCAGAGTGCCGTTGCAGATAATAGGATGGCATCGTCGCGCGCACGCATCGAAGAGTTGTGTACCGTTGCGAATGTTTATTCCTAATCCCCTCAAGATCCGCAACCATTTTTCCGTCGTCATCCAGCGCAGCAAACAAACGCAGTGTAGCGTTAAAGCTCACAATGTCAAAATTTAAATTGCAATAACTGAGAATGTCCCACCACTACACCGCGGGCGAGTGAATTACGTAAATGCACTTTAAATTTTAATCTCATTTATTTGTCGAAATGAGAACGTGCATTACCATAATTTATTTGCACAAGAATTCGACCTCTCCCCGTGCGCGCGCGGTACGATCTATGACTTGAGCGCTTGACTCAAGATGGCGTCTCGTGGAGAGAGCACGACGCCATTCTTTACTTTTAGTACACTTTATTTCCCAGCGAAGAGGCCTGGGGACGGCGCCGTGCATACATTTGTTTTAATTGCCTCATTTGCATACACTTTTCATAAAGTAAACGCAAATATTTTATTACTCCACCTCGCGCATAACCTCACCTGTCCGAGGGAGCGCGAAGCTTTAATCCCGGCGCGCTGTTTTGCCACTCAAATCGCGATATAAGCCTTGAAAAAAGTTTTAAGCCGGTAAAAATTAATTTCGAAAGTTGCCACCGGAAAAAAAAACCGCGCCGCATGAATTAAATCAATTTTATTCCGAATACACATTCAATTTGAGGTTATTAATATACCGTGACAGGAAATTGGTAGTTATTGATACGTCATAAAATAGCGGACATTTTGTGGCGGCGTCCTGCGGCTGGGCTGGTGGAAATATTTTGAATTATTGCGACAGCAGGTGCGAGCACAGGCCGCTCACGTCGTTATTTTACGCGTCGCTGCATGATAAACGCGACGAAACGCTGTGAAATGCGCGCAACTTGCATTCGTTTAAATTACGACCATTTTGCAAATGCAAAATAAGACAAATTCATTCCCATCGCAATATAATATATATGTTACTACAGAAAACTACTTTATAGCTACAGTTTTGAGGTTATAACCTCAAATAAATGAATAAAAAAGAGATAAATAAATACTCACATTTGACATCGACGTGAACTCGCACGGGTTGGGATTCCCCGGCTTTGTTCCGTGCGTGGCAGGTGTAGAGTCCGGCGTGTTGCCGCACTGCCGGGCTGAACTGCAGTTGTTCTTGTAGACTTGCGGGTTGCGTTTGTCCCTCGCGCTTCCAAACCACCGCGGCTTTGGGGTTCGCCGTCACACTACATCGGATAGCTACAGAATCCTTTAATTCTTCGATGTCAGTCGTTGGAATGCCAATCAGTCTGGTTTCAGGAACAACTGAAAAAAAAAACAACAAATTGGTTTATAAAGTTAAGTAACTTGATATTATTAACACGTGTAGACAAGTGTGAAATGAACAAACAAACAAAAAAAACCATCGACTATTATTTGATTGTGTTTGTGGTGTAAATTGTCATCGAGTGCGCATTTTTTTTTATTCCATGGATTGTTTTAATTGCTTCACTCGGGATGCGCGAAGTGTTTTTTGTCGGTTCGGCTACAATAAACGCAGTTTTATCGTTGACAACAACAAAAAACCATCGATAGCCTCGTTTGGCAACGTGACGGATTCACACGAACGCAAAAATATGAAATATTCGCTTTGGCAATTAAATCGCGCCATCAATATTGCAACGTATTCACCAATTGCAATAATTGTTAGTTTTCCCTCTGGGCATACACCAATTTGATGCGTGTGTTAAAAAAATATTACCAACGCAAATGAGATTTGCATTTTCGTATTGGCGTTTAGTTTACGGTCTGGCGAATTTCCAAAATTGGCAAAAATTTTCAAACGCGCGCAATGTTTAGATAATGCCAAAAAATTACACAGCTGAAATGATTAGCATGTGTCTTTGTGAATTAGCCCTCCGCGATACTATGAATTCCGAATTGGAAATTTCACCGGAAATGAATTTAGCCGCGCGCAGATGCACACACATAATGCTCTCGACTTGACGATGAGGGACATGGCCCGCGCCGCCCCCACACACACCAACGTGTCCCGCGCGCGCGATCCCGTAAGAGGATTTATGAAAGCGCAGGGACGCAACATCGCCGGAGTGCGTAATCCTGCGATGCGGAGCTGCTCGATATTCGATTATTCAATCAGCCGACATGAAACGAAAACGCTGCAGCACACGGCGGAGTAATTTGCGCGTTTCGAATCCTAGCGGTGCATGTAAAACGAGAAAAGTCCTGCCGCAGGACAAAGCAGAGCATATTAAATATATTAAATCATGATTGGAATCGAAACTAGTATTATATACGCGAATGCAACGTTTTTGTATGTTTGTGTCGCGATAACTCAAAAACTATTCAACCAATTTTGATAAATTTTGGTTTCGAGATAGTTTGGACCTTGGACAATAACATAGGCTACTTTTTGTCGCAAAAATATAACTTACAGGGTGTGCAAAACCAAAAAATATATTTCAATGTATCAACGTTTTAATAATTTTGCACAAATTTAAATATTAAATTTTAAAATGCAGCTGATCCTATCCCAGTCAAGCAATAAAAAAATTATCAGGTAAAAGCTAGTAAATTATAAAGTAAAACTGTGAAAATAAACAAAAAAACGTCGAAAAGTCTCTAATGAACAAACATTATTTACCGCTCCTCCTGCGCTATCCTGCAACTCAACGCGCCATCGTAAACCGTTAATTAACGTACCTAATAATGCAACGTTTCGCAAATTTGCATATATTCCCCGTAAAATTTCCGCAAGCGCACCTCGATTATAGACAACTACGCGAATAGCGTGCGATAATTAACCTCAAAAACTGAATCATCTACTTTGAGGCACTTTCCAGCCATAATTCATTCTTAATAGTATTTTTTAAGGAAATAAATCTACTTTACTTACACATAACATCCAAGCGAACTTCAATACTGCTGGATTTAGTCGAGTAGGACTCGTGGACGGCGACGCAGCGCAGCGTCTTGCCGTTATTCTCCTTGGAGATGGTCAGCTCGAGGATCGAGATTGCGAGCCACGTGCGCGGATTATCCAATTCCGTCGAGTTGCTCTGCCTTCGCGTCGGCGTTATCTCGTTCTGATCTGTAAGCAACACAAGCAACATTTGTTAGTATATAGGCAACCATACTAACAAAAATAGCTATAAATTCGATTAACGCATAAACATTTCCACTCACGGCGATATTTACAGCGCCACAGGCTGATACAGTGATGATACACATCCAAAGAAGACAAAAAGTCAGAAATGAAAGGAAGCCAAGAGTCTAATTTGAGGTTAGAAGAGAAGGCATGAAATAACAAAGGAGAATCCAATTATCCGGCACGAGTTACGCATCGCTGAAAACATCCTACGTGGAAAAACGTGCGTGGTGTTTATAATGTACCAGCATGATGCCACTGCGGCCATGTTGTTTTCTATTGCATTGTGATCATAACGATTAAAATTAGCGCGCACGTTTTTACGACACGCCGCGGGCGTAATGTTTGATTAAAAGTTGCGTCGCGCGTCGGCGACGATGCTCATTATGATGTTTTTAAAATATGGCCGTACTTTTACGGCCAAGTTTTACAACAAGTGCCGGCTGCTGAGGCGGCGGCGTACGCCGCACGGCGCCCGAGTTATAAATTTCGCATAACGCTGTACTTTATAAGTTGTAAAATAATAAAATTCAGCCCCCTCGGAGAGCAGGAGCGAAAAACTTCGTTTCCCAGCGTCTTGGAAAGCTGAAAGTGAACAATTCCCTACCGAAACCGGATGTTCGGCTTCTTTTTCGCCTGTTTTCGGCGGCGGCGGTTAAAGTTTTGTCTTAAATTTTCAACTCACCAACAAAATATATAAACAACCATTACGGCAATAACAATACATTGGTGATAATATGGTTGCCTATAGTGTTTTCTTCCTTAACTAAATAGTTTTTATGTTGTAATTCAAAATGCAAAATCATGTTGCAAAGGTATTGTTCAAAGATTCTAAGCTAGAGTTTAGGGTGTTAAAGGTGGCCAAGATTGCATAAATCACGCATGCATAATGCAGACCAGGAACAAGAGCAAACTCCGGAAACAACAGACTGCCGACACCTCAGGCATCCCTTCTTCTCCTCATGCAGAAAATAAAGATAAAGAAAACTCTCGGAGAGGAGTAGAAAAGCTTCAATTCATTTCGCGTAAAATCTCACATTGTATACGCTTAAATAAATAATCTCCAAAGTGACATCTAACGGTGCGCGAAAGGCACATAAATATCGCAAATATTTATTCCTTTAATTTAATCGGAATTTATATTTATGAGTTTTTGATGGCTTCGAAAATGATTTCAGCTCTTTTAATCCGGATAATATTATTCATGGAAAGTTGAAAACGAGATGAAGGTGTCACATCGGCGTGCGCGTGAATATTTCAACGCCGAGGCACCCAGAGGGACTGGACCTGTCCTCCTCGTCTCGCTTTTCTTCCCAGCGGGGACGCAAAACAACAAAAACAACCGCAAGACTTAAAATCCCTACTAATATTATAAATGCGAAAGTCCTGATGTTTGTTACACTTTCACGCAAAAACTACTTAACCAATCATCATGAAAATTTGTACACATATTCTTAGTGGTCCTCGAATGTTTATAGGCTACTTTTTATTTAATAAAAAAAAATATTTTTTAAATAAAATAAAGAAATTGTTTAGCCAATAATACCCCTGCATCTGGCTATTTGACTACTTTTACGCCATCTAGCATTCCAGCAATGAAGCTCAAACCTAAGTACTATAGTACCATCACATTGTATTATCACACTGTATTACCGACAGCTACGTCAACATCAAATCCATTTGACTACACTATGGAGACTGTACACTATACTTCCATAGACTATACTTTCAACTATTTTAAACTTCCCGCCATTCTACTTCATTGTTACTTCTTCTGTGACTACAGACGCGTACGCGAAGCCGCGGGTTAAAGCTAGTAAAAATAATATTCTATCAAAATCTAATTATTAAGATTATGTAAGTTATTCATGTAACCTGAACTTCAAATAATAGCTATTCATGTTTATGCTTCAATGAAACACAACATAACCTAAAATATATGGCTGATAAGTTAGGTTATGTTACATTAGACAAGCAGAGAATGCGAGACTATTTGGTCAAGTCAATGGAGCATTGAATGGAATAGCAGATACAAAGGTGTCATTAGCACAATTCATCAGTATGTGGTTTTGATAACAATTGAAGAGATGTGCAGACAAAACACGAGGGAGCATGAGATAGGTCTGGGGCAGATGCGAGCCGACAGCCTTGCCGCAACACAAAGTGAAGAAAACGGAGCCGGCCAGACAGACAACAGACAGACGCCGGCAATTTTCTATTATTAAATAGCTACTCGTACATGATACAGCCGAAGAAGCGCACAAGATGAAATGAGGTTAGACGTTAGACAAGTGTAATAAGCAGCCGGGGGGATTAATAAATCAGAAACATCAAAGGCGAGACAAATGCAAAAAAAATTAAATGCATGTTCAATCATGATACCGAGTACAATATGACGTTTTAAGTGGCAAAAAGTGTTAATAAATATATAAATCAACTTGTGTATTATTTTCTTGGCGTCTGGTGTGTGCAATTGAGTTTTGTGGATTAAAATGGCTGCCAACAAAACCAAAACATGATTTTCTGTGTTTCTTTGTATAAATAATTTATTATTCTTTTGACAGTCGCGAGTAGAGTATGTAAACTAAACAAATCGCGTAATGCAATTGGAATTACGAGTCTGGCAAGCGCGACAAACCGGAAAAACGCATTGCAAAGCAAGTCAATATGCCAAAAACGACAAAATTTCATTTTATTACAGAAAGAGTTAAAATTTAAAAGCATTGCACATTTCACACAATATAAACGCATTTTAATGCTTTGGTTGACTGCTTTTGATAATCTAAAACTTTAAAGTGACTTTTGACGTCCATCATAAACATAAATCATGAATTAAACCGTATGCAACCCGTGTTTATTATCAAAAAACATAAATCCCGTATTTCGTGTGTTTTATTTTATTTATACGAGTTTTTATCATGCCACAAGAAAATATATAAATGTGTAGCACGTAGCAATGTTCTAGATTTGAACGGGGGCGAAATTTATTCCTAGTTTTTACGCGCGGGCAAAAAGTGGCACAGGGAGGAAACTGTGTTGAACTGTTGAAACCTACAACCGGCAACCTGCTGGAATCGAACTAATGAAAAACAAACAGTGGAGGAGCGCGTGGTGAGCGTTTTCCTTGCTTCAAAAACTAGACGTTTTCCATGTGGTATTTTGCATGTGTTCAAACGGTAAAAATATGTAATTGAAAAACTTTCGTTAAATAAACAACAAATTGAGCTTGATTGAATAAATATCATAACAGAAGAACAAGCAGACGATAAAATTATTAGTGTTTTGTGTAAATTTATACACAAAATAAAATTAATTAAAAAATAAAGAAAATTTGTGTTTTTTTTTGTGAATTTCATGAGTTTTTCGCGTTTTTTCTTGTTTTTATAGCGTGATACTTTGTATTTTCGAAGAAAACAAATGAAAATCTACTTAACCTCGCTCCATTATTTTACTAGACTTTTATGAGCCATTAAACAATCAAAAATCACAAAATCGCATAAAATTAAAATAAAATATCAAAAAACTTACCAAGAAACCATTTTAAAACCGGCGGTGGATTTCCATAATGCGACATACATTTAATCACACCAACTTCGCCATGCAGAGCTGTCAAATTATGCCCGGGCAGGACCTGCGATGCGTTGTATTCGATCCTCGGTCTTTGCGGAGCCACTGAAAAGAGAAATCAAAAGTTGCGAGATTTAATTGAATTTCCAAGATTAATTCCGACAAGAAAATCCCAATTTTCCAAACAAAACCGAAATTTCAGCAGCAAGATGATAAACGAGACGCGCGCCGCGCGCTTCTGATACAAAAAGCACGCGCGGCGTTCTAATCACGAAACAAATAGAGTTAAAACACGGAACACGGAAATTTGAGCAACAAGACATACGCTTACGGAGGAGGCCGCCAGAGTCGAAATGGTTCATTAATTAAATAAATTGGAAACGCAAAAATTAATTAGTTTGCGCCGATGATGCTGTTGCTGCTGCTGTTGCTACTGCGAAAGCGAGCAGTTTGGCGCGCGCTCATTCATCGCGTAATCCTTAAAATAAGATGACTTGTTTGCGCTT
Source organism: Dalotia coriaria (assembly GCF_025399875.1). NCBI lineage: Eukaryota > Metazoa > Arthropoda > Insecta > Coleoptera > Staphylinidae > Dalotia > Dalotia coriaria. Next base: position 13,073,370 of record NW_027045448.1, read on the forward strand.
CGACGACGTGCGAATCGCGTTTCGGCGAGTTTAAGAAGACTAAGAGATTTTGGTTTCGCCGCGAAGGAGATTAACTGTGAAGCTAATTTCCTCTTGAATTGCAAGAATATTATTTCGGGTAAAATTAAACGAATTTGGAAGAAATTCAAAAGTAAACGAATTATTCTACAATCAATCAAAGGATATTTACTTGACATAATTTTTTATGTGTTTAATACATCCCTACTAATATTATAAATGCGAAAGTCCTGATGTTTGTTACACTTTCACGCAAAAACTACTTAACCGATCATCATGAAAATTTGTACACATATTCTTAGTGGTCCCCGAATGGTTATAGGCTAATTTTTATTTAATAAAAAAAATGATTTTTTAAATAAAATAAAGAAATTGTTTAGCCAATAATACCTGTGCATCTGGCTATTTGACTACTTTAACGCCATCTAGCATTCCAGCAATGAAGCTCAAACCTAAGTACTATAGTACCATCACACTGAATTATCACACTGTATTACCGACTGCTACGTCAACATCAAATCCAATTGACTACACTATGGAGACTGTACACTATACTTCCATAGACTATACTTTCAGCCATTTTAAACTTCCCGCCATTCTACTTCATTGTTACTTCTTCTGTGACTACAGACGCGTACGGATGCAACTTCATTATTTTAGATATTCGCGAGCGAAGCCGCGGATTAAAGCTAGTGGTATATAAAGTATCAAGTGGCTAAACGCGAGTTTCTGTCTATTTTTGCTATATTTACTACATTCACTCAATTTCCACTAAATGTACATTCAAAGTGCGCAGGCGCGTGACTAAAACCTGTGACTAAAGTACTTTAGTCACCGCCTTGACCATACGTGTTTAAATTAACACTTTTTGTGTCTAAAACCATAAAAAACAGCCACATTAAAGGTGAAAGAAGAAAAAATATGAAATCAAAACAAAAGTCCCCTAACATGCATTCCTTAATAAGTAATACAAAATACAAATTAATTAATCACTTTTAAAATTGTTTATAAACATAAAACAATTTTTTAATTTCCGAAAACTTCCCAAACCACAATGTTATTCACCATTGCAGTGTGTCCCAGTTTAAGCGTAAATACGAGCGCAAAACGATGACGTCGTCCTGCCGCCGCCTCGCTTCGAGTTTTAATTAAAATTAGACACAATGTGCGCCTCCCTTCACCCCCTGCCCCCACCAAACAGTATACGACGACCGTCTCACCGCGCTTCGGCGTCGGCCAAGTAATAAAATTATAACACCGTGGAATAATTTCGTTAATTAGGAAAGTTTCGATGTTATTATAAATAGTCTGACTTCTTCAATGCTTGCACACTTACTGCACCAACAACAGCACCCCTACGCCTTCGCTCACCTTCTGGATATTGTGTTGTCGAAGACAACAAAGCCACCAAAACGTTTTCTCTGTTCAACAATCCTCCTTGCCGTAAATCTAAACGCAAACAACAACAATATCCAGATGAAAACGTTCATCGTGAAGACGACGCTGAAGACATTAGAGCTTCTCAAAGGGTGCCAACGGGCATGTAAACTTTGTGGCGGCAAGTTGTACGCAATTACTTACGTATTCAATCATCTCTGTCAGGTGGAGGAAGAATTTTCCAACGCACAAAAGTCATGAAATATTAAACTTTACAAGAGTTAACATGTTGATCAAATTTATAAGGTTATGTGGTATCCGCTGTCAACACTTATCAATAATGTAATTAATCAATCAATATCACGCCAAACCCTTGGAGATGAAATTTGCGCTAAAGTGTTCGACTTACAACCGCAGCTTAAGTTTTCGTATTCAAGTTGTTGTTGACACTTGATAGTGGCTTGAATGGTGCCAATGTTGCTTTTATCGTCTCTCGCCTGGTTTTACACGGTTATTAGTTCCGCGTGGAAAATGTTATCACTTTGCGTTAATTACGAGAGTGCGACGTCGACAAGCACCACGAGAGAGGGAGTGTTGTGTCGTTGTTTTCGCACGCTGTCCTAACGAGGCATTACAACCCCGCCGCAATGACGGTGGCGGCGGCAGTGGCGGCTAAAACGTCCGCTGCGCGTTAAAGTTGACGCGCCAACTTTGCCAAAGTAGGCATTAAATTGATTTTGCAATCAACTTTTGTGCAAGTTATCGTAAACGCCTCCGACATGTTAAAATCACAACCACCAGCGCCACCTATCATTAGAGTATAGTATACATGCGCGCGTACATAGAAAATTAGCAATTTATCTGATGAATGTTTAAAATGTTGCTTATTGTTTTGGCGTTGAAGAAGACGAAGCGGCGCGTACATGCAAAACATCAGCCGAGTTAATTAGATTTCGCTTTCGGCGCATGATTAACAAGCGGTCGACGCCGCCCGGAAATAATTTGCCACCAGCCACGAACGATGAAGATGGATTTTCTAAGGTAGGCTGCAGAAAACCGACAAATGTCAGAGGAATAACTGATGTAGAAAACAAATTGATAATCTCTGTATATTTTTTAATAAAAAATGTTCCCTAACCTAAAAATTTAACCTATAAAAAGGTTAAAAATAAAGGTCTGGGAGATAATGACATGATCAGCATGAGATTTCTAAAAAATTTAATATAGTCTACCCACGATGCGTCTACCAATAGCATTTTCCACGTTTTCGGGCTTGGGAAACAAATAAGCAACATCTTGAATACTGCAGAAGGGTGTCAGTCCCTTTTTTACCCTGCCTACAACACCTACACTCGAACTAAACATCCCCTAATCCCTTAACCCTGATGTGAAAGTGGAAAAGCGAAAAGCGAACGAATTTCGGGTCGAAATCTAAATCTACACATTCTACACTTTCGTCATCGACACCCACACTCCCTACCCCCACCCCCATACTCAATTCACTCCTCTAGGGGTTCCTGGTGATGTCGAAGAGGTTGCGAAAGGGAGGAACCAGCAAATAAATGTAATCGCCCGCGACGCTTCCACCGCCACCCGAGCAATTTCGTTGGGCGCGCAAGCAAATAGGGTGTTAAGATAGCAATGTTTCGGCACCAGCTACATCTTGATTACGCACCCTTCCCTTCGACGACATCACCAGCAGTGTCACCAGTATCGCGTACTCTCGTACTTGCGGTTGGCGTAACCCGCTAACATACAATTCTACATATTCACTGCTCCAAGGTGTAAGCACCATCAGCGACATAAACCCTACTTGCTCACTATGTGCACCACTCCAGTTTTAGTTGTGGAGTATTCCCCTAAGGTCAGTTGGGAGTATAATACTGCTGCTCGCACTGTTACCAGCACAATAAGCGACAATAAGCCGCTTTAATGTGAATGTCCTCAATGTCCCTCAACGAGTTACAAGCAGCTTGGACTGGTACGCAACATGAATACGAGTAGTACTCCAAGAGGGGAAGGGGTAGGAAAAGGGTCTGGGCAATATGGACATGTAAAGTACTTATCCCAGGGATGATTTCACACAATATTTGATTGAAATATTTCTATAAACAATTTTCGGAAAGAATTTCTTGGTGAAAATCTGCTTTTAAAGGATTTCCGGCAAAATTTTTGTTTTAAACTTCATGCACCACTCTATTAGCTAGCTTTTTGCTTTAATCTACCCTCTGGTGCTTTACTCCTCATCATCCTCATTCATTTTGATACTTGGCGAGTTCAGGACATCACATCCACCCCCACAAGTCAGAGCTCGCGTAAATTTTCGGTTTCTTCGCGCTTCTTGCTCATTTCTTTCGCTTGGGAATGCAGTAATTAATTTTAATAGCGATAAACTTAATGAGACTTGAGCTTTCGCGCGCGCTCGTTTTAATTAAACAATTTTTGGCAATATTTTCACGGAGAAGTCACGAACAAATCCGCGCAGATTACAAACGCCAAACACAAAGTGTTTGTCCTCGCGAAGAATAAATAAATCTCCGCGCATTTAATGAGAAAATGCTAAAATGATACTAAAAACGCGCACGTAAAGACCTACGACAAGTACGCCACGAGACCGGAAGCGGAATGACAAGCAAAACAACATGACGGTCGTAAACGGTGTTGGCGTTGTGCTCCTCTCATGTTTTATGCCTTCATAATAACACTAATAATAATAATAAATTAGAACAGCGTTGAGATGTTGAGCGTTTGATGATTCTGCACGCTTACAAAGACTTAAAATGTGTCAACAACAACAAGACGCAGTGGAAAATAAAAATTAAACACAAAATCCGCTTTTAACTTAACTTATAAGCTGTATAAGTAAAGTAAAGTCATAAATAATAATAAATAAAGTGTTAATTACGAAGTGTAGTGAGTGCCGCCCTCTAGCGAAACTTCTTATCGTGTTATTAGAGTTGCCTAGCAGCTGGATTAGTTGCGAGTCAGATTTCGAAACGCCTGCGACCGGAAATGTATCAGCAATTTGCCGAAATTCATTAATCACTAAGCGAGCGCGCGCGCGACTCGAGCGGCCGAGGCTTATTAATTATATTAATGATTTAATACCGACGCCTTAATTACAGTCGCGGCGCGGCGCACCGACGGCCGGATGATGGATTATTATATTAATTTATAATCTGTGCCACACAGCGTCCAATGTATCGCTGATGACTGACACTGCCATTGTCTCCATGAAAAAAAATATTCAAACTTATTCTCGGACCCAACTAAATTGGATTCCAAAACACCAAAAGTTTTTAATTAAAAAAAAATTATAAAGAGAAATTAGTCACCAGTGTCGATGAATATGCATTAGATGTAAGCGTAATTTCTTGCTAATGACTAATTGCTTGTTTGTGACTCTTGATTAAGAGCGCGCTCGCAGGCGTGTAATATTATTAATAATTATTAACATTGCGCGCAAAGGTGAAATCGTATCGCAAAGTTCGCGCGCGCGATAGTTTCGTCGACATTTCCTGCGACCGACACATTCGCAGAAACTTGCCGCATGCAGCGAACATCTGTTTATAACCAAATTGCAGAAACACAGGCGCGCTGGGCGTGAAACTAAGTTAGTGAGCAAGGCACCATGCCGCGCGCAGAACTGAGGACTGCGGCCGGGGAGAGAAACTAACTTGGCAGCGCTCGGCGAAATCATGCTGAAACACTATGCAGCGGCGAAGAGCCAGCGTCTGGAGTCGGGTGGCATGAAACATGCACACTGCCGGAAACCAGCACCACATCAATAACAATTCGTCGAAAATTAGAACTAATTATGACGCAGATACAAGTACATAAACCATACAACACATGTTGAAATAGATATTTTGAAGAATTAAGAAAATTTTATGGAAATTGTTGGTTTAGTTGGTCAAAAAATTGATTTTAAGTTGTTTTTGACGTTATTCTTGAGTTTGACAGAAAAATTGACAGTTAATGGCCCTAAATTGTGAAAAAATTAAATTTAAACAAAATAAATTGTGTTGCACGTGGTAGGAAACTTTTCTTACACTTTACATGTGTACAACACATTTTACACTAGATATTTACAATTAAAACGAAAATTTTGGGGAAATAGTTGGTTTAGTTGGTAAAAAATGTAATTTTAGGTTGTTTTTGACGCTATTCTTGAGTTTAACAACGAAAAATTGACTGTTAATAGCCCTAAACTGTGAAAAAATTAAATCTAAACAAAATAAATTGTGTGGTACGTGGTAGGCAACTTTTCTTACACTTTACATGTGTACAACACATTTTACACTAGATATTTACAATTAAAAAGAAAATTTTCAAGAAATAGTTGGTTTAGTTGGTAAAAAATGTGATATTAAGTTGGTTTTGTCGTTATTTTGAGTTTGACAACAAAAAATTGATAGTTATTGGCCCTAAACTGCGAAAAAATTAAATTTAAACCAAATAAATTGTGTTGCACGAGGTAGGCAACTTTTCTTACACTTTACATGTAGATATTTACGATTTAAACGAATATTTTAGTAAAAAAGTTGTTTTAATCAGTAAATAATATGATTTTGAGTTGTTTTTCTCATCATTCTTGAGTTATTCAACGAAAAATTTACAATTATTGACTCAAAACAGCAAAAAATTCAATTCAAACAAATTTTAATTCAATTGCTGTGGTAGGCAACATTTCATACTTTTCAAATATTAAATTTTTTATTTTCAGTCTTATTGCTAATACAAGCAGGCTAAGTGCCTTGTTTAAAGGTAGTAAAAATCAATTTTATGCAAATCTGGCGTCATCACTCCCGGCAACGTCTTCGACGTCGATGCGGTCGGCGCACACGTGAATTCCCGCGTCTTGCGCGCGCCCTCATTTCGGCCGTTAACGCGCGCGTTTAAACGTAAACAGCAGTTCTGGTAATAAATTGCTCGCTCGCTCGCGGAAAGCCTTATTGCCTATTGTGTTATGTATTATGCATGCGCCCGGCGGCAAATACACGGCGCTACATAGGGGGCCTCGGCCGCCTCACGCGCACACACCCGCCGGCGATTTAATAACTGGCGCGGCATTATGCGCCTAAACGACGCAATTAATAACGAAATAAAAAGCGTAATTAAGACATTCATCATCCTCCACCTAGCACAAGACGGCTACCGACGCGGTTGTGGAAATTTTCTTCATTTTTTTCCAAGGTGCTTTACTTTTTTATGAGCTTCTTTTGTTTTATTTTCTCCAGGTGTATTTTTCAAAGAAACAGGCGAAAATATACATTTTTTAAGGTGAATATTTAAATTTGAAACAATTTTTTAAACTCCTCGTTGAATTTGAACAATTGAAGAAGAAATGCGTAGAAATGTCGTAGAAATGTTTTACAAAGAATATTCATTCACCTAGCCTTTTATATTCAATCGTTTTGCGCGTAAATTCACGCGCGTTTGAGAACATGAGAAGCTCGAAACGTGCAAACCCTCGAAACCACAAGATTGACTGCATTACAACAAGCCTTGCGGGCGGCTGCAGGAGACTTTGATTGTGCGCGCCCTCTCAAAATATCGCGCAAAGTAAATCGGTAATCGACATTCGCACATTTCGCCCACTTTGCATACGAATCGGTTTAAGCTCAACAAAACGTCTGCAGCGCATGAATATAATACGAAAACGTCAAGTGTAGTACACACGCACCGCACACAATATTCAAACATTTCAATTCCAGATTTGCATTTGCAGAATATAAACTCATCCCTGATGCGCAAAATATCGAGATTTAAAGTGCGGACGAATTGTCGGATGTTTAGCAGTTTATAGCAGTTTAACATCGTCGACCATCCGCCATTTTGCTTGTATTGCGATTACATTGTGCATCTTTTCGCATTCGATCAACAAAACTACTTTTCGCACATCCATTCCAAACCCATTCGCACGAATTGAGTAAATCTGAGCGCGCGCATAAACGAATTTCAGCTACACAACATCACATTATTGCATTCATGCCGGAGCAAAATTGAGTCAAGAGTAAATCTCCGCATTGAATACGCAGGGATATATCCTCTGTAGCTACTTTTAAATCCATTATAGGCGACGTCCTGATCTAAATTTAATTTTGAATTTTTCATTTTATGTTAATACATGCAACTCATTGCAGTGCAGCAGGATTGTGAAAAATAAAGCTTGGGGTTTAAATTACGACGCCATTTGCACCTAACAGTTGCGCATCGCATTTCAGCTTCTTAGAACGCTGTGCGCTTCGTCATGGATGCGGGGAAGGAGGAGATAGAGTGATACAATGCGATTCCTGCTGGATTCTGCTTGCGCACAAGGTGGAGATGGAGTGTCTTGAGGAAATCCGGTGCGTCAACATCAACAACCTAGGCGGCGACAATGTTTGCATGCGAATATCAAGCGTAAACACAAAGTGTCCGAGAAAATTTTTGTTAAAACCAAAACTAACCTCAAATCAACGCTACTGACACTTTTTTAAATTTATTTGTAGGTTAATTAACTTTTAAAAATTATTTTTTAATTTTTTGAGGTTAAGTAATAGTTTTGTAACTAAAAATATCCCCAACACTTTCTTCGTTAACCTCCAAGAAAATGGCGACTTTAGCTTAGCCGGTTTCGTGCGCAATCCACAAAGTGCTTCACTATATCAGCGCCGCGGGCGGTCGCTGGCAACGCAGCGCCGTTTCGTGATACGCGCGAAACGAATTACTAACGTGCCGACAGCCGACAGAAGAGACTGTGGTTGTTGTTCGACTGGCGGTGGGTTGTTGACGTTCGCCGCCGGCGGAAAGACGTCGTTCGCATCGAGCGCAACAATAACAATCTTTATCGATATTGCCAAGCGGCTGCCAAAGTGCATACGAGTCACCAGGATGCATGGGAGCCACGCCCCTGGTGTAAAAACCCTCACAATCTTACTACTACTACTCAACTAGTGGATAAGAAATAAAATTTAAATTTTTAACCAAGTCAATTTGCGTAAATTTTCACAAGTTTCGCATTTCGCGCGCATGTGAGTAAATTTCCCAGCACCACGCCAGGTTGAGCGGTGTATAATGTTGCGTTGCGGTGTCTACGAGTTAATTAAATGTCATTCGCCATTATTCATATAATCCACGACACATCGGCTGGCGTGCGGCTTTGCATGCGCATTATGTGGCAGCATGACGCCAGCCAGTTGCGGTGGCGCTTAGAAATTGTGGAAAACGTGGAAAATTGCCCGTGGGAGAGCATCGCACCACCACCACCACCACCAACGTCGGTGGCGTCGCGACGCGCGCTTTATTGTAACCAGCGAGCGCGCGCCGAGTTTCCGATAGCTATGCATGCCATTATAATTCGCCATACTTCATGAGAATCATGAGTACACACACACACACTCTCAACGAGTTAGGTTACCGTCTCGCCGGCGTTGCACTCAACTCCACCTACATTAACTGATATTTATAGCGTAACATAAGTTGCATACCAAAAACGGAGCCGGAGGAGAAGTAATTGAAATCGAACTTTTTGTAGCTTTCATCGTATGAAATTTCAATCCACGAGTAATGTGTAGATTAAGAGCGTAAAAGCTTTTGAAAAATACGAGTGTGTAAGAATATGCGAGCGAGGAGTATTATTTTGATTTAGGAGTTGAAGTTGGTAGATGTTATGAGAGGTTATGAGAAGATGAAATGACAATTTGTGAGAGACAGACGCGGTGGACGTGTGGTGCGTGGCAGGAGGTAGTTATGAGTTACTTCCAACTTGGAACTAGTTGAGGAAAACAAGAATTCGGAGGAAAAAATAAGAAAAAGTGGGAAAACCTGCGGGAAAGCAACAAAATGTTACAAAATGAACCAAAATAAACCGTGTAGATATTTATCATAAATTATTTGTTTTAATATTAACATTTAAATAAAATTTTATCAGAAAAATTGTTTTTTTGTTGTTTTTTTTCACAAAATTTTATGAAAATCAGTTTTTTTTACGTAGTATTAACAGTATTACTCGAAATAAAATACCCAGAGGGTATAAATACGCTAGTAAATCACATTGGCGACCCGCTTGCCGTGCGCCCGCGCATTATTGTGTTTTTCACCGAGAAAACGACGAGAAAAAGTGCGCCGCACACCACGCCGAAATGATATATGAAGTCTAATATCGCGCGATATTCTAATAGGAAATAATCTTTTTCCTACACGTTTCTTATTTTCTCGCAGTTCCGTTCGGCTCCATCCGTTTCCGCGCGAGTTTCACCCGAAATTTCGACATCAAATTACTCACAAACATATTTTTTCCACAATTTATATCCATGGCAATATTTCAGGTATTTCCCTACTAAAACCAACGCAAAAACTTTCCCGAACTCTTGTTGAAATTAAAGTTTAAAAGACAAAGTTAGCATTAAGTCACTCGAGTTAATATCAAGTTAATAAACTCAACACAAAGTACTCGTAAGTGAATATACGTTGTTATTGAAGATGTTAAAGCTGTGCTGCTGCTGCGCTAAGAAAACAAAATGTTTCTAGCCATGTCATTGCATATTCGGCACACACAATATCCGGTTATCCGCGCGGCGCGAGTTTCTCGTCCGGATTCTTCTGCGCGCACACTTAATTAATGGAATCAAGCGACGAGCGGAAGCCAACCAAAGTGAATCGGCGTGCAACACTTGTTTCTGTTTTATAATGCGCGCGCGAGCTCATGAAGATGATGAAGACGCTCGGGGAAGAAGAACGCTTATGAGCTTAATTTTAAGCGTACAAAGTAAATTCGTGCAGCAGCGAAGGCAAATATTGTTGCGAAATGAGGATTTGTACTAAACTCTTATAATCCTTTTAGAGTTGTAGACTTGTAGACTTTGTGCACACGCACACAGAGAAAATAAAAATAAAATAAAGAGATAACTTATTTTGTGTAAAAAACAAAAAAATATTTTTTAAAATAAAATTGTAGTTATTAAATGCTCGTCAATTTCAACTGGAGGACGACATGTACTCGTACGTGGAAATGCCAACGTCGTCCAGTTGTGCAGAATGAAAGATCGAATCAGTGCGCGCTTGAAATCGCCAGGACGCTAAAAAACGTCAGCATGCGCGTCGAGAGCAGAAAGAATTGGCATTGCAAGGACGACGAACCACGGCATGCAGGTCGAGAGTTGATTGAACGCTCCTGCGAATTGTACCGAAAGTCAGGAATGCAAGAAATCTGCAATTTCTTTTATTTTCATTCATAAATATTTGATTTTTAAATTTTTTTTCTCAACATTTTTTCAATACAAAAAAAAAACGACCCAAAGAAAATGTCCTATTAACTTTTATCCCAACACTTTCTTGGTATACCTATTACCCCATTACTTTCAAATATCCCCGACCCTCATTTTCCGTCCGCATCCCCGCATAATAAAGACATATAACGCATAATAATAAACATAAACTTTTAATATTTCTCGCTTCCTTCACTCAAACTCACATTTCGCGTGGATGTTGACGCATTAATGCGCAGAAAATAAAAAACGAAAAAGTAATGAAGACTTATATCGACGTTATGCAACCAAACACACACACCGTAAATAAATACTCGTTGTTGAAAATTTCACAAACAATCCAATTAAATCTCCACAAAGCAGGCGAAAGCTTAAAACTGGAGAGCGGCGAGTTTTTCCGTCGGAATTATTCTGCAAAAATAGTTTCAAGTTTGAATGCAAAGCGCGCAGATAAATTGAATTGTTACTGTTTGCGTTGGGTGGGTGGTATGCGTCGATGTTCAGATGTTATTGATGCTCTTTAGAATAAACGACCGAGAGTAACGCGGCAAATGGTCGGGAATATGCGGAACGATGGCGGGCACAATGTGCTACTTCTACTCTAGGCCACCCACTGTACTCCGGCACACACACAGCAGTTGAAAATATCGCCGGATAGCGCGCTATGCGCGCTTTATCCTTCGTTTCCGGTAACATAACATCGACTCTGAGTAAAGTTACTTTTGTTGGCTACTCAATACGCCTGCAAAAATTGATCGAACCATCTGTTTTATTTCCCCGCAAAAAAAAAAAAAAGAAAAAAATCGTTTATTTCAATTTAAAATCAGATATCAAAAGTTTTGTCTCGCGTTAATAGTTTAAAGTTTCCCCAAGTTTAAGTTTATTATGAGAAATCGCTGAATCGATTACAAAACGCAACATTTCCATGGCGATGGCGATTAAGAGTTTGCCGAAGCGAATTACATTCAGCATTTTTCCGCAACGTTTTTATTCAAACAATGCGGATCGGAAATGCCCGTACACATCGCGCGCGCGCGGAAAACTTTTCTCCATCTTGCCGCTTCCCCAACCACCAACTCGCAAGAAGCGTCCAAGCGGGCTTCGTTAGCAACCCGCTCGACAAGTCGCGCATCAGTAGCGCGTAACGAATGAAAGAAATTTTAAAAACTTCTTAATTACATTTTCCGTTTGGTGTAGTTTAACGAGCAGTTTTTTTTTCTTCATTCTTTCAGTGTTTATTTTTATTTCTTGCATTATTATACCAACCGACATTAAAATTTACCGCAACTTATTATTTTATTCTTATCCCTTGAGGGGATCTATGTCTGCGCTTCTCGGCAGACGTTTGAAATATTTCTCAAGCGGCCAGAGTTAAAGTCAAGGCAGGAGTCACCCGCCCCCTCGGAGCGGCGGCGCATAAACTAAACGCGCTTCATATTTTTATTCATGCAGTAAAGTAAAAGTAGTTATGTATACCGCGGCCGGGCAGCAGCAGCAGGAGAAGAGAAAATGCAAGACGCTCTCAGGGATGACAAAGCGTCGGCCATAAAGACTTCTCTGGCATATTTTCTTACTCTCTGCTTTTGCTTTTGCAAGTGAACCGATGATATCAAACGACACAAACAACTTTTACATCAAACGAAAAAAAAAATCAAGAATTTTTTTTTTAATAAAAATCATGATTTCGTATTAAAACTAAAACTATCGCGTGATTTATATTGCAACATCAATAAATGTCGCTGAAAATCCAGTTTAGATATGCAATAAAACATGAAATATCAACCGCAGTAAATATTTCGAAAGATAATCAATATTTTATCTTTCGAGCGATAAAAGTAAAGTCGCCATCGTTGATTTTTTGTCATCGCGTCATAAACCACGCTCGTGCACAAGCACAAGCAGTTTAGTTAGAGTTTCGTGCCGGAGCATCAAACTTTCGTCTCGACTGCGTTATGAATTTTCTACACCACCGAAAAAAAAAAGTCAAAAATGAAAAAGTCGCCGGCGGAGCAGCGTTTTCTTTTGAGTGAATAAATGGTGTGCAATCCGCGAGTTTATGTTACGTTATATTATGTCCTCCATTCCAAGCGACTTCTCTGCAACTCCAACTAGTGTCCTGCTGAGTGAAAAGCTAAAGCTAAACTGTGATGATATCAAAAGGAAAACGTAAATAAAGACCACTGGATGATGAAAAGTGGTGGAATGCTTATGTTGGCGGTTAACTGGCATACGCCCAAACAAATCACGACGAAGATGAAATGTTTGATGTGTTTCCACTGATGCACAACACGCGGAATTGTTGAGTGTTTATTTATTGGCCGCGCGAGCGCAGATATAAAACCCGCGCGCGCGATTGAAAGCCTGTCAATCGCACGCTGGGAATTTATTGATGTGTTCAGAGAGATAATCACGACAGACACACAATGAACGTTTAGTCAAAGTGGTACAATAAAACAATAGTCGCCCAGCGAGCGCATTGTTTTTTTCACTAAACTTTTCACTAAATATTGGAAAACAATGCGTGATATTTTATTGTTTCACTTTTATCGATGACAATGATTGTCTGCGCAGTGATTTTGATTGTTTTACAAAAAAATATACAAAGTGTTCCGAGCAAGTTTTCATTATTTTTGGGTAAAAAACTAAAATAACACGTTTTTTTTTTCGTTTTGTGGAGAAGAAGTAAATTGGCTAGTTTTTTACAACTTTTTCCTTCATTCTCCCACGTCAGTGGCATTCCATTAGTGGTTATCGCTCCATCTGCCACGGTAATTTACAATCCGCCCTTCGGCCTCGCGCCTTTTTGGGCGAAGCGATTTACGCGACACTATGTTACCGAACGAAAACAGCAAACAGAAAAAAAAAACACACACACGCGCGCACAGATCGTCAAAATTGGCAAAGGTCGCCGGTCACGCATTTTTCGTATTTCCGCATTTCGGCGTTTTCGCATTTTTCCCGGCCGCAAACTCTACTAATCGAAGCTGCGATTGATTGCGTGGCGTTTTACGACCCGCTACATACACCAACACTCAAATATCACGTGTGAAACACACGAAAACATCGATAAACTACGCGCTATGACCGAAAATTGAAATCGAAAACGGAAAAAACGTTGGTTTTTTATATGTAATGTAATCATTCGCATTGGAAATTCATATTTATTGTTCAAATCGAAACGAAATGTGATTCAATCGCCCAATTTTGGCGTAGAGCTTTTTTACACCTACGTTTTCATATGTTATATGTTATTCTCGTTTCGGGGAAAGTCAGACTTTAAATTTTCCATTTCTGAGTTGAAAGCAGCTTGAATCCTTCCGTTTGCAAGCGTTTTTTCCACGTTATTCTTCGTTTTTATTGTTTTTGCTTTTATTTATTTCGCCGACGTCGACGCTGAGACTCATCCACGCGAGGCGGTTTGTTTACACCTAGCCGACGGAGGAAAACAAGCCGAATCAGGGATTTTCTTTACGCGCAACAGTATAGTTCCAAGGCCGTAAAGAGATTCGGGTGCAAATTTTGCGCCAGACGGGCGCAAATATAACGTAATTGATTTTTGCATTGCACCGCTGGGAATTCAACCCGCGCACACGTAGACGAAAGAAAACCGTGTAATAAAAATAAACATCAGAAACAGACGCACGCCGAAATACGAATAATAAAATCCAAATTTATCCAAAGTGAATACCCTGTATTAAACTATTTTTAAAACCGCCGTCCGGATATTTTACAGCGGCTTCCGCTTCAACATCTGATATCCTCGGCTGGATTTTCGTATCCGCGTTGTAATTTTCAACAAATTTCCAGGTAGAACGCTGGCTGGTAGTTTTCCTTGATTTTCTCGGTTTGCACAACGCCGTTGATGGATTCCTGATGATCCTGATTGCTACACGCCGCTTTCGTCCTTTCTCACCTTCCCCAGCAACTACGACCGACGTTTCAAGTTCCCATTTTCTATCATTCCATCATTTCACACCAACAAACCTGCTCTCACATACACATTCCTATGATGGAATGGCTGCAACCCACAAAACCACAAACCTCACACTATCGCACTCGTAATCATGCTGTGCGACTAAACCGCGGGACAAAGACGGAAAATCCTGGCGCGTGGTGGTTAGCTGAGCGCGTGTTTGTGTTCGTGGCAGTACATCGTAATATGTACTCAACTTCCAGGCGAGTTATCTCTGTTTATATTCCGGGAGTGATTTATCAACAAGCCGCCTCGCGCCTCATGCGAAGCAGACGAAACTGGCAATGGAGTTAGCTCTGGAGTTGGGAGACGAACGACTCTTCTCCACCAGTCGTGAGCCAAAGCCATATCCAATAAATTCTAATTTCGCGACTCGCAATCGCAATCGTAATCAGCATGATTTACAAGTGAAGATACCAAAACCAACGCAAGTCAAAAACGAAATAAACCATTAATATGATCACAAATCACGTAAAACTCACGTATCCATCCGAGTTGGTTAATTGAGTAGCCTAACTTGATTTGCAAAGGTCGAAAATTCAATCACACTTAACTCAATTCATGCACCTGCAACTTGCGTGTATATTTGGTTGCAGGCATCGACAACACACGCATGAACCACCACGGATGCCTAATTTTAATTCAGTTTAGACTGAATCTCGTCGTCGTCATTCTTCCACACCCACTTCCCGGCAAGATAAAGACAAGGGTATGGATAGCGAGAGTGACTGGAGGCGGCGGCGGCGGCGGCTATATTTAATTACACGGATAATGTACTCGCTAATACAGCTCGAGGTGTCTATGATTATTGGATTACCAACGCCGCGACAACTGGGGATGCAAAATTACAACGGATTACGCCGCTCAGCCGCCGCCCCCAGACCGTGCGTACATCTGCATACATTTCGCGTCTTAGTTAGTACGCAAATTAATCTTCCTCCTCGTCTCGCGCGCGCGAGAAAAGAAACGCAGCCCTCTATGGAGACGGATGCATATTAATAGACTTCATTACAACCCTTTTCCTTTTGATTACCCGGCCGTCCCACTTGTGTTGTACACACTCATATAGTCATGAGGTCGAGTGGTGGGGGTACGACTTGTAGTTGGTTATTGGTACAAGCATTTAATTTCTGACCTACTCGTAGTACATTTTCCGTATGAATATTCCGTTGAGGGTTGAGAGTTGTGAGAAGAAATAAAAATTATATTTATGGAAAATACCTGTTAGCTGCTAGCCGCGTTGGTGGTTAGTTTTGGTAAAGTGTGGTTGCATGTAGCATGTAAATATCGCGCGTAATGCGTGCGGCAAATATATATTTATGGTAATAGAAGAGAGAGTAAAACAAAAGCACGCGGGGGTAATTTTACACGACAGAGGGTGTAACTACTAATAACGACTTGTAAATATATTAATGAGCGGATATTAATATTTATGATCGTGAAAATATTAAATTTAACTTTTAAATGTCACAAAATGTAAAATTAAATTTTTAATTTTTGATTTTTGGAATGAAAAGTTATTTCAAAAACAAATTTAGCCATTAAATCACACATTGTACATTCACATTTGTATTCGCATATAAAAGTATGTAATGCGTTGGCATAATAGGGAGTATTATACAACTTTTATGCTCCTCTGATGGGAGCACTTAGCGTTACGCGCACATTGAGTTTGTATTTTTATTTTGACTTGTGCAAAACGCGCATTTTCATCATTCTCGTATTCGTCATGCAACGATATTCGCTGTTTAAACCCATTGTTATTATTCATTTTCTTCAAAATGACGTTTTTGGAAATAAAACAAAAATGTCATTTGGGTTGCCTACCCGTATATACTAAAATTCTACACACTACAAATAATTATCTCCTAAACAATTTCTTTTAAAATAAAACAAAAAAAATTGTTATTTGGGTTGCCTATCTTTGTATTTTTAAAATAAAACAAAAATTTTGCTATTTGGGTTGCCTATCTTTGAATTTTAACATTTTAACACCCTGTATGTTAACCTAACAGCATTCTACATTTGTCCCCGCGTCGTGCGTGGCGTGAAGCTTTAACGTTTTTTTAAACGACCCCGAAAACGTTTGGCTACGTTTCTGGTACCATAGAAGCAAGTCAAGACGAATGCCGCCAATGAATCAGCGCACCGCCAACGGGGATAATCTGTCTCCAGGAGTTCCTTATACCCCCTTCGTTCTCTAAACGGCCCGATTCAACCACAACCCCCGCACCTAAACCAACTCCCGGCCAACATATATCTAAAGCTATTGCAGGACGTGCGTAGCGAAACAAAATATCCTTAAAGCATTCTTCGGCGTCGCTGCTGCGCCGCGCCGGAAACAGCCAAAGGAAGAAAACGATTTGTGCGTCGCTTGGAAAAATGGTCGCAGCGTAAAAATTTCCACCTTTTTGCAATTCAAGGCTCACATCGTCTTTCTCCGGCAAACAAAGTGTGGATACTTACGACGGGTGCGGTGATATTTTTTATTTTACTCTTTACCCGCTTGTAAGGTGTCACATATTTTATTTGTACTTATTACCTGCTTTCCGTTTTTTTCGTGGCGTGGTTTTTATTAAAACAATACAAGTCGTCGTGGTGGGACCACCCCTACCCCCAGAACTGAAATTGTCGTTTTTATTTAACGCGCGCCGCCATGATGAAATATGTCGCGCGTTTCGCGCCACTTTTGCCCCATATTTCTTCGTTATTTTCATCCCTGCGTCGACAATCCGGCGTGCGGTGGGCATAAATGAAATTCCGTAAAATTGAATGAAATAAGCACGACGAAACTCGGCCGGATGGAGATTGTTCGAGTGCAAATAATTGAATTATAGCTGCGCGCTTTGCATAAAAAGCCCAGTTTGACGACACACAGTTGCCGAAGGTTGCGCAAAGGGCACGCGGTGGTCGTGACCAGACAATGGGTTATTTGATCCGTGCATTTCGGGGCCGCAGCAGTATATAAATACAAATACAGCGCCGGATGCGCGCCGGCGTGATTTACGAGAGGCCAGAGCGCGCACGACGTCACTTCCTGCCGTCGACACTAACGGCATCTAGTGAAATAATGCGCGATTGTTAGTTTTGCTCGTGGGGGTGTTATTCCGTGGAAAAACGCCAATGATCGCCAAACGAGACGCCGCCGACGCCGAGAAGATGTTTAAAGACGAGAAATAAATGACTCTAAAGCTAACAAAAAAAAAGCGCGCGGCGAGTGTAAAACGAAGGCGACTCCGGAGGAAAACAGCGCCAAAGCGACAAAGCGCCGAAGCAAAACGCCATTATCGCCAAAGCGGGGCCAAACAGACTCGACGCAAACCGACTGTATTTATTTTATTTATTATCATCCAATCCAACCATTCGCGCGTTACAAAAAGACTCCGCCGAGGAGGAGAAAGACTTTGAATGCCAGAATCAGCCACAGTTAGACCACTATTTATGACTTAAAGATACTTTGTTATTTAATAACAAAGTATTTTTCAATACCGGAAACTATTAAACTCATTCTAAGAGAAAAAAAATGCAAAAACCACAAAAAGAAATATAAACCTTTACTTAAGAGACATTAGAATGCAATGAATGACATTCCGCGAATGGCCCAAAATTGCCGAACAAAACAACGAAAGAAAACGCCCCGGAAAAAAAGCATTCAATGCGCCGAGCAATTTCGTGCATCAATAGCAATCAATAGATTGCTTTCGTCCCCCATCTTCATCATCCCCTATTCCCTAAAAGCCTAAATATACACACTTAATGCGTTCACAAACTGCGCAACGGAAATAAACGCATTTTCGAATGCGTACGCGTAGAAATCCGAGGAATTCGTCGCTTAAACAAAGTCGCGCCGAGGACTTAGTGCACGCCATTTGCTAAGTATGCTCCCCGCATGTTATTGTTATTATGCGCTCGCTCGCAAATAATCCAATTCAATTCGCGCCCTCGATATATACATTCCGTTTATTTATTCGCAACCCTAGCGTGACAAACGAAACGGAAAGAAGAGAAGAAAAAGAAACGCAGACGCGAAAGGAAGCAATTCTATTAGACGTCGATAAATAATCATCGATAACAGATATGCGATATTCAAAGCAGAAATTCCACCCTTCAGTGAAAGAAAAAGAAATAAACGACAATAAAAAAATGAATAAAATTTGGGAATTGTGAATAAACGTATAAAAAAAGCCACAATCGCAGAAATATCACATAAATTACACAAAATGTAAAAAAATGTTAAAAAAAATATTTTCACTCACCTCGAACAACCAATTTGACTGGCAGCGACGTGAGGGCGTCCTGCGTGTGAAAATCGCTCGCGGTAACCTGACATTCCCAATTACCATCGTCGAATTCCAGTTGCGCAGCGCGAATCCATATCGAACAATCGCCAGTGTCCTGTTGGGGTCCAGCCCACTCATATTTATGCTGGTACATTCCAACTGGCTGTAAATAAAAAAAAAAAAATTAAAATTTCTCATTTTACTATGTAATATATTTTAAATTTGATAACTTTTGCAACTAGCAAGTTTATAGCTACTTGTGAAATGTTTGAAAACCGCAATTATTTTAATTCAATTCGCGTAAAAAGTTTTCAAGAGCTCGTCAGTCAAGTCAGGATGCACTCGTGAGGCGGTGCGGAAAAATAAAACGCCCACGCTTCAAGATGCGGTCGGTGCATCGCTAGACGTGAAGCATCCTTCCCTTTCAAGCATGTCGCGCAAGACGTAAAAGAAGCAGGAGAAGAAGACGAAAAAGTAACGCGCGTCTGTCGAGCGTCTAGTTTTAATATATCAAATTGTCAGCGTCGACGACCGGGCGCGATGAAGAAATAAAGAGCAAGAAAATGAGCGGAGGAAGATAAGACGGGTTGACCTATACTCGTCTCGTATTCTAGAATATTGTAAAAAATATAAAATTCATATTGACAGTTTTCTAGATTTTGAGACATAAAAATTGGTATTTTAAACATGGACAACTAAAACCGTGAGAAAAGTACTTTAGTCATGGGTTTTAGTCACGAGTGGAGTTTGCGCATGCGCATTTGTCTACAAAGCAGCACAAGACATTCTTAACCTTAAATTTCCAAATTTATTACAAAAATAAAAAATAAAAATTTCAAATAATCAATCTCGTGACTAAAACTTCACTTTAGCCACTTGATACCTAATATACTAATAAAATATTTTTCATTTAATTGTTTTCACTAGTTTAAATTTTAAATGATTGCGGTTTGTGTTGTTTGGTTTGGTAAACTTCCGGATGTCAATTCGCGTCAATACCGGACGTGGTAAACGACACCAAATTAATTTAACTTGCGTGCATCGCATCACGCAAATATTACCATTACCGATTTAATTGCAAAAATGAAGCGGTAGCGTGTTAGGTTTACAGAAAACAAACGCTGTCGATAACATGCTGAAACAATCGACATTTGGTGGTTTAATTTTACACAAAACGTAAAAAATATTCAACCATACCTAGTAATTAATCAATATACGTAATAAACGCATTAATTAATAACTAATTGATGTTAAACGCGCGCACAATACAATTCAATGATCATTATTTTCATTTTAATCCAATGGATTATAATTAATTAAATTCAATATTAAATTGCGCATGTTGATCGAGTGTGTTTGGTGTGTGTTTCGGAGTTTTGTTTTAATATCATGCCCGAAAGTATGCAAATGCAATGCGAATGCGGATAATAGCGTTTTGATAATAAACTAGCAACTTAAATGTAGGCGCATAAAAAACATTCATTATAATAATAATGAAGGTAATAATTATTAATCAAAGCCGCTGGTGCGGTCGCGATGAGCTAAATCATCGGAAATGTTTTAATTATGATGGTAAAATGTGCGCGATCATCACGAAATATTGGCGGTTGTTATTGCAGTTATTGAATTAAAGTGATATGAAATTTTCAATGCGTTAGGATATGAAACATTTTTAAAATCGAATGAAATAACTTTTTGTCGTAAATAATTTTGCGATCGTTACTTTTACATAATAAAATATTTCCTGCCACATCGAATTATAAATTATTAAAATTAAAAATATCAGAAGAAATTACAGTAGAAAACATTTGCGATAAGGGCGATAAGCGATAAGTCGAATGACAATGTAGTGAAACGAATAAAAATGTTGAAGAAAAAATTGCAAGAAATCACGCTAGATTTCAAAAAATGATAAAATATAGTAGAACAAAAAATAATTAAATATTAAAATTTTACGTGGATTGGCATCTCTTTAATCTTTTGTTGCGCTGGTTATAAACTCATTTACTTTAGTAAAAATGCCGGTTAATATTTCCTGAAGTCTAAATATGAATTCCGCGTCGCTCAGTTGTATTCACTTGTGTTATGTATAAATGATTTTCTAGTAACGCAACGTGCACCCCAAAAAATTAGCTGAAAAATCGTGCTTAAGTTATAGAAATTTGCATTGCAATTTGTAGAGATATTGGGATCATAATTACAACAATATTTCAAGTGTTACCATCGATGTCATGTCTTTAAAAAATATTCTAGCTCATAATTGCTAGGAATTAAAATATTTCTCGTCGTTACACAGAGAAACTGTAACGCTATAACGAGAAAATTAATATACACCAACTAAATTGTACATATTCCGTCGTTAAATCGAGTAAAATGAAAAGTCAAAAGTTTATAAATGTTAAATATCACTATAGACACATATGAATATTTCTCTTTACCTAACAATGATAAATCATAACATTTAATATCACTATTGGCCATAATAACAACTTTAGATATTAATCAAACTAATAAATCATTCAATCCCATATTTATCAATAAAATATCACTCGTACCCCGGTCATATTTGTTGAGAACGTTGAACCAACTCAATTAATCACCGCCGCTAGCGAAATATATCGCTTAACAAAGTGTGTAACAAAGCGTTTAACATCGCCCGCCGTGCGTAAACGATGTGCGTAAGTACTTCTCACAGACCCACACCTTACCCGCGAGGTACGAGTATGAGTGTGTCTATACGATATTTCATTCCTCTCGGTTAATCTCGAAGCAAAGCAGCGTTAGCGATAGTTAGTCACCGGTTATATTCATTTTAAAGCACGGTTAGTGTCGTGGTTAAGGCCCGTTAGCTTTCGAGGGTTTTCGGCGGTCGGGGGGCGGCGCAGGCCGAAGACGAAGAGTATAGTATAACCACGTTTTAGAGATTTATAGACTGGAACGATTGGTGATAAATAATCTCGTGACCAGATTTAGTTAAGAGCAAAACACTGTGTTAAAGAGGAAAAAGCAAAAAGTTAAAAAAAGTGGCGAGGCGCCTCCACCATAAAATCTTAAAACATAACTTTAGTGACCTCAAAGTTTGAGTTGAATTATTTATGAGAATATCGTCACGTTTTGCGGAGATTTAAAATATTAGTACACGAAGTAATAAATTCATTTAGAATTTATAGATTTCACTTTCACGTTCGTAAGTGGAATGTCGTCGCATGAATTTAACAAGGGTCAAAGCACAAAAGCTCGACTTTTGTCAAAAACCGACATTAACATGTACAGCTTGTTCAAGCGGTCGCAACGCACGCAATAAAAACGTCAAAGACTTAGCGATAAATTTAAGCAGGCATAATCACTTTAAACATTTGAAAACTTTCTCTCAAAAAAGGCTAAAAACTTCCCTCTTTCAAATATTCTGGATGGGAATTACATGCGCAAATAAATGTTTTAAACGTGTGAAATGTAAATTCGCATCTGCTCGTGCGGACGACGCGAGAGATGGAGCGATTAAAACGTGCCAAAGTGTAGCAAAGTGTGTAGTAACCGGAGACATGGGGCACTTCGCGAGATACTTTTAATTAACATGCGAACGAGCGCTGAATTAAAGTTACGAGCCGCGAGTGCGAGTCGAGCGCGAGCGTAAACAAAGAGCGTGAGGGCGGGTTGCAAACATTCACAAACAGTCAACGGCTCGAGTGGAAAACGGGGAAAACCCACGGCAAACAAGCGAAAGCAAACAGTTTACCAATAAATGAAACTGTTTCAGGAGGGAAATTATGTTTAAAAGTTGAATTTTTAAGAAAAATTTTCTGGTATTTTGAAGAAAAATATATATTTTTATATTATTTTCCAGTTATATTCCAGTTTTCAAATAAATGTAACTATATCAAGAAGAAAATTTAGGTTTAAAAGTTAATTTTCTAAGAATTTTATGCAAAAAAATTATTTTTTGGTGAAATTTTGCATTTTATACAAAATTTGTCTTGTTTTCTGAAGAAAAAACTATTGCCCGGACATAACCACACTTTATATTCTAGTTAACTTAAAGAAATGTAACTGTTTCCACAAGAAAAATATGTTTAAAAGTTGATTTTCAAAAAAAAATTCGCAAAAAAATCAATTTTTGAGAAAATTTTTCATTTTACACCAAATTTTTCATGGTTTCTAAGAAAAAAACACCAAGTTTATATTGCCAATACTTTTCCTCTACTTTATATCCAAAGTAAATTTTCTCCGCAGCTGTCTATCGAAGCGAGCGTCGATATTTTAAAGACAGTCGCAATAAATCTCCGCATAATACATCGGACGGTTTGACAAGTTGCAGGAGAGAAACTTGAACTTTTCTCTTCATAGAACAGCAAAAAAACTTTTCCTCAAATTTTTCCAATTACAACTAAAAACTTGAAACATTTATGCATGTGAAACTTGACTAGACTTAAATTTAATTTAATTTAAACTTGTTTTCTCGCCTCTAAACACAAAAAAAGAAGAAGAAAAGAATCACGTCTTGAGGAAGGCAGAATTTTCACAAATCATTTAACAATTATCCATGATTCCTGCAGCATCATGCAAGTCACAGAGGCGCGTGGGTGCTCGTGCGTGGGTCATTCGAGTCAAAACGAATGTTCATTTAAATGCCTCACATACCTCCACTACAACTTTCGCTCAAAGCACAAAAAAACCACGCCGAAGAAGAAAAAAAAAACGACACTGAGATTTATACGAACATAAAAAAATCGACAATTTTCCCAATTCCCACATTACTTTCATTTCCTTTTTCTCCTCCTACACTGTCACATTTTTCCTACTTCTCCGCGTGCGTAAAGAAAAACTCAGAGATTCGCGTTCGCGTAGTTAATCACCTGCGACTAATTCGATGTAGTTTCGAGGTTCGATTTAATCGAATATTCGTGGATATAATGGGATATAATGGAGGTAATGGGATTTTCTATCCGTGCGGATGCGACGCATTCGACGACGAGTGTCCGTGAAATTTCGTTAGCTGCAGTCCGGGCGTCGCCGGCACTGCGGCGCCAGGAAGGGATCCGGTAATTGAAGAATAAATTGAACAAACCGAACTTGAAATCGAAACGAAATTGAAAATAACTCATTTGGCGGCGGAATCCGGACGAAACCGGCTGCATCCGGCTGCGGAGCATACTCGGCAACCCAATTTGCACACGTATATCATCGCATCGCGTCATTACCGGTGTTTTTTAACGTTTTACACCACAAATCAAACATTAAAATCCATTTAAAAAATAAAATCAAATCCCATGACACATAACAATCCACAAAACAATTTTTTTCCATTTTGAATGATTTTCGTCTTTTTTTTAGAGAGAAAATCCCTAAAACCTAAGCCAACACAACTTTTCTACATCCCAATTTGCTTGAAAGGAGTTACGGAAAAGAACGCGGAAGTCTGTTCGTCTCCCCGGGTGTTCTACGCGGTGTTAGTGCCCATTACGCCCATTAAGCAAACTTACTTTTTCCAATCTCACATGAGTAATGAGTGTGTAATACCTTTAGCCTCTCCCGACTGCCAGCGCAATAATTCACCGGAAACTTACGACCCCCGACCATACCTACGACTTTTCCTGCATACCAAGTGTCGGCGAAACAATACTCAGCACAAAATAAACTTAAACTCATTTAAAAAACTAATTTAAACTACGCAAAACTTCAAAGGTTTGCAAAAATTTTGCAAAATCATTCCAAAACCGTTAAAAAAACAGTATTTTTCTTCTTTTACAAAGCGGTTTTGGCATGCGATGCGTGCGCGTTTAATAAACGCAAAGTGTTGAAAGCACATTTCACGTGTTGTCGGCCCAATCGACCAAAACTGCGCGCGAAAAGCAACCGTTTCGAAAACAAGCTCCCCACACGCCAAAGCAATGAATATAGGCAACTTTCGATAGGATGGATTGATACATGTGTTGCCTACCACTACCACTTTCACACCCTGCTTTGTGTATGCGTGTGGTAGTAACTTCAGTTTTTGCACTTTTTCGCTCGTCGTTTTTTTGCCACACAGCCAGAACCTGCCAGACACGGACGCACGACGCGTGTAAGCCGAGTGATTGATCAGGGTGTTGTGCACGCCGCGTCGACCTATGCAACCGAATCCCAATGAGAGCGGATAGGAGTGTGAGCCTGGTTGCAAACTGCGAGGGCGTTAAACGCCGCTCGAAAAATATATGACGAAAGGTTGGGTCAGGTTCAGCGCGCTCGCAAGACTACGACGACGACGTGAATTTGTGTTGTGCTTAGACATCACTCAAATGTCTGCAACTTGCAGCACAGGCGCTAGTCAAGCGAGAAAAGGGTAATTGTTTAGCGAATCAATTTATATTTAAAAAAGAAATTCAAAAAAACTTAAAAACATAAAACTCAAGTTGTAATTGAGTTAAAGATAAATATGCAAAATTTCCCGCCGCGTAACTTTGCATTTAAAACATCTAAAATGCAACAAGATTTTAAGCGTTAAACCGCGTCCGCATCTTCAACTCTCCCTGCCTCCCCGCCACCGCCGCACATCAAATTCCATCGTGAAACTTCTTGTTTTCAGCGAGGTGACGACGGTAACAAGAAGTTGAAGGCGAGCAGCGCAAGACGCCGCCAACTATTTTGCGGGATGCATTAAAACTTTAACTCGGCGAAACTTATTAAACGTTGGCTGCGCGAGCGCTTCAAAAACAACCCCCGCCACGCATAGTCCTTGGAGGTGCGTGCTTTCCTTGTCTGCGCGCCTCCACCAAGCCGAGACGCATTCCTAATTACTTTTTACGTCAACATTGAGGTACTTTAAATTCTCAAGTGCGGCGCGGCATACTTTTAACACGCGCGCGCGCTGCTTACAGGACGTTACAGGACATTTTCGAGCGGGCGCGCGTTAAAGTTCGTTAAAGTCGGTTAATGTTCGTTAACATTCGTTAGCGTTTAGGGGTCGTAACAGCAAGTGCATCGCGTTGGGTAACTAAAAATTTAACTTCATTTAACTCGGAATTGTTTAATTTGCTGAGTGTTTTCGAGTACTGGTAGTCAATGTGAAAATAAAAAAAAAACGTTCACAGCTTTTCATGTAAATATTTTTTTAAACTTTATTTTCAATATTCTACTCGTGTTTACTTTTTATGTATGCGCTTTCAATGTAAAACAGTGTGAAATATGAAAATGCTTGTTGCTGTCGGATGTGTTGCTGACACCGCTGAGTGAAAATTCGCCCCAGCGCTGCTTTCTTGTTGTTGCATTTGCAGCTTACGTTATCAGTCACTCATCTTAACGCCTCGCTGTTTATTATCATGTGTTCGCGCACAATACATGCACTTTACCGCATATCGATGCAAACGTAAAGTCGGTGTAAATATAGACGGAAGTAATGTTTGTGCTTTTCATGCGGAGGCGTTGTAGTTTCATCGACTTAATGTCAAAACTTGAATGCGGATGCAACATAAAACTAAACACATAAACGATAACGACCCAAAATGCAAAACGCAACAAAAAACAAGAAAAAATGATGAAAATATGAAAAAAAAATATTTTTTTTCATAAAATTAGTATTTTTAGACAAATAGTTGAGAGGTGCAAGCTTTATGATAATTATTTTGCCGAAATTATTGAAAAAATGAAGAAAAAATTATAAAAATATGAAAATTTTTATTTTTTCAACAAAAATTTTCTTCTAGAGCTGATAATTTAGTAAAATTAGTATTTAAAAAAAATAGTTAAAAGAAACGAGAGTTATGATCCACATTTTGATGAAATTATTGATAAAATGAACAAAAATTATAAAAATATGAAAATTATTAAATTTTCAAAGCAAATTTTTTTTATTCTAGGCTTATTAATTTAATAAAATTATTAATACTTTTAGAAATATAATAGTAGATAAAAGATACACGATTTATGATCCATATTTTACTGAAATTATTGACAAAACAGATTGAATTTTTCTACATTGTGCTCAGGCCTTAATCAGTTTCCAATTAAATTGCAAATTCGATTCGCCGCGGCGACTGCGTTTGATGGACACGTTGATAAAGTTTAATTCAGTTTTTGTTTAATTGCTTTTTATGGATTTTTGCCTGCGCCTGAAATTTATGTTCGCGCGCTCTCAAAAAAAAAAAAAAACGCACCCGACTGACTCTCGCGAGCGCGTGGAAAAAGTAACTCGACTAATTAAGCGCACTTGACATTGATTTATGCTCGGTCCTAAAATACTTTCCGACTCTCCAAACGCGTTCGCCAATAAAAAGAAATAACTCAGGTAACGTAAAAACAACTAAAACCTATCAAAAATTATAGTAAATTACAAATCACAACTTTACTAAAAAAAATATTAAAATAACACGCAATGCGTAATCAAAGATTAATCCCTAAAGGCATTGTACTCGTGCTTTAAGTCCTGCTACATCTGTTCATCTGTGGCAGCAAGGACTTTATCAGCACACCACACGAGCCGCCAACCCAAGCAAGCCTAATTTATTTCGTTCGGCTGAATTCCACCCGATCGAGCCGATAATTATATGTAATCTATTACGCGCCACACACCACTGACCGCAATCTAATCTACGCGAGGGTTAATCTTATTAAATTGATCTAATTATCAGTCCATAATGTGTCTTTCCACTCTCGAGTTCATTAGTAATTTATTACGCCTACATAAACCACCACCATCACAACACAAACACATTATAAACTACTCTTACGCTAGATGGCGCTGTAGGTAATTATTCTCCGCTGGCTGTAATTTTTGAATTAAATTTTACGATTATATAATAATACGCATTGTTGTTGTTGTTATTCTTGTTTTGTCGTTATTCGTATCTGTCGCGCGCACGCCTGCGACACATTCCACGCATGGTTGGTTGCATAGGTAGCGCTCCGCGCGCGCAATAGTTAATTGCGTATGTAGATTGCCACCATGCTTAATGCAGGACGCGTCTGCTCGTAAAACAATTCTAGCGTAATTCGACAATATGCGCGATGCTCGCGTGCGCGCAAATTAGCAATATTCATGCGCATGATGCGTTTTCTAATCAAGCGTAAAATTCGATTAAAACAGCCGAAACTAAAACAATTGTTTGTTTTGCTGCGTGTGTAAAATAAGTTGCCTATACTGATATATAAATTTACGGTGTTGGTGTGTGTGTGTGTGTGTGTGGCCGAGCGTAACATGTCCAAGGGGTGTATCGGATTAATCCGTTCCCGAGCGAGGCTTTTAACCTAATGCATCCTTCAAAGGATAAGAACTTTACGACTCCTTTTCCCAAACTCCCCCGCAGCACATACACGCGGCCAAAAATGCGGGGCGAATCCAGTTTCGCAGTTTTCCTGTGCTTTCCTGGCGTTATACACGGCGTGCGCGATACGGTCGGTGGTCACCCGCAGCACAAACAGTGCTCATCTTTTACTCAGTGTTCGTTTTATTTTTTTGCTGCTTCTAGCGGACTCGCCGAGCGCATAAAACACTAAGTTTGCTAACCTTTTGTTTTCAAGGCATAAATTTTCTTCAGTTGCGCGCACGGAAAAAAATATCGACTTTTGCCGATCGGATAAAATCTGCACTTCTCCGCTAAGGAGCTTGGTTCTTATCGATGGTAATAAACTACTACTGCTGTAATTGACTCGAATAAACTCAAATAATCACTGGGGAAGCAAAAAACACCACTTTACAATTAATAAAAACACAAACACAACCTCGACGCATGTTTGGTTGCATAAAATGCGTGAATAAAATGATAAAAATTAATCTTCATTATTTTCTGACTTTTACTCATCAAATGAGTTTTAATTATGCTGGGATTTATACCCGGCGGTTTTATTTCCCTCTTCATTTGAATAATTATCACATTTTACGACTTTCAACATGCGTAATGATAAAAAAATTACATTTACAAATAAAATAGCTATATTTCTAAACGGATGAAAACGTTTACATTATGTTTTGAAGTTGCATCGCCAACTAAAGTGATTTAAACTTTATCGAAAGCAATCAAACGACTTTAATCATCCAACGTCATGGAACATAAAACACGCCAGCGGGCATCTCGAGTCAGTCGCACAGAAAACAAATAGATCGCAATCGTGCGTATGAATCATACGCTCGGATGTCGTGCGAACAATGACAACATTCGTTAAATTTCTGATAAAAGTTGAATTGGATCGAATGTAAAGCGATAAACTCCACATGGAAACGGTGCAGAATCGCACAAACATGAATATTACAAGTTAAAAGTCACACAAGTCGCACAAATCGCCAGCAATCGTGCGATCTCGGAATAGTCGACGTCGCAAAATCAAATTCTAAAGCGCGCGCAGTTGAATAAAATGTGAGCGCGCGTAAAAACGCGCTTCATGTCCATCCGCATTCAGCGGCGCAATTGTAAATGCGTAAATGTAACGTATAAGTGAGAAACGATTGCGAACGTAACAGAAGAGGGTGGTGAAAATGCGAAATGCGCGAATTGTGAGAATTGCAAATACACTATGTAGTTGTAGAGTGCGCGCATTCAAATCGGGGTTGTAATAATATGTCTCAATGTGTGCGTGGGAGTGTAAAGGAGGGTGGAGGCTGGTTGAATAGAAGTTCCATTATACAACTTTCATATCGCAATCGTACGATTTTTGCATTACATTCAACGCGTATTCGCATGAATCGAATTCACACTTTTTTTTTGAAGACTTGTAGAGACATCTAGTGGTACGAAAATTAACTAGGAAATGTTTTTATCGTCTGAGAAAGTTTGATGATTGCAATGGTCGCTCGTTTCGATCATGCAGCTCATTTCTCAAACGGCGGCGCGGCGTCGCGACGATTGCAAAGATGCGCGATAACCGGATGCGAAATGGGAAGCGATTTCGCAATTCGCACAATTCCACAGCGCAATTTTCGATTACAACTGCGTAGTTTACCAACAACGCTATGATAGTTATCGTTAAAACTCAAATTACGACCTAGTATAAAACCATAACGATTAAATTTAACCAAAAGTTACTTATCCTTGCTTTAAGGATGAAATAATCAAAAATTTTAGTAAATATTTTTAATATAAACGAAATAAAATTATTTTTAGATTTTGCGTGTGTGTCCTATCAAAATATGATCACGAATCGCGATCAAAGGCTTTGGGGGCGGCTGTTTTTTGTGCTGTCGACTGTCTCCAAACTAATATTTGTATCAGCCACGGCGCTGCGCGCAGCGAAGAAAACTCGTTCACATCGTATCAAAGAAGAAAGAATTTTCGATGCGCGCAGTCATCGACAAAAGAATGACGTGGATCTTTGTTAAACCTTGGCGCACGCAAACACAACGTGTCTTAAAAATACAAATCAAAATCAAAAACAACCGGTTAAAATGTCAAAGACTCTCAATAACTTGAAAATTTCGTTTGAAAGCTCGAAAACACTCCAAAACACAAAAATCAACAATGGAAAACACAGCTTATCAAAAACAACTCGAGTTTACCTGTCAGAGTGAAATTTTCCAGTGTAAAGATGTAAGAAGTGAAATAAAGAGAAATTCTTTGAAAAATAGCAAAATATTCCTTTCTTACTATAAAACACTGAATAGATGTATACAGTGTGTTTAAATGATTAATCCTATTCGAAAAAAATACTTATTTTCCCTGCTGGTGAACGAGAAAATAAGGAAAAATCCATAGTACTTGGGAAATCATGTAGAGTGCAAGTGGTACTCATGTCGCGCCAGCTGCGCAGATCATCGAATGCGAGTACATCATGTAAAGATGTAAAAATATGAAAACTAGTAAAACAAGTGCCCCAGACGCCACCCCCGAGAGAGGGCCGCACAATAAACTAGACGTGCGCGCGCGCGACTGGCGTTCAAGTTGTTCCAAACACGTTTACATCATCATGAACCCTCATCTACTTCATGAACTCTTTCATACAGCTTACGGACGCTGTGAAATAGTGCGGAATACTTTCAAGGGACACGCCAGCCCGGCCGCCCATCCGCCCCGCGGTGATGTTGTATCGCGCAAAAGTTGAAAAGTTTCCCGATAGAAAAGCGCGCTTTTTGTTCGCTGCTCGCTGTCGCGTCGTCGGCGCGCGAAATTGAAAAAAGCACACACGCGGCCGGAAATAATAAAACCGGAAAATAATATTCTCCGCTCCTTTAATATCCGGATGTCAATGGGGGGAACGTAATTTCCCATTCGTTCCCGGCGCGTGCGATTCCTTTGAGCCCCACAGAGGAGGAGAAAACATTGCACACACACAAACCGGAAGCAAAGGATTCGCCATCGATTCACCAAATTAATTAGTTGCTTTTTGCGTGTCGGATAATAACCTTGGCAGGAGAAGATTGGGGTGGAAAAAATTGATAGGAAATGAAAACGAAAGTGGGGCAAATCAGGGCCACATGTGGTCCTAAAGAAACATAATCCTAAAAATACACCAGCAATGAAACAAAAACATACAAAAACTCGGGAAATTATCCGAAAATGTTTCACAATTTGCACAAAAACGAGAATATTAACGATGAAAAGTAGGATTATTATACAAGCAAGAAACTGCAAGTACGAGTAGATCTTAAATCGACGCGGCCTGCTCAGGGACGGAAAAAATAATGAAAGGAAAGATTTCACCATCTGGACACACACCGTCCGTCCGATTTTGTCCCGGGAAAAAATACGGACTAGAGAAACATGTGATCTTGACGGGACGTGGGTCAGCGGCACGAAGGCACAACGTCCGCCAAACCAATAAGATCGGATCGAGATCGAGCTGGATGCGGTCACACGTCCGAAATATCCCTCTGGAGTAAAAACGCTGAAGAAAAAACGAAACCAAAGCAAAGAAAAGACGCACGGATTTCATCTAAGGCTTTTTTTGGCTACTTATACGCTTATTCGTTTATTCTTGATCCACATATTGGATTAGGTATTAATATAACACCCCTAAAATGTTCCTATATTAAAAACTACTACTCAATAGATGGCGCTACATGTATTTTAAACGCAAATCAAGTTTTTGATGCAAGTTTCTTCAAATTTTGGCATTTTAGCTGCTTAAATAAGTCTCATATTGAATTAGTGTTAATATCTCACCGCTGCAATCAAAACTACTACTCAATAGATGGCGCTACATGTATTTTAAGCGAAAATGTCGTTTTTGTTATTTATTATTGCTATTTCTGCATTTTACTTCCTTAAAAAGAGTCTCATATAGAATTAAGGTTAATATCTCAGTGCTACAATCAAAACTACTACTCAATAGATGGCGCTACATGTATTTTAAACGAAAATGTCGTTTTTGTTGTCCACTTATTTGAATTTTTGCATTTTATTTCCTCAATATGATCACCTATTGATTTGCTTTTAATTCCTCACTACTATATTCAAACCTAGCACTCCATAGATGGCGCTACACGTATTTTAAACGCAAATGTCGTTTTTTTTTTCATTTATAATTGCTATTTTTGCATTTTACTTCCTTAGAAAGGGTCTCATATAGAATTAGGATTAATATCTCAATGCTACAATCAAAGCTATTGTTCAATAGATGGCGCTACATAAATTTTAAGTATAAATTTAGTTTTTGTTGTTTATTTAGTCAAATTTTTGCATTTTACTGCTTCAATATGATCAGATATTGATCTGCTATTAATATGTCACTGCTATATTCAAAACTACTACTCTATAGATGGCGCTGCATGAATTTCAAAGCCAAATCACGTTTTTGTTATTTATTTATTCATATTTTTTGCATTCTACTTCTTTAATATAATTACATATTAATTTGTCATTAAAATCTCACTACTATATTGAAACCTACTACTCTACAGATGGCGCTACATGTATTTCAAACTCAAATCTCATTTTTTGTTATTTATTTATTCATATTTTTTGCATTCCACTTCCTCAATAGCCTAAATTACATAGATTTATTGGCGCGTGTGATTTATGAATAAATTTTGTAAAAAAAATTGAACACAACGCTATCATAAATACGCGGTCCGCCGCTCTATTTCGACAAACACCACCCGTCCAAACAAATAAAACGCGCAAACACAAAAACTAGAAAAATGCAAAATGCAAAAAATGAAAAACGAGCGCCGAAAAGAAGCGAAACACAACAGCTAATATAGAAATATGCGCGCATCATGCGAGCCATAAATTACGCCCCGCGTGTAATTTATATCGCTCACAACGTTCCTGCGAATATTTTTCGCTTTTGTTTTGTTTTAAAACGCTGTCGTGAAAATTTAAAACTTTCCACGCCAATGAAAACTAACAATGAAAACTAAGTACCTGCACACAAGGCGAAGATTTATGTCGAAATAATTTAGGACTTTGATGTAAAAGTTCTCATTTGTAACCAAACACACACAGGTAAATAATTTGTTATGTGAACTTACGAGAACTCGACATCGCGATTATTAATTATGGCCGACGCCGCTCACCTCGCTCACCGACCATCATAACTCGCTCGTTCATTTCGGTAGCGGTGGTTGGAGCGCGCGCGCTATCCGAAACGCAACACACAAAGCACGCGCGGCGCGCTGCATGTATATTGCGTTGCCTATTTATTACC
The DNA here is from genome assembly GCF_025399875.1 of Dalotia coriaria. NCBI lineage: Eukaryota > Metazoa > Arthropoda > Insecta > Coleoptera > Staphylinidae > Dalotia > Dalotia coriaria. Next base: position 13,106,819 of record NW_027045448.1, read on the forward strand.
GGCCAACGTCGTTCGCAGCCATATATTATTCCGCGAAGAAGGTAACACTAACTACTATTACACGAGAGCTGAGGTACTCGGCATGCAGCCCCAACCAACTTCCACCTTCGGAGAGTGGAAGAATTTTGAGTGAGGTTGAAGGTGTTGTATCCGTGTTTCATATCAGTTTACTCGCTCGACAACAACCACAATGTAATCCCGAATGCTCAAATGGCTGAATGCGCCCGAAAGTTGAGCCGCAAATTAATCATATCAGCCCCGTTAAGGGTTGGCACAGAGAATTTACCTCGAATTAATCTAACTTTCTACCTTTACCAACCAGACAAAAATAAAAAAAATTATAATATAAAACTAACAAATGTAAATTTTTGACTTTTGACTTTTATGATTTCAAAACAATTGAAATTAAACCCAAACAAAAAGTTTTTTTACGCTTCGCGAGCTTTTGCAAGTTTAATTTCGGGAATGTTAAAGTTGCGTATACATAATTCACGCATCCGGGGTAATATTTCAACTGCTCCACATGAAGAGAACTTTGAACTCATTTCCTAATCGTACTTACAACATGTAAATTGTTGGCTTGGCTGAGAATACTCGTACATCTAATGCAAATTGACGTCATACTATGAGTAGTTTGTGCGCTAGCGCGCATGCGCACAAGGTAGTCGTAATGTGATTTTCATCCACCTATTAAACTTTCCACACTTTGTACTTTGTCTTCGCGTTTAGCATTTTCCGCATGCGAATTCCAAAATTCGCTGTCAGCTTGCACACACTTGAAGCAAACGCGAAACTTTTCCGGGTTTCCGGGTGTGTCTCACGCCCAACTTTGGCGCTGGTTAGTTTTTAGGTACGTATGCAAAACGGTTTCATAAACATCTGCTATTTCACTTACAGTTTCTAAACTAATTTACATAAAATGATTCTGTTTTCGTGTGTGCACGCAGCGTTAACACCACAACCACCACATCACACTAGAAAGTAGTTTGAAAAACTTTTACGAGCCTGGATTTAATTTATAATTTAATTCATCATCACATTTCAACCTCTAAAGAAAAAAAAAAAAAAGATTTTCTGTGTGGTATTTTGTTCCGACATGCCACACAACAAGGATATTTATATCCGCGACATATTGACCTTTGTGTACCGGAAAGTGTTCATCGCGGGCACTTCCCTCGACGGATTTATGCCCGCTTTATGATCGTCTTTCAGCACCCTGCTGCCTCCTCTCGCGTGACTGGCGTGCCTTCAATGCGCGTGCATTTTTCCTGTCAATTTCTTTGATGGCCGCCGATCGAACGCCACCCGTCGTAAACGTGTGCGAGTTTACGACGACAACGAAAAAGCTTCGCGCGCGCGAAGAGAGGAGAGGACAAAACGTTTACGACAGACAGATAGACAGACATAAAGCTCGCGCGCTATGAAAAGCTCGGAATCAGAAAAAGCAGTCAGTGTCTACGTATAGAGTACGTAGGTATATCAATCTCGAAAGATCGCGTTTAATTTCCTTTCGCGGGGCGAACATTCAAGCTTTTATTTGCGTTTAGGGCTTAATTATGTGGGTGGTTTGATTTTCATATTCAATTAACTGCACGTTTTATTTTATTTTCAATTTATTATGTAATTTCCTCTCTGTGTATACGCAGGAAAATAAAATAAACAATTTTCGACATGAAAATGAAAAATCCCTACTAATATTATAAATGCGAAAGTCCTGATGTTTGTTACACTTTCACGCAAGAACTACTTAACCGATCATCATGAAAATTTGTACACATATTCTTAGTGGTCCCCGTATGGTTATAGGCTACTTTTTATTTAATAAAAAAAATTATTTTTTAAATAAAATAAAGAAATTGTTTAGCCAATAATACCTCTGCATCTGGCTATTTGACTACTTTAACGCCATCTAGCATTCCAGCAATGAAGCTCAAACCTAAGTACTATAGTACCATCACACTGTATTATCACACTGTATTACCGACAGCTACGTCAACATCAAATCCAATTGACTACACTATGGAGACTGTACACTATACTTCCATAGACTATACTTTCAGCCATTTTAAACTTCCCGCCATTCTACTTCATTGTTACTTCATCTGTGACTACAGACGCGTACGGAAGCAACTTCATTATTTTAGATATTCGCGAGCGAAGCCAAGGGTTAAAGCTAGTAATGTGAGAAATAACATTTTTAAAAGAAATACGAGCTGAGAATCGTCATCGACAAGTCGATAAATGCAAATTACCTCAGTCTGCGCAGCGATTAGCAAACATAAAACGAAAAACTTTACAGAAACTTTACGATTGCAAACTTGGTCTCGCGATGCGTGCTTTTAAACTTATGCAAACCCAGAAAGTAGGATGCTTTTAGTTGTCGATGCAAACGCAAAAAAAAAGAAAAATGTAAGAAGAGAACCTTTCAGGTTAGCGCAAAGTTGTTTACCGAATCAATCTGAATTTAAATTTCATCATTTTTAAACTAAAAATCAATTTTTATAATTTTTGGTTAAAATTTTCGTCTGTGTTTTTACCCGAGTGCTTTCATTTCGATTTTGAGCGGACATATCCAGCCCATCCGACACTTTAACGCACTCCAACTACGTTTTTATCCCTTTTCGAGGATTCAACGCCCTCGTTGACATAACTGCCGCCTGTCTGCGCTGTGCAATTGCTTCAATTTCCACTGCAGGCCAGCTCCACTCTATTGTATACGCAGAACGTAAAGTGGAGCAGCAGCAGCAGTGGTCAATCGATATGAGTGATGTATCACTGCACCAGATCCTGGCTGGATACCACCGTGGCGAACATGTCCGGATGATACATTTTTCATCCGGGCATTTCGCTCGAAAGAAATGAGAAAATGACGGCGGCAAAGACGAGAAAAAAAAACACAAGAAAATAAATTCGTAAAAGGACATTCGACACTGAAGCAGCAGCAGCAACGAGGAAATTTTGTAATATTGTGTGCGAGCCCAAGTGGAAGAGAATGTGTGAAGTAAAGTCCATTTCAGTCCTGCGCGACATGATATTGAGTGATATTGTACTACTACAAGCAGAAAAACATATCGGCCAGTGGAGGACGAGTAGGTACGGCTGATTGAGAGTTATGTTCGACATGCGGAAGGACTTTGTAAGCCCCGTTTCGTCGGTCATAACAAACTCCGAAAGTGTACGTGATTTTTCTTTTATTTCACGTTTTTCGTTTGCTTCTGGCAAGTGGCGCATGATTGGAAATATGTAATACACGCAGCGGAAATCGAAGAATCAAACAACAACAAATCTTAAACAATTTTCAATGAAAAACAGTGTAAAAATGCACGATTTTTAATAATTTCAAGAAAAAAGATAAAATAATATCCACTAACCTTATTGTCCTTCTGCCAGGAGCAAGATCCACGCTTATTAAAAACCTTGCAGACGAGAAGAGCATCTTGGCCGGGATTGACTTCCGTGTACGTTGGCTGTTGGTCGAAACGCTGCACTGCACCGACTGAAACACAAACAAAACAAAACATTCAGTTATCTCCACGCTGCGCTGCGCAAAATACAGAAAAATGTAAACACAGCATATCACAGCGATAAACTTCGTATCTTCAAGAATTCAATATCAACCTTGATTGCACAAATAAAATAAAATAAACTAAACACTACACTATTTCATTTCAAACACACAAACAAACATAACCTTAAATTAATTTCAACAGTTTTCATAATTACCACAACATGAAACATCAATTAAACTCCACAAACAAAAAAAATATACACACCAGCACGTAAAGTTCACCGTGGTAATTTTCTATTTCCTCCGCTTGGGTTTTATCGCCGTCGGGATAACTAGAGAATTTAATTTCGTCAAGGATGTTGTAATTTTCTCAATGAACATTTCACAGTTTTACGTTTTACGGGCGCGCGCATCACACGCCGCACGCCAAAGTTATGCTATGCAACACACACTGCACGAGACATGTGCATAACATTGCATAACATTCGAGACACAACGTTCGACATTTATATACGAGTATGCGCAACCAGCAGCACGCTGAAACTTTCGTCGGATGAAACGCGCGCTAGCAGAAAGATAGCGAAAGGGTTGGGAACAGAATCAGGCTGGTATGATTCCGGGATAGTAAATGTTGGATACGGGGGGTTAGTGCGCCGTTAGTGATATTAGCTCGGCAGGACGCTGCGGGATAACTACGGGATAACTATACGCCGTCGGAAGGAAGGAATAACGTGGAATATATGACGCGTCGCGGCCAACGCGCCCGCCATAGATGAAACGATAGTGAACGATGGCGAGCGGAGAGGACACCCGAAACTACTCCACGAGTTTTCCAGTTTTCCACTTTTCCAACTCCGAGGCAAGCGAGGGTCGCAATCAACCCGTGTTTTACACTGTTATCTATTATACAGTGTGCCTTGGTAAGAAATTAATTAATTTATACAATAATTTATAAAATAAAACAGCAAAAAACGTTGAAAATTAATTAAAATTTTATTAATTAATTAATTAATTAATTAATATTTTTTATTATTGTGAAACTATTTTTACAGGTTGTAGATTTTTTTATGTGGTTTTATCTCGTGGCAGGATACAGGATAGAGCGGCTGATATATTAGTTCATCATGATTTGGAATATTAATTAAATTACTTTACTTTCATCTCGGCTCAAGCATGTTGCGCCATGTTCCGGGATGTAACATGCCCGACATTTAATTTCGTCGGCATTGCAGTAAAAACTGCGCATTTTACGTGATGGATAAAAATTGTGTTTTATATTTAAACTAAAAAACTAAATTTTTACTAATTATTATTTTTCTTTGCTCAGAAAATACAAATATAGAATAAAAATATTCGTGTTTACTAGGCTACTTAAAATTAATTTACCCCATCGTGAAATTGCCGGCATTATCACCCTTCTATTTGCTTAGCCTTAGCCCCGCGGAGAGAATATGAAATAAGTTGGTGAATAATTCGCTCTACTTTCGCGTTAATTACGCGAAATTAGTGGAATTTCGGCAATTTGCCCAGAAAGTAAACTCGGCATATTTTCGTCCCTTTTGCGTGCTGCTGCCGACGCACATCATAAGCCAGCAGCGTCTATTGCACATTACGGCCATTAGGCGCGACCCGGGCCGTATGTGCGCGCCGCGAATATGAAACAAGTCTAATATTTGTCACTAATTACATTGCGAACGAGTGAGGCAGCGGATCGCTTCCACTTTTCGCCTCAATCAACCCCTGTAAACGCTGCCGACGCACTCATTTCCATTTCTGGCGCGTGGCGCTACCCACACACGGAAATTTATGATAATGAAGCAAATATTTACTCACGAAAAGTTCAAGAAAAACAAAAAAAATAAATTTCAATAAATTGGAATAGAAAAATCGAATGTTTAACAACATTTAGTCATCTCGTGACTAAAACCCGTGACTAAAGTATTTTTTAGCCATCCATGTTTAAAATATCACTTTTGTGCCTCAAAACTTGGAAAAAAGTGGTGCTATAATGATGAAAATAGAAAAAATTGTTTACGTGTATAGTTACATACTTTCAACAATATAAAATCTCAATTTCACTTGCAAATTGAAATGCAGCTCGAATTGCACCACCAACAGCCTGAAGGAAGTTGCACTCTACACCCTTGCACACGCGCGCTTGGCCAAAGAGAGAGATTTATTACAAGCGAATTGATTCGCCATCGATGAAATATGCGCGGATTGTTGTGCGATAACTCGGATTTTCCTTTCTTCGCGGGGAATTCTGCAGCGAGAAAATGCGAAAAATGTATGCGCATCCGATTGCACGCCATGGCAGAGAGTTGAAATGAAGTTGCCATCGTGACGCGCCAGTCAATAACGCGCAAAGGAATAAAGAAAAACTGAATAAAATGCAGGAAATGCAGCAAATGAAGCACAATTTACGTAAATACCTTTGTCTAAAATATACAAAATAAAATAAAAAATAAAAACTCATAAAATCAGCAAGATTTATTAAAAAAAAAAAACAATTTTTATTTTTTTTTGTTTTTTAAAGTAAAATTTTACGACGTGCGGCCCAACGTTAAGACAACGACACTCGACCACTCGTCGAGAGGACCCCCAGGACCAATGACAACAACCACGGGACAAAGTCGTGCAACCGGCGATCGGGTATGAATACAAATGCTCTCCAGCTTCCGTGGCTCCGGGGCGCGCGGATAAATAACGCAAAGCGGTCGTGAGCCGAAAACCGAGCGCACGTTAAATACCGTCAGACGGGTTTTCTATCGGTTTTACAACCCGCCGGCTGAAGCCTCACTCGTGTTTTCAAGGGTTTCGCCCTACTCTCAGGGCTCTCAGTCAGTACGTCAGTACTTCACGAAATCTATTATCGCAAAACGGAAAACAAACACGTAAAAATTGATGTTTAAGCATTGAAAAACCCTTAAACAACGCTTGAAAAATTAAATTTAACACTTTGTGTGTGTTTGTGTGTGGCTGTGTTGTGCATTGCATGTTTGCGCATCGGTTGCGTCTCGAACCACCTCCCAGCCGACACTTTCAATTACTTTGCTGCATAATGAATTCAATTATCGCAAACAACCGCCTCAGCTGCACACTTACAATGGATGCAGCCGGCTTAAATTTCACAGCACAAGTACTCCTGCTCTAGCATTACCACCCACAAAGTCTATTTTCCAGCGTTGGGAAATTTCAACGACTTACTCGCACGAAATCAACTCGTCTTTCAAACAATTCGTCAAAATTTCTTAAATTTTCTTTTAAAAAACCTCAAAAATTACTCAAAACCACTGCACATCTCATAAATATTTTAAAAATCTGCATTCTGTAAATATTTACAAACAAATTTATAAATATTTAGTCTGCGGTGGAAATTCTCTGCTTGAAAACGCTTTCCAAGTATGTTCGATCTTATCGCGTATAAATGCGGCTTCAAGTGGCGTCAATTTTCCGTTGCCAACAGAAGCTTTGCGCGGTTCACGACGTGAAGAGCGAAAATGCCCCCTCGCATGTGTACGCGCACTCAAATGAGTGGTGCTACGTGGTGTATATATTCATATCGGTTGCGCGAATGCGTTCGAAGGTCTCGTTTCGCGCTCGCAGCAATTGGAACAAGCGCAAGACGAGGCAAAGCCAAAGAAAGGATGAAAGGATGCGTGCAAGGGTGTAGTGTTTCGTGCTACGCTCCTTAATATCGCTCGCTATAAATATTAAGCGAGTGCAAAACGTATTCATATAATAGACACGCCGAAAGCTGTATTACTCGTAAACCCACAGAGCCGTAATTATAAATTTTCAAAAATTTTAGTTTAAAAATATTTTTAAGCGAAAAAAATTGTAGAAAATTTAAAAATTACAAATTTTTGTTTTTTTAAACAAACTCCGGTCCTGTAATTATCATAAAACTAAAATTTATATATAACAGGACCGTATTTATATTTTTTTGAATTTTATTTCAATAAATTTCCAGTAAAACTAAAAAAATTAAAATTTTTACAAAAAATGTTTTTAATCCGTTTCTGTAAAATATATACTGAAATTTATACATAGTAAAGTGAGAAGCAATCGTGCCTGGCAAAATTCGAACGCAGCAAGAAAGCCAAGACGAAATTATTGGCGGCGCCGCCGCCAGGCGTAATTTTATCAAATTTCGTGAAAAACGTCTGCACGCGAGACAGGAAATTACATCTTCTCTCGGTTTTGTTCTCCCGCAACACTGTGCAACTTCGACAGACGTGTTTCGAAATTAAACAGACCAAATTAAAACTTTGCCATAAATTTACACAATTAAAGTGAAATCTCCGATATTCCCCGCCTCCCCTCGGCGTATAGGTGATATTTGCATTGCCAAAACGGCAAATTTCCTCTCACATTGCATTGTATTGCTGTTGATGTTGTTCATTGCGCTGCTCATAAATAGTTGTTTAACGGTAATTTACGACCGGCGAGCGGTAGAATATTAATATGTGGTGGCAGCGCGAGCGCGGAAATGTTTGCATTGACCATTAATTGAAGCGAATTTCGTATATTATCCTCGTGGTCGGCAATCGACCGCATTCAAATCTAGCGATTTTCTATTCGAATGCATCCGTGCAGCGCATTCAGCGTATTTCGCATGCAAACAACGAAATAACAACTAAGCTAAAATACGTGTAAATAGTTTCTGAATTAAAGTAACAAATATTTAAATAATAAATCACCTAAAGACCAAACAACAAACAAATTAAACCATACAATACGGCAATAAATCAAAATTCTCTAATTTTTGACATTTTCCGCCGTTTTAAATCATCATACAGATTAATATTTGAATTATGCGTTATAAGTCGATAAATCTATGCGAGGACGACGAGGTTTTTGTTATTTGCCATTGAAAGTGCGCTGATTTATGAAATAAACCACCACACAAAACGCAAGTTATCTCCTGCAATGCTTTATGCGTTATCAGGTCAGATACTAATTCAACAAAGTGTGCGCCCAAAGTATACCACACGACGAGCAAACGCACATAAATCGCGCACGGGCGGCGCAAAGCAATTTAAAACGGATCGACGCCACCGGCGCCTCCACCATCAAGCCAAGCAAACACAGATATTAACCGGCGGCGCGCGTTGCAAATGCTGCCGCGACTAATACACATCATACATGATTTATTCGCCATGGTAGAGTAAAGGTCAACACGACCGGGCATCCTGTGCTTGGTAAATATTTTGCGTGTAATTTATACGCCGGGTTATAATTAAACATTAAGGAGGAAATTAGACGCGGGCGAAACTTAAACTTAAAACAACATGTTTAGTGTGGAAACTTGCGTTTGAGTTGAGTTGAGTTGAGAGGGGTGTGTGTAGGTTATAGTTATGTGTGAAGTGTATGAATCTAGAATGTTTCGCGTTTTCCGGCAGTTGCGGTTCGTTTGCGGTCGCTGTGATTTCCATCAGACTGTGCTACACCGCACTTAACCGCGTTTAAACACTCCTAGCTTAACATCACAGGATGTGTGCTTCATATCCTTTTAAGCATGGTTTGGATTCACGCTTATCTCAAAAACTTACGTTTAAATTATTAAAAACTTGATTCTTAAGCGAAATTTTGTAGTTTTTAGTAAAAATTTCATCAATTTACTCAAGAAAATTTGCAAATTTAATTTTAAATAAAAGAAAAATGGCTATAATGCATATTTGCGCCATCTACGATTGAATTATTCAACTAAAACATGTTTAAAACTCAATATCAACTTTCAACCCTAATTTAACACCCTTTAAATCACAATTTCCAATATTTTAATATTTATTATTTTATTCTAAGAACAAAAGAATACAAAAAATCATAAATAATCAAAATCTGTCCAGCGGTTCTTGAGTTATAAGCGTTGTAACTAACACTTTCATATAAAAATATTTTTATAAATCATTTATTTTCATTTGCAATATTTTTCACACTCGTTTATATTTATGCTCCTGCAAATTACGCGAGTGATTTATACCGGAAGCACATAAACTCCTAGCTAGTATTTATTAAACGTGTCACCGGAGCGCGAAACAGAGCGCGCTCGTTGAGGTGAGTGGTGTAATAGTAAAATCCTAAAATTCCAAATTGTAAAATGCACTTTACATTCCGCGCAATGATTCAATGTGCCCTGACACACTACGAGTACTCGTACTTGAGAGTGCGTTGCAAATATTATGCGGTGTTCCATTAGGTTATTGTTTCCATTATTTTTACACGTGCGCCAAACACGCGGAGAAAAATATGACTAATGTAGCTGGCGTGTTAAGTACAGATTAACGCCGGCCGCAATAAAGCCACAAAACGGAAAACAAGAGTTTAAATAATAACACTGGTCAAGAGAACAAATAATTTTTATATTTTAGATAAGCACGGTTAGAAAAATTATAACTGTGATGAATGATTGTATATATAATTTTTGCAACGAATGCAATTGTTGGTTTTAATAATTTTGCAATTCTCTTGAATTCTCTCTGTTCAAACACAAAGAGGTTTTGCATTTTCCATTTGGGCGTATTTCCCTCGCGGATTTTCTATTTTTGCGCACAACGGCTCGCTTTTGTTGCTCGCGATGGAGTTAATCGATGCAGAGTGCAACAGATCAGCTACATGGCGGGCAATCGCATGTTTGATTTTTGCCTCGCGTTTGTTATGCATTTTGGGCGCATAGCTTTATTCGGCTTAGGGTTTTTCACCCACCAAACAGGCCGGGGCATTGTAGTGAATCGACCATGCCAGTTTTCATTTGGTTAATAGCAAGAGCAAACAGCCGATTGTGTGCAAAACGTAACAACATAATCGAAAATCGTATAACAAACAATCAAACTGGATCAAAATAAAGTTAAATCAAAAAACTCCTTCAAAAAATACAATTTTTGAAAGAAAACACATGAAAATCAAATTTTTTATATAAAAAATTTAGTTTTAATCAAGTTTCAAAGGAAAATATTTAATATTTCCAAAAGTATTCTCATTTTGTGTTCATACCGCTTGAAATTTTGAACATTTTCGCCATTTTTACCAAAAAACCAAAGAAATAAACCTGATATTAACAAATTTTCCCAAAAATTATTTTTTGTGTGATTTTTAAATTCATTGTATTCACTTGAGCTGAAAATCTCATCATTTTAAACATTCATAAATTTGTTCACTTCGGCATACGCCGCGCAATCAGTTTTCTAAAAGATTGCAAACTTTCCGGTCGAATGAAAACTCGCCGCTTTATGTTTCCCGACGTTTCATTCCACCCTCACTGCAGTCGCTTCAGTTTTATAGCATTTTATGAACCCACTCGCGCGCGGTTCCCAAATTTACGACCACACGGAAGACGATATTATAACAATAACATAGCAAATTAAATAAATCACAAATTACAACACGCTGCACCTCACATTAAACACTTTTAAGTCCATACAAGTGGGAAACACGAGAAAATAATTTCTTTTTCTTTGCGTATTCGTAAAACAAGTTCGTTTAGTTCTTGTTTGAAGGTAGCAGTTTTATTTAAAACCACGGAAAAGTTTCAGGACTTGATGCCGCGCTCCGTATCGGTCGGAAGACACGAAATGTCGTTTAAACAAAAAGTACCAACAAAACATCTCAAACTACACTCTGCACCACGCAGCAAAAAAAAATCGACTTAAAGTTGAAAACTTTTGTTTGCTATTAAAGCATTAGGAAAAGTAAAGCAAAAACTGTAATTTGTAATTACTCTATACTGTACACTTTTAATTAAGATTCCATCGACTTTGACGCAGTTTAATTTTCCGCACAATTAAATATGAATTTAATTCAAGATTTGTTTTTATTTGATTTTCTAAGGATAACGAATGGATGTGTTTCAATGTGAGTATATAAGAATAAAAGGAGACTACACTCGTCGTCTAACACACAAAAAATAATGATGCAATTTGCATCGTATTGTGAGTGAATAAACCGTAAACAAACTGCGGCGAGGAAAGCAAATTGCTATGCCTTTCTCTACCTTTTACGCTCGGCCCGTCGAGGAAGGTACATCTTGTTCAGCTCGCGCTCATCCTGTTTATCTGCTGCTATTATAGCGTGAATGCGACAAAGTCGACTGAACTGCGATGGCGAGGAGAGTACGCCGAGGTTTTGAGTACTGCGACACTCGTAATTCTCGAGTAATGACAAGTCTATTTTCTATTTTGAGCGGGGATAATAGATGCTTTCGAAAGTCACTTTTTACACCTCAATGACATTTGAATCATCATGTAGCTTTACTAAAATTAACTGGAAATTCTAAAGAAATGTCATTATACGCGTTATTCAAGCGTGAAAAAATAATTATTGAACAAATAATAAAATAAACCCGAAAAAACCTATATAACAGCGAAATTTTGATATTTTTGATGGTTTATATTGATTTTCTCGTTATAGAGTTACAGTTTCTCTGTATAACGACGAAAAATATTTTAATTTCTAGCAATTATGAGCTAGAACATTTTTTTAAAGACATGACATTGATGGTAACATTTGAAATATTGTTGTAATTATGATCCCAACATCCCTACAAATTGCAACGCAAATTTCTATAACTTTTTCTATAACGATTTTTCAGCTAATTTGTTGGGGTGCACGTTGCGTTACTAGAAAATCATTTAAACATAACACAAGTGAATACAACTGAGCGACGCGGAATTCATATTTAGACTTCAGGAAATATTTACCGGCATTTTTACAATAGTAATTGAGTTTATAACCAGCTTACAAAAAATTATACAGATGCCAATCCACGTAAAATTCCAATATTTGATTATTTTTTGTTCCTAGATGTAACAAAACGTCGATATAACATAATACAATCCCCGTTGTAAATTTTTCCAGTTCTGAATTTACAAAAAATTATTTGTTCGTTATTTAAAACACGCTTTTGATAAATACAAAGCGATATTATAACAATAAAAATTGTATCATCAATAACAATTTAGTTTTAGTTGCAGGTACAATCAGCTCCCACTCAAATAACAATAAATAAACAAATGAACATTGAATATCCTGTTGAAACTAATAAAAATACCAGCTGTTACAATTCCAGCGCGCCAATCGGGCCGTGCTTCAATTAAACCAATATTGTATTTCATCGTTAAAGCATTTCAATTTGCGCAAGCTCGCGAAGCTTTGAATCGCAACTATTTTTCGATTACGTTTTAATTAACCCAGATTTCAACTTTATACCATCCTCTGGACTCGACCATCGCTCATCTACCCAACCAGCATATTCCACTCGAAAAAATATTAATATTTATTCGGCTTCGAAATTCATCTCGTATGAGCATTGCAGTATTTATTTCAATCAATGCGCAGCGGTTAATAAATATCTTATTTGAGTGCGGAATTATTTAATATTCATTCATATTTAAACAGAGTCTATTTTTAATCGTTTCAATTAATTATAGTGAATTTATATCAGTAAAATTTAAAGAAAAGAAAATATTTAGTTGAATCCCTACTAATATTATAAATGCGAAAGTCCTGATGTTTGTTACACATTCACGCAAAAACTACTTAACCGATCATCATGAAAATTTGTACACATATTCTTAGTGCTCCCCGCATGGTTATAGGCTACTTTTTATTTAATAAAAAAAATTATTTTTTAAATAAAATAAAGAAATTGTGTAGCCAATAATACTTCTGCATCTGGCTATTTGACTACTTTAACGCCATCTAGCATTCCAGCAATGAAGCTCAAACCTAAGTACTATAGTATCATTACACTGTATTATCACACTGTATTACCGACAGCTACGTCAACATCAAATCCAATTGACTACACTATGGAGACTGTACACTATACTTCCATAGACTATACTTTCAGCCATTTTAATCTTCCCGCCATTCTACTTCATTGTTACTTCTTCTGTGACTACAGACGCGTACGGAAGCAACTTCATTATTTTAGATATTCGCGAGCGAAGCCGCGGGTTAAAGTTAGTTTGCAATAAATGCAAAAATAATTCAATTTATTGAATGCTAGCGCCATCTATCGACGCCCAAAGTAACTATTAACGTAAATACACGAAAATATCAACAAATAGCAAAGAGAGCAATACAAAACACTCGATAAACATGACTCTAAATATCAACCTGATTAAATCTTGTTATTTTGATGTATTTTATACACATTTCCAACACAATTGTGCACAATTCTCCTATTTATCCGCCGAAATTAACACGATGCGCACAAAAACAAACCGTGTACTTACGGGAGCAATAATTAAATTCATTACCGATTGCAGCTTGCACGCTGCGCGTCTGCTCGCTCGTTTGTCAACTCATTAGCCTTAATAATAGGTGCCGCGTGTGCAATATAGACAAACTGCACGCACGCGTTATAATTAATTAATACATTGATTAATTAATTAATTTAAATTAACATCGTGCGTCGTGCGAAACTAACCAAATCAAATTCGATATGAACTATAATTGCAATTAATTCAAATAAAACATTTTATGAGTATTTAATTGACACTTGGAATGATACTTTGATGCACGCTAAACACTTTAATCATTTCGATGTTTGAATGTAATTAAAATTGTAATTGCGTTTCGAAATTTCCAGCTGACAACTCTTTCTTGCTTTCTTTACTGCAGTAAAAACATCAGCGCATCCAATAATTCTTTTGAACCCGCGCCGCGCCGATAGAAAGAGGAAAAAATAAAATAGGAAAAACTTTAGTGAAAAACCGTCGCATCTGCATCAGACTATTCTTCAATCGCACAAAAAACCTAACCCTTTTTCTGCTCGATAAAATTTCGCATTAACTCGGCAAACTCTGAAACGCAGACACCGCTAAATTATTAAATGCACCCCCCAAACAGAAACAAGTCAAGCTAAAACTAATAAAACACACAAAAAGTAAAATATCTGACAATTTTTTGTCTATGAGACAAATCAATCAATATTTTAAGGAAAAATCTTTTGAGTTCATATTTTTTATGCATAAAAGAGTGGATTTTATGCACAGTAATAAAAACTGCATGTGATAATAAAAGGTGAAAAACTCGACGTGTCCACAGCGTGTTTTTTGTGTATTACAGCATAGTGCATAGTGAATTTTAATTATGATGTTGGTCGTGTCGCGCGAGTTCCAGTTCGGACACGTTGTCCTCGCACGTTTTTGTTAGTTTTGTGTCATCGTGGCGTTCCGGGAATGTGCACAGGAGCACACAACAGTTTACTACTATAACCAGGCGCACTCAATTCCAGAGATACTACACTACGCAAGAGTCAAAACACAAACACAAACAAAAACTGGATTAAAACATATTTTTTCCTAACTAACTAAACTTCACGTAGGTAATAATTCTGCGAAACAGAGAAAATCATTTTTTGTATTTTCGAGGAAATCTATTTTTATCCATAATGTAACCAACGTGCGCTCCACCCCAGAAAATAATAAAGATGAAAATAAAGATAATAGTAATGATAAAAGTCGAAGATATGAAGAAAAGATAAAGATAAAGTTAAAGACAACGGCCGCAACGCAGGAGATAACCCCTTCGCCTGGAAAATGCGCGCAATTTCGGGGAATGTTAACGTTGAGGGGTTGTTTTCCACGCTATGGCGTAGCGGAATTTGTATAGACTCGGAACAAGGCGTAGAAAGGCGCAAGACAATCAAAAGACGATTATGAATCCGGCGCCCTTTTCCCCTGATTGCAGTGAAAATAAACAAAAAAACTAATTTTAAAAATTTAAAAATTACATTCATACGAAATTTAGGCAACCAGTTATGCATTTATAATTACATATTATTTAATATTATGATTATTACGGTAACTAAATAATAATACGCGTCTATTTTTTCAAATTTTCGAGTAATTTCTCAACATTTTAGAAAAAAAAAGTTTTTAAAATTATATTTAGGCAACCAATTATTCATTTTTAGTAATTATCATTTAATATTAAGTTTATTAAGGTGACAAGCCTTAAATTATTGTTGTGAAAATAATTTTTAGAGTGATTTCTCAGCATTTTTCAAAAAAGTAATTTTATGACATTTATGCAACCAATCATACATTTATGTGTATTATTCTTGAATATTTTGCTTATTTTGATGATAATCCACAAATGACTCTCGTAGAAAACACTCAAAATAATACGCGTCTTGCGTTGTCAAATTCCGAGTAATTTCCCGGCATTGTATTCGCCATTCTGCATCGTTTTGCACATTTGCAGCGCTTCTGATCGGCGTGCGCATTTCATCCCAATTCGCACACCACCACCCACCCCCGGACGTGTCTGCGCGCCGCCTGATTGTGTTCGAATTAAGCCTTTTGTTTCAAGCGCTCGCGCGCGTTTTGCTCGTGCAAATCTTTCGTTTGTTCTAAGAATAAAAGGGGTGGGCCGATGAGAAATTCCAAGACGGCAGCAGCAGAAGCAGCAGCAGTGGCAGGAGAAGTAATACGGAAATCTGCTGCAGCGAACAGACGAATTCTTGCAGGACGCAAACCGAACAGAAGTGAACAGAACTGCACGAAACCGAACGCAGAAGTGAACACTCGATGGTGTGAGTTCGGCGAAGGGGTGGTAAAGGAGTATAGAATAGAATGGAACACCCCAAAGAGGCGCGAGTAAGGGTGAGATAAGATAAAGACGCGTCGCGCGTTTATCTACCTCCCAGCGGGTACTTAATACTAATCTACTGTGTGGAAAACCAATGAAAAAGTCATTTACTATACTGAAATATATTAATACTAGCTTTGACAAGCGGCTTCGTTAGCGAATATCTAAAATAATAAAGTTGCTTCCGAACGCGTCTGTAGTCACAGAAGAAGTAACAATGAAGTAGAATGGCGGGAAGTTTAAAATGATGTTGACGTAGCTGTCGGTAATACAGTGTGATAATACAGTGTGATGGTACTATAGAACTTAGGTTTGAGCTTCATTGCTGGAATGCTAGATGGCGTTAAAGCAGTCAAATAGCCAGATGCAGAGGTATTGGCTATACTATTTCTTTATTTTATTTAAAATATAATTTTTTTTATTAAATAAAAAGTAGCCTATAACCATTCGGGGACCACTAAAAATATGTGTACAAATTTTCATGATGATCGGTTAAGTAGTTTTTGCGTGAAAGTGTAACAAACATCAGGACTTTCGCATTTATAATATTAGTAGGGATTACGTTGAATATCAAAAAATATATGTTTCAAAAATATAAAACAATATAAACTTATCTTTGAGCTTGGTCATTTTACCCTTCAAGATATAGAATATTACATAGCAAAAAAAATAAGGGTTGCGTTCGCTTTGTGCTCAAAGTCGGCCGGGGTACTTTGTTCTGTTTTTTGTGCGCCGCTTTGTGTGTTGCGCCATTTTCCGCTTTATGATATGACATACGGCGGGTGTTTATCGCGGCCCTTATCAGAAGATATTATCCGTACGTTACAAGTTTTTGTTCGGCCTTTCAGCCCCCTTCGAATATCATTTCTTTTCTAAACACACACACACACGCACACATAGAAAAAATAAATAAATTTCATACGATTTCGAAACAGTCAATATTATAAACTCCCCTCGAAGGATATTTTCGTAAATATTCCTCATCATTTCATCGCCCGACTCAAATGTAATTCGATTTCTATCAAATCTCAAGAGGCGGCTCGCAGAAATTTCGTGCAAAATTGGCGAATTGGCAAAATTGCAGACGTCGCGCAGACTCACAAATTACATTTATAAACGCTCAACTTATCAAACGAGTTTATAAATAAATAATTTCCCATCATATGCAAAATATCAGCCATTAATCCAAATATATATACAACACAAATTACATTAGTGCATACCAAGAGTGCATTTTGGGTTGCCTAGAATACGCTGCATAATGAAATTATTAAATAAACGTCAAGCGATGTGAATTTAACGCTGAAATTGTTCGCTAATAAGAAAATGACTAAGACGAATGACGATGACAATGAGGCTTTCCTATGACTAAGGTCTTAGGCCTGCATTGTTTTAGTCGACGAAGCAAACACAAGTTAGTCCGTCCGCTCTGACCTTCCTTCGGCTTTAATGTATGTTTGGTTGCCTGCATACCAACGCACTCTTACCCCCACTCACAAAAACACACACACACAGAGTGTCCACACGCCCCATCAGTCCTTACTTACGCCCAACGCTTCGTAATTGCCGAATTGTTACCCCTCTCAAACAAGATCGTCCCACTGACCTAAGCGAACAAACACCAAACTCATTTAATTATTCACAATTGAAGCGCCGTCGTCAAGTGGCGAGTGATGAATTGAGACGACAATACGTCCAATGATAAATTGAGTCACTGCACGGTCACTTTCCCAGTTTTTGTCGTGTTTGAGGTTATGCGCTGCATCAACTACAACTATTTCCGCATAGATGGCGCTACTTGTATTTCAAAGCCCGCGCGCGCATACCGGCCGCGATAATTAATTGTTCGCATGAACGTTTTTGCTCCTCGGTGAAAAGGGATTGTCTTAATACCAACCCCACACTCACAGGGATGAAATTCTATTAGGACGCAACTGCGATTCAGCCATGTGTGCCCCGGCATATGCCGCCTCCGGACGAGCGTAACAATGGGGCGAAGATATTAAACTGCATAACGCGCCACAATGAGTACGGGAGGCGGCGGCTAGACAGCATCACGGCGGTTCATGAGGGCAGCCAGGCCCACCGCTTGACACGCCAAACAGATGGCGACATTGTAATTAATGAGCGCGCTCCGCTTGACGCCGGCGTGTCACCGACGATGGCGGCTCATGAATTGATTAATACACACCATCAACTCACACACACGTACCTATATTACACGCGTGAGTATCACAATCAACCGCCAGATTCAGCGAAAATTCATTGTAGGCAACCCACATTACACAGATTACACATAAAAGCGCCTAATAGCTTGCCTATCTCTCATTTATTTTTTTTCACAACAAAAACTGTGTTTATTTTATATCTGTATGTTTTGATGATGCGATTATATTTACCGAGCACGTAGCATCAATAAATACACGCGGGTATCGGTGATGTGGAGACGTGCGGCGCGTTTTCATCGAGTAAGCAAAATTTTCCTCGTCGCTGCCGCCGCCGGCCGCAATAAACTCGATAAACTATAAATTCGCCGTCCACCGGGGGGCGAGAAAACGAATGTGTAACTTATTAGTTTTGTGTGTTGCGCCATTAATATTTTACTCCAATGACTTTCGGCGCGTAAAAACACGCGACAAAAGATTTACGACACCGCGCGCATTATTGCGTTAAATATTTAAGGATAACATAAAATTCGTGCAGAAAAGATTACGACGTGTAATGACGGGCCGGCTCTCTATACTGGTATTTTTATATTTTGATAGCCGCCATAAAAATATATAAAAATATTATAAGCTAGGCAACACACAAAACACTCTTGAGTGTAAATAACGTGTAATTGATATTGAACATCAAAAACTTAAAAAATATCAGTGGAAATTATTTATAAATATTTTGTCTATTTTTATCATTGCGTTTGATCTGAGTGGCGGCAGTGGAGGCGGCAAAAGCGCATATTAAAATAATCGAAAGGCGTCGACAGGAGGGCTTTTCCGACGCGGTTCAAGCTCGTTTGTTGCCCATACTACATTGCAACCCTTACACCCTTTTACCCAGCGGTAAAATGCCATTGTGGCGCTGCGCACAAAGCGGTTAATGTACGTTTTTCTCTCGCCGGCGTCTTCGTTTTTTCTGTTGTTTTTTGTTTCGCGCGCGTTGTTTGTTGATATTTTTCTACTTCGTTAGTCTCGGCTTTCAAAACACGAAAAAAACACACTCACAGTGTGCGTGCTGGTGAAAATGGGCCGCGAATGCAATTCGCGATCGTTAATACATAATAAAGCGTGAAATATACGAGCGAAATATTGACTGAAACGAACGAGTTTTATCGGCGGCGAATTGCCGGCAATAAAACATTGCGAAAAACACATTAA
The DNA here is from genome assembly GCF_025399875.1 of Dalotia coriaria. Taxonomy (NCBI): domain Eukaryota; kingdom Metazoa; phylum Arthropoda; class Insecta; order Coleoptera; family Staphylinidae; genus Dalotia; species Dalotia coriaria. The sequence goes on from NW_027045448.1 coordinate 13,126,301, forward strand.
AACACAATAATAGGAATAAAAGAGACTAGCAATGTTTATTTTCTTAACAATTGGATGTGTTTTTTCGGTTTTGCTCGCGTTTGTTATGTTGTGCTACTGGTTTTTTGTTTACAACATTGTTGGGACGCCATTCTATCTTAATTTAATGACACAGCTTGCCGGCTTCTAGCTTCCTGACAGATCAAATACCAAGCATGAAACATTGCAACGACAATATTATACAACCTACAATACACGACGCACTTTGTCGCATCTTTACGAGCCGTAGTCGCTTTTGTTGCGACGGGGGCGGTTAGCACCTTGTAGGCGCGTTAAATAATACGTTAAAGGGTCGTAACCGTCGCGCCGAAATGAGACACAAACCACCATTACTGCCGTGCAGCATCTTATCCGCACGAAATCTTCATTTTCACGGAAATACACGGCAGATAAATAAAAACAAGTCATAAGTAAGTACATTCCTACTAATATTATAAATGCGAAAGTCCTGATGTTTGTTACACTTTCACGCAAAAACTACTTAACTGATCATCATGAAAATTTGTACACATATTCTTAGTGGTCCCCGAATGGTTATAGGCTACTTTATATTTAATAAAAAAATTATTTTTTAAATAAAATAAAGAAATTGTTTAGCCAATAATACCTCTGCATCTGGCTATTTGACTACTTTAACGCCATCAAGCATTCCAGCAATGAAGCTCAAACCTAACTACTATAGTACCATCACACTGTATTATCACACTGTATTACCGACAGCTACGTCAACATCAAATCCAATTGACTACACTATGGAGACTGTACACTATACTTCCATAGACTATACTTTCAGCCATTTTAAACTTCCCGCCATTCTACTTCATTGTTACTTCTTCTGTGACTACAAACGCGTACGGAAGCAACTTCATTATTTTAGATATTCGCGAGCGAAGTCGCGGGTTAAAGCTAGTGTAATATAAATACTTGCGATTTTAATTAAATTGTTTTAAATTGTTTTAAATTGTTGTGTTGTAGTGTTTTAAGGAATGTTAAATTACTCCAGTGCAGAGTGTACATCTCACAGCGTGACAATGACGAGTCATAGTCTTCGCATGCGAAGGTGCACGACAAATAAATCACCTTGAAGTATGTCGCCCATTAACCCTTTCCCAAGCGTAGCAAAGTAGTGGTATGTGTCACCGGTGATGCAGGAAGAGCACAAAACATGCGACAAAGCGACATCTTGTGACTAGTTGAGATACTTTAAAACGTAATATAAAATTTAACTAAAAATATCACTCAAAAAGTTAAAATTTAATTAAATTCCTTTATAAAATATTTAATCCGCATGGTATTGGTTTTGTGGTAGGCAACCCACAAATCAAAAACACAATAATTGTGTATTAATGAGAAAAAATCTATTTTTACACCAAAGTGGTGCCATCTATAAGAGATAAGCTCTAAAACACATTCCGCTGTTATAGTCACCACCGAAAAAAGGTGGAAGCCACTAAACAAGTGTGAGATTGATGGGCACCAAGTTGATGGATGACAGTTAATGGACGAAATTGATTTGTAGGCCACACAACAACCAACCGCATGCTCGACGGGAAGCCGTTCGATAAATAAAGCATGCGGTATGAGCCACCTGGGTTGCCTGCTAACCTACATCACCGCAATTTACAAATCCACTATGTTTGAGTGACAAAAATTATAATCATTATAAACTATCACACTTATCCAATCAATACTACTCAGGAGTTTCTTCTGACACCTGTGTGAAACAATCTAATAATGAAATTAATTCGGGCCTACTTTGCATCTTCCCTGGCGCACAATGTGCTAAGACTCATCCGTTGCGGCGCATTTCATCCGCTTCACGTCAAGCGACGCGCCCCTTTGTGCTTTCAGCGGTCTGTCAGGTGAAAAACAGTTTAATGCGAAAAACGTGAGTTGAGACTTTAATCCGCTTCGTGAAACTTGAGCGTTAAATATTCCGCTCGAAATTAAATCAAAATTTAATTCGCGATAATAAAAAGGTTATGAATACCTCGCGTAAAATTGTAAATTTTATATTATTTGTTCTAATCTCACCCGAAAACTTCTTAAATAAAAGATTTAACAAAGTCAAATTATTTTATCACAATTTGCAAAACCGCAAAACTTTGCGTATTCTACGACTCGGATTACGAATATTGCACAACTATATCAACTGATATCTCAAGTCAAGTTTGAAGCACGTCACGTCACACTCGGTGTGTGTTTAGGATAGTATAGCTATAGGGATAGAGATATCCTGAATTGTAGCTGGCGGCTAGGTGGCGAAACACAGTTGAAGTTGTGCACAAAGTGCGAAAAGTAAGAGGACGAGGACGAGAAGCGGTAGCTACTATCACCGAGTCATATTTAGTTCGGTTGAAGTTGCAACTTAGCTCGGCGCGAGTAGAGTAGGCAACTACAAGCACTGCCACTGCTCTGGTTGAGTGTGGAGTGTAACATTGTAACCTTAAAGCGTTTAACCTTCGCTGCGCGCTCGAAATTGCAACATTAACGCGATGCTAAAACATTCAAACTGTTAAAACACCGCCGGGCGTTTTCTAATCTTTATTTTTATTTGTTGATAACAGGGAAAATAGAAAACTTTTGAAATATATACTTTTATATTATAAATTTAAGTTTGAAAGTGTTTTTATGTTTAAAATTCTAAAATCAATAATATTATTCGTTGGAAAGCAAAAAATTCAACAAAAAAAATTCATGAAAAAATGCATCACGTTTTGCCTAATGTACTTCTTTTGATGTTCTTCCATTCAAAGAAAATTTTACTCATATCTTATGATACGAATCGTTGCTCTTATATGTTTCACAAAAGCCTCAGATTTTTTATAAACATATTTTAATATATAAATATTAAATATTAAATATATATTTCTTAGAAATTGCTCACATGTGTGTTTCTCAAAATGCCCGGCGCCTCCACGCTATTATATGACATGTAAATATTTTACTTTTCTTGTAAAAATTTAAATTTAAAAAAACGTTTGTTGTAATAGCACATAATACTACTCTTAACATATACGCCAATTATTTTAAACTTTATTTTAAGCAGTAAACTGCCGTTTTATGATAGCGCCGCATTGTGTATTGGTTTGTATTGTGTGCAACGCCGCGCATTGTGTCCTGTTTCTGTGCGCCGTTTTTATGACTCCCGGCGTGCATTTAATATAATGCCATATTATCAACAGCTTATTTTGTTGTCCTTTAATGGCGCACCGAGCGCGCGGCAAAGAAAATTTCATTTTATTTCGCAGCTCGATTTAAATGCAAATGCAATTGCACTCTTGTTAATTAACTGCGTTTGCATTTCCGCATTTTTACGCTTTCCTTGCCGATATATTATCCAAAATGTTTACCGGTAAATTTTCATTGATTCCACATTAAGATTGTATTTATAAATAAATTTGTAAATTAATTAAAAACAAATTAAAATGTTTTTAACTTAAAAAAAAGACGTAATACGCTTGATATGAAACAAAGTGTAATAACGTCATTAAAAACTCAACGAAGCAATTCAAAATATCAAAGGTGTCGAGGTGTTGAGGTGTTTAATTACACTGCCACATGCAAAACGAATATTCCCATGTCCTTCAAGAATAAAACGACATCAAAAGCGAGAGTTGATGGAAACTGGTTTTCAAGTTATTCACCGTCCACTCCAAATACTCAAACATTTCAGTCCCTAAATCGATTCGGATTACAAGTCACAAATCATCATTAGCCATGATTAATACTCGTCATTATTCTACACAGAATATTAAAATATGAAAACTGTAATTTTAGCAACACAATAGTTGTGAATGTTAAACATAAACTGTAAACTTTATTCACCGCGTTTAAACTCAAACAAACCCGCGCAGCAAACATGTAATTATATATTGTGTACACTGTACAAAGTGTGTAATTGTAGAATTTGTACAATTGTACCATAAATTGTTCACGCCATGCGACAAACGTATCACATCCAACACACGCTGTGGTTAGCGTGGAGGCGCCGGGCGCGCGCACGCTTCACAATTCTATTTCGACGCGACGACTTAGCAACTCGTGAAATATCTGCGAGGCGGCGCGACGTCGCCGGGGCTTAACAACAGCGACAAGCAGGACAAACGCGCCGCAAACACGTTCGGCGAGTGCTTGTAATGTTTGTCACTCTTGTACGGAGACTTTCTCCGAGGCACACTAATGCGACCTAATTTAATCATTACGGCGCAAGCAACTTGCAGCAAACTAACAATAACTAGTTTTCCAAGTGTCGACAACGTCAGCGGAATATATTTAAGAAGGGTGAAATGTGAACACAAAGCGAAAAACACAAAAACAGGTAAAAATTTTCGGCGAATTGTACACACACTATTTTTTCGCCCATCTATTTCATAAATTAATTATGTTTTTTATAAGTTTATAAAAACTCGATTTTTGGCTTGAAATTTGGAAAATATTTAACTCACCTTGAGTATTACTCAAAATACCCGGCGCCTCCACTCTATTATAACACATGTATTTAATATTTAACTAAATTCAACTTAAAAAACGTGTTTTAAGCTCTAACGAAGTAAAATTTACATTTTAAAATATGATTTCTATAAAAACCCAATTTTTGAAACATTTTTAGCAATTTTTCAACAAAAAAATTCGAATTTAATTTTTGTTAATATAAAACTAAATAAATTCCTCCTCTAAAAGTTAAAAATTAAACCGCTTACTGGAACTTTTCAACGTTTTGCATTTTACATAATTAGCGGTAAGGGTCCGTTCCCTAATGTCGATAATCCCCAGCTATGTAGTGCGCCAGGGCGAAAAAAGCACATTATTAGCTCTGAGCTTTTCAAACTATCGGTAATAATGCGCTGGCGGCGTCGCCTCGATAAAACTAATTAGAAAATAATTTCCACAATATTAAAACTCAATTAACCCATAAACAACGGCAACAAGCTGTGTGACGGTGGCGCAGCGTCAATAGACCGGACTCGCCACTTGGGTAATGCCCAAGAGAGTGTATAAAAACAATATTAAAATAAAGGGATATTTTAGCGGTAGACATTTGCGTCTTTTTTGCTTGTATTATGTGCGTTTTTACTTAGTTTTTGCGTGGTTTTTGTAAACATTTTGTCCATTATGTGGGCATAATGCATAACATATTTAATAATACACATCATTATTGTTGTTATGCGAATATGAAGAAAATGTAGAAAATGAAATGTAGTCAAGTTTACAATGATGTACATGAGATTTGAAATAAAACATACAAGCAAGACTGATATTGCTGGTTATAATTAGTAATTATTGTTTTGAATACATGTATACGCAATGATCCATCCTATGACCTTTTTGGAAGCCACTGGCAAGGCTTGATTTGTGCCAAACAGAGTCTTGGCGTGTTTACTCATATGTCTGCGTTTATATTTGTCCCGCAGAAATTTACACAAACAGGAAACTATGAGTTTTGTTCCAGGAGAATACAAACAGCGTTTATTATCTGAATGCGCCAATAATATAAGCAAATTATACTAAAACACATATTTAATAAAAGGTCTCTCCCTACTAATATTATAAATGCGAAAGTCCTGATGTTTGTTACACTTTCACGCAAAAACTACTTAACAGATCATCATGAAAATTTGTACACATATTCTTAGTGGTCCCCGAATGGTTATAGGCTACTTTTTATTTATTAAAAAAATTATTTTTTAATAAAATAAAGAAATTGTTTAGCCAATAATACCTCTGCATCTGGCTATTTGACTACTTTAACGCCATCTAGCATTCCAGCAATGAAGCTCAAACCTAAGTACTATAGTACCATCACACTGTATTATCACACTGTATTACCGACAGCTACGTCAACATCAAATCCAATTGACTACACTATGGAGACTGTACACTATACTTCCATAGACTATACTTTCAGCCATTTTAAACTTCCCGCCATTCTACTTCATTGTTACTTCTTCTGTGACTACAGACGCGTACGGAAGCAACTTCATTATTTTAGATATTCGCGAGCGAAGTCGCGTGTTAAAGCTAGTTATCTATAAAATCAAGTCGCGTTAGTTACAGCGATAATAACTCAAGAACATGTGGACAGATTTTGATGATCTATGATTTATTGGATTCGTCTTGGTCCCGAATAGCAGAATAACTATTTAAATTCCAAAAAATTTAGCTACAAGGGTGTTAAATAAGGGGTGAAATAATACTTAAATATTTGTTTCGAATAATATTTCATTGAAAAAATCGTTTATATGTGAATATATTTACTAAAATCACACAAAAACTAGTTGAAATTTTATGCGCATCGTAACACGCTCATTTCCTCGTCACTCTAATTTGTTTATTTTGTTTCGAGCGTAGTATACGCCCCGCCGGCCAATTTATAATCCGTAGATTTGTTGTTGCCGCCCGCGTACGGACAGCGTGACGCAGAGAGAAAAAGCAATCATTTATGCGCGACATTAAGTCTTTTCCGTATTAAAAATTACAGGCGATAAATAACCAACTAACGGAATAATGCGAGCGCGCGCGTCCAAACACACATTCACATGCATTTCCCCTGTAACCACCACCCCCGCATCAACCACCCCTGCTTGAAAACTGCACAGGTTACTGCATTAACTTTGCGCATTTCAATGTTTTTAGTGTTTTCCGTGTTTTCACTGCGAATGCGCATTAGCATTAAATATTCACATAACCTAAAAATGCATATTCTCACCCCTAGCATATTTTATAACCTCCAAAACATTAAATCGTATCACTAAAAATAAACTATATATTTCCCAGCATAAAAAACTTAAAACTCGAAAGAAGAAATAATTGTAAATATTATATTTATTATTTAGGTATGCAATGCAGGAACATACTGTATGTTTAGCACGACGTGTGAACCAGCAAGCCGAAAGAGATAACTGCATTTTCCACTCGCCACCGGCCGTGCATTTCGGCTTTCCGCGTGCCAGCAATAAATAATATGCACTTGTGTGCGTGCACAAAACCTTCGGTGACACCGTGCATTGTTATGCAATATCCGCCATTTTGTTTTTATACATTTATCACACCGCATCGCAAAAACAACTGCAACATATTTTCTAATCCATTGGATTTCTTCATATTGTTTTTATGTAGGGATTTGATACGTTTCCATTTGTCAGTAATGGCTTTCCGATTTGTAAATATAAAATTCCGTATCATCAACAGACATTAACGTGAATTATTTATGACTGAAGCACACAATATTCATTTTTCTAGTTATAAATAATTTTTATTGATGAATACTAGCATTATGTTATAATCAATTGATTATCCAATGGTTTTATAGACAAATATAGAAAAACGCCAATGTTTGACTTGCGGTACAGTCGCCGAACATGTAAATAAAACCAAAAATATTCATATTTTTACTTGATAATTAAAAATAAATAATCGACAGTGAATATTTGTTATAAATTCGCGATAATGAAAATTAAACAAATCCTAAATAAACAATACTTACAAAATTTAATTTTTCACCCACCCAGAGAAAAAATTAAGATAAATACCTGCAACAAAAAATATAAATTAATATTAAATAGGTAATAATAAAATTCACGCGTTTAGCACGCAGTGAAATTTTAAACTTTGATGTAATTCAAGTAATGTACTCTAATATTCACATTCGCAGATTAATGCGACGAGTAAATATTTAAGCCGGCGAATTTATGTAAACGCGCGAATCGTGCCCGCGTATGAATTCAGTTTTCAGATGGCGAATGTGTGTGTGTGTGTGTGTCGTGCTCGCAAATTAATTTCCCGTATCAGCGATTTATACATTTGTATAAACATACATTACACGCATTGCACACGCATTACACGCGTTTCGTCAGCTTAGCGTGCCGCGCGCAAACAAGCAATTTCAAAATTTCCAAATTGTAAAATGAGAACATTATTCGCGCGGTAACCTGATAGGACGGCAGAATTTTGCGCGTAAACATCACGAATGCAAATCGAAATAGTGTAATAGTATACTAATCATCAAATAATTTATAATATCCGCAAGCGTGCTCCAATTAGAATTATTTTTCTGCGCATTATTCAACGGCAAATATTGCGGATTAATTAGAAATTAATAATGCGTTGGGCTATAGCGATGTCATCGTCGAGTTGGAATCAATTGGTGGAAATATTTTGTGCGTTGTTTAAATATTGATAAAACAATTGGATGAATATAGGGATTTATTGTGATAGAATGACGTTTTTATTTTTATTTTCGTGTTTTGTGCGGATTTTATGCGTGTGTGAATTATTTGCCAAGGTTTTTTTTTAATAAATATGAAAAAAATGTTTTTGAAGTTATTTTAGGGGATTTTTTGAGGTTATGCAACAATATTGAATACTAGCTTTAACCCGCGGCTTCGCTCGCGAATATCTAAAATAATGAAGTTGCTTCCGTACGCGTCTGTAGTCACAGAAGAAGTAACAATGAAATAGAATGGCGGGAAGTTTAAAATGGCTGAAAGTATAGTCTAATTGGATTTGATGTTGACGTAGCTGTCGGTAATACAGTGTGATAATACAGTGTGATGGTACTATAGTACTTAGGTTTGAGCTTCATTGCTGGAATGCTAGATGGCGTTAAAGTAGTCAAATAGCCAGATGCAGAGGTATTATTGGCTAAACAATTTCTTTATTTTATTATAAAAATAATTTTTTTATTAAATAAAAAGTAGCCTATAACCATTCGGGGACCACTAAGAATATGTGTACAAATTTTCATGATGATCGGTTAAGTAGTTTTTGCGTGAAAGCGTTACAAACATCAGGACTTTCGCATTTATAATATTAGAAGGGATTGTACATTACCCACAGTGTTTTCAACACCAAAAACATAAAAAACGCATCTAAAAATTAAAAAAAAATAAGTTTTTTTTGAATATTTGTAAAAGTAATAGCTCAATATTGAAATTACCTTAATAAATATCAATATTTAACCACCTAAAATGTCTTAACTTGTTAGCTGTTCATTGTTCTATTAAAGACATTTCCAAACATAAATATCCCACCACCGACACACATTGTTCGAAGCTAGTAAAAGCCAGTAAGACGTCTGTGTGCTGTCGTTTAGCTTTTGTATGCACTCGCAACATTGTTAGCGGCAATTAACACGCTTGCAGCGCGACGAAGACACGTCGCGCAAACAAAGCCTCATGTCGCCCGGCGCATCCACCATCTACCAGATCCGAAATGCGCATGCATTATGCAACCGAGCTTGCGCTTGCATCTAATATCAAACAAGTAGAACAAAACGCACGAGCGCGCTTAGCGCGAAAGAGCAAAGAACGTCAAGCGGTTGTTTCAGCAGAAGCGTGCAGCAACCGTGTGAGAAAGGCGGAAAATCGGAAAATGGAGCACGGAAGTAAACATCAATTTCACACTTGATGTACTCGATGTGTACGCGCATCGAAGTTACACTGAGGTGTATTATACGATAACAAGAGATGTTTTACTACAAAACATTGCGAACAACATAAAGAAAACATGTGAATAAAGTTTACCCAAAAAGAAAAAAACATTTCATTTAATTCATAGAGAATATTACTGAATATAGATGGCAGCACTGGAAACGTTTAGATTTGGGCCAGGATATGTATAGCTTACACGAATATTGCACATTAATGTCGTGTAATGCGATTATATGACATTATCCCATCGACGTGTAATATGGCCGCCGCTGCGCACGAATAGAACAATAACCGCCGCCGCTTAATGCATTTAATACCGCTGTTTATTGGTTCATAGACAAGCAGTTGGAAACCGCTTGCAATTGCTGCAAGGCACAAAATACACCAGAATGTTTACTCATGTGACATATTTTTGGCCAATAAACATGTGAAATTGTGGAATAAACCTACTTTTCTGCTCTAGAGCTTTAAATTACTACTTTACACACGAAATATTAATTTTCACTCAACATCTCAATGTGGAAAACCATGTTTTCAAGAGCTCAGTGTGAAAAATATTATTTTCAACACTTAAATATGAAAAACATTGAACATCTCACTCTGGAAAATTGTGTTTTCCATATCATAATGTGGAAAACAGTGTTTTCAAAGCCTCAATGTGAAAAACCATGTTTTTAACGTCAAAAATCAAAAAATAAGTTCAAAAAACACTGAAAACATAATTTTTCGTAAAAATTATACAAAAAAATTTATACTTTTCACACCAACTGCTAGAAAACAATAATTTCCCTAAGAAAATTTCATAATAACAGTAATACAAACTCAGAGTAACATAAAAGTGAATTTTCTATCCGGCAACGCGTCATAAATCTCATCCAAAGTGCGTAAACTTGTGTGCTTTGATCGAATATGCAAGCAACTTTTGTTGCCTCCGCACGTCGGCGTACTAAAACGCTTTTTTCGTCTCATCTAGCTTTTTAGCCTCCAGGCAGGACGCATAAATAGTTGAAGCGCAGATCAAGCGTGCGCGCTGCAAAGTAGTCCAAAGAGAATATTTGTGCGTGCCATTTGCATTAATTATTTAAACGACCTTCCACCCTACACTCCTACTTCTATTTACAACCATAGAAGAACTAAGGAAGCAGAAGAAGAAAGAAGTCCTTAACTATTATATAAGTCGGATGCGAAATTTATCGGAATGGTAAAACTTTAATGTCGCCAAAGGATTAATTACATATTCGGGCGTGTAACTACGGGAACAAATTGCGCGCGCACGCTTTAATTTTAATTCATTGTCGGGTCGCCCCGGAGCAAACAAACGCGCTCATTTAAAGACTTATGTAGCGCTTAAGACAAACTACCTGCAACTGGCGGCAATTTCTGTGCAAAAATGGGGATCGTTTGAGAGTAAATGACGCAAAATTAAACTAATGTGGAAAAATAAGTACATCTGGAGGTAATAGTTGGTTATGTGTCTAAGCATTACATTTAGTGGCGCCATCTGTTGTTCAATAGGCCAAAAAGTGTTTTTAAAGGTTTAAAATTTAAAAAAATTGAAATACAATAAAATCTCAGTGAAATAAATAAAATAATCGTTATTTCTGTACCTAGGCATTACTTTAAGTGGCGCCATCTGTTGTTCAAGAGGTGAAAAAACTATTTTTAAGGTTTAAAACTTAAAAAAATAAATATAATAAATTATGGTGAAATAAATGAAATAACCATTACTTATGTGCCTAGGCACTAAATTTAGTAGCGCCATCTGTCGTTCAAAAGGCAAAAAAGCTATTTTTGAAGCTTTAGAATTTAAAAAACGAAAATAAATAAAATTGCGGTGAAATAAATAAAATAATCTTTGCTTCTGTATCGAGGAATTACATTTAGACATAAAATGTTCATTTTTGGCACTTTGCACAAATTCCCCAGCTTTTATCTCCGTGAATTTCTCTTTTTCCGGTTGCGAGTGTCGAGTCTCGACGTTTTATTAATTAATTAGTTGCGAACTAAAGTGTTAATTAATTGACCAAACTTGTTTTTGCTCGCGTTGTGCGCAGCGGTTAGTTTCGAGAAGAAATTTAATTTAATTCCGCCCCCACCGCCGCCAGCACAAGTTCGGAAACTTTTCTCCTCTTGTTTTCATCTCGCACATGCTTCAACTATTCGTTTATTTCAACAAGTGCAATTATATCATGATAGTCATAATAAAATCAAATAAAACAAGTAATTGAGCAATATGCGCATGCGCAGTAGCTCACAACTTACTCGTAGATATAGGTACATGAAATATTGCGTGATAATTTTATTATGTAGAGTACAAGTTGATTGTGTTTGTTCTCTTAAAATTTGAATTGCGGTGCGGTAGGATGTGATGCGGCTTTTGGGAGGCGGCAATGCTGGCCGAGTGAGGAACGCGTGCGGCGGACGGTAATTACGGTTGTAAATTTTAATTACCCCTCGGGGGACACCTGCAACAAGTATCCAAACATGCCGCTGCTGCCACTGCTGCCGCCGCCCCCAACCTCATAGCCTATCGCAAACATTAGGCGATTACACACCGCCGCCACCGCTATGGTGGCAAATTACAACTCGCTCACTTAAAAAATAAAAAAATTTCTTTAAAAAACTTTTTAAAAACTTTTAAAGTTGATTAATTACATTTAAAAAATAATTGCTATAATCATCAACGAGTACCAACAGCTCGCGTGCGTTTATGTATTTAAGATTGCGAGTACTTTCTGTAATTAAACTGAAAATCACAAAACGTATCCATCCATTACTCCCGGAGGACTTTTAAAACAAAACAACAATTTATATCCGCCGCCCCCGAATACCCCACATATCTCTATCTAAACAATAAATGTATGTGTGTGCGGGTAACATATGTAAATTAACATGCATTCGAATACAAAAAGTAATTAGTAAATGTCCTGCATTCCCGACGGCGGCGAGTGAAACGGGCGAACGTCTCACGATTTATGCGATTTCGGGGCGTGTCGACGGCGCGCGATGCGATCTTATCACAAATAGTTGATTCCAGGCTTCGTTACATACATCAGCATGCAGTGGCCTGCAGCGCGGACGCGTGACACGCGCGAGAGTTGCCTCAGCCGCCCCCGCGCGCACACACTCACCGAATGACAAATTTCCCAGATCGTTATCACGCGCGGCGGGCCGTGGAAATAAATTGCACGTACGCGGCATGCAACACGTCCGAATACTCAATTTCCGCCATTTTATTTTGTGTCTTCGTAAATTTACTTCAAAAAACTCAAAAACTTGCAAAATACATAAAAAAATATTTTCTCATTGTAATATCAAAACAATATTGGCAATCTAATAATAATTTCCGCTTCAATGGCAACATTAAAATCGTAATTCGCAAAGTGGGTTTGCGTTCGGTTTACGCCCAGCGGTGTGCAATGAAAATACTCGTAAAGGTGGAAAATTGTAGCTAAATATCGCTCTCCCATCGAACGCAAACCCACGCGCTGATATCGTTGTCATTGTACGAGGTATAGTTGTGCAGTTGTATTGCGTTCCGATTCATTTGCAGCGTGCCGCACGCCGATATAATATTTTTACAAGTCCATGCGCTTTGCAATAACAATAATATCCTATCGTCCGCGCGCTATCGATGAGCTATCTATCCGCCGCCGCCGCCGCCGACCGCCGACGCATCCTGAATGATTCGCCTACGGTTATTTTCATTGTACTCGTATCATTAAAACGCTAGGCAAACAATATTAACGAGTAGAGAGCATGAGAACACACTTAAATTTAGCATTAACATTAAAACTTTGAAATTGTAAAGATAGAAAATGCATTTGTGGTAAAATAAAATTAGAGGTTATAAAGTGGCGCCATCTGGGATAATTTATTTGTACTTTTAAACTAAAAACTTTAAAAAATTAAAATTAAAATGAAATAACGGGAAAATTCACTTAAAATTCATTTGAATATAATTAAAAAATTATTACCGAGTTAATAGACAAGAAAAAAATATGTTTTTGAGGCCCTAGGGCGGTAAAAACCAAAAATTAAAAATTTAGTGTCTTGTTTGCGTACTGACAGCTTACATAAAATTAAAATAAATATTTTTGCATTGTTTATAAACTAAATTATATTTTTTGCAGCCCTAGGGCGGTAAAATGTCAAAAATTGTAAGTAGCGCCATCTATTGACCAAAAATATGAACCGTTTTAATACCTATTTGATTTAAATGCAAATAAATTTATATAACAATAAAAGATTAACTCATGTACAACACGCTGATTTATTATATCGACGTGAAAATAGCCCGTGAATCCTTTTTCCGTGCGACTAAACGCGCCATCATTATCATGCTAATCGCAGGCAATGCGATTGTGTTGCATGCCTCGATATGCATTCGCGCATTTTTCAATCACAAAAATATCCACATCGACAACAACAAATCGTCTATTTACCCGCTTTCGACGTGCGTCGGCTTTTAATCTCGCACAACGCGCACAACGAATATTTATTTATTTACGCGATTGTCCGCCGCCAATTGTTGACCGAAATTGAATTGCGCTTCGAAATGATTTCCAACAAACACAGACACACACCGAGCGCTCACACATATAACACGAGAACAAATCGAACGCATGTCGTTTTTGATTATTTTTGATTAGCGGCGAAAATAAAATAAATCGCGACTCGTGCACTCGGCAAACAAAAGATGAAAGTAATTTATTACAACAATATGCAACATTTCACATATTTGCATAATGCATTTCGACTGCGCAGGCGAATAACACAATGATAAATATTAAACGAAAACCGAAACAAATCGGCAAATCACGAATTCATCGTTTATCATTTATTGAATATTTAAATTAATAATATTCAACATTCGAGTAACAGCGAGTTCTATAAATAACAAAAGTTGCAATTTATTCTCTATGAAATTGCGTTATCTAATAACACAAGTAGTACACATGTCTAATACTAGCTGATGTTAAATTGCTTTTCGAAGTGAATTCAATATGACAACTTAATGCACTCTCATTCGTCCTTCGTTTCGACTTAAGCACGCAGTGGAAATCCCGGGCGCGCTGCAATAAATCCCAATAACTTGACATAAATCTCTCTAAACTACTAAACTACAATAAGTAGCCGTACTTATATTTCTCCAACTCATGTGTCTCCCGCCTCGGATTCATTTTGATTCGCTGCGACGTTGTTTGTCTACAATATTTTGATTTATTTTATTAGTTTAATAAAACTAACATAAAAATAAATTACAATCATACAACATCATAAAAACAACACTTTTAATAAAATTCTTAACTTTTGCTTTCAACTTATGCAACCCAAACTGCATTTGTAATTCTTTCATTTAATTCACTACGCAGGAGTTTGCATGAATATAGAATAAATTTTTTTGCGTTTTTACCTTCGTTGAAAATACATCGCAGGCCACTCTGGCATTCAAATCGCACGCAACAGTGTTAATTACCATCGCGCGCCGAAGAGAAGATAATAACGCCTCGGTTAAGAATAGATGACATGCAAATGTATGCGCATAAACGCGACGCGCGCGGAGCTCGCTCAAAGTGCAGATCGAATTATTCCCGGGCCAGACCGCCAGCCGGAAGCAGGCGGAGGCGGCAGGTCGAAGAGATGTCGACGCGACACAACACAATACATAATAATACTAAACTGGATGATAAATCATTACAGCGATCATAACCAGTAGCGCCATCTATCAAACAAAAGCTTTTATTTTATTTTATGTCAATTTTCCAGGTAAAAAAAATAAAATTTAATTTTTTATGATAAAATTAATAAATATATAAACACTTTGTATATGGTGTGATGGTGGTAGGTCTAAGGAAGAGGTTTCTACCTAAGAAAACGACATTAAGCTTTCCTTGGGAATCCTTGTACGAGTTCATCCTATTTGGCGCTGGTCCGCCACAATATCCGTTAGATTTGTGCGTATTACAAGCGAATTGAGAGGAAAACGGAAACCTGCATTGCATGTTCCCACCGCCGCCCCCTCACAACTCACAACTCAATTTCCAACAATAACACTAATACCATCACAGCATATCATCAAATCAAACGAAAATAATCATTATACATCAATGTTACTAAAATGTATGCAACCCAATACGCATATTACATGCGAAACATATGTAATACGGGTTGCGCGCACACAACATTTCTATTAATACAATTCCATTCGATGTTGTGACCTTATTCCGCTTGCCACTCCATAAATAATTCCGACACGATAAAGCGATAAATTCATTTGCGTCAAATGAAAACGTTCCGAGCACACCGAGCGCGCAAAGGTAAGAAGGTCGCCCTTAATGGCGGCGGCGGCCGCACGCGTGGTTAAATGTAAATCTTGACGCAGGTAAAGCAGGTTAAAAAATGTAGGCAAGGTGGTTGTGGTTCCATAGTGAGCGTGGTTTTTCCAATGAGAATATAGAATCTGCCCGGGCGGCGGCGGCAGCGGCGGTGAAACCCGAAAGTATTAACATAAATTTTAATAAATCGACTTAAGAGGCCCGGCTCATCTTATACAAACGTAATGAAGCTTTACCTTTACATAACCTATGCGCAGCGCACGCCAGCTTAGGCAACCCAAGAAGCGCGAAGCTAAAACTAAATTCAATTCAATTTTTTTCTCATTTTTTTTTACTTTTACTTAAAAAATTAAATAAATTAAATATTTATATTAACCGATAGTTTATCTATGATAATTTATTATTATTAATAATGCATTATGTTTGTTTGACTTTTATTCGCGTCTGTTTAGATTATTTGCTTGTTTTGCTTAATTTCAAGCCGCACGCAACGCAATAAGGGCTCAAGCGGATGTAGTGCGCATTCGGCAAACACACGGCGACAAATAATAACAACAATAATTGAGAGAAATCGCCGGCGTAATTAAATTGCGCGCCAGCGTCGCGTTCAAACACACAGAGACAAAATTTGCACCACGCAACTCTCACAACTCGTGCAACAAAATATGAATAGCAACACTAAATGTCAAATACCATGTGTTACATAACTTAATCTTAACCTTAAATTCATTAAACATCAAAATTAACGCACTGTGTGTTGCCTACCTATAAATATCAACAAAAATAGTAAATATTTAAGGTTATATTAAATATTATTTTTATACACACACTGTGTTATCTCGACGCGCAATAATGCAATACTCCACCAACACAGTGCGCGTTGAAATTCCTCGGGCGCACGCGTCGTGTTTCGTGTGATTTATACACTATCGAATAGCCCTCTAATTAGGCAAATATTATGTCTGCACGCCAGTGCGCCACCTCGCTGTGTGTGTGCGTAAGTGACACGTGTACACGACACCGCACTAAGCGCCCCCAAAATTATGCAGCACACAATGCATCACCGCAACATAACATTGACATAACCATACTCTGCACCTACATTTGCGCGCGCGAAATAAAAAGTCTTAAATTTTATTTGTTGAATCGCAGCGCTTCAATAAATAATGTTTCCGGTTGAGCGTTTTTCCGGAGGCAGCCATTTTAAACGCATAAATCGCGATCGCACATAAATTACGCGTTCGTTTTTACGTGCGCATAACCTCACTATCCGGGTGCATGCGCAAAAGTTGCTTAGATATGAAAATCGGGCCGTGGCCCGGATCCTTTCTATTATTCGCTTCCTGCGATGCGGCGGCGGCAGCGGAGGCGGCGATATTACCTTGCAGCGGGCGCAAAAAGATAGTGGAATCGTGTGGCATCGGCAAACTATATCAGGTCTTTAGATACACTCGACTCGCTTTTCCAATTTCAATGGATCTATTAATATTCCATGGATTTCACATACAGAGTGTTTAAAATTTAAAATAAAAATTTTAAAAAATAAAAATTTACGTAAAATTTTTTTTCAGACGCCATGTTTCAGATAACCTAAAATATGCGCAAAGTTTTCCTCGTCTCTACAACCTCTACCTCTTTAATTAATTAAACTTTGCGATCGAATTAAGCAAGTTTCAAGCGTGCACTTGTTCGTCTTCTATCATTCGACGCGCGTTGAAATCAAATGATATAAATTTAATGGGCGTCAACGCCGCGCGCAAGCACAAAAACTTTTTCCACACTGTTCATGACAAAATTGTGTCGTAAACTTTCAACTTTTCAAACTTTCCACCATTTTTTACATTATAATACTACAAATATAACCACAAATTATTTTATAGCCAATAATAGTCTTTAAAGTATAACTATCAAAAACTTCCATTCTGTTTCCGTCACTTCCGGGCACTACATTAATATTTACAACTTGAAATACCACTACACAACTCAAAGGATTATTTGTGCATTCATCCAGTATGCCAGTAAGCCTGCAGCGCCAACATTCACATCCGACTGGTATAATTTTACTAATTCATGGAATACCTCCAACCGGAAGCGTGCAGCGTCTTGCTTTTGACAAGCGCCGAAATCTTGTATTCATACTGGACCAATGTCCGCGGCAGTCTGTTGCAACCGGACTCAATTTTCCATCTCCAAAACGTTTGATGCATGCGGAAACACAATTGCACAGCGCCAACATAAATTCGTTACAATGCGGCGTAATTACGTTCGCATACAAAACGCATCAAGTGTTGCCTAACCTACAACACTAACCTTAAACGCGCGCTAAAACCGTTTTTGTTCGGAAACAAAAAAAAAATCGAATAAAAGTAGAAACTGCAGTCGAGGGCGAAACAATGTGCGCTCATCAAATAAACGCCAACAAGATCTGCGCGAGGGTTTAGCAAAGAATGCAAAAAAAAAATTCCAACGCGTCGTCACAAAAAGTTTGCAAAATAGAAAAGTGCAAAGTGCATTTGTTAAGCGCCCGGGTGATTTCGTGAATGTACAAAATTCGCAGTTCTAGTTATTTCACTAATGCGTTGAACCTTTCGCAGAGAGAGAAAAAAAAACAACGTGTAATTTAATGTAAAAATATAAAATTTCAACAAAATTGCTTGCATTTGTATCCGGAATTCATATTTATATTAAAATAACTTTAATAAAATAGGAATCCACGAATAGGAATTATTCCATTCCGTGCGTTGCATTGCAGTGCGATTTTCTTTCAACATTTCAACATTTTCTATCCATTCCGATATGAAAACAAGGCGAAATTTTGCGTTACAATTTAATGTGGATGTGGGCATTTCCATTTAAATTCCACGCCGTCGCAGTTTACAATTTCTCCCATTGTATTGCACAATAAATTCAAGAAGTTATTCGCATACAACGTAAAAATACAAAATATATTATTTGAAATTTGAAAATATAATCGCAATTCGAAATATCATTAATATAACTGATTATTAGTTGTTAACATTTCGCAAATGAGTTTTCCGCTCGCAGCGCGCATCGTTTACAACTTTGTGTCGTGGGGATATTATTAATAATTCTAATTGAATGTCATTCTCGGACATACGCGCGGAATTCGGTCGCAATTAATGCGCAGAGACGCGGATGCACGCCCGGCAATCGTTAATTACACTCATGTCGATAATTTCGGCAAATATAATTAGGCCGTATCAATAATGGAAATTCCCAAGACAAATACACGCACAGCGCACAAAATTGACGAATATTAATTAATATTTGCTGAAATTATTCCATGTTATCATCGGAGAGATATCAATCAGCAACAGAACAGAATAATGAATTATATTAATTTTTAAAAAATTTCAACATAGGTATTAATGATTAATCTTCATAATATATTAAAACTGCGTAATTCCCTTGATAATCGATTAATAGGTACATTAGCAGTGTGTTAGTGTAATGTTGGTTGCCTAACATGCAATGTGGGTTGCCGCGGTCAAAAGGCGAGTAACACAACCCGGCAACACAGCGAAACTCAACTCGAAACTGCAACACGAGCGCCGTGAATGTGAAGTAGACGAAGAAGAAGCTGACCGACATAACCTGAAACTTTAAATTCGCGCCGTCTCCACTGCGCTCGAGGGGCGAGCGATGCGATGTATAAATAATCGTTATTGATGATGGTCTGGTTATTTGCAAGGATGCAGACGCAAGCAAATTGGTTGGCACGTCCGATCGCCTGCAAAGTGCAATTTTCCACCACGCCACCCGAGACACCACCACCGCAGCCGTATTCCTAACCTCAAAATGTATCACAAACTGGCGCGCGTCTATATTTCAAGCGCAGTTAATTTCCACGTGCAAAACGTCACTCAATTTTACGATGACGATAGACGTGTGCCGTCCGTATGAAAGATATTAATATAGCGGGCGGCCGAGGTCGAGGGAGATGATGCGGATGCGTCGAAGCTTAATTAATTCTCCATTAATTACTCGCGCACGGATGCAGAGCAATGCATCGGCGTCATTGTGCAACATCGCATTCGGTGCACGAAGCGACGAAAAACGGAAAACTAATTAAGCGCACACCAAGGTTTTTCAGCCGCATTCACTCATCATCTGCTTTTTACTTGCAGCGCCGGGGTTTTTGTTGCACGTTTTAGTTGCGAGTTTCTTTCGGGAGCACGTTAGCAGTTTTCAGTTTTCAGTTGCTGGTTGCTAATGGAAAGTTATCAACTGCGGAGGCGGGAGAAGATGTTGCGCGTTAGTTGAAGACAAAGTTATAGATAAAGTTTTTTAGGAGAAGTTTTAAGATTGGGGCTAAAAATTACAACAATTAGGTTGAAACTTGCATTTTCTATAGAATATTAATCCCTACTAATATTATAAATGCGAAAGTCCTGATGTTTGTTACACTTTCACGCAAAAACTACTTAACCGATCATCATGAAAATTTGTACACATATTCTTAGTGGTCCCCGAATGGTTATAGGCTACTTTTATTTAATAAAAAAAATTATTTTTTAAATAAAATAAAGAAATAGTTTAGCCAATAATACCTCTGCATCTGGCTATTTGACTACTTTAACGCCATCTAGCATTCCAGCAATGAAGCTCAAACCTAAGTACTATAGTACCATCACACTGTATTATCACACTGTATTACCGACAGCTACGTCAACATCAAATCCAATTGACTACACTATGGAGACTGTACACTATACTTCCATAGACTATACTTTCAGCCATTTTAAACTTCCCGCCATTCTACTTCATTGTTACTTCTTCTGTGACTACAGACGCGTACGGAAGCAACTTCATTATTTTAGATATTCGCGAGCGAAGCCGCGGGTTAAAGCTAGTAATTAATATAAGAAAATGAGAGTGTTTCATGCAATTTGGCCAAGAAAATTCGCAATTTTAATAAAAAATAAATAAAATTGATAATAATGCACTTTAGCGACATCTCTGATTCAAATATTTAGCTATAACTATGATTAAATCTCTATATCAACTTTAATCTCTTTTTAACACCCTTAAAGTCATAATTTTTGATATTTTAATAAATATTCTACTATTCGGGATCAAGACGAATCTAAAAAATCATAGATCATCAAAATCTGTCCAGCCGTTCTTGAGTTATAAGAGTTGTAACTAACATGACTTTGTTTTTATATATGTAGAGACAATTATCATATATTTCGGAATTAAAAATGAATTTTAAGTAAAGTTTTCAGAAAGTTTAAGGAAACTAACACTATATATAACCTAATAACCTATCTACCCATCAGATAAGTTAGGCAACCAAGTATACTACAAACGTATATTATGCTAGCATACAACCCCAACAGCTACTCGTAGAATTAGTCAAAATTATCGCATGTGATATCAGATTATAGGAAGGTTATTGTTGTGGTTACATACGACTGGAAATGAAACAAAGCCCTGATACAATACGAATGCCATAAATAAAAAATTGATTAAATATACAGTGTGTACAAAATCCCAACATAATATTTACCGCAAAAGAGTAAATTTCTAAATACTTTTATGCTCTGTGCCAAAAATATAAGACACATTTAAATTTAAGTCCTTCCTTCCCCGAAAATACTCGTAGCGCAGAATATGCCATCGCAAATTCCTTCTAATGCCCTAAAAATACACAATACGCCAGCCGCACAAGCGCGCACTGCACACACACATTAAACCAACGAATAATAAAGAATATAAGGGATGAAACGCAAAGATTCCGGCGCGTTTCTCGCGCGCTCGCACACAGCTTTGTGCACGCCGCTAAAAACACCGAATGTACGAGTACGAGGACTATGTGCGCTCGCATAATATTTCCAGCTTTCCACGCCAGACTCACGCGGCTTGTTACATTACAACGCGCAGCGCAAAGCAAAAGCAAAGAAACCCATCAACGTTTTCTTCGTTTTTGACTTGGACCACAACCACACCACCACCACCACTAGCAGCATTACACCGGCCACAAACTCTCAGTGTGCTTTGCTGTTTTGCGCTTTTTTTTGTCGCTCGCTGGCCGCGTTTGCAATTTGATGATAATACCACCGGGCGGGGCGGTTGGCACGTCACCGCATTATCAAAACCGCGTTATGTCCGATTTGCATTCGCCGCCGACGTTGCCATCGTCGCCAGTGTCCTTAAACTAACACCTACAAAACGCATAGTGTAGAGTGGAGAAGAAGCAACGCGACAAAACCAAGTTTTACGAAGAAACGTGACGAGAATAATAAATAATAAAAAATTAAACATAAAACAACTAAAATACAAGTAATTTGATTTTTCTCCAACGATAACACAACATAACCTCAAAAAATCAACGTAAATCAAACTAAAATGATTACTCCATAGCTATTTGTGTATGTTTGGTTGCCTACCACAACATAACTTCAAGAAATCAACGTAAACCTGTCTAAAATAATTATTTTATTGATATATGTGTATGTTTGGTTGCATAACACAACATAATCTCAAAAAATCATCGAAAATATAACTAAAATGATTATTCTATTACTAGCTGTGTATGTTTGATTGCATACCACAACATAACCTTATGTATAAACCTCAAAACAGCAATTTAGTCTTTTCCCATAGAATACATAGAATTACATTCATTAATATTCTCTTACGCATGGAGCAATAAAACAAAATTGTAGGAATTAGCGGCGTTATCAAAGATTTATGCTTATTCTACGGATTATTGTGTTTAGTTTATTATTTATACATTCATACCCCTCCCTTTACCAAAAATAAAATCAATACTAACAATAACCTAGACAATTAACATTTGATATTATTTATTGTCTTTCCAGATGATTTTCTCGCATTTTTCTCCGTATTTTAAGCGAATTAACGTGATTCAACGTCAGTGTCGGCAACTTTATCCGCACGTATTCGTCCTTTGCGGATTTGCCTGCTCGAGAGCAACCCTCTCAACCGCTAAACGACGCAAGAGGGACGATTTTATATTCGCTGCGCGTTCGGCTTAATTATCGCTTTAATTCATTACGAATCGCTTTCCCCCGCGTGGCGCACGGGGAGGGAAAGCGCAAAAAGGCGACGCGCGTCGCCCGACCGCAGCCGCGAACGTAATTAATCAAATCGGATTATAAACTTTTCATTGTGCATTCGCTGCGCTTTTTATACGCATCTATACATATATAATATGTGTGTGTGTATTTGTGTGAGAGTTGTGAGTCGTTTTTTGTGCGCGCGCCGCAAATTTGCATCGCTGATATAATAAATAACTGTTAACTTTCGAGGATTTCAGATACTCTGACAGCGAATGCATTACTTTGAAGTAAATAAATATGGCGGACTATTAAAGTTAAGGGTAATTTATTTAGAAATAAAAATAAAAATAAATAAATATTAAGTAGCATTTTTTAAAGTTTCCGCTTCCGCTCGGGGAATTGAAGTGAAAATAAAAAAATGAACACAAAGACCAGTCATGAGTTTTTGATCTCTCTTAAGAGGATAAAAAATGACCGTAAAAGCACGCGGGATGATGGATCGACCCTTTGGGTTCTTCAGCTTTTGCGGAGACAACTAGAGAAAGACAAAATGTCACTCGGTGGACAAAGAATATGAATTTTAATTTTAATTTTAATATTTTATGCATAAAACTTAAAATAGTTCCAATTTTACTTGATTTAACGACAAATTTTCCATATAACGACAAAATATGTAGAATTTGGTTGGTTTATATTAATTTCCTCGTTATAGCGTTACAGTTTCTCTGTGTAACGACGAAAAATATTTTCATTTCTAGCAATTATGAGCTAGAATATTTTTTTAAAGACATGACATCGATGGTAACATTTGAAATATTGTTGTAATTATGATCCCAACATCCCTACAAATTGCAATGCAAATTTCTATAACTTAAGCACGATTTTTCAGCTAATTTGTTGGGGTGCACGTTGCGTTACTAGAAAATCATTTAAACATAACACAAGTGAATACAACTGAGCGACGCGGAATTCATATTTAGACTTCAGGAAATATTTACCGGCATTTTTACAAGAGTAATTGAGTTTATAACCAGCTTACAAAAAATTAAACATATACCAATCCACGTAAAATCTCAATATTTCATTATTTTTTGTTCCTCCATATAACAACACCTCGTTATAACGTAATAAAATTCCCGTGCCTTTGAGTTATGTTATTTGAGTGCCACTATCGCTTCAAAACTCTTTTTTAACAAAAAAAGTTTATTACTTCATAAACTTCACAAATGCGAATTGTTCGTATTCAAAAGCAAACGCAGCCGTATCAACAAAAACAAACACACTACGCACGCATGACTAATACGCCTGCAACCAACATTGCATTTATTCTATTAAATATAACGACCTGCATGCCGAGTGCACCGCAAATGTTTGATGTTTGACTTTTGTTGCGCCGTCCGCATTCGTGAGCAAGTCGGCGAGATTTGACGCACCGATGGTTTCAGGCAAATTAAATGCACTCGCAGATCGGGAGTGGAGGAGGACTCGAAGATGGCAGCCGGTGATAAGCACGTTGAGAGAGTTGAGTTTGGCGATATTAATTGAAATTCGCAGTGTTTGATGTTGACATCAAACATTCTGGACTTGTGGCAATGTATATAACTCCACTACTCTGCATAATTCCCCATAGATGGCGCTAGTTATAAATTTATTAAAAATTTTATTATTTTTATTATTTATTGATCAAATATTCAGGAAATTTAGCTTTAGGCAACTCAATTCAATAGTAACATGTTTGTTAACTTTGGCTTTTGTCTGTATGTACTCGTATATAATTTCCCCACGCTTGATTCGACTTTGATTTCCGCCCTCAATTTGCTCACGTCTTCCGCATTGCGTTACCCGCAGCAAACTTCCACATCACACAACAACTTCAGTCACATTTCGTTTGCGCCCATGTTATTCTGTTTATATCTTACTAATCCCGAAACATTTACAACCCTTTTGTGTGCAGTGTTGGTTGCATACTGTGCAGAGTTTTGCAACTGCAACTTCTCAAGCACAGTCAAAGCGTTTTCAATTATTTCAATTGCGACCAGCACGCGGCGCATTAAGCTTATTACGCGCGGCGGTACGCAAACTCAATTAGGTTAATTAATTAATTCGACAAAGCGCGAGTTAACGCAATCGCGGCGGAATCGTGTGGAAAACGAGCGCACGAACAAGAAGCAGACAAGCAGAGCATACGCGCCGGCTGTGCGTGCCGTACAACTTCCACCTAACCTCACAACCTTCTAACCTCTCTCTAGGGTAGCGCTTAAATCAGCTGGGAAGCAGTGGAAGGATGCATTCCGAGAATATTTACTTCCTTCCGCTGATAAACATCTTAATCGATAACCATCACTATAAATTAGATTCGGAATAACCTAAACTTCAATCTAAACGTAAAAAAAGATTTACGGGTTTAGATGAATAAATATAGGCAACCAAATTTTCATAGTCGTAGAAAAAATTGTAAGAATAAAATCGTAATAGTTTAGGCACATCTGCGATGAAAATCTTGCCAAAAATGTCTTTTGTGTTTTATTTTTGCAATATATTGCATTAAACTTTGCAAATCCCGATAAATGCGACATGTCCGTATTGAATACGAATGTGTACGGCTTTTGTAAGGATAACTCAACGACTTACAAGCTAAATCGACGACATTTACACGGTAATAAAACGCTTCAAAGCTGTTATAACCCAAAACTTTTAAAATTTAAAAGATAGGCAACCAATATTACAAAACAAATACGTTTTTATATTTTGTATGACTTTAAATTTAAAATTTCAAACATATGCAACCAGTAATACAAATACACTTCTACGTTATGTGTAATGGGTTGCCTAACATAACTTTAATTCCAATCCGAATCGTAAGCTTAAATCAAAACGTATCGAGGGTGTAAAAGGGTTCGAAATTTAGTGTCATCCTCGTTTGTCGGACGTTGTGCGTCACAAAGTCACCCGCCGGCAGATCGTAAGTTCTCCTCACGTTCGGCCATTAAAGTTTAAACAATGATTGAATGACCTCCGGAGAAATGGAGCTTTCATTTACGAGCTTTTATGTGGTCACGCGGCACGCCTCATGGTTTTCATGCACATGCAGTACACTTTTCGATAAAATCCCAAAATCACGTTCAGCATTAACTTTAACTTTCAAATAAATTTTTATGAATACAAATCTAAACCTATGCAACCCAATATACATCAGCTGCTATTAAATTACATATATCAAAATATATTTATTTTAAGTATTTTAACGCATCGTATCAAAACATCAAAGAAAATCCGTCGCTAGCAGCACGAAAATTTAATCTAAATATTTTCATACGATAGTATTAGTATATTATATTACCTGCTGAATATTTTTGCGTATCTCGCACGCGGAGATTTTATTTTATTTTAATTTAATTCGCGTCCGACGCAGTGTTTCATAATTCCATAGCGCCGTAAAACGAAACAGCCCCAAAGTGGCAAGCTGTAGTTTTAAGCCGCTTTAAGCTCGAAGACCGTCGACGACGACAACGGGTGACCAAAGAGCGCTAAAGTTAAACTTTCGCAATTAGATTTATATACGAATTTAATTTGCAGCTTTAATAAGAAAACTATTTCACTATTGTGCGCCCACCGCGCGCTTTTCTTTCCACAAAGGTAGCCAGTGAAATATTATACTGTCAAGCTGGAAATTATGCCAATTAAATTTTATTTCGCTCGGGTTTTCATCAAATTTCAGAGCTTTTCAACTTAATTTCTTATTTTTACGAGTGCAGAAATTTTATTCTTGATTTTTTCATTTTTTACGCTTAAAAAAATCAAATTTATGTAAATTTACCTTAAAATATGAAACTTTTCAATGCTATTGATACATAGATGGCGCTACTAGTCTCTTAAATTCAGAATAAACCATTTATATATGTATTATTGCAGTTACTGAGATTTTATATTGTCAACATGAAAAGTATGCCAATTAAATTTGATTTCTCGCTAATTTTCATGAAATTTTTCACTTTTCAACTTTATTTCTAATTTTCACGACTGCAGAAATTTTTTTCTTAATTTCTTCTTGAATTACGCCCAAAAAAATCAAATTTATGTAAATTTATGTCAAAATATAAAACTTTTCAATGCTATTAATACCCAGATGGCGCCACTTGTCTTTTATTTCGCTTATAAACCTTTTATATATGTGTTATTCTTTATGTTCCCACCCATGATCCCGAAAACAAGCGCTTAATGCCCGGCATTTCCAACTTTTCTCGCTGCGCCCTTAAAGTTCCTCATCGCCGGCGGATGAGAAATACGCGGCGCGTGTGAGTTTAAAATGCAAACCTTGTAGCGCGCGCGCCGCCATGACACATCCAGCCTGCCTTAGACGTCTTCAAGTTTTTGCTCCTTTTCTTGGCGATGCTTACCTGCAAACAAAAGGAAAAACGTTAGCAGGGAATAGCGAGAATTGTAGAAACGCGCGTCGCGTCTACTTGCAGCTTTGCATAAACGCGGCGCAAGCAATTTTAATATTTGCAAACTCGTGCATGCGTTGAATAATATAAACACAACTACTGGAAACAGGGAAAGCGAAGGGAAAATGAAAGAAAGCACAAAACGTGCGCGTGCACATTTCCAAGTAAAAATAAAAATAAAATATATGCAACCAAGTGTACAACAACAACACAAGTTAAAAAGATTTACGAGTAAAATTTGATACAAATTGCGATTGTAATATCAAAGTAATAACCACACCACACCAGCAGCAAAAGACGAAAATTTCATTTCCTCAAAATGTAGAAAATCGTGTTTACGACAGTTCGAATACTTCGGAAGGGAAAAAGGGAGAAAACCACCCTCATATTTCGCTTCCTGCCGAAATTGGTGTCATTATAAGCCGTGTGCCGCATTGAAACGCAAATTTTCCGATGTTTATACCCGGCGTGCATTTTCCAGCCATTATTCGTGAGCCATCATTAACGAAAACGGAACAAAGTTGTGCGCGCGAGTTAAGTCGCACGGGAAGCGGCGGAGGCGGCGGTCGAGCGATGGAAACTCTCGTCGGTTATTACACGTATTTCGAGAATCAATCGGCCGGTAATACCGGATTTAACAGTCGCGCGTTTCGAGTGGAAATCGAGAAGCCGTAATAGCCCAGAACTAACAAACTACAAATGATCGCAATTATGCAGCAGCGGCAACCAACATTACGCTGAGCGATCGAGTGCCGTAATGCGGGTTGCGGACATTGTTAGAGTGGCACAAATTTAATACTATAGACGCGGTATTTAGTTTCATCAAAGTTCCACATAAAAAATATAAAAAAGATTTCAAGAAGAGAAAAATGTGAATAAATGAATTTCTCATCATTCTTTGAGCTGTCACTCGGCTGTCTTTCACACTTTTCAATTTTTTTGCTTTTAATTGAAATGAATTGAATCGAAAATCGCGTTTTTATCAACCTCATCCTTTCGCGTCTTCGCCGGCGAGAATGATTCCTCTCTCAGAGGAGTGTCAAAGGACGCGCCAGGCTCTCGAGAGCCCAACCGAGCCGTATTATAGCCGAAGCACGCAGTTCTCTTCTCTCAGCATGGATTTAATTCGAATTCATTAGAAAAGTTTCGCAAACTTTTACGCTCCGTCTGTAACCGTCTGCGACGCGACGGGCAAGAGAATAGCGATTGTGATTGTGATGGTGATTCCGACGATATGCCTTTCGGTTTTATCGACGTTTATAAAAGCAAGGGAAAAAATTCGGAAAGGAAATTAAAGCAAGAAAAGAGCTGTAAGGACGCGATGAACATGAAAACAATGAAAATAGAAAAAAAGAAAAGAAAAAGAGAAAAAGTGTAAAGCGTGGGAGTTTTCAAGACTTTGGTGCTTTGGTTAATGTTCGACAATCGATAAAAATCTCGATAAGACGAAAATTGACGAGGATCATAATCACCCATCGGCCGAAATCAATTAATCATGTTCCAAACAAGATTTTAAACCCGGAAAAAAACTTTTAATTGCTTGTAAACATTTTTATCCGGATTTTACAATAAATAAATTTATTCCTAAACCAAAATTAATAATTTTAAAATCTAAAACTTTCAAATATTTCAATTTTAATTTCAAACGTGTCTGAATATTTGAAAATTGACGTTTAATTAAATCCTGACGACACGTAGTCACAGAAGTCGTCATTATTTCGTCGGACCTTAAAGCGAATTTAATGCCGCGCAATTAAACGTAAAACTGTCGCGAGACGGTCGCAAAGTTTCCAAGGATAACGCGAAATTAACAAGCGCCCCAGCTCACTGGGGGGACGCAAAGGTACATTAGGACCTACATTCGCCCACCTTGCGCAATGCCAAGTCGTAATCGTCGCCAGGTGTTGTTGAGATTTTTGCATTTTTATCATCATTATAACACAGCGTGACATTTTTACATTTTGCGCGCATTTTAAACGTTTTTCTTTGCGTTAATGCACGAGAATTTAACATAAGAATACAAAAAAAGGACTGGAAATGGTTAAGCGTTTATTTCAACTGTGAACAGGTGACGCGCAAATAAAGAAAGCGGAAGTGTGGAAAATGTGGGACAAAAAAGCTCAAAGGAGAGAAACAAAACCGCAGGGCAGGAAAAGGGACAAAAGGACGCGTTGAGTATTAATATTAACAACTTACGCTCTGGTAAATCGGATAGCGAATTATAAAAGGGCGAAAACTGAAGGAAAAGAGCTCAAAATGTGCCAAAAAGAAAAAAATACAAAACTGCAACTTTTTTTGGCAAAAAATCACAAAATTTAAATTTTTTATGCAAAAAATTAAGAAAAAATTACATCCATTTAAAAATATCAAACTTTTAAGTGCTATTGACACATAGATGGCGCTAGTTGTGTCTTACTTTCCGTATAAACCATAAATAAAACGAAAAAACTTCAGGAAACAACCAAAAAATGTCAAAACAATAAAAATTCTATTTTTCCGAAAAAAAAAGTCAAAAAAGACCAAAAAAATCAAAATTTCTATTTTTGATTAAAAAAATGAAGAAAAAACCTTTTATTTTTCACACCTTAAATTTTACTGCTCATTCTATATTCCAAAGGCACATATAATATAATTCAACTCAACTTTTTTGGCACCAAACTCACAAAACTGTAATTTTTTATGCAAAAAATTAAGAAAAAATAATTTTCATTTAAAAATATCAAACTTTTAAGTGCTATTAATACATAGATGGCGTTAGAGGGGTCTTAATTTCCATATAAAACTTTTTAAAAAAGAAAAAAATTCAGAAAATAACCAAAAAATTTCAAAACAACAAAAATTCTATTTTTTCCGAAAAAAAATGCCAAAAAAGACAAAAAAAAATCAGAATTTCTATTTTTGATCTAAAAAATGAAGAAAAATACCTTTTATTTTTCACACCTTAAATTTTTACTCCTCATTCTATATTCCAAAGGCACATATAATTTAATAACTTTCAATTTTCGTCCTTTCTTCATACTTCCTGACCCCCCGGCGGGTCCTGCTTGTCATTTAACTTTACGTTCGGCCCTCTTTCGCCTGCAGACTGTCATTTATTTGGTTTCATTTCGTTTTGTTTTATTCCGTTTTATTAGATTTGTTTAATGTTGAATATATCATTGCGCTGTGCTCACTTTCCTCAAGGAAAATAAACGACTACACCAGCGCGTGGAGTTTGTGCACTGGCTTTTATTTATATAGATTTTCTTTTTGCGCGCGGCTTTGTCGCCGGGATATTCGTGCGGGGGCGCGTAAAATAATATTTTTTATTTACTCTGCAAGCGTGGGTCACGCATTCGGGCATATTATGACACATTTCAAGCGGCCAGAAAGGCGCGCAACCAGTTTGACATTTAATTTCGACGCTTTTTGCTTTTTTCAGAGTATTCGTCTTCATTCATTGTTAAAACGCGTAAAACAAAAAATAAATATAAAAAACGAGAAAAAATTAAACTTAGAAAGAAAAAAATTAACTTTTTTCTAATTTTTTCTTTGTTAATTGATTAATTTTCAACGATGCTTGCTCAAATCTGTTAAATCAACACTCGCGTTAACATTATGCACAAATTTTACAATAATACTGATTATATTTACGCGCAACCATTGCTGCACTCGTCTTTACTTGCACATCACCGCTGCAAATCGCCTAATTCCATAACGTTCATAATTCCGTAATACCATAAGCCCTAACATAATATAATAATACAAATCCAAACACATTCAGCGTCAACTTCACAACTCGCGCTACGCTACCAGCCGACAAAGCACGCGCGCGCGCGCCACGCGCACGTCTGCAGCCAGGCAACCCAACATGCACCGCGGAAAGCATAATAATCGTCCACAGCGTAACAACTACATCTACAACTATATAAGAGAAGCAAAGCTCGAAACAGATGCACGCGATACAATTGCAAGCAAATGCAAACATCACCCACACACACTCGTATTTCCGCACACTGCGTTTAAATATGCGCTCGCGGAATCTGCCCGAATAATTGAAACTGACAATTCGAGATAAGGCATGTTTTCATGCGCACCACGCGAATAATAACACTCACTCCGGCTCCGGAATATGTGTATACTTGGTTGCCGACCATCGTCAGCGCGCCGGTTACTAATGCTAATTACTTTAGCGAACAAAACGAACACATCCTAATGACCATTGTGCACCACTATGAGAGGGCCAAGTCAGCCTGGAAGCGGTGAAAGGGATGACGACACGTCTCGGTCTGGCCTGGCGGAGACAACGCGCGCGTTGAATTTTAAACGACCGGCGGGAAACTAGCGACAAACGAATTCGCTTAATTGTCATCTGATGTCGCACGTGCCTGCACGATTTTACTTTTAGATTTTAGATTTTCAAGAAAAACGCTGCGATAAGCACGTTTCCGAAAGCGGAAATCTGCTCTTACGATTTAAATTACTTTCAATTACTACTTTTATATATATTTCCTAAAACTAGTTACACTTAAGTAGCTTTAACTTCATGTTTACTCAAGATTCTCGAGCGCACAAAGCCAACACACATGTTATACCTTAATATTTACCCAAACATAACCTTAAACTCACATGCTGCACTACACTGGAGCGTTTATTAAATAAACACATGTTTTAGACGCCTTCAACCCTTCACATCCCATTATTTATTCAGCGTAATATAACCTAAGGGTGTTTAATTCATGTTGCGAATATTCTTGCCGATGTACAATGTGTTGCGGTGCTGCGCAACAAGCAGGAAGCAAATAAAACGGATTAATGTGTGATTTGCGCAGACAACCAACCGAACAGCACATGAGTAATGTATTATAATGATCAAGCGTTGACATTTGACAACTGTAGGCAACCCGTAATACCGTAAGCAAACAAAAGACTATTATTGTCATAATATCACGTTAAAATACGATGGATTTTTTATTTGTCTTGTAAAGAAGATGATGAAAGCGAAACAAAAGCAAATATTTGAATGTGTGTATCATAAAATGGCAAACAGAACGACGATCCGAGCGAATTCGGCTTAGCAGCGTAAGTGGAGTGAAATAATCACCGGAAGCACGGCTCGCGATTTCGTTTTCTTATAATGGCAAACGAACGGTTTTACGACTGTGTCGCGCATGTTATTTATCTTTGCGTTTTGCAACCAAATAAAAATAAAATAAATCAAAGCAAAACCAAGGCAAAACAAAAACAAAACAAAACAAAAGAATTTTCTCGATAATTACATTTAAAAATTTAAAAATTTAAATTTTCGTCTTGATTGTTGATTGTTCCCTGCGCCCGTAATCAATAAACGCACCTTTTTCGGGGTTTGAGCGTTCTGCGTGATGAGGTAAAGTTGCGTCCGTAGGCCGTAGTCCGATTATGGAATGGTTCCGGTTCATTAAAACACAATCGTCTTAAAATTAAAGACGGGCGTGATTTCATGCTCGAATTCGTCGTCGCGCCCTCTGATTCCCCCCTGATATTCCCGACGGAACAAGAACGTGAGTAATGAGCAAACGGCGAGGCGGAAAACCGGGGGCACGGCAGAAAACCGGTGAACAAAACGCGGCAATTAATTATAATTACGCGCAATGCAATTGACAATTGACATGCTAAACGTCAGTCACACCTTTAATTCATTTTGCTAATCACGAAAGTTGAAATTTTCAACAAAATGTATAAATTTTGTAAATATTGAGTTCGGTGTTCGGTGGATGTACCGCTAGTCAAAGTATAGGATTTTTTATGTTAGGTTTTGTTATAAATTATTTTTGCGGCGGTGTGTCACCAGCTGCTCGCTCATTATTCATGCTAGTTAAATAGTTTGCGCATTGTTCGTTGTGCATCCCCGGCGCCATGATGCCTTTTTTGTGCGCGCTGGTGTTGATGTTCATAATGCGCACTTGGTTTGGTCGAAAAATGTGCGAGACGTCTGGTCATTAATCTTCGCAGGCGTTTAGAAAAATATTAGGCTTGAAATTCACTTCGGAAAATAACAAGAACCGAGCGAAGTGGAGTAATCAACTGCATTCTTTAGAAAAAAGCAAAAAGAAGAGAATATCGCGTTGTTTTAAGTAAAATATAGTGTCGTTACATCGAGGAATAAAAAATAAACAAATTTTGAGATTTTACGTGGATTGGCTTCTGTTTATTTTTTTGTAAGCTGGTTATAAACTCAATTACTTTTCTAAAAATGCCGGTAAATATTTCCTGAAGTCTAAATATGAATTCCGCGTCGCTCAGTTGTATTCACTTGTGTTATGTTTAAATGATTTTCTAGTAACGCAACGTGCACCCCAACATATTAGCTGAAAAATCGTGCTTAAGTTATAGAAATTTGCATTGCAATTTGTAGGGATGTTGGGATCATAATTACAACAATATTTCAAATGTTACCATCGATGTCATGTCTTTAAAAAAATATTCCAGCTCATAATTGCTAGAAATTAAAATATTTTTCGTCGAAACACAGAAAATTTCTAACGCTATATCGATGAAATTAATATATGTATAGATTTTAAGCGAGTTGTTTACTTGTATGAATATCATTACCAAATGGATACGAGGCATTGGTAAGTTTGCAATTTCATTTCCGGTTAGTTTTGCATACTCGACTTGTTTCTTTCCGATTTGATGCACTTTTACGCATCGAACTCGCTTCGCGATTCGGCAAACACACTCGAAGCGTGATTTGTTTGTTGTTTTTTGGGAGTTTTTGCGATTTTCCGACGAGTTTTCCGAGTTGCTGTTTCCGTCGTCCGGGAAATGTGTATACAGTTCGCACAACATTTCTCCGTTTATTAAATTTTGAAACTACTGTCTGTCTATACTTTTCCAACTGATTTCTACCAAACTGAAGTTTGCATTCATTTTTATTCAGTTATTTCTTTTCCATCACAACACAAACTAACAAAAATACACTTCGCTCTGTGTGCGTATAGATAGTACATGAATTGTAAATTTGGTTCCGAGTGAAAAAACTTCGTTTTCTTCGCTTTTTCGCAATGCGAAACAGATTTGCGCACAACTTCTAATCCAATGGAGCCTTCTTTCTCTCCGTGCGTTTGTGTATGTGTTTTGGGGTAGTAGGGGAAGGAAAAAAGCGTTACACGGTAGCACACTTTGTGCCTAAGTGACACAACGACACAACAGCGCAAACAACAACAAGAAGGCAGCCAGCCAGCGTTTGTAAGCAAACAAACAAGATGCAAAAACCAGCCGGAGCAGCTTGGTTGTATATTTATTTCGGATCCATCTGAATTTCAAATGCACTTAAGGTTTACGCTGCGCCCTTGGAAAATCGGTGCGGCATCTTCTTACGCTCCGCTCGCTGAGATGACTTCCTACAAATTTGCGTGTGCGGAGATTTTTGCGCTCGGGGACGTGAAATTCTCGCCGAATTTCGCGAATTTTACGCGGCGCACACATTTTTACAGGAAGTGCTGATTTTGATGTCTTTTTAAGCATGTTTTTTATCAACATTTTTCGCATTCTAAGGTAAAAAGGTTTTTTTGACATTTCTTAGCGCAATTTGGTTGAATTTTTGATACAAATATTCCGCTTGTTTTACTTCAACCCTCCGAAGCGCACTGACATCCCGCACATTTGTTTTTGTTGCTCGTTGCCGCCACCGGGAGAATGAAATATTTGCGTTAGATTAGGGCCGTTTTGACGTGGCGCATTTATAAGATGTGTTCGGTAACGAGTTCCACACGCAAACATGCGCCGGCAGGAACATGAAAAAGCGTGTATCTTGTGTTGCCTACCTACACCAAGGGGGCTAAATCTCCAAATCCACCACTGCCGCAATTCCAAAACGTTGCGCAAATTTATGTTAGAGCTTTGTTTCACAATATTCTCTTGTTTCTATATGTTTTTTTCCTAGTTGCAAAGCGTATATAACATATAAAATTTATTTTTAGAATAAAGTCATACTATAGGCAACCCATTTTACAATATCAATGTCTGGTAAAAATCATGTTTGAAGTTTGAAGCCTCCAGGGGTCGCTGCAATCCCATATGCAAAAACACACTCCGAATCACTCTGAATATCAGAAATTCCGTCACTAATTTACAAAAGCGAAGTGAAAGAAAAAAGCACGCGACTAACATCGTAACATTCGTAACACTCGTAACGCGTACGTAACACGTTCCAACATCAGATTGCAGATATCTCTAGACGCGAGAAGACGAGATCAAAGCAAATCTCGCCTGCGAAGCCGAGAAAATTGAACTTTTTGTATCGCATTCACACACACATTCACAGATAGAGACAAGGAAAAAGAGACAGACGTAGGCGGCTATGTAAAAAACATGATTGAGCATAGGGTGAAGAGTACAGATGGGGGAGGGGTGCGAGTGTTGCGAGATGCGCATCTAATAAACTTGATGCCTTGCGGATCAACCTTCAATCCTATCTGAACACCGACCTCAAACCGACTTGTGTGTTGTTTGGTTTTTTTGTTTTGCTCTGTGTGTTACTTTATGTCTTTCATGTCTTGTTGTGCTCAAATTAAATTTAAATTTATGAATATGTTGGCTCCGTGTACGTCGTGTTGCCTAATAACGTTCATTTTGATGCCTCTCGCGAGGATCTCGGAGATGTTTTCTTTGTTTTTATTTTTATTTTTCCATTTTCATTGCGGCGGTGTTTTTTATTATATTTATTAGCTTCTGTTTCGTTTTTTTCCTCGTTCTTGGTATGCTTTTTAACTTTTTTTGTGTTTTGTGAATGTGGGAAGATTGTTTGTTGGTTGTTTACAATATGTGCGGCGTTTGTGTTATTTTTATTTTTATTTGTATTTATGTTGGATTGGTCTCATTTTTGGTCTTTTATTGGTCGTTTTGCGTCTTTGGCGCTGAGACTTGGAACAAGAATTGGACGGGTATTTAGGGTCTCGCGAGAGGGCCGCGCGTTTGTCGGAGGGACGTGTTTGCGAACGCGTTGAGCCCGAATCGAGAGCGCATTGGGAAAACGAAGCTTTTCGGCGGCGGCGTGTCCGACGAGCGGAAAATGGCAAATTGAATTTTTCCGTGTCGCACACGACTTTCGTATTATTCCAACACCTTTTTCACTTGACGCTAACGTTGCTAACATGAACACATGAACGTCTTTAGCACAACATTCACGGCAAGAACATAGTTTTATATAGAATTCAGTATAACGTATTAATTTACGTTATAGCGTTACAGCTTCTCTGTGTAACGACGAAAAATATTTTCATTTCAAGCAATTATGAGCTAGAATATTTTTTCAAAGACATGACATCGATGGTAACATTTGAAATATTGTTGTAATTATGATCCCAACATCCCTACAAATTGCAATGCAAATTTCTATAACTTAAGCACGATTTTTCAGCTAATTTGTTGGGGTGCACGTTGCGTTACTAGAAAATCATTTAAACATAACACAAGTGAATACAACTGAGCGACGCGGAATTCATATTTAGACTTCAGGAAATATTTACCGGCATTTTTACAAGAGTAATTGAGTTTATAACCAGCTAACAAAAAATTAAACAGAAGCAAATCCACGTAAAATACTAATATTTAATTATTTTTTATTCTCAATATAACAACACCTCTCTATAACGTGTTAAATGTGTTTTTTTAAACCGAATTTGTTCCAAATGCGAAATTTTTTTCGCTTTTTTGGTGACCTGTCAACTATGCGTACAAAATTCCATCTTTAATTGGCCTAGTCAGTTATTCCCGTACTGTATGCTGTTGTTGTTGAGAGGAGGATGTATGCTAGAGCAGTTTTCACGCTTCGTACCCATACCACACACAAAAAACGCGCAGACAATGAAACGAAAATGAAGCATTGAACCTTCTCTAATCGCGCTCGTGCTCACAGCTCAGTAATAATTTTAAATTTAAGCGTAACACAACGCAACACAACCTAATTCAACGTAATACACAACTTTTACGACTTTTTCTACGTACACACACACACACACACACTCAGCGAAAAATAAATTCTTCACATTTTACTCGTACCTTTATACACACCTTGATGGACGTGTTGTGTTTGGCAACAAAACGTAAGTAACGAGTAACGAGTATTTTTATTCCACAAACGGCGCAAAGTTGAAACTCCAGCATAAATATTGCAAAAGCTGCAAAAGGGCTTTAAAGCCGCTTTTAAGCCCTCACACAGAGTTTACAGGTTTTCAACCTGTCGTCCCCACACGGTGGACGTTGCACGCTGCACCGTTGATAAATTACTTAGTTAACGCCGCGCCGGCGCGCGCAAAACAAACATTTGACGGACCAGCGGCGTGCAGAAAACGAAGAAAGAACTTTGCAGCGTGAAAAAAATATTGACTCAAGTAGGTAGCAACAGCAGGAGCTAGAGGAAACAATGTTGAATGCATGTTAAAGCTTTAAACTCGCAAAAAAAATTTTAAAAAAAAACAAAAAGAAAAAAGAAAAAACACGTTTGAAGTGCCTGTGTTACTATTACTAACAGTATTTACCTTCGAAAGGTTTTAAAAAGTGGAAAATAGTGCAAATGTGTGGAAAATTCAAGTAAACATTAAAACCCACCCAAGAATTGTAATTAATCAAGTGTAACGTGTATAAAAACAATTAATTATAAAGAAATATCACGTGATATAATCATCTATGTGATATTTATGTTGAAATTAGTAATATTATGCAGCTTTTACTTTTAATGATTAATAAACCACTTCACAAGTCGCTAAAAGCTCTAAAACTCTTGAAAGCTCAAGAAATTATTCAATTAACTGTGTACTGATGATGCTGTAATTGTTTTTCTTGCATTTTCTTTCACAAAGGACACAAGAAACACGACGTAATACCGTAATGTTTGTAATGATTGAAATTAAGCACATAAATAGCGTTATTAATTAGTTATTACTCTGTGCTTGTAGGCAACCATCCTTACAAGTATAATTATTATGATTTTCAAGAGGATTTACTAAGATGAAAATATTTTTCGTATAAAAATAATTATTTCCTGAAAATATTATTTACCATTGCTTGCTTTCTGATAAAATAATAAGACGTAGGTTGAAAGAATATGAAAGACGCAAAATGAAAGAAACAAAGTTGCAATTTTTCTATTTCTTTGTAGGGAAATACAAGTACAAGGTAACTTACTTAATGATATTACATTTGACGTTCTTCAACTTCAAGTAAGCACATAAACTAAGAATAAAATATCACAGCAATAAAATGATGGTTGAATATTTTTTTATCTCAAAATTTCTACTCAAATCCAAAGAAATTAATTTTTTTGTTTGTGACGCTTTTACGCAAAAACCACTCAACAAATTTTGATAAATTTTGATTTGGAGATACTTTGGATCTAGGAGAATGATATAGACTACTTTTTGTCGCAAAAATATAACTTGAAGAATGTAAAATATCGAAATACAATTTTAATGATTTTTGTCATTTTGGTTGCCTATATTTCGATTGAAAACAAGATTAATTTAAGAAAAGATTTTCTACCGTTTTGTGTCTTATTGATGTGAAAACGTCTAAAAATTCAAATTTGATTTATAATTAATTAAATTATTCCAAAAATGTAAACTTCCCTACCCAGTCAATTCGGTTAACCCAAAAACAAAAACAACTTATTCCCAACCTCAAAACTTCACTTTGTAGCCGAAATAACACACCGCCCAAGCGAACACAAAACACGGAAAAAACTCCTCGCTTCGCGAATGGATGTTTTGAGCGAATTACACACGTTTCGAAACGGTTTAAAACCGTTGCGCAATTGCTTTCAAACACAGTTTCGCCATTCGAGGCGGCCTTACAAATGCGCAACAAAACGGCTAACAAATGTGCGGTCAAAGCCGCCTCCACAACAGTCAAGTTTACGTTTTACGTTCGCGAAAACTCCAAGTTAGGTTAGCCGCCATCGTCGCTCCTCCAACAGAGAGTCAAAAAACGAGCACAACAGCAACAAGGCGGTGGCGAATGGTGCGGATTAAGGCCATGGGTTTATTTTTGTACAGCACCCCGCCTTTGATTGCTTGTTTCTTAATTAAAGCAACGTTGCTTTAATGAAAGAACATTTGATTGTATCAAGCGGCTCCAGCGGCGGCAGCCGCAGTGGTAGAGAAAAGACGGAATTAAAAGGATACGCGCGAAGAAAGCTCAGTGAAGACAAAAGGAAACAGTCAAAAGTACCTACACTCGAAGGAAATTGCAGAAAATCACGAAAAGATTCCGCCGCGCAAAATGAAGTGGTAGGCAACCAAACATACAACCAGTCAACTCAAGAGTTTAATACGTTTTTGTTGCCGTTCGTTTTCTCTCTTCACTTCTTTCCACACACTTTTATTTTTTGCTTCTATGCGTCGCGTTAGTGTTTTGTTTATTTCCCGAATGCGGTCCGCATTACTTTCCGGGAAAGGAAAATCCGCATCCAGCGCATCGTTTGCGGATGGCACGGATTCAGCTAGTAATTATTTTGTTTGTATAAACATAATGCGACCGGCACGCTAACGTAATCCCCCCTCGGCCGGAGAGAAATCCTCACGCAGATTTTTTTCCGCCCCGGATCTTCTTCCGAAAAAGGTTACACCAACATGGTGGTCATCCCGGGCGGGATTTAGCGCACTTGGGTCGAATCAAAGAAGAACTCATCGAGGACTTAGTAAACACACCAATAGGATTAAAATCCGCTTTTAATTTTGTGCAGAAATGTCGCATTTTAATTAAAATTGTATATATTTTATTTATGAGCATAATTTTTTAAACAAAATTTTACGCATGTTACGCTCGCGCGAAACAAGAAAGATTTATTGTCGTGTTTTAGACAAGCGACGTGAAGCGCTCCAGAGTTAATTAGAAAAACAAAGCGACCGAAGAGGGAATTACCCAAAAGTGGCAGATAATAAAAATAAAACCAAGAGGACAAAAAAAAAACTCATAAATTTATTAAAATTTCATCAAAATCCCTACTAATATTATAAATGCGAAAGTCCTGATGTTTGTTACACTTTCACGCAAAAACTACTTAACCGATCATCATGAAAATTTGTACACATATTCTTAGTGGTCCCCGAATGGTTATAGGCTACTTTTTATTTAATAAAAAATTATTTTTTAAATAAAATAAAGAAATAGTTTAGCCACTAATACCTCTGCATCTGGCTATTTGACTACTTTAACGCCATCTAGCATTCCAGCAATGAAGCTCAAACCTAAGTACTATAGTACCATCACACTGTATTATCACACTGTATTACCGACAGCTACGTCAACATCAAATCCAATTGACTACACTATGGAGACTGTACACTATACTTCCATAGACTATACTTTCAGCCATTTTAAACTTCCCGTCATTCTACTTCATTGTTACTTCTTCTGTGACTACAACTTCATTATTTTAGATATTCGCGAGCGAAGCCGTGGGTTAAAGCTAGTTTATTATATTTTACTTATTTAAGTAAAGTATCTATAGATGTCGCTGGTGATTGTTAAAATGTCTGTTTTACAGCTACTCAAACACAGCGCCGAGTGAAATTTTAATATCACTTCACGCGTTCGCTTGATAGATGGCGCGACAATTAAAATCTCGTTTTTGAGTGCATCACAGGTCCATCAAAAAGCGAAACTTCGCGTTCGTAAACTTTTACGATCGCGCCGCGCGGCACCGCATGCGTTGCAGTCGATAAAAGTTTAATTTCGCAATCTTCGCGCGCATCTTCCGGCTATGATCGGGGATTTGGCGCGGGCGCGCTTATGATGCACTCCCAAATGGCGGAAAACACTCGCAGCATGTGTCCATTTAATAGCAGTGAACATTATATTCCAACATCAAGTGCAAATGCGTCGAATAAAAACCTACGCCAACAGAAATATCATTTATAATGTAAAGTAACGCCATCTGTCGTAAAATTTTGAAATTTTTATTTAATGAAAATATAAATATTATAATAATTATTCAGAAATAAGAAAAATGCAAAGTAGACATTAATCATTTGATTTGAATTTGAATTTCTTAAGTTTAATTCACGAATCTCATTTCTCATTCATTTTTTGATATGTTAATTTCAGCGCAACGAATTCGCATAAAATGCGCTGCTCATAAAGCAAAAAGGAGAAAAAAAAACGCAAATAAAACCATGACCTCCGCCATTTTTGCGTGCGCACGCCGGAAGATTACGCCTCGGATACGGCCGACATGATCGTAAAGACGATAAAACGGATTAGGGAGGCCAGGAGTCGCAGTTTTACGACCCTGCTCGCCAAAGTCAAACGCAAAACGCACCGACGATGTCATATCTTCATCTTCATCTTTAGTTCTTATCGAAATCTCTTTAAAAAACAAATAAAATAATTTATTTCTTCAAAAAATCGCATTTTTTTAGGTTAAATTAGGTTATGAGTGTAAATTTGGTTGCCTACATTAAAAAAATTGATTTTTATGTCTTTTTATACCTAAACTCAATAAAAAACGCGATTTATTCTAAAAATGTGATTTTTGTGAGGTTAAACAAGTAAATTTGGTTGCCTACATTAAAATTTCTAATTTTTACGCATTGTTATTCTTTAACTGCATGTAAAACAAGTTAAAACTCATCCGAAGCAACAGCAAACAACGATTAAACGCAGCGCAAGTTTTAAATTGTTTTTGAATAGTTTTTACCGCGTTAAATTCGCGCGCGACGTAATGAGTTTTGTAGGGTGTCGAAGATTTATGGTGTTGGCAACACTGCGTTGCCATCGCATCGCAACCAACTGGTAAATTTAACTTTAACAATCGTAAGTACTCAATGTACCCGACGAGAGTACGTACTCTCAGTCGTAATTATAATTGGATTTGCGGTCGCGTTCGCGTTCGGTAAAGTTTAATTGAAAAAAAAAATAAACTAAAAAACACCAACGCGCATTGGAATAACCGCCAGATTACACTTGAACATAATAATCACAATATCAAATTCATTCAATTAATATATAAAGTTATACTGTGTCTAATTGGCACTCAATTAGGCGTCTTCAATTTTAATGTGTGTGTATGAATAATACTCGCGTTTAATTTAATGCTCGTATTGTGAGTGAGTATTCACGTGAAAATTAATTTTCTAATGACGCTCGTGAACATAAACACTTATCGGCGATAATTAATCTAATTGCGCTTGTATTGCACGTTTACATTCGTATTTATTTACTACCGGTTGTAATTATACCTGTGAGTAATATCAACC
Organism: Dalotia coriaria; assembly: GCF_025399875.1. Taxonomy (NCBI): domain Eukaryota; kingdom Metazoa; phylum Arthropoda; class Insecta; order Coleoptera; family Staphylinidae; genus Dalotia; species Dalotia coriaria. Next base: position 13,168,818 of record NW_027045448.1, read on the forward strand.
CTTGTCGGAGTCATGAATATAGGCAACACAAATAACAAAAAAGATGTAATGTGATAATTAATGTTTGTATAAGTAAATAGCTCTGAATATAGGCAACCAAAATGACAGAAAAATATTTTATATGGAAATTAACATCACGAGATGTTGTTATTAGTAAATAGCTCATAACTCAAAATATAGGCAACCAAAATATCACAAAAAAAGATTATGTCAATTAATAGCTCAAAATATAGGCAACCCAAACGACAGAAAAATATTTAAATGAAAATTAACATCACGAGATGTTTTTATAAGTAAATAGCTCATAACTCAAACAATAGGCAACCAAAATAACAAAAAAAATATTTAAAATGTTTTGATAACTCAAAATATAGGCAATCAAAACGACAAAAAAATACTTTATATGAAAATTAATATTCTGAATATGTTAGTTAGTAGTTCAAAATATAGGCAACCAAAATAACACAAAACCTATCCTCTTTTTTTCTGTTAATTAACTCCCAACCAATTTTTTCTATTTTTTCCTCTTCTCCGAAAAAGTATGACATTTTTGTTGACATAATTTTTACGCCATTCGCTCTCATTATACAAGCAAACCAGCAAAAAAAAATAACGTGACCGGCCATTTGCCTAATTGAATACACGGCGACCCGCATTAAATTCGTAAATTCCAATTCCGCTGGACGCACGCAAATTTGTTTCAAGTTCGTTTTCGACGTTTCGGCGCAGAAAAAAATTCAATTAGTCGGCGTGGAGAAGCCGCACGATGTTAAACACTCGCCATTGGTCGCCATTATCGGCTGGACATAATTCGCAAATTAGGTTAGAGTCGCATTCATTAAATTCCGTGATTTACGCAAGCGCAAATTTGCCGCGAACAAAAATTCTGAGGTAAAAACATGAAAATTACCTTCACAAAATAAAAAAAAAAACAGAAAAAAAAATTTAAAAAATAAAAAAAAACAGACAGTTTAATCAAACATAACCTATTTTCACAGCTTCTATTATCATCTTCTCTTGAATTGTTAATGTGTTTATTTAATTATACAATTATTATTACCTGCCTACGTTTCCATCTTTCTCTTTATGCAATTTAAGTAAAGATGGTAGATGCATTGCGAAATAATAAAAATCGCGTGCGCTCAGTTTCGGTGAGTGAGCAACGAGTCCGCGTGGCGCGGTGGAATCACGAACACATTTGCATTTTCCGCGAATCTCTCTGCGAAACCGCCGCTTTTTAACCACTTGGTTATTCTTAGCGCGTTCACAACCGCAAGCACACACAGCTGTGTGTTTAACTCGTATCTATGTCTTCATTCTTCATATGAGTCAGGCGGAGCGCCGCAGACGCCTCATGACCTTCTTATTTTCTTTTCTTTGCATTTCTTTGTGTACTAACATAATAACTAATTACTGCTGGATTGTTGAAGGCAGAAAAATGCTATTTGAGTAATTAAACTTGACTTATAACTTGTATAAAAATACGTTAAACTAGAAATGTGAATTTTTAATATAAAACTGGTATTTTTTTAAAATGCAAAACCGGTTTTTCGGTATACCGGTATTTTTTGGATAATAATTTTAAAATACCGTTTTTTAATAAAAATATCGCATTACCATCATATTTATTTAAAAATATCGGTATTTAAAAATAAAAATACCGGTATACCGGTATTAATACCGGTATTTCAACATAAAATTTTCAAAAATCATAGATGGCGCTACTAAATTAAAAAAAAACTTATATTCTTGTGGGCATTGAGCTTGAAATTATAATTACACATGTTACTCGTATTTCGCTACATGTGCTTTGTACAACTCTCTGCTGTCTCTATGTGTAATCTAGAAAAGTTAAAAACTTAAAAACACGCCCGACACTCGTATACTCATCCGAGGCACTTACTTCTGCTGCAGAAACACAGAAGAATGCCAACTAGGAGTAACAGCAAAGCGTTACTCATGCATACGAAGCGACTCTTTGTAACATACCGCGAAACGTGCTCAAAATTGAGTCGAGCACATGCATACACTTTATATTTTTACTCTGAGCAGCACTGTGTATTAAAATATAAATTTTTTATGTTATGTTATTAAAAACAAGCGCGGTGATGAATTAAAACGGTGCCTCGCCGATCAACTCGAGTTCACGTGCACAAAGGCGATTTAATTGCGGTGAACAATACCGTATTGATGACAGATAACTCAACATAACCTCAAATATAAAAATATCTAGGTTTAAGTAATATCAACACTCTTCTGTCATATTTAAATTAATTTTAATTTAATTTTAAAATAATTAATAATATCGTGGGACGTTTTATGCTTCAATTTACGACTACTTCAATTTCAAAACAAAATTTAAAAAAAAAAGTAAGTTGAAGTTGTGGCGTCACATCCGGTCGAAAATCATTGACATTGCTGCAGTAATGCAACAGCGTCTGGTACATATTGCACCAATCTGTTTCGTTTCGTGTGGTTCCTGTCTGAACCACATTTAGCCTCCATCTCTGTATTCTCTACGAGCTACTCGTAATTCCGACGGCTGATGATGCCGATCGGATGTTGCGTACAATAAGAAAAACAAAGGCGCCGGTGAAGACAAACATTCGAGAAGATTCCCCGAAGGTTTTCTTATTTCGGCTGTTAATGCGTCGCGAGCAGGCGAGACCGTTAAACTCGCGTTTGCCAGCGCGCTTAAAATCATCACGACCCCTGCAAAGGCTATTTATATCGCACCCCGTAGAGACACGTAGACACAGCGCACAGCGCACATGTGTGATACGAACGTGATCTTGTGAATGTAAATGCGCACGCAGCATCGAGAGATGAAAAGAATATTGTGTCTAAGATTCACAAAGATGGTAATCGTACTAATGGTGCTAAAAGGGTGAATTGAGGTTATAAATAGATGTTTTTTCGTAAAAGCTTCTAAAACTCATATAAAAGAGAAAAGTCTCTTTATAACGACGTGTCATTACATCAAGAAACGAAAAATTACCGAATATTGAGATTTTACGTAAAATTGCTTCTGTTTAATTTTTGTAAGCTGGTTATAAACTCAATTATTCTAGTAAAAATGCCGGAAAATATTTCTTGAAGTCGAAATATGAATTCCACGTCGCTCAGTTGTATTCACTTGTGTTATGTTTAAATGATTTTCTAGTAACGCAACGTGCACCCCAACAAATTAGCTGAAAAATCGTGCTTAAGTTATAGAAATTTGCATTGCAATTTGTAGGGATGTTGGGATCATAATTACAACAATATTTCAAATGTTACCATCGATGTCATGTCTTTATAAAAATATTCTAGCTCATAATTGCTAGAAATGAAAATATTTTTCGTCGTTACACAGAGGAACTGTTACGCTATAACGAAGAAATTAATATAAACCAACCAAATTATACAAATTTCATCGTTATATAGAAACTAGCTTTAACCCGCTGCTTCGCTCGCGAATATCTAAAATAATGAAGTTGCTTCCGCGTCTGTAGTCACAGAAGAAGTAACATTGAAGTAGAATGGCGGGAAGTTTAAAATGGCTGAAAGTATAGTCTATGGAAGTATAGTGTACAGTCTCCATAGTGTAGTCAATTGGATTTGATGTTGACGTAGCTGTCGGTAATACAGTGTGATAATACAGTGTGATGGTACTATAGTACTTAGGTTTGAGCTTCATTGTTGGAATGCTAGATGGCGTTAAAGTAGTCAAATAGCCAGATGCAGAGGTATTATTGGCTAAACTATTTCTTTATTTTATATAAAAAATAATTATTTTTATTAAATAAAAAGTAGCCTATAACCATTCGGGGACCACTAAGAATATGTGTACAAATTTTCATGATGATCGGTTAAGTAGTTTTTGCGTGAAAGTGAAACAAACATCAGGACTTTCGCATTTATAATATTAGTAGGGATTATAAATATTTGTAAGCTTTTTAAACTCAAAAAATACAAAAATTATCAATATTTTTACTTTTTTTTTCATTTATTTGCTTTCCATTTCAAGCCTAATATTACACTAACAACTCCCTAACCTCTAATGAGAAACAAATTAGGAATCAATTTCATTTTCGGTCATAATTCACCGCACAAAATTTCTCCGCCACAATAACAGCACCGTAAACAATTGATACTCTACACTCCCGCAGAGAAGTAGACATTAAACGAACGCATGCATAAGCATATTGATATGTACGAGTACAGAGTAATAATTTGACGTGAATGTTGATAGTACACACACAGTACGGGAAACTTCAATACTTGACTACGAGTACTTCGCGCTGCACACTTCATTACGCCCTACACTCCTATAATATCATAGCATTACAACGAATATTATTATTTTACTGCTTACTGCTCGCTTGTGCGCTACTATGTGGTTACGACTTGTATAATATTGGTACGCATCGCATATTGGGTTGCCTATATGCGTTCAAGCGATGGTTAGCTGTTTCATTAGGCATGTGTGTCAATTTCGTGTGTGCATTTGTTGCGCATTCGAAAGATATTAATATTCAGTTTATTGTGAATAGATATTTAGGAATATACGTCGGTGGTTTTGAATAATAATCATCAGTTCATCAGTATATATGAAGTAGGAGTTAATTGAGACGTATGGAAAGTTAAAACCATTCTAATTGATGTTATACCTAAAAGCGAATTTGTGTATGTTTGTATGTTTGTGACGCTTTTATGCAAAAACTATTCAATGGATTTTGATAAATTTTGGTATGGAAGAATATAGACTACTTTTTGTTGCAAAAAATTAATATACAGAGTGTTAAATCAGTGAAAAATGAATTTTTCTGTTTTTGGCCATAAAAATTATATATGTCAATTTTTCTCAATTCTTCAAATTATTATCCCATCAATATATTCTATGTCAATGAAAAAACGTCATTGAAACCTCAAAACGTAATAAAATTACATTATTATCAAATAATATTCCCTAGATTCAATTTTAAATAGATTTTTTTTCTATCCTCACATTGTATTCTCCATTCTAATTGATGTTATAAAAGCAAATTTGTGTATGTTTGTATGTTTGTGACGCTTTTATGCAAAAACTATTCAATGGATTTTGATAAATTTTGGTGTGGATATAGTTTAGACCTTGGAGAAGAATATAGACTACTTTTTGTTGCAAAAAATTAATATACAGGGTGTTAAATCAATAAAATATTAATTTTTTGCTGTTTTTGGCCATAAAAATTACATATGTCAATTTATCTCAATTCTTCAAATTATTATCCCATCAATCTAATCTATGTCAATGAAAAAATGTCATTGAAACCTCAAAACATAATAAAACAACATCATTATCAAATAATATTCCCTAGATTCAATTTTAAATTGATTTTTTTTCTTTCCTCCCATTGTATTCTCATTGAACCAAAAAAAAATAGCGATGATGGATTATTAGCCAATATAATATATTTTTTCCTAAGTAATAACCGCAAAATTAGGTATAGAAGAAATTGCATTAAAGTTTACTCCACAAACATTCTCTCCACGCGCGTTGTGAGCGTGTAATAATGCTCCGTTGCTTAGACTTGATATATTAACACAACGGTAATCGAGATTAACACCAAACTCGGCGCGCAACCACTATTATTATATTAAAACACTTCGGTTATCGTCTCATCAACACGAAATCCAATCAAAACTCCAACTCGACAACATGAGCATAAGCATAAGCATGAACATATTCACGAAACCGAAATTATTTCGATATCAAACTATTATATTTATAGAGATACGTATTTATTTTTTATTATAAGTAGTACTTAATCTAGCAATATACTAGGAATATAGCTAGTAAAATGAGGTGATTTTCATGTAAATTTACCAATATCAGAAGTTTTACTTTGTTTCTTCCTCGTAGAAAGTAACCGACTGAAGTTAATAGCGAAACTATCTTGCCTCGCGAATATTAGCAATGAACTTATAGCTAGATGTTGCATAAGTTGCCTATGAGTATAAGCACCTATACATTATATATTAAACTTGGTAAAAAATTGATGTGTACTAAAAGTTTGATAAAAAATAACAAAGAAAAGCATTAAAGCTCATAATGATATAATCGTCTAGCCGAGTATGACGAGAACATTAATACACGTTATAAGAATGTGTAAGAATGTTCAAAATCCTAAAAATGGGTTAATCTGCAGGATAATGTCGTTGATTATCGTATTATCGAGCTGGTTTTAAAGAAAAAGGATAATTAAGTCTTGTATGGTTAGTAACAAGATTATATTTACGTCATTACTGTTTATTCATTTTAAAAAAGTCAATTTGTAAATATTTTAACGATAACTTTGTGTAATGAAGAAATTTTTGCAAATTTATTGGTTTATATTAATTTCCTCGTTATAGCGTAACAGTTGCTCTGTGTAACGACGAAAAATATTTTCATTTCAAGCAATTATAAGCGAGAATATTTTTTAAAGACATGAAATCGATGGTAAAATTTGAAATATTGTTGTAATTATGATCCCAACATCCCTACAAATTGCAATGCAAATTTCTATAACTTAAGCACGATTTTTCAGCTAATTTGTTGGGGTGCACGTTGCGTTACTAGAAAATCATTTAAACATAACACAAGTGAATACAACTGAGCGACGCGGAATTCATATTTTGACTTCAGGAAATATTTACTGGCATTTTTACAAGAGTAATTGAGCTTACAAAGAATAAACAGATGCCAAACCGCGTAAAATCTCAATATTTGATTATTTTTTGTTCCTAAAATGTGTTTTAAACACTTATTATTTTAATTAATACAAAAATGGCACCTACCAAAACTATTATTGCGTAATATGTTATTAATAAACAGAAAACAAAAGCAAAAACCAATTTCATAATAAAAATAGAAATTTTATGAATAATCAAACGCTAAAAATTAATTATTCTATGATTCATGTTAATTAATTCATATTTTTCATAATTACTCGGACTAATATACCAATTTTATAATTATAATAACCCTGGCTTAGACTTTTTAATTATTTTTAAAGATATTATCAAAAAAAAATTGATATAACATGCCCAACAACCACTATTACCACTATTATTACTTTTTATCAATAAACATTGCAACAAATGTTTATTCAAAGCTATTTACACAAATTTCGACCATTTTTCAGCCTGTGTCCCGAAATAAATGCCCAACAAACATTGCAAATATCGAAAAACGCCGTAAACAAAAGTGACAACTCTAAATGAATGGTAAAAATGGAATACACGAACGAAAATACAAACCAAACGTCGAGAAAAAAACGCGATCGCCCAACAAACGCAACACGTTATTGAAATATCTGTTTGTCCAGCCACATTTTCCTGTCCGCCTGCATTTCGCGCACACAGCATATTTCCGGTTGAAATTTCGCCCGGCGTGCCGAAAAACATGATACGATGATTAACGATCACAACTGTCATACCTATGCATTCACCAAACAACGAAATCATTATGCAATATGCAATATTCATGCTAGTTTTAATTTATTTAAAAACCAAAGTTGTGTTTCTAGTTTCCACACTGACCTGACAAAGAAAATCCGAGCAGAATTATTCCGAATGTCGTGATTTCCATCATTTTGTGTTCACAGTTTGTTAAAAAGTTACGTTTCGTGCGGGTGTTGATGTTTGCGTTGCACAAAGTTGATGGTATGAATAATTAACGCGTCGCCGAAACTTTCGGATGATTAACCACTCGATTGTTCGAATTGTTCAAAGCTTTTTTGATCGCATTATTAGCTCCGCAACAAATTTCAAAACTAATTCCCGCACTGAAAACACTTTTCCGTAAGTTTTTGTAAGTTCCAATTACAAAAAACAAACAAATTCAACGATTATCGCTTCTTTGGCGTTTGTTTAGGTTCCAACGAAAAGTTTGACAACTATTAAACTATAGGAAACTTCATAATCCGTAATAATCTCGTGAAACTTCTCTGAAAATCGCCACGAAAACTTCCACACCACTCGAGATTCACTTTTTGCACTTTTGTGCGTGCAACATCTCCGAGTTTATCTGATTGCCTCGTGAATACTTTTACGCACTTTCCGGTGACTCTTGCAGCAAACAAACTTTTTCGTAACTTTCGGCCACTTTGCTAAAGTGTGGAAGAGGCGCGCGCGCGAGAAGACACGCGCGCAATTCGGGTAGCGCGTTTTTCGGTAGCGTCTCGTCCGCGTCCACCCACGTCGCTGGCGAGCTGCGTACTGCCGCGAAGAACGGTGGCGATGTGGAGCAACAGTGCGCGGCGCGGCGCCGCGACGCACGCGGCCCACGGCGGCATGGGGTCGAGCGCCGTGTGATAAGCGGAGCGAAACGCGCTTTCCACTCGCTGCGCAACGACAAAACAATGCAAAAAATAACGAAGCTACGTTATTTTAATTGTAGTGATAGAGATATTGTACTTCTAGTGCAGAAAATAAGTGATTTAAGTGAGTACAAGACTCATTTTGGAGTAATTTTAAGTAAAATCACAAAAAAATTGAAAAAATTTTGCAGAAAATTAGTTTTTCGGAGATAAAAACAAATTTTTGCACAAAGATAGTTCAAAAATGCAAAAATATTCAAATAAATGTGCAGGAAATGAACATAACCTGCAAACTTTGAGTGAAAAACACTTATTTTACTCATTTCGATGTAGAAAACACCAAAACCAGCAAAAAACAGAATTTTCCACACTAAAATGTTAAAAACATGGTTTTCCACACCAAATTGTGTACAGAAAACTGTAATTTCAAAGATGGCAGTCAATAAACCAATTTTTCCCTTAAAAATACTTCAAAAACGCAAAAATATTCAAATTTTCTCCTTCAAAACATTGCAAGACATTGCAACACTAATGAAAACAAAGTTGAAACTAAACAAAACAACCAACATGGCGTCGAATTGAATGCGTCCAGGCGCAGATACAAGTCCAGTGATCAACTCCGCCGTTTCCCACACGCGCCCACCGCGCAACTCTCTCATTTAGCATTCGTACGCAAATGGAACGCGCCGCGAATGCAAAACACGCAATTGAATATTGCAGCAGTGACCTACGTTCGTATTGTAGATAGTCTCTACTCTACCTATACCTGTATTAGTAGCAGTAGTAAAAGGATGGAGAACGTCCGAACGTTCCGAACATTCGAATGGAATAGTTAAAGGTGGCCGTAGACCGGCCGCCATCATGCGCCGTTCGTACGTAATAAATTTAAATGAAAATGCAATGTCGGTGAACCGAATCCGAACACTTCCGTTAACGGCTGCGGTGTAGCCCGATATTTACGTGTTAGTAGATGTATACGTGCGCAGAGTGCGTGATTGCACACTAATTTTTTATTAACATTTATTGTAACTTGTGGATGTCTTATCTTACCTTTTTCTAACCTGATGGTTGAAGATGCGGCACGCTGAAGATTTTTGGCTTCTCACGGGTTGGCACTGGATGGAAAGTCTGTTGCAATATGTTCAGGAGATGCACAATTTTGTCTTTGTTCGTGTGGATATCACGGATATACTAATTGTTTTGTTAATTGTCTGTTTTTTGCAAGAAAAGCACGAGCTGAAACACGCGAAACTAAAAGAAACGCGCGAAAGAAAGTGATAAAGATGCGGCAATAGTTTGAACTAATTGTGTGTGATCGGTTGCCTATAGTGAATTTAGAAAAGTTAAAAATTGTTTAAAATTGTTTGTAATTTGTTTTAAATTAAATTTTAATAATGTTTATGCTAGTAAAATGTAATAATTTATGATATTTTTGTTTATTTATTGTTCTATTTGTTGTTTTATTGTTTTTATTTTTGAATTTTATTATTTTGAATTTAGTTCCAAAAAAATCCGCAGCAATACGTTGGCAGCACCATGCAGGCAATGAATACTTAATTCCACGCGAAAATAAAAACGCAATTTACTTGTTATTTCTGTTATTTTTGCTCGCGTTTGAATAATTCCTCTCATCAGTACGTTGATGGTGCCTCGCGTGGTGAAAAGCGTTTGGCTCCGCCGCTGGTGATGGCCCACAAATAGAACAAAACGCACGACAAAATCGAGCGCAACGGAACAAAAATGGAATAAAACGAACGAGTCAATTAAGAATAATAGGAATTCTTGATAAGTTTTCTTTGCGCCGGCGGTTCGTGCTCATTTGGCGGAACTTTGTAATGGACTCGGGCGGCGCTTGCGAAGATCGGACGTCGGGCATATATACACATTGTTTCCAGACTTTCCTCAACCGGGCGCCCCAGACGCAGACTTCCGCGCAAAAAATAGCAAATAATGAACACGGCGCTAAGCAAACAGACGCGATGCGGAAGCGCACTAGTGTGCGAATCAAGAAATGACAAGACAGAATACAGAAGTTTGTATTATATGTATTTGCACAGACGAAAACAAGCAGGACGATATAATTGAAGCTTTCGAACACAATTTATGGCGTTCAGATACTTGGCAATCATTCATTTTAACTTGCGTTCCGCATCCAGGCACTTATTAAACACAATTATCTTGGTTTTGTTTTGTTTTCGGGGGCAAGAAATTAATCAAAACGAATCAAACAAAACACCAACTACTGTTTCCATGTCGCATTCAATGAAAAACTTCTTCTAAACTTGTATATCAATAAAAACAAACAAATATATCACATAACCTCAAAATTCCTAACTAATTTTAACGTTTTCTTTCATTTTTATGAAAAAACGTGAATTTCTTTTGTTTTCCAAACAAATAAACCGTATTTCTGATCTTGATCCACTTATGATCCATAAACCATACTAATATATTCATTACAGACCATTTGGTGGCGACGTGCAGCGTATAAGACGAAAGCTAATTAATATTTTAACGATGTGGAAGCATGCATGTCCATAAAAAGGAGCGTAGTGTAAGCAAAACGAAAGAAAATCTATATTTACGTTTGTGCAAAGTGCTTCTAATAGCTCTATCACAACAATCTACTTTCCGTGTGTATTCCATATGCTACGCAGGTAGAAATGTCGTAAAAATGTTGTAATGGAATTTTTAATTGACTCTCCTGCGTAAATAGTACAACAGGCTGAAAATTGAATTCAGCGTGGAGAAAACGAAATGGCGCGCGGAACGATGCATAAATTATTAGCGTGGTTTCACAGAGAGCAATTAAAAAGAAATACGGTTTAAGGAACTAGTAAATACTAACAATTTGGTTCAAACTGTTCGATATTATTCGGAATACGATGAAAAACTCAAGTCGGAGTTTAATTATTGACGCAAATTGAGCAGGAACAATGAAAACCAAAGTTTTCAAGTAAATATTTTCGTCTAAAGCTTTTATCTGTGGTGTAATCAACACCATAACTATTGAAAACTTCCTCACCTTCGAGAATCTTGTCAATTGACTTCACAATTGCTGTAGAACCATTATATCTACAATATTATGCAAGTTTTTAGTAAAAAATTAAAATTTAAGAGGTTTTTACTTACTTTATCGTGATATTCGACTTGCAGGAATGATTCATCATACAAATCGATGGATAAATGGCGGCTGCAATCGGTCTACGTTCAGAATTCAACCCGGTTTGTCTTTCAACAATGCTGCCATTACAAAACAATTGCACCATGTGTTTTACTAACATTTGTCCCATGAAAACCTCTAAATCTTCTCTGTTTTGTATATATTCGTGAATATAAGTAAAGAAATCAGTCTTACTTCGTAAATAAATGATGATAATCAGTGCTACTCCAAGGAAATTCATTTTATCACTGCGTATTTCAAAATTTGTTAGTAATGAATTAGCGTATTTGTAATTATTGTCTGAATCACCAAAGATAACTGATGTTTTATCAGCTTCTGTGTAGTTACTGGTGATACCTTTCATTATGCACTTGAAGGCTGGTAATGCTTGACCTAATTCGTAGAAAATAATCATGCCAGGACATTCAAAGCGATGGCTTGAAGACCATGAAGTTGTCTTACAGTTTTCACTGCAGTATAGGCAATAGGTGCATGAAGGACATCTGAAAAGAGTTTGTTATTAGGTGAAAAATAACGAGTGGAAATGAATTGATTAAAATACTAGACTTGGAAAGACCCCATAGCAATCAATGACACCAAAAAAGGAAGAAGAGAGGAGTGTAGACTACGACTGGACTGCTGGACGACTCAGGCACGACTGAGCACGGGGCTCTCTGTGCGCTGCCTTTTATACCTGCGGCTGACCCGCAAAAAGTGGAGGGGGAAGGCGTGTGAAGTCAGCGAAGGTTCTCATTGGTCGCGTGTAGCGGTATGACCTGCAGGTAGTCACCAGGTGTTTCCTACAAACGACCAATCAGAAACTTCGCTGACCTCACGCGCCTTCCCCCTCCACTTTTTGCTGGTGGGCCGCAGGTATAAAAAGGCAGCGCACAGGTAGCCTAATGCTCAGTCGTGCCTGAGTCGTCCAGCAATGCAGTCGCAGTTCAGGTTCCTCTTTCCTCCCTTTTATGACGTCATCGGTAAGGTTTAAGTCGTACATACGCGGATATTGCTTTTCACCTTTTGATTTATATAAATGTAACTTACGGTAATGAAAAGTAAGGAATATGCTTCAAGCAATTGTAGCACACTTCGTGCTCAAGTTCTTCACGAGATTTGAAAATTTGCGCAGCAACGAAAGCTTCTTCTTTAAACAAAATGGAGTTTGGTTCAATATCTTTAGCGGCGATAACATGGCGGCCTTTTTCTGAATTGTATCTGAATAAAACAAATAATATTAAAATATGTTGATCTTCTTTTCATTATAAACACTAATTTTTAATTTACCTTAATTCTACTAAGTCTGTAGCAAAAGCAAACGTTTCATTCATTAATAATAAGTTTTCCGGATCTAATTTAGCTGGAGATTTTTTCCCTCGCCAGTTCTATCCTTATTCTTATAATTATTGATACATTGTTGAAATATTTCTGAAATTAATTAATTCTGAACTATTAAGTGTTTAATCATACAAAATTTATTACCAGTATCCTTAAATTCGTCCTCCATGTCTAATACTTGTTTATTAAACTCATCATCCATATCTAAATGATAATAAGCCTGTAGTTTTCTTAATAAAACTTTCTGTTGTAATTCAACAGGATATTCACTTGCAAAACAAGCTCCAATGTCTTTTAAGCATTCATCATACTGCTCCAGAGCAAAAGATGCTGCTGATCTATTGGCTAGTGCTTTACCATACTCTGCTCCATTGTGAATTGCAAAATGCAGGCTCATTGTGTACCATTTAATACTTTCTTTGAAGTTTCCTCTGCAGTAAAATTTATTTCCAAGGCTTCGAAAGGTTTCAGCTTTTGTATTGGACTTGGTAGGTGTTTCTGCAAGTTGCTCACTGAGCCATTCTTCATGTGGAATACTAAAATAGATATTATTTATTATTACACATGTTATTTAAGGGTAGATTGAAATATAAAGTGCACATACTTGTTCGTTTCATTATAGAACTTTAAAAAGGCTTCATTAATTGATAAGTGTTCATATTCTGATGAGTTTTGATCTAGTAAAACAAGTAATTTTGTCCATTGCTGCCCTTCCATTATGGAAGACAAATTATTGCTTAGTTTTATTAATGTTTTATAAGTTATTACTCTTTGAGAACTAAATACCTAATATAACCTTAAAACTACTTTGAAGATAATTTAAAAGTTATTGATAAAAATAAGAAAAACAAGAAATAAGTTATTCAATAATTTAACAACTTTATTGTTATCCATACAATATACATATTAATACTCAATTCGTATATCTAAACTGGGATTATGTTCTTGTAACAATAAACAAGTCATTTCAAACTCTTTAGAAGCAAAGATATCATCAATATACAAAATCTTCAAATGTTCCAACTTGCACAGAGCCTCAATACCCCTGTGTGTAATATCAGGAATATTTCTAAGGTCCAAATACAGCAGTGAATGACTAAAAATGTTTCCAATTCTATCCAGTGCCCAATCATCCAATTTCTCACACCCATTCAGACTCAGCCACTCCAGACTCTTCAAATTCTTTAAATTCACCATACCCTCATAATATAACTCTACATCAGTGCAATCAATTGCCTGTAGATACAAATCATCCTGATACTTTTTGGGCAGTTCATAATCATTGAGTGCATTGGCTTTAATCCACTTGTCATCACCAAAGAATTTCACAGCCGCGCCTCTGTGAACGAGAAAATGGGCTGCTGCCAATTCACTACCAAGCATTGCATGTCTTTCTGGTAGATATTGCTGGAGTGCAATGGCTTCTCGCTCCTTTTTCTTGGCCCACCAACCTTTGAATGCACTTGGAGACATATCAAAAGGTTGCTGGACAAAACGCAAAAACGGTGAGGCTGGCTTGTCATCGTAAAACCACGCAGCATTGTGTAATACTCGCCTTCCTTTTCATGCCATGGTGTTCTCCACTTCATATCTTCTTTAGTAGCAAGCTCAGCTTTCGCTTGTTGTTTGGTTTGAATCACAGATGATTTTGTTAATTCAATTGACATGGATGTTTTCGGGTCTTTCGGTGCTGCACTGCATAAACATCTTTGTAGTTTATCATTTTGTTGGAGTATTCGTTTGAAATTTTGTAGTTTTAACATTTTTATTGCGGAATTTTGAAGTGTTTATCAGAAAAATGTTGCGGGACACGAGAAAGTGTGGTTAGATTCGCTCGCATCAAAAGATGGTGCCAACAATCGATAATAAGATAATTATAAACAAAATAAGATTATAAAAATCATAATAGACTGCTTTTTATATACTAAATCAAGTAACATTAGAAAAATGTTTATTGTTGTGTAGTTTCAAACGCAATCAATTCGCCAACCACAAATGATACTCAACTGTTTTCTAGTTAGTTAGCCGATAAGACAAGTTCAAATAAAATTACACACTTGTTTGCCTAAGTGAGATGTCAATCTGCTTGTTCATTTAAATAAAGTATTGTCGTACATTTACGTAATGCATTTTACGACTGTCTTGTTGTGTTAACTCTTGCGACATGAAATGAATCTTTACAAAAACACAAAGCAAGCTTAAATTAAGACCTGCACTCATGTATTATGCATTTGTATGTGTAGTGTAGCCTAGCTATTTCAGACTTGTTGATTCATTTCTGTTAATGAACGTTGTTCACGTTGAAGAGATCTCCGGCGGAGGGAAGTGGCGCCAGGCCACCTGTAACATCCGGTAGGGCTGTCAAATCGGGTAGGTTTTGTATGTGAGACTTCAGTTCTTGTCGTACGGTGTAGACTTTGGATAGTTTTTCTTGGTACTCCTGAAAATACAAATAAAATTAATATTTTTTGTGTATTTTATTAAAGTTTTGATGTTTTTACTTCTAATCCAGCTTCTGCTTGGGCCAGAAGTTCTTTCTGTGAGATGAGGAACTCTCTAAGCATTGAAGAAACCTTTTTTCTGCTTTCCACCTCGACGGAGAGTCGACTATTGTAGTCGTTTAGTAAAAGTAAAGCATCTTCGACTTTTTTTGAAAGTCCTTCAGCTGCATCTTTGTCTAAAACAAAAAACAACGCATTTATTAATAGGAAATTTGAATTTTTAAAACATTTTACCTTCTATTTTAGATAAATGAGAAGTTTCAGACACTTCAATTGGAAGTTGAGCAATCTTCTGCCTGACACCCTCATCAGTAGAAGCAGTATTATTCTCTAAGTCTTGAATAGCTTTGATAAGCTCTTCCGGTTCCGGCGGATCTGAGGCATTTATGTTTGGACTTAGGTGTACATGAGTTTCCAGCTTGCCATCCACCTCAACAATCACTTCAGTCTCAGACTTTTTCCTTTCTTTCGGATTTGAATTATGATTGGATTTCTGTTTCTTGATTGGTGGTTCTTCAATACTAGCTGGGAGATCTAAAAATAATATTATTTACCATTTAATTCTATTAAATAACTGTTTTAATTACTTAAAGCTTCTTGGAATTCCGTAATGAGACTTTCATCATACATTTGTCTGTCTTTCCAGATATTTAACAATCTACCCAGGCTACCTTTGGTCTTCTCATCACAACCACTGCTGGCAATGTTTTCAAAGGCTTTTTTTAAGTGCAGACCAAACTCCTTGCCATATTCAGGCCCTTTTTTCCTGCTGTTTTGTATTACATCATTGGCAAGATACATGTAAACTAATTTTCTTGATGTAGCTGCAAATTTATTATCAATAATTGTTTTAGTAATTGTTATTATGTGGTTACCTCTAATTAATTCTCTGAGCCATATTTTCACAACTAATGCATGGTGTTTTCGATGGTGTATGATCCACAAACTCAGAGTTTGAATGCTTTGAGATGAGTTGTTGAGTTCATTCAATTTTTTCACGAGCGCACTCTCCGTAAACCCGGTCATTGTTTAAATAAACTAACTCTCCGAAGCACTCGAAGCGCATTTAGTTCGTATTAGTCAGGAATGTTGTTATTTCGAATGTTTTACAACTCGTCTGTATGCCGCATCTCAAATCTTCGTCACTGTGGCACAGGTTATGTTTGCGAAAGAGTTTCCGTGATTAATCCGCTAGGTGTCACTACATCAACGTAAAAACATGAAAAACATTTATTTATTTAAACATTAATTTCTTTAAAATATTGTATCAAATACAAATTAAAACATAGCATAAAAGAAGTAATTATTTTGTTGCCAACCAGATATCAGAAGTGCAATCACCGCCAGGATACCTAAAAGTTAAAAAAATGTCAAAAATCAAAAATAAAAAAATTTTGTTTTGAAATTTTACCTCATTTCATGAGCTAATACTGGCCCATCTGGTCCTTGACCAAAATCAACCAAGAAGTCCTGATCAAGTTTCATGCCGCCATTAACAGTATCAACATCCAGCTTGACAATGTAGCTTCCATTCTCGACATTTTCTGGATAAAACTGTTTGTCCCACGGGAATACAAACTGTTACTGATGTACAATCTCTTCCCATCTAATGAAAGTTGCATCATTTGTGGCCCAGCATAGAGTCTCTTACCCTTTACAATCACAGGATCCGGTTGTGAAGTAAGCTCTTCATCTTCAATGACTTTAATAGCTGAATCATTCAATATTTTTCCTCCCAGAAACACTTGTCCCGTTAATTTCGGGTTGGCTCTATCAGTAATATCATACTGACGCACATCCCCATGCAACCAATTGTTCAAATACAGATATTTATCATCCAGAGAGATGAGAATATCCGTAATCATTCCCTGAATGTGAGAAGTCAACCATCCTTCGACTTTCTTTTGTTTTACATCGATTGCTTTGTGTACTGCCCAGGTGCCATCTTCCTTTTGGTAAAACCTGTAAATATTTGCGTTAACTGCTGCACCTACATACCCTTGGGCTTCTTTAGGGTTGTGTAAGAAGCGGATTTCCAATGGGGCGCAACCCTCGGGACCAAGGTCAACACTCTGGAGCAATTCACGAGTACTCCACTTGTAAAATTCAAAGAAGATCCGTAAGCATTCGGGTTAGCGCTGTGGGAAGGATGGAAACCTGTTTTGAACACTTTAGGTGCTCCCCATTCAGATGCCACCATGATATCATGATATGGTTGGTACCAGAAGTCATAGCCATACTTGGCTAACTTCCCTGGTTTGGTCCAGGTGCCTTTCATCTCGAAAGTCTTCGCGTCAATTAAAACAAAGTCTCCTTTTCCGTTACCATCTTTATCTCCCATGGTGGAGATCATGATATCTCCAGTTGCAAGACAATGCGCTGTGTGAGGAGCAGAGCAGTTAATCGAACGCATTACTTCACCAGGGATTGCATGGTGGAGAGTTGGAGCTCGTGGGTTTTTCCCGGTGTCGACGAAAAGCACTCGGTCGGAGTTTAAGCAAGGAAGGACAAGCTTATCGCGTTTGAGGGTTTTATCGCAGCAGCCTGTGCTCTCATGACAACTGGAGCAGACGTTCCAGCCACTGTGGTGGAGCTCATCGTTTTCTTGACCAGTGTGTAAACGATGAATAATCTGTATATAAATAAACATATTTTTAGAATATTTTTAGTTTATGTGTAGTTTTGAAGTGTTTTTTACTTGACAATATGTTGGGGACTTTGGATCAACATCAACAGTAGCAAGAAAATCAGTTTTTGTTGGTGATTGATTTGGTTGGACGCAAACAACGTAGAGGAGTTCTTCACGGGGGCCATTTTTCATGGCGTCCAGAGGGGATGCATAGCCAGGACCTACAAAGTGTTTAAATTAGTGACTAGAAGTCAATGACGATGTTTTTCTTTATCAAAAACTAATTATTATTGTGTAAGAAGATAAAATTTCGATGGTCAAGAGTTCAACTTTGCCCTGGTGACAATAGACACCAATTTAAATACCAATTTGTACTGTTATATTACTTTAATGAAGAATAATTTAAGTTTTTTCAATGTCAAGTGCAAGTATCAATCAAAGACAGTGTAATTTTCCTTTAAATTGATGTTTTCCAAGCTTTATAATGATTTTTTAAACATTTTTATATCTTATCTAAGACTTAAGTACCTTGTGATGACATTTTGTTAGTTGTAGTTGTGGTTTACCGTATATAAACAACTAAGCCGGCTATAAAAACACAACTGAGTTACACTGAGTGAAGTTACTCTTTAAATCAGTAACATTACCAAGTTTACTAAGCCCCCCTCACTGAATTACTACTGATAAACCCACATCCAATCGAGTTGTCCAGATTACTATGTATTATAGTGTTGGTGATGTCTATAACTGGATTCTGAACATGTAACATACATACATAACTTGGCATTGACCTTGGGACATGTTTTGCATTATTCTTCACCGAATAATGAGCGATTCAATAAATCAAAATTGATTTTATTATCGCTTGGATGTTGTTACCATGGTTGGAATTTATTTATATCAAAATTATTAATTTTTGACAGATATGGATGATGGTTTAGAATATTCTCTTTTGCCACAAGGTGTAAGTGATTCAGAATCATTTTCTGAAGACGAATGTAATCATAAAACAGCAATAAAACTTAATATTTGCGAAGAAAGTGGTGTTTTGCTAAAACGCCATGAATCTAAGTCAAAATATGGGAAATCTACAAGGTTTTTAATAATGTCAGCCATTGTGGCAAATCTAACTGAAATGAAGATACATTTTGGAAGCTTATCAAAGCAAAGAAAATGCGCATTTTTTGCTTCCATTATGTTTTGTTTAGGAAGTGTTTGGATATTTTTATCAGGAATTGCATGTTCGGAAAATATTGTTTGCCCAAGGATACTATAGTAATATAGGCAACACATTATACAGTACACAATTGTTTAAAACGAATTCAATCGAATATTACCTTCGTTAATACTCGTTTAAATTTAAATTAGTTAACTATAAAGTTTAACTAACAAAACTTTCAACAAATTTAAATGTTTTAAGAAGATGTTTGATGTTTGAAGTTTGTAAATAACCTGTTGGTCTTGAATGATGTCATCGCGTGACCCAAACACATCCCACGATCACCCGTATCAAGTACGGAAAGCTCCAGTCGCAAAATCGATACCTTCAAGTGGTTGAACACCACAGTTCTCCCGAAAACAAAAATGCGCCAGCAGTACAATGTCGGCGAATAACTCCCAAGGCATCTACACTCAACTGCCGCAGTCGTTGAGCGACTCTGATTCCGAGCACGAAATCAACGATCTAAAAGAAGTCCAGCCGGGCCAAAGACTGCATCGAACGCACACAAATGGCCAACCCAATCACCACCACCATCTGCAGTTCAATCTACCCCAACATGTGGTCCATCGCGTTGATAAAAAGTGGCCAAAGGGCTTCCGGACGATGTCGCCAGCCCGCCGCCTGGCATTCATCGCATCCATCTTGGTCTGCATACTTGTGATTGTAATTTTTCTTTGGGTTTTACCATGCTCAGCTCATGGTACTTGCCCCACACGAATTGGTTCCTGGAAGGTAGAACACGAAGGAATTGAGTTACGTGGTCGTATAAACGTAATAAATGGCAGGTATAAAAAGAGTGTCAATCTTGCATTACTCGCAAAGAAAAGTCTCAACAGTAACTACGATGGAAGCAGCACAAGTGGTGCAATTGCTTTAAAATCAGCCACAGGACAAATCAGTTGGTTTCTGCCACAAGTACGAACACCAAGTGAAATGGTATGTGATTTAATTGATGTCAACGAGGACAGTGTTGATGATTGTCTGCTTTTGAGTGAAATGGGATTGCAAGCACTTGATGCACTCAGTGGCGTTGTCATCTGGCATGGCCACAACACAAAAATGATCATTTCCAATATGGACTTTCCAATTCTACTGCCTGATTTGAATAAAGACAATCTCAATGAGTTGTTATCAGTCACAGACTCACACAATGCGCAACACAACAAATTAATCATCATTTGTGGAAGAACTGGAAGTCTTTTAACTTCTTTTACACTGCATATGTGTGATGATATCAATGATTACAAATACGATGACAAATTGGTGTTGTTCAATTGTTTTAATGCGTCACACAATAATTATTACAAGATACACGTCGGGGATTTGCAGAAGAAGATTGTAAATCAAACATTTCCAGTACAAGCAACAAAGATTCAGTATGAACCACAGCATGAGACCGAATATATTCTTAGTGGGCACAAATTGGAAGTGCAAAATGTTGGAAAATGCCCTGATTGTCATACAAATATTGGTTTGGTTCATCTAGCGAAAGATAATAAACGTCTTTTGGGCTGGTCTAGACCTAGGGCTTATGCAATGCGCCCAATTCCATATTCTTTCAAAAACACGCGTAAAAATGCGATGTACTTAAAAGGACATCTAAATGGGTTTGTAATGAAGTTGTGGCAATGGACAGAAGCACCTTCAGTTAGTCTAAATGGTTCTACGATTAAAAGAAATGCTCTGCTTGAGAAAGTTCTGCTGATTTCGTTCTCCGATACAGATTTTCAAGTGATTAATGTCAGTATGGTTAGTATTACACAGTTGTGTTTCCCGACTGGGCTGGATTGTCAGCCGGCGCTGATGCAGAGGAATGATTCTTTGCTTTTAACTGATTTGGATATGGATGGCGCGCAGGAATTGATCAACTATAGTAGTAGTTATAAGTGTGGTGAAGAGGATGCAACATGCCATCTTGTTTCGCGCATGGAAGTCGTCCAGCTTGAGACTGAGATGGCGAAACTTTACGCGAAGTAAATGCATCTTTGACTTTGAAATATTTTTCACTTTTAGCCTCCAAGCTTATATACCAAAGATTATACTTAAGTAAAAATTAAGATTGACTATTTATATTCTCTTATATTCGATGTTTTTTGTGTAAGTGTTGATTAATATTTAATAAACTCTTAAAATTTCATTTGGTTTTTTGAAAGTTTTAATTTTTTACTTCTGGTTCTTATTCTGGTAACTTTCTAGGGACTTTTATTCTCTCTTCAACTAGAATATCATTGCTAAACTTTATAAAAACGTAAATATTTAACAAAAACTGTAAATAAACACATTATTTCAATATTATAACATGTTTAATTGTTATAAGCTCGTTAAATTTGGTATTTTATACTCTGTTTGTTTAAATTTAGTTTCTTTTTGTTACGTTGCCTACCCTCAAGGTCACAACACGCTGTCAAAAAATAGTCAACAACTTGTGATCGTCAGTTGTTTCTCATAGTCGTGTTTAGTTTTTAGCAATAATAAACATTCCAACATAAAATAAACGCTGCATTTCCATCGCAACTCATAAAAAATGGATAAGTTAACATTAATCTCTGGAACACTCTTCATGGCAGCTGATATATTCGCCATCGTGAGTCTCGCAATGCCCGACTGGATCATCACAGATGTGGGAGGTAATAAATCACCAAATAGTTTACGTTAGATTAGTTTATAATAACGATACACATAAATAAATACACACACATATGGATCAACTCGATTGCGTATTCTGCGACCGTGTCGCCAACATTTTAAAATTACTGTTGGGTTTGATATTCGCTGGCAATTCAGCATCAAACACACCATTTACATCTTTCAAGTCACAATAATCATAATCTTCATCGTCATCATCGTTATAATCAGGCGTTTCATCATCTGGGATGAGAATAGGGGTCGCACCATCGTGTAGGTTGGTTTTGCTCAACGATCTCGTATAAACTTCGCGTGAAACTTGTCTGGTAAAAGAGAATCTTCGAGATTTTTGTCGTGTTAATGGCGGACGCGTGACTGCTTCCGGTGTAACCGCTTGAGTTTCCATTAATTCTTGCGCCATGGACTTTATTAACATCCAGGCATCATCCATGTTCTTTTTAGAGGCGTGTTCAGCAACCACACAGAATCGAATCGCATATTTTCCGCTCACCATCGAAGGAATCATATGCATTTTACCCGAAGCATTAATAAACGCCAATAATCTTCGGTTTAAACCATCACTGCCGATGATCCGGAAACAGACAAGTCCTAATTTCACATCGTTGAGGACTTCATAGTCATCATCCTTAGCTACTAACTCAGCGAAGTATTTCGCTAGCATTATATGATTACGAATGTAATTCCTCAAGCCACGAATGCCATACTTCCGGATAACGAACCATAACTTCAAGGATCTGAAGCGTCGACTTAGAGGAATGCCCCAATGGCGATAATCAATCGCCTCGTCAGAATTCGCATGTTGTAAATACAAAGGATCCACAATCAGTGCTCCTGTGAGTCTCATTCTATCTTTCACCCATAAACAAGAGCAATCAAAGTTCACCAGCAGCCATTTATTAGGATTAGTGTTGAATGAATCAGCATATTCAATCCCATCCATAAGTTGCCTTAATTCAGGGCAAATAAATGCATTTCCGGCGTAAGCGCCATCTACATGCAGCCAAACACTCTTCTTACTCTTACAAATCGGTCCAATTTCCCTCAGTTTATCAAAAGAACAACACGCTGTGGATCCTAGCGTTGTTGATACAAAGAAAGGAAACAATCCTTTCGCTTCGTCTTCTTCCATGGCGGCGCGTAGAGTCTCTCCATTGAGGTTTGAATCTTTATCCACGTCAAGGATGCGTAGTTTTACCAAAAGAATCATGGCGGCTTTCTCTACGCATGAGTGCGATTCTTTTGAACAGTAGGCAACCAGTCGTGGCAGGTAAACAGATTCTTCTTCATCGGCGATTTTTAGATAGTTTATTGCTTGATTACGTGCGGCTAACATGCAAACTAAGACGCATTCACTTGCGGATGATTGAATTACTCCTCCACCACGAGATAAAGGTGAGGATGAGATGAATTCTGAGGGGAGATTGATTGCTTTACCGAACCAATCGGTTACGATTGTTTCTAGTTCTGTGCAAGCCGGACTTGCAGCCTGAAATTAAATTTTAAAAAAATATTATTGAAATTGTTTTTAAAATAGTTTTAGTAAAATTTACCCATGAAAATCCGATGCATCCAATCGCATCACTCAACATATCCCCCAAAATGGATGGATATGAATTCCCCGATGGGAAATACGCATGGAAACGCGGATGTTGCCAGTGGGTAACACCAGGCATAATTTTCTCCTCCACGTCTTTCATAATCGCATCCCAATCTTCAGATTCTTCAGGAGCATCCGATGGTAATAACTTCCGCAGATACCCTGGTTCAACACTTGGTGTAACTCTTCTTTCGGAGATATTCGTCATGTAGTCACAGATGTAATCAATCATCTCCTTCCCACGAATTCTAAACTCTTCGGTGTTCATTTTGTTGTTTTTATTTCAACAATTTACGCGTGTATTGTTTGAAATTCGTTGCACTTTTGAGCGATTAACACCGTTTAACACTTAATCACCAGTGTGGGCCTGTCGATGCGTCGGTATTTAATATATTAGCATCGTTTGTGCCCCACTCAACTCGGACGAACGTCGGTTGCTAAGTCTTACGTTTCACGGCTTGCAAAAAAAAATGTCTAAGCTAATGAACCGATTTGCGTCGGGTGTTATTATGGTGTATGGTTTCTGTTCCACCAGCTACATAATGAGATTATGTAGTGTAAGTGTTTGGTTATTAGGGGATGTTAACACTTGTTTTTGCAGCTTAGCGAACGTGTCGCTACTTGTCAACTTAATTGTTAGTGTTAAACATCTGTGTTTAACTTTGTTGCTTCATAATAACTAATTGTTTGTGTCAATATTTAAAAAGTAAAAAGATCTTTGACCTAATTTATTCATATCGCCGCCATTTTGTTTAAAATTCGTTTTGTGGTTATTGTGATTTCCTTGTTTGAGGTTTTCCCCTGTTCCTGTTCATTTCCATTGTGTTGTGACATCATACATTCATGACGTTGTGAACTTTTTTCGTTTTGTGGTCACACGCGATTGCGTTTCACACACATTTGCGCCACGCATTTTACACTATTTGCTTTGACTCATTGCTCATCCCAACACGTAAACATTCAACTTGATCTTTCAAATTTCAAGTGTAGAATAAACAGTATGTAATGCTGGAACTCGTTAAGTATTTAAACTTTTCGATATTTTTTGTGTTAAATTCACGGAAATATCTAACGCTCTTGGTTGAAACCAAGGAAAAAAATAACATGTGCTATGAAAACACACATAAAACTTAACACAACAAACATTTTGCGTTTAGTTTACTTCAACTTCAACCAGTCAACCACCAAAATGCGCAAATTATACTTTAAAACGTAATAAAACTGACTGTGTAGTAGATTTTGTACATTTGGGGATTGTATACATCGATTAAGATCAGTCTTTCAAGATGACGTCAACATAAAGTCCGGAATCCGGTTGAATACACAAACTTTCTTCATTGTTCAACAATGTAACTTATGCATCATCACCGTGAGAGGTGTAAATTGAAGTTATATGATTAATGATCTCCACAGGATGATTACAGTATTGGTATTTTTATGATTTTATAATTGGAAACTTTTGCTTACAGGCGACACGCGTCTGGGGCTGATGTGGAGTTGTATGACACTCTATAACCGTCCGCAAGTATGTTTCACCCCGGATCTTCAACCGGAATGGTTATTGGCATTAGTATGCATCTTTGTCGGTTGTATCTGCATCACAACCACTATTATCCTGCTGGCATCTTCACATTGGGATAGAAATGTTGTTCCGTATGCACGATGGGTTGGATTTACAGCTAGTAAGTTATTTTTTACAAAAAATAAAAATAAAAAATAAAAATTAATTTTTTGCTATTATTTCAGTGGTCCTGTTTTGTTTGGCCGCTGTAATCTTCCCAATGGGTTTCCACGTTGATGAAATCGGTGGGCAGCCTTATCAGCTCCCAAACAGTCATCAGGTTGGCATTTCCTACATTCTCTTCGTGCTGGCGCTGTGGATTACGGTTATTTCTGAACTGTTTGCGGGCAAAGTATGTCTACCACATTTTTAACTTTTAATGATGGACGACGATGACGACGAGTGGTTTTGAACTCGAATAGGATTTAGGTAAATTCGTTTTGATACACTTTTTAAACTTAAATCATCTTCTGTGATAAGGGTGGCATTTATCCCTCCTCAGCGTATTAAATATATCTAGTATCAATCATGACATAACACATGACTAGGGGAATCAATGTTGTGTTTTGTAAATATTAGCTAAAATGTGGAATATTGAAATTAAATGTTAACTTAATGTACAAAATAGGTGAATTGTTGAAAGAGGTCATTATTTGCGCAATATTCTTTATATTTTCAATAATTATTAATTAACAGGTTTCTTTTTCTTTGTTTTTTTATGATTTTTTTTCTTCTTTAATCTCTGCGTTTGAATATTTATATTATACATGCGTTTTTATACTCCGCTATTTTTTATACACTTATATTTTTATTTTAAGCTTAAGCTTAGATTCTATTTTATCATCTACTTAGTAAATTCGGTAATCTTTTTGTGATTTTCTCTTTTCATATTTTTTTTGGTTGCAACTCGTGCATTTACTCATTTTTTTCGTTACTTTTCTATAAGTGTTGATATAATTATTGAAAACGAATAAACATAATGTCTATATATACACTTCGAATTGTTTAATAACTCGTCCTAACTAGAATGTAGTCTTTTTGTTTGTTTTTTTCTTCAATATTTCACAGAAATGTGTTATGTTTAACGTGTTTTAGTTTTAATTTAGTTTTATACTGTGTGGGTTATTAATAAGAAATAATGATTATACGATTGTAAGATTGTGAAGCAGCACACGCTCAAAAGTACTGATACAATCTAGGCCCGCTGAGTGAAAGTTTATCGTTACCGATATTCGAGATGTTGGCGACATTGCGCACAACACTGGCGTAAGTCGTGGAACCCGTGGAGTCTTTGTAGCGATTGAAGACATCATCAGCCGTCTCGCCATTGTGGAGACTCAACTGCGCAAACTCGGCGTTGATCTGTTGCTGCCATTGGCGCGGTACACCCATTTCCGGTGAGCCTACATTCCCACCAGCAACAGAACCACTTGCACTACTCATGCCGGAACAACCTGAACCACCTGCAGAGTCTAATTTATGGTGTTTACCTTCGGAATCACCACTTTGACGGAGGTACAACGGTTGTGAAATCTGCGATATTTGAGAAACTTGATGTGGTGGCGGTTTCCAGTACTGCATCGCTGTCAAACCCGGATTTGTTTGAGGTAAGTTCTGAATTCCTTGCAAATTCTGAACAGTTTGCATTTGTTGTATGTTTTGGTAATTCGGTAAACCTACAGCACCATTAGTAGCACCCATAGGAGTAGAATTACTTCTTATTGGTAACTGTGGATGCCCCGGATTCATAAATTGCTGTTGTTGTTGAACTATCGGTGGAAAAGGCATGTGTTGTATTTGTGGTTGCATATGTTGTATACTAGGCTCGGCGGTTTCCTTCCTATTCGCGGTCATGATTAACATCTCGAATTGTTTCGCGGCATCGGGTCCCTTATTAGTCAACAAAGTATAATACCACCGTTGTTGATTCCCGATTGGTTGAAGCAACATCTCCGCCAGTGACATATTCGTCGGCAGTAGATTAATATAATCCGTAAGTGTTGATAAAGATGTCGTCGGCATAGGTTTGACTTGTTGTGGTGGTGGGGGTACATTCACACTTGGAGGCAACTCCGGAAAATGCACATTGTTACGAAATTGTATACCAATATCCTCTGGTTTGTTGGGATTTCCTACGCGGGGATTTCCCACAGGTTGAATGTTTAGATTTCTCGGGGATTGTGATTGGCCCATGAAATACTGCACAGGAATATTAGGCATGTTCATCATAGCTTGTGGTGGTAACAATGGCAACATCCCTGGATAAACCGGAAGCATATGTTGTTGTTGTGGTGTTTGATGATTCTGAGGTCTTGGTACACCTTGTGGAGGCATAACCATTACAGGACTCTGCATGAACTTCTGTAATGGCCGCATATATTCCTGTTGTTGCATGGCTCGCGGAATAAACTCAGGCGCAAGCGGGTTTAGGGTATAAGTCTTCTTCAATTCAACGCCATCTAGTTGATTTTTTAGTGACAACCAAGTTATACCAAATAAGGAATTGTTCTCTTCACAAATTTGTATGAATCTCTCCCAGACTTTGCTGCATCTTCCCGCTGAGCACAGAGAAATGGGATCACCGACAACAGCAACCAGACTCTGCGCTCTGGTAATCGCGGTATTCAACAGCTTGGAATTCGACAGGAAGCCAAAATCCGCATCCTCACCTTCACCACCTTTTGCAGCCTGACACGTCCGTCTTGTTCTTACAGTAGACAAAAAAATCGCGCGGAATTGTTTTCCTTGAACATTCAACACTCTTTCCACAGAAATACCATACAATCTCCTCTTTCGTAACTCAGATCTGATCCGTAAGACTTGATCTGAATAAGGTGTCATAATTCCAATACTTTGATCATCAAACTTCCCCCATGCAGAAGGCCATAACTTCTTCAACTCCTGCACGCGTTCCACAATCTCATAAACTTCGGAATTATTATAAAACGCTGTGGAGTTTAAATCTTGTATATCCTCCCCGCGACTAGTGAAAAAAGTCAACGGGTAGAATATTTCATGTCGGGGTTGTTTCCCGCTAGAGATCAGCTTCTGGTCGTAGAAAGACTCCGAAGTGAATTGAATAATCGCTTCATGAGCACGATAATTCTCCGAGAGGAGGATTTTACACGGAAAACCATTCGGATAATGGTCATAGAGTCTTTCCAACAGACTCACATGCAGATTGCGTTCTTTAGCAAACGAAGAGAATAATTCCGGGGATAATTGCATGTGATCTCCGGCTAAGACAATGCGTGTGTTGTCATTGGCCAAGGCTAACGGCATGATAGCTTCGCATTCCATGGCCTGGGCGGCTTCATCGAGGAAAATATGCGTGAAAAACCCACGTGGTAAGCCTATTGTTGAGAGGTACATCGAAATGGACAACGTCACCACAACAATTCGGTGTTTCATTATATCCTCTGCCGTTGGGATGAGAAAACGCTTCATACCTCCAGCGGAATTTATTAAACAATACTAAAACACTATAAAAATTAATAGATATTAATTTAGGTTATGTTAGGTTATGTTTACCTTTTGTACAGTTTGATGTACAGTCGCCACCCATCGTTTATGGTAATATATCCTCAAAGGCCGCGCACTTTCATGCCCACTTTCAACATACGGATGCAGATAATCTTTAATGTAAAGATCCGCAGCGCTGTTGCTCTGTGTACAAATTAACACGCGACTTTCGGGTTGTTTCACTAATTGTTTGATAGCCTGAGCCAAGGTAAACGTCTTCCCTGTACCAAATGGTCCAATAATCAACACAGGAGGTAAATTTACATAAAGCGGTGTTGTAATCGCAACCACAGCTTCTTTTTGCTTCAAATTCATGCGTGAATCCAACGAATCCGACCACTGCCTCGACGGGGTCCATGGAATATTCGGTTCGAGGAACACTTCAGGGAAGATCACCTTGTAATCCGGGATTTTATCAATCGCATAGTGCCATTCGCAATACGGTATGCGATTGAGTTGGAATTGCATCTGCGCGCGGAATTCCGTATCCGCTTTCAAGGCTAATTCACTAACAGTGACCGCAGACAATCGGAGGTAGATCATTGTTTTACCTTTGTCTTCAATCAACGCTTCGTAGACTTTACCATGCGCGTGATCTTCAGGTGATAATAAAACAGTCATGCAATTGTTTAAAATCAAACGTCCTGCTGATGTATCCTCGGATAATTCTTTACCAAGATGCATCAGAGCGAAGAGTTCGCCTGAACTGGAGTACTTCGCGGTACTACTGGCAGTGCTATTCGGTGAGAGGAGATAGCTATGGATGATTTTCAACTTCAAAGTGACATTGAATCGGGCGATGCATTCGTAACGCGCCATTTCTTCAATGTAAAGCAATTCGTGCATTCGCGCAGCGTAGGTGTTACGCGTGAGGCGTTTTTCTTTGATTGTCGACTGCGACAACATAAAAGTTTCCGGGTGTGGGGCGGGGTAAACAGCGGCGAGGTGTTTCGCCCAATCAGACTCGGTGTCTGCATAGGAGGGTACCAATGACGTGAGTGGTGATGTGAATTGGACTATTTCGGAATTATTCGAGTTCCAACTGGAAAAAATTAATAAAAAGTCAATATAAGTTTAAAAACAATTTTTAAGGGTTTTTCTTTACCGTTCGCTGGATGAGAGGAGAATTTCCTTGCGGATTTCGTTAATCTTGTCAATGTCAGTCACTGGGACGACATCAACGCATAAATGTTTAACTAGCATTGGTTCGATGCCGAAATCAAACACGATGGACTGTCGTAGAGTGCCATAGATATCCGCACTGAAAGAAATCTCTATCTGGGCGGAGTTTGAATGAACCACGCCTCCTTTGCATAGCCACTCCTGTTGATTGGCGACTTCCAGGTTCTTCGAGCCGATTTTTATTGATTTTATATGAAAATACGCCCGATGGGTGTCTTGTAACAACGCTACCGCCTTCAACCCTACACCTTCACCTGCTTTCATGGTAAAATCCATGTTTGTCGACGGTTTTTCTCCGAAAGTGTTGTGGATAGTTTATTATTACAGGAAACTTCAACATCATCCACGTTTTCTCTCATGATTAATTCGGGTGCGAGCGAAACGACTAATTTATCAACCAGTTCTTCAGTGTATGACTTTCCGTACAATTCTGAATCATAAGCGCGTTGTAATTTCATCCGGCGGTATTCGAAACGTTCACGCCATTCTTGTAATTCTTCCAGGCCATGTGCATCAATGCATTGCGAGCTGTAGCGACACACGCCCACTTCGAGAAAGGCGTCGCAGAGTTTGTATGATTCCGCATCGCATCCGCGAGGTGGCGGTCGCCAGCGCCAATCACGTCCCTCATCGGACATGATGACGCGTTGGTGCTCTTCTGTCTGGCAGTGTCCGCGTAATTCCATCTTACTTTTGAATGCTATGCTACAGTAAGAGCACATAACCACACTTCCGGCGTCCATCTTGCTCGCCCTGACAGCTGTCAGTTGAGCCTCCACTGTGTTTAGCTCCGCCTCCAGCCCCAGCCCATTGGCGGCCTGCGAGGCGTGCAAGCGTTTTAGGATTTTAGCTACCTCGTGCTGATTGGGACCATTCTTTGATGCCACCCATTCTTGTACTGCTAATTCCGCCTCTGAGGGAAACATTAATTGAGTGGTTTGTTTATAATATGACAGTTTTATGTTGTATTGTTTATAATTGTTACCTTGATACTTCCTTAGTGCAAACAATGCACAAATTCGCCTGTGTCTGATTGTAACCAACGCATTTTCATGCCGTTTTGCAGCTGCGCCAGCATTGATAGCCCGCTGGCAGTCTGCAATCACCGCCCCGTAGTGCTTCAGTTGGAAGAAGCACTCGGAGCGCGCCACCAGGTAACGAACGACATCATCCTTGCGGGTGCCGGCGGCGGCCAGCAGCTGGTTGAGGGTGTCGGCGGCGCGTGTCCACTCTCCGCGCGCCACCAAATCAAAAGCGAGTGCTTCCATGACATCCATTGCGATCGGCGATGAACGTCTTCATCGCCGACATCTTCGACCCCCTAGATGGGTGGCCGGCGCGCTCGTGCTTCTTCTGCAATTCGTTGAAACAATTGATATCAAAAATCTAAACTACAAACTAAACTAGCGCTACGCTTGGGAACTCTCTTCGGCTGCAATTTCGACGGCAATCAGCGGACTCGCACTGTCAACAATTTCGCGATCGCTAAAAGTAAGCCAGTGTAAACAGCGTAAACACCTAAACAGATAAACACCCGCAGGAATCCAGCAGGATTTGTTATGTTAAGACGGCAACGTTGCATTGTCATCCCAAAATGACAGCTCTAAAGCTCCACAACACATCTTCAACACTATAAGATACCAATAAGTGTATGTTAAGCTTTAGATGAAACTTTCTTGCTCATCTCACATTCGTTTGTCATTTGTTTTCTTCTGACCGTCCCCTGTGTGGGTTGCATTCATTTATTGCAATTGGAATATTTGCACAGTGAATGTGTTATCAATGAGCGAATTGTCAGCATCGCGATAAGATGGATCTATCCGGCTACAATGGCAAGACACATCAGGAGCGACGATTTCCACGCGCGATGCTGAAGTTTAAGTTCTGGTTCAATACGACGCGAGCGTCGCGCGACCCGGAGGCCTGCGACGACGACAACACCACCAAGAGTCGCACGGCGAAGATCCTGCGCAGTTTTAAGCGCACCTTCCGGCGCTCCGGTGGGCGATATCGCGACAGCAAACTCTACCAGGCATCCGTACAGACGAATCAAGAACCTATGCCGATGGCTCAACAGCCAGAACCTGCCCCAGTTCCACCACCAAGAAATCTTCAGCCTGCTGAGGAAGCTGTCAGACCTGTAAGTTGCACTTTAACCTTTTAAACTTAAATAAAAACACATTCTAATAATTTCATCACAGCCACAGGTGGGTAAATTAGTCCTGGAACGCTTCAACCTATCAAAACACGGCTGGTATTGGGGTCCGCTCAGCAAACGCGAAGCTCAAGAGCACCTCTGCAGTGAACCGGACGGCGCATTCCTCGTCCGCGATTCCAGCTCACAGAACCACATCTACACCTTAAGTCTACGCTCCTACGGCTACACGATGCACACATACATCGAGTATGAGAACGGCTCGTTTAAACTCGGCCCGCTGGAGCGCCCCAGCGTTCCGGAGCTGATAAACTACGCTCAAACCCTCTCGGCTGACTCCATCCTCAGCTACAGCGTTCACGATCCGCCCACGCCCATTCGCCTGTTGAAGCCCGTCTCGCGTAACATGGAGGTGCGCAGCCTGATGCACCTGTGTCGCTTCGTCGTGCGACAGCATTGCAATGTGAACGCCATTGAAGAGCTGCCACTGCCCGCCACACTCAAACACTATCTCCGCCAGGGGCAGTACTGACATCCGCACAAACGAGAGTATTTTTGATACGATAACATTTCATCAGCGATATTTATTAGTTTTTAATGCGTGGATGTCCACACACACCGAGCTCAAAGTGTTTCGTTTCATTTTGAATCTGGTGAAGCATTGTTTTATTACCTTTTTATTACTGTTAAAAAATGTCATATTTTAACCGCTACGTTAGAAGCAAAGTTTATTCTATAATCTGGTTATTGATAATGAATGTGATAATTGAATGATAATAAGGAAGGGCATGTTTTCTTTTCGAAATATAGTGAACTAGGCTTAAACGTTTTTAACAAAACATTTATATGTGTAACAAATTGGTCTAGATTAACTTAAACCGAACTACGGTTAGCTTATTTTGTACTAGAGTTAAGTTTTGTTTAAACCGAGAATATTTCGCGCTGTTGTAAACGCCGCGGAAATCGTGTCTTTACCAGCCATATTGGGCCCATCACGCTTACTGTTGATTAGATCATTCAGTTGCACTGCTTCCGTTAGGCGGCGATTGAGGAATTTCCATGTATCGCGGTATTCTGGTGATTTATCTTGCATCAGGTACAATTCACTTGCTTTGTACACTCCTGCGACTGCTATTCGCCTTGCATACCACGTAAACTAACAAAATTTTAACTTTAAAAATGTTTATTTGATTATTGTATGTAATTTATACTTACATCAACAGAGCGATCGCCTGCATGATAACAAATATCATCAACCATTGTTAATAGTGTCGCCAGGGCCTGCGGGACATTCGGTGGTAACGTCATAATGGCAATCGCCTGCGGCCATCTTGCAAGATAGGGTATTGTCATTGACAAACGTTCTTTACACGCGATTTCAACGAATTCCGCTGGCGGGACGCTTTTTTCCTCATGACGACATTGAAACTATGAATATTATGTTTAATTATTATTAATTTTAAATGTTTTTAGCTTACATCTTTCATGAAATCCACGAGTTTTAAATTTGATGACTTCTGGAAGTATAAGACTAGATCTCCACCGCCGCGTGTGAACATGCCATGCGTGACACCAGGATAACCAACTTCGCAGGCTCCTGCAGCTATCGCCTCCTTCGACCAGCCCAACTCTTTCACATACGGCAAGGAAGCAGCGAGAATCTTATCGCGGATCTCCTCCTCATAGGCATCTTCTTCTTCATGATGGTGATTCGTGTCTTTATCTTTGGTGGAGCACCATCTTTGTGCGGCAACCGTGCAGGAATCTACACAAGAAACAAACTAATCAGAAAAAGAAAAAAAATCAAGGTGAGTGTGATATTTTTACTTAAAAACATTAAAATACACGTGAAATTTTTATTGGGTTTTTTTGAAACAAAGAAAATCTCTCTCTCTCTCAACAATTCTGTACACATTCGTTGAGTCTAGCCAATAGACTCTCCATTACATCGAAAACAGTAATGGATGTATTCAACATATTCAATTTATCTTTGCGAGCTAAACTTGGCATGTCTTTCCCACCGACAGTGACGGTTACAGGTGTGTTTTTATCGCTGTCTGGTTCATCGTTTATCTGTTTGATTTGCTGTCCGTAGTGTGACTTGGAAATGACGAGGCCTTTTTTCAACGGCTCCAGAAACACTTTCGAGATTATCGGTAGTAATTTCTTTATTCCTGTCACATCCTGTTTGTCTCTAATCGCCAAATATCGCAATAAATTCAACGCTGGGATTATCTGATCGGCCAATTCCATCATATCGCTGTTTTCCTGCTTTTGTAGATGACAAAACTGCATTATCATGATTTCCAGCTTCGCACCCCGGAAAAACTCGCCAATATTTTGATTTTTAAACTCATCAACGATCAAATCTTTATAAACAGTGATGAGATATCCCATGAGGCCGCTATGTTCAACCACATTGAATGCATTGTGGATTATTAAGTATTTTCCACGTTGATCAAATGTTAAAATGTATTTTCGAAATACTTCAAGAGCTTTTTGACGGTTTTCTTTTAGGGAACTGAAGACGATTACTTTGCTTAAATTCCCGGTGAATTTCGAGTGGATTTCATCATCTAACAGCTGATGGGGAAGATTTTTAACATTCAAGATATAATCAGCTAGTAAAAGACCTTTTTCAATCACATATTGTTGATCATAGTTGAAAAGCTCAGTCAGATAATACATAATATGCCTGAAGATGAAAACATTATCATAAACTTGAGGAATCTTTGTCTTGTTAACTTTCAAAACCAGAATCAGGTAGAAATAGTTAGCGAGAGCGAGTCTATCGACTTTCAAGTCTTCCTCATCTGTACTTTTATAGTTTAACCAAGTTAAATACTTGAAAGGATCACAATTTTCTGTTGTAAGGTTGATTATGCGTTCAGTAAAGGAAAAACACTCTTCATCAGGGTTTAAATCCATGAAACACAAAGGTTTACCCAATAATTGCAGCATGTACTTCCTTACAAGTAAATTATTACTTTCTGTGGTGAATTTCGGCGCGACTGTTTCATAGAAATCAACGATTTTAGTGAAGATTCTGATGATTCTCTGCTTGACTAATTCTATATCCTCATCTGTTTGTGAACTGCGTTCAGGTTCGGATATATTCGCAGTTTGTGGTGTTGGTAAATTGGCGACGAATGTTTTTATCGCATCAAAACACCAAATTGCATATTTGAATTTATGTTCTGGTGTTTTTGTCAGTGCAATCTTCAATGGGTCCAATAAATGGACAAAAGTAGTGTCATCAAGTGTATCAGCAAGTGTCTTGTATAAACATAGCAAGACATCATCATAACTACACACTTCAGTGACCATTGATAATAATTCAACTGCTAATTGTAGTCTTGCAGGGTTTTCCTGTTCATTTGCTTCTGTAATGTGTTCTGTTATGGCTTCCAACACATCAAATGAATTTTCTTTGATTAATTCTTTTCCTTGATGCATAATTCGGTTGTTTCTACTTGATTATCACTCAGGATGAGCGCTTCCAGGTCGTGGATGAATTTTTCAATCTGCATCTTGATTGATTCTTGATTTTTCAGATTTATAACTTTAAGTTTTTGAATGTGATGAAATAGGCAAACAAAACAAACAGAATATGCGTCCAGATGATATTATAATATTACATCAAGCTGGAAAAGTATTCGTCGCGTTAATCGAAGTGAATTTCGCGAGTATATTTTTGTGCGTTGATTGTCTCGGGATGATTTGATGTGATTTTGAGTGACTTTTCTATGATTGATAGTTAGGTTATTTCTTTATTGGCACTTACATCTAAGCGTGCTTCTTGCAGACGCGAGTAGAATTGTGAGGGACATAATCACAGTCGAGGAGGGCGAAGAGAATACTTGAAGATCGCCGTGGAATCGTAATGCGACGCGAAATGTTTAAACAAAATAATAATACTTATTTGAGCCCCTCATTTGTGACCATTCGTGCGGTTCATGTATGCAACTTGTGCTACATTCGCCGACTTGCGCTTAAATTCCTGCTGAAATTTCCCCTTCTGTTGAAAATTGAGGCGCAGTTGTGGAATTATCTGTGATTAAACTTGTTTGTAGATAATTGATAACGGATAAATACAGTGTCATGTTACAAATGAGTAAAATTAAAGTAAATTACTTTTGTAAATGGTGGTACGTGACTACGGGTTTTGAATTAGGTAGATGGCAACACTGTATTTTCAAGATTTATGTAATTCTTTTAAAAATAAGAATAAAACATAATAATTAAGTTATTTAAGTCGAAATTTTATAGTAAAATAATTGAATTTATTAATATTTAACTGTTAATTAGTTTTAAAAGTGAATTTAAATCAAAAGTTGAGTTTTGAACCGTGCGCTGTCAAAACTGCCAAAACGGCTGTCACTTCTGTCATTCGAAGAAAAGTAATAATCATAATAATTCGCTGCTGGTGCGAGTGCCTGCTGCGCCTGCTGCTTTCCGCCGTTTCAGTAGATGGCGATCGCCGTCGGCGTGTGTGTGTCGTACGCAGTGCCCCGCCGCCCGGAATGGCAACGAGCCGCCCGGAGTAGCCGAGAGTGTTTTCGTCGAGTGTTAAATGAAAATGGGCTCCTGAGCGCCGCACCGTCCTCTCGTCGTGTGCCGTGCGCGAGCCCCTTGTCGGCGTGCCCTGAATGATGTCGACCCGATCGCAACTCACAAAGGATTTGAACGGTGAGTAAGCGAGGTGGCGCGGCCCGTCGCGACGCCGCCAACCCCCTGATCCCCCAAAAACCCACTGAACCCGTGCGCTCCGCTGACCGCCCGCCGACCATCCCGGCTCGCAGCACGCATCGCCGGCTTTTGTTTTCAACATTGTTTACATGTTTTCCGGTCGTCGCTTGTTTAACCTGTGCTGGTGTTTCAGAGAGTATCAAATCGTTGCTGGGCAAGCAGGTGAAAATCCTCTTCAAGAATGTCGTGCGATTGGAAACCAAGGGAGATAAGACTGAAAACCGGGTTCTGGTGAGTGTGACACACACACAGTTATTAATTAATTGTCGGTAATTTGTTATTGCATTTGCGTGCGGCGCATGAATGAGTAATTTTCGTACGGACGTGTCAGGAGATGAGGTTTGTGCATCTCGCGCACCATTGAATGAATTGTTTAATGTTTACCAGCGCCCACATATCGGTCAAAAGGTGAAAACGATCATTAACCACATTAACAACACTTAAGAAACAATCAAGGTCAACGAATAATAAATTATTTTTGACCTTGTTTTGCTTTACGAAGTTGAAATATAGTTTTTGATAAGAAGTTTTAGTTATCTAATTGCGATATCTGAAGTATTTTAGGTGTCAAATTTGAGTTTTAAGCATTGGAAGTGCATTTTACACGTAATGTTTATCATATTTTAGGAATAAACATTTTTTGCGTTATGATATTATTGGTTTTGTGACTAAAATACATTTTTTGCGTGGTTTTTCGTCTTAAAACGCGAATATAAACACAAAATTTGATCTTTGGTTTAAAAATATGATTAATAATCACATTTTTGAGAATATTGGTGCAAAATTTATTCATTTTACCGTCAGATATCAGAGATAATGTGTTTTAGAAGTGTTTAATTGCATTAAAACGCAGATTTTATCTTAAAATATCGGTGTTTTGCTTCTAAAACCTTAAATTTTAGTGGTTCTATTGTTTATTCGGGGAGTATAACTGTAATTCAGGCTGTTTACCATATTTTACTGCAACTCTCTTGTAAAAATTAACGTCAATTGTGTTAATTATTAAAAATTTTGCATTTTTATTGGGTTTTTTCGCTTTAAAATGCGGATTTCAGCCGAAAACTATTCTTTTATCAGTTATTTTAAGTAAATATTCACTTCTATTCATTATTGGTTCATGAAATTTTATTTGTTCCAAGAGAAATCATTATTATGCGTAAAAATTAATATTCTACACCAATTTTTGCGTTTATTTAAAGCGTCAAAATGTAAATATTAATTAAATATTAGAAATGGATCATTTCCGCCATAAAATTTCACCTTCCGAGCGATTTAATCACCAATTTTGCATACAATTAGTCAAAACATGCTTATAAATATGCAAATGTTATTGTTTGGAATGTTGTGGAAGTAAAGAAAGTAGTTTTGTTTTTGTTTTTAACGATTTCAAATTAAGAAATGCGTTTCTTTAGCGTAAAAAACGGGATTTTGGAGTCGAATTTTAATCAGATGTTTGCTGTTTAGTCAT
This sequence comes from Dalotia coriaria, assembly GCF_025399875.1. Classification (NCBI taxonomy): domain Eukaryota; kingdom Metazoa; phylum Arthropoda; class Insecta; order Coleoptera; family Staphylinidae; genus Dalotia; species Dalotia coriaria. Next base: position 13,206,878 of record NW_027045448.1, read on the forward strand.
GTGAATATACAAAAATAAGGAGCATAGGAAACAGCTTTGTTTTATCCCATTGTTTCTCTTGCGCTGCATGTGTGTATGTGCGTCGTCACATGAATGTGGCCTTCGAGTCAGTGAGTTATTGGAGTTAATTAACATGATTAGCATTTTGGGCGGTTCGTAATCACGCGATTATGCGTCTTGCGCTAAAAATAAAAATCGTATCACATTTTTTTATTAGAAAGTTATTATTAAAACTTAATGTATTATCAGTTATCAGTTACGAGAAGTGAATGACTCAATAATCAACGCTGCATAAGTATTACAAGTAATTCGTTGTTTTGCGCGAGTTTCTTTTCCTTTGATTGCGTCAGTATTATCTACATTTGTATGCACATATTATTCACAGTTATTCAGTGTCTGTCGCGAGTGTGTTGTGGTTTCGAAGGAGTGTTTGATTGCGTCTCGCGTTCGTCACGCATTGCCGATGAGTCACAAATCGCCTGCATCGTAATTCTAAACCCTGTTATCTACATGCATGAGTAGCTGTTTGCGCACTTCTCTCACCGGTGTGACAATCTGCGGGCATTGCATACTTTGCACACTTTTGCGCGCTGTTTCTCATGTTTGTATTGTGCGTGCTAATGGAATAAGTGCTGTAAAATGAATGGTTTGCATAGTTGCGACACGCCCACAATCGATGTGATTCGCATACTTTTCGGCACAAATATTGATTTTTGGTAGTTTTATCAAGTTCGGTATTAAGTTGCTATCAGTTTTAATGTTAATCTGTACTTCTTGAGTGTGTTTAAACAAAATTTTGCAATATTTGCTGATTTAAATTTGAATTTGGGGGTTTTACTCCCACTACTTTAAAATGGCGTCGATGTCAAATCTCAATGACTTTTAAATGACATTGGCAGCATATGTCAAACTTAGTTGAGGAAAACTAGTTGCAGGAGCATAACAACTTTTGTTTATTAAGATATTGTTGGTCAACAGTTAGATAGTAAGTTATTTAATTAATTTTAGTGTTAATTGCCACTTCTTAAGTGTATTTAAAGAAAATTGTGTAAATTTTGCTAGTTGAAATTTGAATTTGCCGCGTTTTCTCCCACTTCTCAAAATGGCGTTGCTGTCAAATGCCAACCTCCTCTAAATGACATTGTCAGTGTACGTCAAACTCAGTTAACGAAAGCAAGTCGCAGGAGCATAACAACTTTTGTTTATCAAGAAATTCTTGCTTAAAAGCGTGAAATAAACCGCAAAAATGGGGAAGAAAGCAGAAGTTGGAACGCCCAAGTACTTGGCAAACAAAATGAAAGCCAAGGGTCTGCAGAAACTGCGCTGGTATTGCCAAATGTGCCAGAAACAATGTCGCGACGAAAACGGCTTCAAGTGCCACATGATGTCCGAGTCTCACCAACGGCAAATCCTCCTCTTTGCCGACAACTCCAAGAAGTACATGGATGAGTTTTCCTATGAGCTGAGTAAAGAATTCATTCAGATCCTGCGACGTCAATTCAGCTCAAAACGTGTGCTTGCCAACCGTGTGTATCAAGAGTACATCGCCGACAGGAATCATGTACACATGAATGCCACACGTTGGGTAACTCTCGGCGGGTTTGTACGATATCTCGGAGCGACTGGAAAGTGTCACATAGAAGAAACTGAAAAAGGCTGGTATATTACCTACATTGAGAAGGATGCAGATGCCATTGCAAGGGAAAAGAAACGCGAGAAGCGCTTGAAGATGGAAAAAGACGACGATGAAAAGGATGCGGAATTCATTCAGAAACAGGTGCAATTTGCACTTGAAAAGGCTGGACCCTCTTCCGAACCAGTGGCACCTACAGAATTAGTAAGGGAAAATGAAGAGGAGAAAATTAAGTTAAATATAAACCTTGAACAGAAACCAAAGTCTATGGTAATGCCACTTAATCAATTAATTGTTAAAAAGAGCCAACCAGTGATTCATCATTCAAAAAACCAAAACTGCCAGTTCAACAAGGAAAGAAGAGAGCCATTGATGAACTTATGGAACAAGAGGAAATCAAGAAAGAAAAATCAAACAGGAAGGAACACTGGATTACAGAAGGAATTGTTGTGAAAATTGTAACAAAATCACTAGGTGATGAATTTTATAAAACCAAGGGAGTTATTAGAGAAGTGCGCGATAAATTTACGGCGATTGTCAAGCTTTTTGATAGTGGGAAGAAGGTGAAACTTGACCAGGCACATCTGGAGACTGTTATACCTGCAATTGGCAAAGATGTTCGCATTGTCAATGGAGCATATCGCGGGGAAACTGCAAGATTGCTTAGGATAAACGAAAAACATTTTTGTGCTGATTTAGAGATCTCTAAAGGTGTTTTGTTAGGACGAAAATTAAACGGGATTGAATATGAGGACTTTTCTAAATTAGATCAGGAATAAAATTAAGTTTAAATGATTTTTGTACATATTATATTTAAGAATATAAATACTAATAAATTAATTTACAAAAAACTGCTCATATTTTCATGTAAATACATTTTTGAAGATAAAATTCAATTATTTGTAAATAATTTTGTTTATTATTTATTTCTAGGTGTTCTCACCATGCCGAATATTATTACTCACAGCCAAAGTTCCAACGAGAGTAAGTGATATAAAAAGAAAATGTTTTTTCACTTTTTAATTATCATCTTGTGTTACAAATTCAGTGAAATTGCAGTTTTAACTGTGAAATTGTCGATAAAAAGATTTGTAGAACAACACAATTTAAAAATAGAAATAAATATTAGAAGTGTTTTCGTAGACTCAATAACAACAAAAGGAAAAGACAGTAAATAAATTATTTTGGTTTAGATTGACTGTCACTTCCATTACTTGGAAATCAAAGCGTTGGAAAGCAAACGCGGTAACCAGCTATGCATAACATTCAACGAGAAACCGTATTCGTTTCTTACCGGCGAGGATTCCACATCCAGCACGGAGGTGGACAGTATGATTTCGGCGCTGGCGACGGCGATCCGAAACATCTTCCCCACCGTCTCGCTACACTACATTATACGTACAGTAAGTAATATTATACTAAAGCTTTAAGTAATTGTTCCTAAAATAAAATATGATTAAATTTGAATTTAGATTGACGTAATACCCGCCTCGAGATTACAAGTTCTTCGTGATATCGAGGCAGTTGGCAGTAATATTCGTGAAGTAGGACCTTGTGGAGGTTTCTCAACGCAGTATGCTTGCATGTGCGACTTTCACAACATGCCCTACCGCGAGGAAGTCGCCTGGGACGTGGACAACATCTACGTATCGCTCAACACGCGCGAGTTGGCTCTCAAAGATTTCGACCAGTTTGAACAAAAGTAAGCTGCATTTACTGCGTATGCGTGAATATCATAAATTTTTATTTTTAAATTTCCAGAGATTTAATTCCGATTATAAGTGCCCTGGAATACAACACGTGGTTTACACGTCTGCGTGTCAACCACGTGAAATTGTCGCATGATGTGATGGAGAAGGTGCTACACGTGCTGCGCAAGTCGCTGAGTCTGGAAGAGCTCTACCTGGATAATCTAACGCTCAAGTCGGACTTTGTTAATAAGTTGGCGGGTGTCCTCAAGAAGAATCACATGATTCCGCTGCATACCATTGACCTGTCTAGTAATGTGATTGAGGATAAAGGTGCTGTGCACTTGGGCGGGTGTATTGCTGAGCTGAGCAAAGGATTGGTGCATTTGAATGTATCGCATTGCGGGCTTAGTGCCAAGGGTGTTAATCAACTCGCGCTGCAGATGACGAACAAGACAAGCCTTTACAATACGTTGACTTATCTTAACATTAGTGGGAATAATTTAAAAGACGATATTAGTGTAAGTTATATGTTTTTACATTATAAAATTGGGTAATAATTTTTTATGTATTTTGGGTTGCAGAATTTACATACGTTTTTGAGCCATCCGAATGCCATTACACACTTGGATATATCAGCAACTGATATTATTTTAGAAAATGTATGTTATTATTTAATTTTATTGAAGAATATTGTTAATTTGTGTTGGTTTATAGCTATTCAATGCTCTTGTCAAGGGTTGCACTACAAACTTGGTGCATTTGAACGTTTCCCGCAACCCGTTCAGCAGCAAAAGAGCAAAGAAGCGCCGATTGCTTTCAAACAATTCTTCAGCACATCTTTCAATCTTAAATATTTAAATATGGGTCATTGCAAGTTACCACAGGAGGCGTTAAAGTAATAATATTAAATTTCATAAGATTAATTTTATAATAAATTGCTTCCGTAGGAATTTATTGCTGGGATTAGCGTGCAACGAGTTCACCAAGGGAATTGTGCTTGACCTGAGCTATAATTCACTTGGTAGTCAAGGAGCTCACGTCATTGAATCCTGCATACATGGTGTTCGATGTATTAGTAGTTTAGATATTACCGAAAATGGTAAGTGATTAAAATTCACCAAAATTTGCATATTTTAATACATTAAAAAAAATTTAGGAATGGATGTAGACATGGCACAGGTAGTGATTGCCATAAGCAAAAACAAATCGCTCAAGCATCTCTACATGGGCCGCAACATGATGAACATGAAGGCGAAACACGTGTCTACCGTGATGGACGCCGTCGTGCAAATTATTCAAGACGAAGAGTGCATGCTGCAGTCGTTGTATTTGCCTGATTGCCGACTCAAGTCCGACTTGCATAATTTCTTCTCAGCGCTCGGTAACAACAAGTGCCTTGAGGTGATAGACATCTGCGGCAACATGATTGGCGATTCAGGCGCGCGCCTGCTCGCCAAGGCGCTGCAGATCAATACGAAGCTGAAAAGCATTTCGTACGATCGTAACAATATTACTCTTCAGGGCTATGCTGATATTTCATACGCGCTGGAGAGTAATCGTACTGTTACACATATGCCCTTCCCTATTTATGACATTACACCGTGCATGAAAGCGAATGCCGAGAAGGCGGATTTTGTGATGCGCAAAATTCAAGATTTGCTCAATCGCAACGTCTCGCCGCGTAAGAGTAACATGAAGAAACACCATGCGTTGCAGCCTGGTTTTATGTTAAGTTCTAAACAACATGCCGTCGATCGCCTAGTCAACCAAACCATGGATGTGGTGAAGAACGCAGGCGCTGATTCTCCAGCATCAAATAGTGATATTAATCACGCCAATGATGTGATGAAAGACGCGGAAAACTCTAAGAAATTGTTTAATATACTTCAGGAGGTTGCGCAGCAAAAGGACGAAGTGCATCCGGTAAAAGTAAAGCTACAGCAGGTGTCTGTTGATGTGCATACAAGCATACACGAGTACCTGCAGACCATCACCGAGAAAATGCTTAAAAGTGCTAGGGAACTTTGTCCGTACGTCCTCAACGACAATCATGCGATTCAGGATATTAAACGTGACTGTAAGAACAAGAAACAGATTCCGCTTGATTTCGTTACGAATTGTATTAAACATCAGGCTGGAACTGACATTATGAACAAATTAGGGTGAGTGACGTGCGAATAAAACAAGATGGCGTCATTGTATTCTAAATTTTTGTGTTTTTAGGGAGTTAAATTTGATTATTGCATCGTATGTATCCGAACAAATCACAGATGAAGTGTTCGAGTCGTTGCTGCGCGGGTATAAGATCCTGCTTGGTGATAACAGCGGCATTCGCATTGACTCGCCGCCGCGTAGGTCGCGTCTGAGCAGCTCGGGCAGTTCGCGGCACGGCGCGAGCGACATTTCCATCACAGACAGCAGCCACCAGTCGGACCACTCGCCGCTGGTAAGTTTATCTCTCTTTAGTTTATCTACAACACCAACTAACGCTATCATGTAATGCAAATATTGTACGCAATTAATTTAATTTCACGCGGCACAAGCAGAAGTTGGAGTATTTAAATCTGGTAAGCTAAGTGTGGGAATAATTTACTAACAGATTTGCTAAAATTTTTTTGTAAATGTTTTTCTTTTGTTTTTATTATAATAATTGTAATATTTTTTAGGCGACACCACATTTGTCTATAAAACGTAAAAGTCTACACGGTCGCAAGTTGCGGCCGAAGTCAGTTGTGGACAGCGTTGAAGGTTTGTCCGCTGATGACATTCCCAGTTTATTGCCGAGTATGCCGCGGAATAATGCCGAGGAAGATGATTCGGTGACTGAGTTACCGAATGCCACCTATCAACTTCAGCATCTTGTCAAAGGGCGACCAAGGAGAGCAAAAACGCGCGCGCCTACACGACCACTTCTTCGACCTACGGACGCTGTTGTCGATGCGGTTGATCCCACTGCGGATCTTAAAGAAGGTTTGGACAGTTTCTTCCGTCCTGGGTCAGTTACACCCACTTCTGAGGAAATCACGCAAGTGGATGGTAGTCCTAATCATGATTTTAACTCGCCCAACTTGAGTGATGGTCGGAAAACACCGCGGACGTGCATGAATTCACCTCAATTGAAAGGTACAATAGACATCATGGTTTAGTTTATTTTGTAAACATTTAAATTTATTGCGTTGTGTTTTAAAATTCAAGTTTCAGGAAAAGAACTTGTTCAAATTTAGAATGTAAATGTATGGTTGTAGGTCTTCTAACTCCGACACCCCGGTCGCGATCGTCGGACAACTTGGAGAAACAATCACCGACTGTAGCACGTAAAGCTACTTCAGAGACAGCGTCGCCGCTCACACGCCGCCCCACTGGTGATAGTTTATTATCGACTGGCAGCAGCGAAGGTGAATTGGGTGATGAGAAAGCCACCACACCGGAAAGTCTTAAAGAGGAAGGCAAAACAAAGACGGCTTCCCTACCGCCACCAGCGACAGCACCCAAACCGCGTCCATGGTCAATGATTAACAATTCTGACAAACAAGGCAGCGGAGATAACTTGTTAAGCGATGGTTCTTCTCCCATTCACTCTACTGGGAATACTCCAGATTCAGGCGATACTCTGGACAGCGACACATCGTCCATTGATCGTAAATTGACAAAAGACAAGAAGCCAGGTAATTAAACATTAGAAATTATTATGTGGGTTGTTGTTGCTTGGGTTGCCTAACGCATTTCAACATTTTGTATTCGTTTTTTCATTTATTTATTTATCATTTCATGCTTTATTTTGCGTTTTATTTTTCGTTAAGGTATATTACGCGGTTATTTTCCGATCCGGGACGAGTTTAAGTTCCTTGCCCGCAGTAAGGTAAGAAGTAAGCAAATGAAAATGATATGAATGTTAAAATATTAAATTTTAAATAGTTTAGTATTAATTTTTGTATGTTTTCTATAGGTGATAGCGGTTGATCGACCGCGCAGTCTTGCCGAGCGTAGACGCGACACAAACTACAACTGTAAGGACGAAGAGGACGCTCACATAAGTAGGTAGAAGACGATACGTACGAATTGACTACATATATTTGGGTACAATTTATTGAAAACAAAACTGCCAGTGAAAGAAGTTCACTTTCCTCAAAAATTGAAACAAAAAATTCCACACTCACGCATGTTTTTAACGCAACACTTTATGCGAGTTCTACTACGTTTAGTAATTGCCAAAAAGTCATGTTTAAAAATCACGTAATAACTATTGCTAGAGTTGCAACTATAGAAGAAAAGAGTCACACGCGAAACGTGTTCGCAAACCAACACTACATCTCTTCCATCTAATCTATACAAACTCAATAATCAATCTACTCACCTGTTAGGCATGTAATACTATTTGGCACTAGCGACCGATATTTACTTACGGACGGTCATAGCGGAGCGGATTTTGGCAAATGATGAAAAAGATTCATTCCGATGAATCGAGTGCAATTAGAGAGAAGAATATATATATACGTATATACGATTTGTAACTGGTATGAAATTAATATGTAATTGAGAGATGTGTAATAAGTTCGCGAGTCGAAACTATCCAAGAAAAAAATCTTTCACTTGATCGCCGAATTCTGTCGGCGAGCAACAACTGTACATAAACATTAATCCAAATGAACCAGAAGTAATGCGCACATCGAAACATGAGCGAAGAAATTGAAAACGCTAGCGCAAGTGTTACATTCGTGCATATTTCCTTCGATAACGTATTTTTTTACCGTAAATGTGTTTATGTGATATTATAATATAATTTTAACGCGTTAAGAAATTCATTTACGATATGTGCTAAAATTGAATTGATGCGGAATTGTGTAGCTGTAGGCGGCCATTTTGGATGTTTTCCACGATTCATTCTCTTCCATAGATTAATCTTGTTTATAATTCCAATCAATCAATAATTTAATTGTCAATATACACATTGAAACAAAATCGACATACTTACAAACATTTGTAATTATACTATTATACAATTATTTTTTATTCAAAGTTAGCATCCAACAGAAAAGTATGTAATAAAAGTCCTCACCTATTATTGTAAAAAAAAACGCAGCTGGGGAGCTAGTGTTTTGTATTTGGTAAATGCCACAATTTCGCATGAATGCACACTTCGAAAAACATTCCTTTACTGCTTTACACCAATGCACCAACCCCTTGACGCCTTGTACTTTATAACAAACGCCTAATTTGGACGCTACTCATGCTAGTCATAGTATAATCCTGTGTATATTATTATCCATGTCACTAGGAAGCCTGCAAATGAAGTCATGAATCCTTCCTTGGTCAGTTCCCATGCACCTCCATATTCTTCCTCATCAATGTTTTGGAAATTGCTATAGTACAGGTATATGATGGCTGCATTCACAATCATGAACCTACAAATGTGACAAGATTGAAATTTTCTGTAATTTTGTATTTATACTGAGGTTTTACTTACAATGCAAGTCCTAGGAAGCCTTTGATTGGAATAAAACCCCAGACTATGCCTAGAATTATACCGATTGCCTGCCGCGCCCAGTAGATTACGTCAAGGAACTCTTCCTGTGGATAAATTGCTTAATTTAGTTATGGAAACATGTTAATTGGCGTTTAAATTATGATTGGGAAGTGAACAAATCGACGAGACTAACCTTGTCGGGCCACTGTGAATTTGATTTGATGGCTCTGGACCATATCGAGCAGGTGACCGCAGGCTTGGTTTCGACGGTTTTTGTTCTCGTTGTCATTGTGGAGTGGTTTTCGTACGGGTTGTTTGTGAGTTTAATTAAGAATTTGTTGATTTTTTGTTGAACGGAGCACGAGAGTGTTGTCCAGAAATGAAATTTGGCACGTCACATCGACTGTGGCGCCGCGATGCGGTTATGTAAAGTACTTGTTGACAGCAGGACTGTATGTACTACTTTTTAGTAAATAAAAAGTCGTTCGAAAGTACGAAATATGTAATCCTATTGATATTAATGTAAATAAATACGATTTAAATTATAATAATGTTTGTTTTTGGTCTTATTTTGTCTTCTGATATCTATTTACCTGTCTACTATTTTCTGTCTACTCAAATATTTGATCCTAATGTAAATATCCTTTTATTTCTTTGAAAAATATAGCAATTAACTATTTCTTACAGTCACAGAAGTGCTTGAGGGACTCTATATATTCTGGGTAAGTCACCAACCCTTTAAACCTTTGGAAAGTGATTTGTCAAGTGATTTTTGTCGTTATTTCTAAATTGAATATGGAAAACACCCCGTATCTTTTATAACAACGAGATATTTTATAGTTTCAAATTGTCATATTATAGTTTCAGTAACCCTTTCCAATATGTGTACCTTTATTGTTTTCTACACCCACCGGTAGTGCCCGAAAATGCCCTACAAAAATGTTTATTTATAGCAACACTTTCATTTTTGGGCTGAAAGACAGGGTCAAACTTATTTTTTCAAAATTATTTTTGCTCGAAAGACAGGGTCGAACTATTTTGTCAAAATTATTTTTGCTCGAAAGACAGGGTCGAACTATTTTGTTAAATTATTTTTGTTCGAAAGACAAGGTCGAACTATTTCTTTAAATTATTTTTGCTTGATCGAACTACTTTTTCAAAATTATTACCTGTCGAAATAAATTTAATTTTTAAATTCTTGATAAAAAAAATGAAAAAGTTTTGCCTTTTTTATGACGAAATCTTTTCACGGTTTTATGTTTTTTATGACCTAAATTAAAATTGTGGCTTTTGAACATTTTTTTCCTGGATTATGATAAAGTGAATCATTTTAAATCATTTATTTTAGTAAACTATTCTTCTATGACCCTTATTTAAGGCCCTATTGAGCCCTTAACTTCAAGAATTGTAATTGAACGGTTTTTAGTGCATATCTTCTAAACTAAGGGTGGAATTAAAAAAATGTATTAAAATAAAGTGTACAGAATCATCTTTTCTCTAATAATCTGCAATAAAAAGTTTAAATTTCAAATTTTTATTTTTTCATACGAAGTGCTGGAGAAAACGAATAAACCAGTTTTTGCAATTATCTTGGAAACGATTGGAGATAAAAGAAAATGGTTTTCAGATTCATATACAGAGTATAATTTTACACTATCTAGCACTTTAAACTTTTGAATTATCTACACTTATGTAAAAGTGAAAATGGTCAATAACTCAAAACTAATTAAGTCATCAAGACCATTCAAAGATTAATGGAGTCCTGGCATCATTCTACATCATGTGGGAAAGTTTCGTGAAAATCGGAGGGTGGTTCAATTTGGTCGGTTTCGATTTTCACCAGTTTTTTGAAATAATGGTGATATCGGAAAACTGACTGGATATCTTTCATCGCATTGCAATTCCTATCGATTGCCGTTTTCCATTTTCTTCTAGCTTAAAAAATAATTTTTAGGCCTAAGAATAGTCAAGTGGGGGTTTTGGTCAACTTTAGAACATGGAAAAACTAAATCTGCCATTTTATAGATTCTTATCATGGCATGAAGAAAGTGCAAGAAGTTTTTTCTAACTTTATTACTTTCCGAGAAAATGGCGTCGGAAAATTGATTTTCACTCTTATAAAATTACATATTTTAAACTCTTATCTTATAAAGAATTTTATACTGAACCCCGGGCCGTTTTCCGTATGCTTGTATCTGGCTTAGTTTCGGAGATAATCGGTAATTAAGTTGCGCTGGAAGTACTCGTTCTAAATAAATGCATCTACAGGGTAAACTATTAATGATAATAAACAGCAAGTTTGGTAAATAAGGTAATTTAAAGCTTCTCTATCACATAATATAATTAGTTTTAAATATAAATAGAAACCCTTTCAAAATTGTCAGGCACCTCCACCATAATTTAATTAATTATTTAGTAATTTTTAGTAACTAAAAAATTATCTTTTATTGCTGAATATTAAAGAAAACAACTTTATGAAGCAATTATTTTAATAGATTTTTTTGATTGAACCATTTGTTTGGAAGATATAAGCCAAAAACTGAAGTATACTTTATGGCCCAATAGGGCCTTAAATACTAATTGTATAAAAAAAGTTTACTAAAATAAATGATTTAAAATGTTCTGTTTTATCAGAATCCAGAAAAAAATATTTCAAAACTCAATTTTTTAATTTATGTCATAAAAAACATAAACAGTGAATAAACCGTGAAAAGATTTCGTCATAAAAATGGCAAAACTTTTTCATTTTTTTATCAACAATTAAAAATGGGAATTTTCAAATTTTGATTACAGATTTAGATAGCTAGTTAAATTCTACATAAATTATAATCAGTCAATTTTCCTCTAACACTGACCGTTTAGGCCCTATTGGCATTTTTCAAGAAAAATTTGACTTCGCACACAAACAAATGGAATTATGGAGATTATTAGGAAAACGGTACATCGTAGAACAAAATTTTATTAAGATAAAGTATTCTGTATCACATATTCTTTCATATTCTGCTATAAAAAAGTAAAATTTATAAATTTTATTTTTTGCTTATGTAGTGCATACGCATTATATATAGAAATTAACAGAGGTAAACGAAAGCGATGTTCAGGTTCAAATGTACTTAAAAGTACTTAAAATAATACATAGTTAGTAAACTTCATAATAGTTTATTGACATAAAGTAACATTAAGAGTAACAAAGATAATAATTTTATTGTATGGTATATAGTATAGTAATATTGTAGTATAAAATAAATTTATTGTTCTTCGCGTTCAGGTTCTCTTCTTGTGCCACAAGGATGATTGTAGTAATAAAATCGCCAGAGTTGGTTAACTGCAACATCACCACTTCTATCAATTCCCACGCGTTTCGCACTAATAATTCTTTCAATATCTCCTTCATTTGCATATTCTTCAATCCATAATTTATTACTATCTGCAACATTTAATCCATTGCAAGTTTTTTTGTCAATGCCCATTGCTTTGCACAACTTTGCTGGGCCATTACACAAATCCTTAATTTTCAGATCTCTGCTCATCTTCATATTTTCTAAAAACAACCAGGTACAATACTCATAAGGTGTAATAAAATAATATTCACTCACTTATTCTGAGTTCCATTAATTTATCAAGCCCATCAAGTGGTTCTCCAGCTCTTAAAAGTACAGCGCCACCATGATCTGCACTCGAAATGTTGATGCAATGATGCATTCCATATGTAAGATACACCCAAGTGGTGCCTGGTGGACCATATACTGGTTCATTTGCAGCTGTACGTCTAGAAGAAGCAAATTATTAATAAAGTAAATTATAATTTACATTAACTAACAAAATAATACATACCTATTATTGTAGGAAACAGAAGCTTTGTCATCACCTCCAGGATATAATTCTGTTTCAATAATAATACACTTCACAAGTTCTCCATCAACTTTGTGAACCAATATTTTACCAAGGAGTGCTCTGGCAAGGTCATAACTTGATTTGTCGAAGAAGTCTTTACTTACTCTGGTCTCTTCAGGATAAATTGTCTCAGGCAGAGATTTATCTATTTTATTTGGTTTATCAGGCAATGTATCAGTTGTAGGTATTTGTATTTTTCGTTTGCGTGTTGTTCTGGAGCTCATTTTAATAATTTTAGTGAAAATAATTGTGTTGTTTATGTTAGAACTCGTTGCAAGTTTGAGGGTTAAATGTTGTTACCTGATATTCCCGCCAGAATAATTTGAAAGTAGTAGGAATAAACATTTAAAAAGTATAGAATTACATTTTAAAACTTAATATACAGAATGTTTCCAACAATTAAATAAACATTTTTGTATTTGTAAGAGGCTAGAAAAATATTATAAAAACTTGAGCATAAACTGTAGTTTTAAAATATTAAATTCCAAATGTTTAACAAAAGCAAATTAAAACAAAGAACATATTTTCTAATTCGTGGAAACTCCAGCAATCTACATTTTACACGTAAACATGGTAATGTAATCAATCAACTCATAAATTATAAAATTTAATCAACACTCAGGTGCGATTTTGGCTCCCGATCGAATTTTATCGATGGATATTTACAAGACGGTGAATAATTTGGTGGTGGCGTGTTGCGGTATGGAAATATTTTATGCCAACGTACACAAAACGTCAAAGCCGTCACGAAGGATAAGTTACGATCGAGTTTATGGCGAAGAAAACAGCGGCGTTTGCTGGTTTAACAGCGCGCAGCAGATTCCAATAGGATGCGCGGAGAAAATAAACAATTGTTCGTCGATTTCGGGTCAAAATAATGTTCAATGAGAATGCACTGCTGCTTAATTCACGAAATGTGCATCCCATATGTACCTTTTCCAAACACATGTTTAATTCGGGATTTATGTTTAATTTTTGGCGCCAAAAATTAATCAATTCGTCAAAATTCAGAAGAAAAATATCAAAAATATTTTAAAACTCAAACTGCATTCACTTTTTTGTTTGTTTACAGTATATGACGTAGTGAAACAGACAATTCGTAAAATTTAGATGCGTCATGAGTTTTAAACTCTAGGCAGTAATTTTGAGCATTTTGAGTTCGAGTTCGTGTAAATAGTCTAATAATATGACGTGCTACCGACGTGCGCACGGTGTACGTTGTATACCTTTGCAGCTTTTGCTGATTTTGTGAGTTTACGACTTCATCTCGGCGCATTCAAGCATCAGTTAAGCTTTAAGTTCATGTGCAGTTAGATGTTCTCTCAAAAACTCATTAAGCAAGAAAAGTTTTATTAAAACTTGAAGTTTTAGCATATTTAGTTAATAAAGTGCCTAGTTTGATACATTTATAAACAGACAATAAAAAGGGTTTGAAAAGTTTAATAAAATGGTGGAAATTGACCTGCAAAAAGAAAATCTTGTGAAGGAGTGTGAGGATACTAGTATAAGTTCATTAAGAGTACGTAGGCAACCAAAAGAACAATTTGTCAGTTTGATTTTTCTATTTTTGCTGTTTTAGGAAGAAAACCAAAGAACTGGAAGATATATTGCGGTAGGAACCGCCATTTTCTTGTCATTATTGGGATTGTATCAAGCAGTGGTGCGAGGCACCCCACAGTATGCTGCTTTATTCGCTCCTGCACTGATTATGTTCGTATACATCCTGTGGATATTGAATGCGTCCGCCAATCAAAGAAAAGCTTTACTTGCTGCTGCGGCTGCGTCATCCAAGGTAAATATAACCTATTCTAATGTCTATATAACCAAAAAAATAATTATTACCGGTTTGTTATTTATTTTGTTTTCGAGTTTAAAATTAAATTTTTATATTTTTTTTTTTACTAAAAAAGTTAGAAACCCTTAAAACATAAAAAAGAAAACTTAAAAGTGTTTTAACCTGAAAATAAACATTTCTCGTCCATTTACTGCGGTTTGAAGTTCATTTTTGTTTATAATTGGGTTTTGATGTTTTTCAAACCTGCCAAAAATATCGTTAATTACATGAAATAAACACCGAAATGCAATTACTCGTGGAATTTTTTTGCGCGCTTTGGGCGCACATTTCATGCGTTGTGTGGGTAGTTAATTAGGTTAAACCCAAGCGGGAATGTGCGATGTGCCGATGTGGCGCGATGCTATTTTAGAGCGTTTCAAACTCACTTCGGCATTAACTAATTTATTTGTGTTTACACTCACGCGCACCTTAGTACCAACCTAGATACACTGGATCATTTCGCATCTTGAAAGTCGAAAAACAAACATTGGACCAAACTACGTAAACAAAATGGTATACATTGTGCATCAAGTGCAGAAAGTAGTAAAAACTGTGCTATTAACCTTCTTTTCTTAGTAATATTATAGAATGCATTGTATATTTGGTTGCCTATCATTCGTGTTTATTGAAAAATCTATATTAAAACTATTATGAGATGTTTTCCTCATATTTATTGTTGTTTTGCAGAGCGAATTGGATTCAGTAGTGGAAATTGAAATGGATAATCCAAACTTAACGCCAAATACGACGAAAAACTCAAAATCCAACGCAAATGCAAACAAATGTGATAAAATGGCCGCCGTGGCGGTAACCAAAGATGAACAAGCCGATAATGCTGAACGGATCATATATAGTCGATCATATTCCATCGCATAATTCTATAATTATTATTAAATAAAAAAAATATTGTGTAAAAATTAATTTTATAAACAAATACTATAAAAATAGGAACTAAGCAATAAGAATGTAAAGAATATTGAAAGATTCCAGATTGCAGGGTGTGTCAAATAAGTTTTTTATGTGGTTAATAAATATTTATTAAATAATTCGCAAATTGAAAAATATGAAACGTGGAAAAGTCCTGGGAGAGAGAAAAAACCTAATATGAGAAGACAGGAAGCATGAGCATGGTGGTCGCTTCGATTCGATTTTATTCGAATTAATTCGCCGCTTGGAAAATTGAATTTGTGGCGTTTCCCCCGCAGTTTCTCACGGTTTCCGCTTCGGGAAGAGGCCAAGCGTTAAAGCCACGAAAAGTCTACACGAAAAATGCGAAAAGATATATCTTCATTTTGGTTTTATTTTATTTCATCATATTCATTTGATATTTTTCGAATAGAAAAATATTTATGAACGTTAAATATCAATTTATTCGATATTATTAATTTTTGATTTGTTATGTGTATTTTAGTTAGAAAAATATTTGAAGAAAACTAAATTAACTCGACGTGACGTGATACTGGGTATATAAACAAAGAAATTTTTGATAAAACTTAATTTTTTCCGCTTTTTAACCAAATTTTTGATTTTTAAGTATAATTTTTGACTTTGTAAGAAACCCTGAATTTTTAAAAGTTTTTTTGAAGCTTTAAAAGTGTTATTAAAGTTATTTGTTTGTAAAATCGATAAAATTTCACAATTCCAATAAATTCAAAGTAATAAAACGTAGAAAACGTTAAAAAGGAATAAATAATTATCTATTATCTGCAAATTAAGTCATAAATAAATTGCATTTATTGATTAAACATAAATTAATTGCTATTTAACATAATTTGACACGTGTTGCCTTTGAACTCTTTAATTTAATCACTAAATTATTTCCGCAACAATTCACAACGTCACATTTAATTCACTTCAACACTTAAACACATAAAATCAATAAAAACATTTATTTCTCCAAGTGCAAATCTCGAAATACACTCGAAAGTGCAATTTACTCGACGATTTTGAAGTGGTCGAAAGAATTCACAATGCAAAAGATTCTAAGTGCAAAATACCGCGCACATTCCTAGCTCCGAACGCGCACATCGAACGTGACAATCAGCGAGCGACACAAAGATGTGAACGACATCCAAGCATAAAGAGAAGAAACGAAAGTGATCGAAGTGCTAAAGAGCAAAAAACGCGAGGAATTTGCCATCCGGCACGATCCGCATTCTACGAAAAGATTCTGGACATTCGAGATATCTACTAAATCCGGAATTTGACATCTCAGTTGTAAATTATTCGAATTATTAAACGCAGCATTTTATTCAAGCCTCATAAATAAGTTGTAAACATTAACTTTACGAAGACTTTTATGTACTTGTATTCCCATGAGTTTTTAAAGTGTCTTGGGTATTCGCAGGCTTCCCAAAATACACGAATTTTATTTCCTGTGATTTGCGCGTTTTTAAAATACATTCGTAAATGTTGAGATGCAGAGTGTGAAGTGAACGAATGATGTCGGCTTAGCGCCGCCGCCGCCGAGTGAAATTTGAAGAAAAGCGTGATTGAATCCGCACGCCTCGTGTGAAATACGCGCAAATTGAAAGGATGCATATTTACGCCTACACACGATAACATCATGCAAAACGCGAGCAAACATACGAGTAAATACATTCGTTTTGTTTGCTTACAAAATCGA